>NC_141693.1:1208329358-1208974358 GCF_964263255.1 Lissotriton vulgaris | reverse complement strand
TCTTCTGTAATTGGACACATACACAACACAGAAAGGATGCCAAGGGTCTCTAAAGATACTGTGGGGATACTAAACACTCAATTGTAGTGTATGGAGGAAGTAGTCCAGAGGAGAGAAGGAAGAGTGAAAGTACCCATCAGCCCACCCGTTGGCGGAACCTCATAATCTGGGTTTGGAATTAGAAACTGGTATCCACTAGACACCTCTTCAGATCTCTTTCGAGGAGTGCTAGTATTGGATCCTCCAGTGAGATGGACAGACAGCAGGTACTATTAATAGGCTGAAGGGAAAGGTTGCAGTGCTCAAAAGTGTGGAAAGTAAATGTGGTGATATTAAAAATACCTGTTATGATGACAAAGAACTGCTTTATTGGGTGTGACCATCATAACGGCATGATTAAAAGCAGAGTGAGGATAGTATGGAAAAAATGTACTATCAGTCATAGATATTAGTTGGTCAACATGTTTCAGCCTCAACAGGCTTTCATCAGGACCTTTGATATGCACTACTGCAACAGTGATTGAAAGACACAATAGGTGATAGTGATGTAGACCTACCGGTAAACTTTTACTCTATATTAGTCTCATATCGTTATAACAAGAACTCTCCTAAGGAAAAAAGAAAAGAGAAATACACACAAAGCAAAGCAGATGTAGACATATTAGAAAACATCAATGTGTGTATAGAACAGTGTACCACAGTTTGATAATTTTAACTCACCCATAAATGTTATGGAGACGGCCTCACCTCGCCTGGCGCTCGCTCAGGTCAAAGAGGCCACGCTCTAAACAGGGGTAGAAACACAAGAAAAAATTGCATGTATGAAACTCGCCATAAAGTGCGTAGTGAGATGCTTATGGTGAAGCTCAATGTAGGCAATGATTGATGGCAAGATTGCAGGGAAAAGCACATTGATGGAGTCAAAAACAAGGCGCCTCTAGTTTGTATGAATTTAAAGCGCTCAGATTTAATGAGAAAATTCTCATGCAACTCTCTTCATGAGTGTATGTGTATATAGCATAAATCGTGTGGAAGAGAGGGACACATATACAAAGATCTTAAACATGTGTCTGAAGAAGCATGTCCCGCATGCTAGAAATTTTTTATGATAAATTCTTTGAAGATGGCAAAAAATGATTCCATGACTAATGTAGCATGAAAACTGGTACTCAACGGAAGTGTTGAGCCAGTAAAAACGGAGGATGGTTAGAAGAGCCTGGATAATGTATCACCAACCTGTCCGTCGTTGCCTCGGTCTGTCATCTGAGCTGAGGGGAAGGTGGTGAGCATATCCGTTTAAAAGAAATAAGACGACCAAGTGCGGACCAGAGAGGAGCCGCTTTTTTTGTGCTTCACCGGAAGTGTTCGGGTATGATTGGTTCAGTAAGAGAGCCGGAAAAACAAGGGCAAGCGCTTCCGCCACATCTATTAGGGGTGGAGCGGTAGCAGCCAAGATTGAGAAACGTTTGACAGGTATATTTCATGTTGATTGGTCCATTTGTAAAGACCGAAAACCGGAAGCTGGTCTGTGTGTCTAGGGCCATACGTTCCTGTGGACAAACAGGTTTCGAGTTTGAACGATGAAGCCTGTGTCTATTTTTGATGTGAAAGAAAGGTGAAAGCTTTTAGCTTCTATGATGTTCAGTGCACCTAGAGTGAGGCGTCATCCTGGAGATTGAGGTGGACGTTTTGAAAAAACTAACCCTCAACAAATCTGTTTTATCCGGTCAGAGTTTGGTGAAGTGTGAGATACATGGTTATCACGAGTGTGTGTTAGTGTTCATAGATCTGTACTTAGGTATCTACCACGAAACAGGATTTTGTGTGTAGAGTGGTAGAGTGGTATCAGAGCTGGATCCATGATATTTCGTCGTTCAACCCCTCAGTGTCGCATTTAAGTTTGAAAATCCATTTCTGTTCTTTGTTTCATCGTGAGGAAATGGTTTGTCATCCGGGTTGCTTGTTTATTACGCAATTAGTATGTCGTTTTAGCACCCATGGGCATGATGTACCGATATTTACTGATAGTGTTTTTTTGGTCTGTGGGCATACAGAACAATTCCCACATGGGTGGTGACCTTGCACAGGGGACATACTAATTGCAATAGCGAAAAGGTCATTTATCAAATCACCTGCCCCTGTGCCCTTCGCTATATAGGCATGACGATGAGAAAGGTCAAACTAAGAATATAAGAACACAAAAGCATCATCAGGCGTAATAAACAAGCAAACCGGATGACAAACCATTTCCTCACGATGAAACACTCTGTTGAAGACATGAAATGGTTAGTCCTTGAACAGCCATTCATACCCTCACATGTCAGCGACATCTCCCATTTTTTGTTCGTCAAAGAACAGAAATGGATTTTCAAACTTAAATGCAACACTGAGGGGTTGAACGACGAAATATCATGGATCCAGCTCTGATACCACTCTACCACTCTACACACAAAATCCTGTTTCGTGGTAGATGCCTAAGTACAGATCTATGGACACTAACACACACTTGTGATAACCATGTATCTCACACTTCACCAAACTCTGACCGGCTAAAACAGATTTGTTGAGGGTTAGTTTTTTCAAAACGTCCTCCTCAATCTCCAGGATGATGCCTCACTCTAGGTGCAGTGAACATCTTAAAAGCTAAAAGCTTTCACCTTTCTTTCACATCAAAAATTGACACAGGCTTCATTGTTCAAACTCGAAACCTGTTTGTTCACAGGAACGTATGGCCCTAGACACACAGACCAGCTTTCGGTTTCCGGTCTTTACAAATGGACCAATCAACATGAAATATACCTGTCAAACATTTCTCAATCTGGTCCGCTACCGCTCCACCCCTAATAGATGTGGCGGAAGCGTTTGCCCTTGTTTTTCCAGCTCTCTTACTGAACCAATCATCACCGAACACTTCCGGTGAAGCACAAAAAAAGCGGCTCCTCTCAGGTCCGCACTTGGTCGTCTTATTTCTTTCAAACGGATATGCTCACCACCTTCTCCTCGGCTCAGATGACAGACCGAGGCAACGATGGACAGGTTGGTGATACATTATCCAGGCTCTTCTAACCATCCTCCATTTTTACTGGCTCAACACTTCCGTTGAGTACCAGTTTTCATGCTACATTAGTCATGGAATCATTTTTTGCCATCTTCAAAGAATTTATCATAACAAATTTCTAGCATGCGGGACATGCTTCTTCAGACACATGTTTAAGATCTTTGTATATGTGTCCCTCTCTTTCACACGATTTATGCTATATACACATACACTCGTGAAGAGAGTTGCATGAGAAAATTTTTCTCATTAAATCTGAACGCTTTAAATTCATACAAACTAGAGGCGCCTTGTTTTTGACTCCATCAATGTGCTTTTCCCTGCAATCTTGCCATCAATCATTGCCTACATTGAGCTTCACCATAAGCATCTCACTACGCACTTTATGGCGAGTTTCATACATGCAATTTTTTCATGTGTTTCTACCCCTGTTTAGAGCGTGGCCTCTTTGACCTGAGCGAGCGCCAGGCGAGGTGAGGCCGTCTCCATATGATTTATGGGTGAGTTAAAATTATCAAACTGTGGTACACTGTTCTATACACACATTGATGTTTTCTAATATGTCTACATCTGCTTTGCTTGGTGTGTATTTCTCTTTTTTTTTTCCTTAGGAGAGTTCTTGTTATAACGATATGAGACTACCATAGAGCAAAAGTTTACCGGTAGGTCTACATCACTATCACCTATTGTGTCTTTCAATCACTGTTGCAGTAGTGCATATCAAAGGTCCTGATGAAAGCCTGTTGAGGCTGAAACATGTTGACCAACTAATATCTATGACTGATAGTAAATTTTTTCCATACTATCCTCACTCTGCTTTTAATCATGCCGGTATGATGGTCACACCCAATAAAGTAGTTCTTTGTCATCATAACAGGTATTTTTTATATCACCACATTTACTTTCCACACTTTTGAGCACTGCAACCGTTCCCTTCAGCCTATTAATACTACCTGATGGCTGTCCATCTCACTGGAGGATCCAATACTAGCACTCCACGAAAGAGATCTGAAGAGGTGTCTAGTGGATACCAGTTTCTAATTCCAAACTCAGATGATGAGGTTCCGCCAACGGGTGGGCTGATGGGTACTTTCACTCTTCCTTCTCTCCTCTGGACTACTTCCTCCATACACTACTATTGAGTGTTTAGTATCCCCACAGTATCTTTAGAGACCCTTGGCATCCTTTCTGTGTTGTGTAATTGTTAAGTTGGGGGACAGGATGCAAGCTGGTCTGTAAACATTGCTTCCCCTCAGACCCTCCTCACATTTTGTTCTTTATATATTCTGTAATTGGACCAGAAGTGAGATCCGAGCCATCCACTGCCTTTACTACCTCAAAATGTATTTTCTTTATTGCCGATATACCAATTTCCTTAGCATATTGTAGATCGCAAAAATTGCCTGTGGCGCCTGAATCAATCATTACAGATACTTCTCTAACTTCTCAAGATCCAAATGTTATAGTACAGGACACAATTAAATAAGGTTCTGCTGATTGCAAGGTATTTGCTAGTTGTTGTGATTCTTGAGTTGACTTTTCCTCTAATCCCACCAGGGCAACCCCTTCTACTGATGGGATCGATCTTTTAAACCCTGAATATTTTTTTGGCTTCTTAGGACAATCCCAAACAAAGTGTCCAGAAGCTCCGCAATACATGCACACATTTTATGACCGTCTCAATTCCTTTTCATCCTTTGATAGAGGTCCTCGAACAGAGCCAATATGCAGTGGTTCTTCACTTGAAGTACTGTCGGATTTGTTACCTTCTGTTTTGACTCAATCAAATCGAGGGACAAAAGCTAAAAATTATTTTTTCTTTTCAGACTTCCTATCGAACAAACGATGTTCAATTTGTAACACCAAATCGATTAATTCAGAAATTTCCTGTAGCCTGTTTGGTATTTGGGCTAAGGCGTCTTTTAACTTGTCCTTTAAACCAGGGTAAAAAATTGCTACACGCTTGTTCTCTGGCCATTTGGTCTCCACAATTAATTCGTTAAACTGGACTATATAAGCCACCTATTCTCTAGTACCTTGCTTTAATTCTAGTAGCTCATTGTCAGTAGCTTGATTTGCGATTCTCCTATCAAATATTCGCAAAAATTCTTTCTTAAATAGTTCGTAATCAAATAACGCTGGATCATTCCTCGATATCATGGGCATGGCAAGGCAGCGGCATCAACACTCATGTAGGACAGCAAGAATGCGACCTTGGTTTGATCTTCTGTGAACGCCGCTGATCTACACAAAAAATGTAATGAACATTGTGTGAGGAAAATTGGGTCTTGTGCGGGTCACCTGCAAATCTTTCTGGTGTGGGTAATGGAATTGGTGCTACAGAATGTATAACTTGCGTAGCCACCTCTGAGGGTGACTTCCTATCAGACCCCACTCTAGGTAAGGAGGTTGTTCCTGCAATTAATTCCTCCATCCTTAATCTAATCTGTTGTGTTTCATTCTGTGATCTCCTTACTTCCTCTCTTAAACTTCTATTCTCTTCTGCAGGTTGTGTCAACTGAGTTTGTAGCCCATCTAATATAGTTGCTAAATTCTTGAGATCCAATCCTTCAGCCATTTCGACTCAGGTGGAAAAATCAATTGGCACTTCAATCTGTCAGTAGCCAAAATCCGAACCACAGGAGTCGAAGATGGACCCAATGCCCCACCACGAAAACACCCCCCGAAATAATTAATTCCTTCCGGACAGCACACCAGCGGGGGGGAAAGGGGAAGTGGATAAACAAGAGAGACTGCCCAATATGTAGACGTTGTACACAATGTTGGTTCTGCTCTGCTGGTACCTTCTTTATCTGCACCTGCAGTAATGAGAGTTTCATAAAAACCTACACAATACATACAGTGATTGAATTTCTATTTTCTAAACAAGAGTTTATTTACCAGGTGTACATAGGCTATTGCTTCTCTCTATATTGTTGAGTAGTTCCCTGTTAATGTATCTGTAACATAGTAAATTGACAGCCTATAGCTAGTTGTATTTTGAACCAGAACTATATTCTTTTTAGCTTCAGTAAGTAAATACCAGGTGAACTTCTGTAGTAACTGCAGTCGAATTCAATCTATAAATTGTTAACAAGACTAATTATGTGGCATTAGTCGATATCAGGAAACACTGGGAAATTCCACTCATGAAGTACTTCAACCATCAATAATACTGGCGGTATATCCAAGGCGTTGTCAACAGACACCTCTTACCACCGCGACCCCTGAAACTGAATTGACAAATTTCTTCTTCTTCTGGGCATATCACTTGAAGAACTGCTGCGTTGAAGAATTCCTTTATTTTCGGCAGTTCGGCAGGTTTCCCTCGTTCGCATGCGTTGAAGTTTCTCTGTCAAAAAACTGAAGACTAAATACTAGGAAACAAAACTATGAATGCGGGTTGAGTGTTTTACTACAAAACGTGACAAATTGTGTGGTCTAGTAACTCTAAGGTAGTCTCACACGGAGCACAAGAAAAAGCTTCCAACTCTGAAAAAGTGATGGTTGAAGTGCGCAGTTACTTATTGCTCGTGCGTTGAACACCTGACTCAACCGAGAGTCTGAAAGACTGGGATGCTGACTTAATTGCTTTGATGGCGCTAGTGGCCGCCATGTTGCTTTTCTGCAGGATCAGCAAATAACACCTTAAAAAGAGTCTGGTAACTTTCAAGGCATGTTTCCTAATTAAACGCCTTCGTCCAGCCTCTCTCTTATTTCCTGAAAGCTTGCTTTGTGTTAGACAGATCCTGACAACAGGTGTTATGATGTCCTGCGCACATAAATCATCAAGCAATTTCTTTAAATCTTCCCTAGCAGATAAAGGTATGGGCCTGTATTTTTGAACTACTGGGATAGCTTTTTTTTTAACTTTAATGTTGTGTAGGAAGCCTTTAACCAAACCTACTTTGTCAGAAAACACACAAGTGTATTTAGAAAATAAATTTGTTAACAGGGTATGATCACAAGTTTCAACTGTATCATATGAAACGGACAAAATAGGTAAATCACCTAAGATAACAGGTTCTGGATGTCCAGGTTTCAAGGTAATTCCTAATTTTGCTTGATCTTGTCAACCTACTATATCACGACCGTTGACAGCCACGTATACTTTGGTGTAAATAACTCTCCCTTTAAAATTGATGGAGTCTGAAAAATATCCCCGCATGATAATATCAAATACCCCAAAAGCTTTGGGATTGACATCTGTGGGTTTAAGCAAAACTTCAGGCCAGAACTTGTTGAAAGTGTTAACATCAAGTATTGTGATTGGAGACCCTGAATTAGCCATAACTTGTAAGTTAATGGATCCTATGGATACATTGCATAATGGACCTTTACATCTTTTATTATCGTCATTTAAAGTGTTAATTTCAATCGTAGACAATGTTTTGCTCATGGTCTGACATAATTCATCTTCATCAACATCAATGGCATTGACTTTCTTTTTGTATTTAGCCGACCTACACAACGTATTGAAATGGCCAATCTTCTTACAAATATTGCACCTCTTACCCTGTGCTGGACAACTTAAATTGATCACGTAAAGCTGTGTCCAAGTATGAAGCAAATTGACATTTAGCTGCCAAAACGCATAAAACAGCTAAGTAAGCTTCACTTGATTCATCTTGAGTTTGTTTACGCTTAAAAAATACATGCCTCTCAACCAGCGGCGGTTCTCCCATGGGGGCGTTTGGGCGCCGCCCCCCCTGTTTTCTCGCCGTGCGAGAAGATGGCAGAAACAAACGGTAGTTATTTATTAATAACTACCATTTGTTTCTGCCTGCCCTTCTCGCACGGCGAGAAAGCAGTCAGCCGAACTTCCTAGTTTCTCGAGCCTCAGGGCGGGGGGGAGTGGCTTGGGGGAGTGGCTTGCCCACTGTTGTGAATACGGACTGTTTGGACAGCCTGAGAGGCTGTCCAAACAGACAGTATTAGCAACAGTGGGCAAGCCGCTCCCCCAAGCCTCCTCTCACTCTCCGTTCTGCAGGATGCAGACTATGAGAAAAGACGTATTTAGGGCAGCCGGCCGAACCAATCAGCGCCGGCTGCCATGGAGGGGAGGGAGGCTGCCTGCAGCCTTCAATGACGAGAGCCCACATTCAAAATCCAGGACGGCGGGAGCAGTCTCTGGACTCGAGTCGGGAGTCAGCACGGGAACGAAGCCATTAAGCCAAGGTAAGTTTTTTATATTTATATTCATTGTATTTTTAATGCAGTTCGAGGTGCCAGAACGTCAGAAAACTTGTGAGTGCAGTAGCTGGTCATGTATAGATCAGGGAAACGTGGCAGATTGG
The DNA here is from genome assembly GCF_964263255.1 of Lissotriton vulgaris. Classification (NCBI taxonomy): domain Eukaryota; kingdom Metazoa; phylum Chordata; class Amphibia; order Caudata; family Salamandridae; genus Lissotriton; species Lissotriton vulgaris. Next base: position 1,208,966,006 of record NC_141693.1, on the reverse strand, counting down.
GCTAGAAAATGCAAATTAGAAGCCGTCTCCTTGGGAACATAGATAACTTGTGACCTTGCTTTCAGATAAGCGGACAGATCGATGCAGTTCAACTTTGCTATACGTTGCAGGTTTTCCTGCATTTGAAGGAAGAAAGACACAACTGATCTTTTGTAGTCAGAAAATAGAACAGATTTAAGAAATAAGCTGCAAAAACCCGCATTAAAACTGTTTCTAAATGTAAATAAACTAGTGTATTAGAAGTTACAATGGCAGCCGTTTGCTTTGCCTGTTTGTAGTTTTCAAGGTTTTTGTGCACCTTCTTAACTAAACTGTGTATCTGCTGGCCTTCTGCTATGGTGGAATTTTTCATTATACTGCTTATAAGTCTGGTGTACCTGGGGACTCCCACTTTCCTGTAATACGAGGTACTTGTGTTCAATTTAAATCATCCTGAACTGCTTGTAATAGTTTTGTAACAGTGACCACTTCTGAAAAGATTACGGTGCAATATTACCAGCAGTGCCATCGCATTACATCGGGCAGGTTTGCCAGCAGGTAGAGACTGAGTGCTTTACATAAGAACCAGTTGCAATAAGAACTAAGGATTATTACATGCGTTAAAAGATACAAACAGAAAAAATTGCAAATGTACAAGATGTAAAGTCACACACAAAGAGAAGAGACTGGTGATTAGAGTTATCGTTTTTTTTTCAAATGTTGCTACTAGGCTAGCTAGGCGGGCCCCCCAATCTTGCTTGCTGCTACACTAGCATTTTATTGATCGATATGGTTCATGCAAGGTTGCCACTCTAGTAACTGCTTGTATTATATGAAACATGGCCTCTGAAAAGGATAAAAAAGATGCATACACACAGCGTGGCAGATATTTCTGGACAATTTTGCGTTCATATTTTCTATAAATTGAGTATAAACGCTCAAAGTGAGTTCACCTTACCAAAAATATGTCAGTGCCACTACAAAATTCATTATGTATGTATGATTAACATTTTACGCCTCACCACTTTCAAATGTCACCAGCCGCCACTGCTCTCAACCATAACAGATGGTTCATCAACGTAATTTTTGCCAAGCCTAGCTAAAGCCTCAGAGAAGACATTTCCACATTTCGTCACCAGATGGCGCTAGAACAACAGGTAAATTGTCAAACACATCTAGACCAGCACTACCTAAATGATTAAATAAAAGTGCTTTTTACCTAGAAGCAGAATATTTGGAAGCATCTATTGCCTCTAAATAATTATCAAAAATCCTAAACCATTTGTGCCAAGGCACAAGAGGCTTACCTGGATTTTGTAAGAAAGGGGGGGGGGGGGCTGCATTACGTTATTAGATGAAGATGAAACCATATTGTAAATCTTCAAAGCAGTAAAGTATTATACACTTGACAAAAAAATAACATGAATTGTAAATAACATGTGAAATGACTGGACAATTTCACCAAAGTCACAGTTATTTTAGATTAAAAAGTCATCGTGAGTAAATGTAACTGTAAATCCATATATCGCAATGTCCAAATAGAAGCGTGTGCTAATCACGGAGGAATAGCACGGATGAAATGATGTATTTAAATTGATTTGAAAACCTTTCGATAAAGCTCTTCAATAATCGTCATGGAAACATGAAACTAAGAAGGCCGCCAGTGCATGATGGCAGAGGACGTGATGAATACTTCTGGCGTGATGACGAATGACGAGAGTAGCGTCTTTGTTGTTTACGATGACGTGAGCAGCATCTCCAGAGCTTGCTACAAAAATGTTGAGAAAGGCTTCACAAGTGCAAGAATGGATGCAGCTTCAAAAGAAATCAACTCGCAATGGTGAATAGAGTTAACTCTAAATACAATAGTCGAGTATGCAATATCCAATTATTACACTCTAGCACACATAAAGTTGTCAAATATGCGTGCGTCGGAATGTAAAATGTAGCGCTCTGTCTTTGAATATAAATAAACGCACACAGTACCTTTTTTCTTTGAAGTTGAGTTTTGCCTTCAGGAATAAATATCAAATCAAAATATGGAAGGGTGACGGAGTCCATAAAAGGCTTGCAATTCCTCTGCAAATTTCACAGTAGACGATAAGGCAATGAAGTGCTTGAAAGATGCCAGTGAAGGTTCAAAAACAGAATTTAAAAATCCAATAGGTCGGTGGGTTTTGAATGAGATCGTCGCCAGAAAATGTAGCATGAGATTCTCCAAATATAAGAAGTAATATCCACGAAGTTAGTATTTTCAAATTGGAGACTTTATTTCCAGTCAAGTAACCCACGACAGGTCCAGTGAAACAGCAACCACAAAGTGAATAATGCTAATACAACATTCTAGATCTAAGAACACAGACCTCTTTTAATTCTATTAAAGGTATACTCCACAAACATATCAGAAACCACTCTCTACACTGCTTTACCTGCATCCTCTCCTGTGAGGACTCCTCTTGCTCCTGGGTGGGGCCTTTTTTGTCTTGCCCTGGGCTTACCCATACTGTTAGGGTCGTTCCCTTCCTTATTGCTCATCAAGTGTATTCAACGGGGGGGGGGTAAGGGGGGGGGGGATCAATCATACAGGTCCATCACCTCATAGTGTGGGTCTTGGTGGTTGCTGCCAGATACTCAGAGATCTGAAAAGTCCCACTGTACCAGCCCAAGCGGGACGCACCACTCTTCCTCATGGGGACACAACCTTAGGGACCTCCTTGGTGTTTCTACCTTTTGGTGTACCTGCACACAGTTCTGATTATTTGGACGTCATAGCTGCTGGATGGAGGTTCCCATTCCCCCTGTCGGCTGCCCTGCACGCAGTGCTGCTCTGATCTATTTGCTACAAGTCCAATTTGGCCAATATTCCCACAGCACCAAGTCCACACATTGATGTGGCTCTCTGGTCTAGCCTGAGCAGGGCCCAGTGTATTTAGCTCCAGTTAATCGCTGCTATGCGGTTCCCACATACCTTCCATATGAGGATCCAGGCCCATCTAGGTAGCTTCAGCCCCAGTTCACCTCAGTGAGCCACTTCAGCACGGTGGCCCCCTCCACTTACCATGGTCCCCCGCCGGGTGCCAGGTCTTTGTGAACGTTGCCAATAAGTCTGGTGGGGTGACAGTCGCGGCGGGCCCTGTATCCTGGCCCCGCCCAGTAGTGGGGCGATCCAGCCCAACTCGGTGCACCCCCTCAGATCAGGGGCCGGACTCCTTAGCTCAGGGGGTTTTACTCCCGGGTCCCGTGGCACTGTCCGCCCAAAACCGCCACTCCTGCCCTCAAGTGGCAAGCGGGGGATGGCAGGGCACAAGCAACTTCAATCTCAGCGGAAACACAATCCACTGCCCCGCTCAGTTTCAGCTGCTCATGCTGCTCCGCTCCAGGCACCGGATCCTGTGGATGCAGCCTCTCAGACTCCCCCACTCCCAGGTGGGTTCTCTTTACTCCACTTGGCCCCTCAGAGGCACCCGTGCCCGACCTCACCACCCACCATCATCTTCAGTGCTCCTCTGGGCCCTGAACTGAGCCCTGCGGTGTGGCTCTGCACCTTCTCTCCGCCGTTCCCCGATCTATGCAACAGTTCCGGCGTCCCTCACTGCACTTCCTTGCGGTCTCGGCCACAGTCGGGACTCCGGGGTTCCGCTCAGGCTCCCATTGTCGCAGGTACACACCTCCTCGCAGCCCGTAGGGGGGTCCACTTCAGCTTTCCCCAGCCGCTCTCACCTGGGCTCCTCGACTCCCACTTCTTCTACTCAGGTCAGGCCGCTGCACTGGACACAGAGCTACACCGCCATTTTGGCCTGCGCAGTCTGGAGCGCTTCCTGCCAGGCTCGATCGCCCGCCTTCCCCCGGACAGCCTCCGATCACAGACCCGATCCGGAGGGCCTCCTTGCTCCCGTGGTGACCTCCACCAGGCATCCGGGACCCGGCGTCCTCCGGTAAGCAGGATATTTTGTTGGCCGGCGTGGAGAAACAAGCTCACATGACCACCATCTTTGGCTGCCAAGCCACACCCCCGTGAGCACTATTTTCTTTAATGTTCTTCCCCTATTTCACCCACGACATCACAGAACCCGCCCGCTATTATTTTAATAGTAATGTATTTATTCAAATTACAACAGCGGTCTGCTTTAACTATAGCGGACATGCTTATTCAATTATTTAATATACGGCGCGGTCCGCTTTCACTTTAGCGGCCGTGCTACAGAACCTTTTGAAATTGCATTTTTTTTTCACTTGAATCTTGCCCGCGCCCCTTTGTTTAGAGGCTGCACACTGTAGCCTGAATATGCGAGCAGCGTCTTAAAAAAAGGGCTTGGCCACCATTAAAGTGGTCTCGCATTTGCAAGAGTTTGAGCTCTTGGCATTAAAAAAAACAAAGCCTTTTATATTTGTGTTCCTTTTAAAAACACATAAATAAAAGGCATTGTCATTTACAATGCCAGTAGTTTAAACTCTAGCAAATGCGAGACCTTTGCATTCAAAGTGCTTCTGTTAAAATTCTATGGCAGGACGGAGGCTCCGATTATGCTTTCTCCATTTCATTACTGAAAAAACACCGCAGCCAATCAGCACACAGTAAAGAAAATAAGAACTACAATACCCATGATACCTGGGCAACCATAGAAAACACAACAGTATAAATAGGGTCATAGAGGTCACAACTTCCTCTTTCTTTGCTGCTTCGCAGCCAGTTAAGTGCATGTTTTCATTCTTTCACATTAGTGTTTTGGCTATTTGTATTGACTTTCCTGCCGCTTTGTGCGCTAATTGTATTGGTATTTCTGCCGATTTGTGCGCATACTGCATTTGCCTTCTGCCGCTTTAGGCGTTCTGTTGCTATCGTTACACGCTTCTCCTTCTGAGCGCCTGAGCGGTGTTCCCGGCTCTTGTGCCGGTGTGGCTTTGGGAGCGTGTGGCACCTCCCGGTGCAGACGCGCGTTGTCAGCGTCTGTTTTTCAAACCAGTGGAGCGGGAGATAGGAGCACGGGGGACACGCGCGTGTCTCGCGTGTCTCCCATTTCGGCAGGCTGCGGTTCGCACATGCGCGACAGCTTTGTCAACATGAGCTCTGTCAGGTTCGCATTCTTCTACTGGCGCTTGCCTCAGAAGGGTGATTTCGACTGCTTTGGAATAAGCGTGCCCTCTAGCCTGTTGATTGTCTTCGTTCACGCCCTCCAATAGTATAATTGGAGGGTTGTAAAATTTGCATAGGCTCTGCCTAGGGTGGAAATTATTTTTTGTTGCCGTGCAAGCCCTCCCTCAACTAATTATTTTCAATTTGACTGGTTTTTCCTGCATAATTGGCTTGCACTTGGTGTTCCACTCCCCCTGAATTGGCCTTGGCTGTAGACATTACTTCTCCTTCCTGTGGGCATTAATTGGCGAAATATTGTCGCCATGGGAGATTTTTATGAAGAGGAAGGGTTCTACTATGATGAAGAGGAGCCTTCTGGCTCTGTGGAAGATTTCATGGGTCTGGCACTGTTTCAGGCCATTGCTCCTTTGAAGAGGCATCTCTCTGAGTACACTGCGCAACAGGGATGGTTGCCTCCTTCTTCTGGTCGCAGTAAAAAGTCTCCCAAGAATCCCCATCATTCTGACTTTGCTAAATTGGTGAAGACTCGGTCTTCTGCGCCTTCGGCCAAGAAACGTGCTGCGTCTGGCCGTTCTACTCCTCCTTCCGACTCTGATGATGACTCTTCCTCTTCTACTTCATCCTCGGAACCTGCTAAGCCTCCTCCTTCTAAGAAGGCACTCAAAGAACATTTTGTTGATGCCCCATCTATGCCTCAGTTGCTTACTTTTGACCCGTCAGACATTATTCATCCGAATTCCTCATCCTGGTTGCCCTCCCCAGAGGTGGCGGAGTATGTCCAGTCCCACATACGCCATCCTTTTGAGAAAGATGTGCGGGCGCGTTTGCGCTCGGAGTGTCCTCGCCCGGACCTTGCTGACAACCTTGCCGACACCCCAGAAGTGGACCCTACTATGGTCACTTATATGAAAAAATATTCCAAGGATCCGAAGAAGGGATAAGATCGCTCCTGGCGGTCCTGCCAGGACAAATTATTGGATTTACTTGGTCCTCAAACTAAAATTCTAGACTTGGGCTATCGGGCCAAGGAGACTGGAGCGTTCATTGATCCAGACGAATTGGTGGGGTGTTCCCAGCGAGCTGTTTGTATCTTGGGCAATGCCAACTGTGCCTGTCTTTGGAGCGTCATCGCTCTATCTTGGTGAAGCTGGATCCTAAGCTCACAGACTTGGCTTGTTCCGAGTCGGGGCCCCAAGCCCAGGATTTACTGTTTGGCTCCCCTTTCTCTAAAGAGCTTACGAAGTTTATAGCCACATTCAGTGGTTTGGATAAGGCCCAATCTAATCTGTGCCTGGCATTTTGCCCAGTTTTTGGCAGGGCCGGACGAAGGGGACGTTCGTCCGGCCGTGAATCAGATCCAAACTCTCAATGAGGAAACAAGTCCCAAAGGGGTGGTCAAGGTTACTCCTCTGGTAAATCCAATTTCTATCCTTCCAAAAAGGGCAGAGACAGTATGGAAAAGGAGTTTACAACGGTAACCAAAGAGGACGTCTGGATTCATCCACCTCAGGTGAGCTTGATTCCCGCTTCCGATGTGGTTTTGGGGGCAGATTGCAGTATTTTCTCCACAATTGGCCATTGATCTTGAACGATGCCTGGGTGTTGGAGACAGTGCAGGGGTACAAAATAGAGTTTTACGCTCACCCTCACCAACATCATCGGCCTCAGCCTCTTCTTTTTTTCCCAACACGATCAAAGAGTCATCTCAGTAGAGATCGCTTCTCTTCTGGCCAAGGGAGCCATCGTCTCCACGATTCCTCATCCTCAAGGATTCATCAGCAATGTTTTTCTCGTCGAGAAAAAAGGGGAAGGGTCTCGTTTGGTCCTCAACTTAAAGGAGTTCAACGGCGGAGTAGTGTACCGTCATTTCAAGATGGAGGGCATCCATCTTCGGTGGGACCTGCTTCAGGAGGGCGACTGGATGGTTCGCCTGGATCTGAAGGATGCATATCTTTTGGTCCCGATTTATGCCCCTCATCGTCGTTACCTACAGTTTCAGTGGCTCGGGACCTGGTACGAGTACACGGTCCTTCCATTCAGCCTCTCTTCAGCTCCGTGGTGCTTCACGAAGCTTCTACGTCCAGTGATGGAGACTTTGAGATCGCGCGGGGTTCGCTTGATTGTCTACCTGGACGATGTCCTCCTCTTGGCGCAGTGCCCTATTCTTCTTCGGTCTCATTTACAGTGTTCCATCGATCTATTACAATCTCTGGGTTTCCTGGTGAATCCTCTGAAGTCTGACTTTGTTCCATCTCAATCGATGGATTTCCTGGGCTTTCTGATAGATTCGGTCTCCTGTCAACTCCACCTTCCCTGTCAGAAGATCAGGTCCATCAAGAGGGACTTGCGGTTACTCCTGGCTCAACAGACTGTCTCTTTGCGATCGGTGGCTCGAATAGTAGGTCTTCTGTCCTCTTCTATCCAAGCGATCTTTCCGGGCCCCTTGTATTATCGAGTGCTTCCGTGTCTGAAGATCAGACACCTGCAGAAGGGTCTTCGGTATTCGGATCATGTTCCCCTTACGAGGATGCCCGAGCAGAGATGTTGTGGTGGTTGGACCACATGGAATCGTGGAACGGCCGTGCGCTGTTCGGAAGGACTACGGATGTCGTGATCGAATCCGATGCCAGCCTTTGGGGTTGGGGAGCCCGGTGCGGTTCGGTAGCCACGGGGGGTCGATGGTCCCCGGAGGAGTTGTCCCTTCACATCAATTGCTTGGAGCTTCTGGCGAGCTCTTTCGCGATTCGGTGTCTATCTCCTCAGAGGAAGAATTGTTGCATTCTTCTCCGAATGGACAATATTTCCGCAGTTCGTTATGTCAACAAACTGGGGGGCACCAAGTCCAGACTTCTGTCGGAGATTGCGAAAGACTTCTGGCATCTTAGTCAGCAACAACGGATCACAGTTATTATAGAATACCTGCCGGGTGCCGACAATCGGATTGCGGACTGGAATTCTCATCATCTGAGAGATTACAGCGATTGGAGGCTTCATCCTCGGGTATTTCGGATGTTGTCCCGGATTTGGGGAACTTGTCATCTCGACCTGTTTGCCTCGAGTCTCAACACCCAGTTTCCCCAATTCTACAGTTGGCGTCCGGATCCGGAGGCGCTAGCCATGGACGCGTTTCTCCAGGCTTGGCCTCCTCTCCTGTGCTATGCTTTTTCTCAGTTTGTGATGATTCCCCGGGTTCTGGCCCGTGCGAGACAGTTCCTTTCGGAACTCATTCTGATCACTCCTTTTTGGAGGGCTCAGGCGTGGTTTCCAGTTCTTCTGGAGATGAGCTGCTCGACGCCGCTCCTTCTTCCTCACAAATGGAACCTGTTGCTGGATCCTCTTCACGAACTTCACCCGTCAGTGCTGTCAGGTGAGCTCCATCTGGTGGCATGGAGGATTTTGGGGGACGCTGGAAAGTCCCGGGGTTATCTGGAGACGCTACCCGATTTATCAGTGAAGCTTGGGCCCCCAACACACACAAGCGTTATGCGTCAAGTTGGAAACGCTGGTGTGATTGGTGCACACAACAGTCGGTATATCCCATTTCAGCGGATCTCGCTTTGATTATCAATTTTCTGGCCTCTGTGGCATCTTCTGGGCTGGCTTATAAAATGGTTAACAATTTTCGTTCTGCAATTTCTTAGGGTCATGTATGCATTGATGGCAAACCTGCGGGGGCACATCCCTTGGTATCTAAATTACTGAGAGGCATCCGGATGGTAAAACCTCCTTGCCCCAAATATGTTGCCTTGTGGGATGTGTCAGTTGTTTTGCTTTTTTTGTCTTCCTGGCCTTCAAATTCTTTATTGAACCGTAAACAACTTTCGGCTAAGCTGACTATGCTTTTATGTTTGGTCTCCTGCAAACGGGTTTCTGATGTTTGGGCTTTAGACCTCCCCGGTCGAACTTTTTTCCCTGAGGGCGCCTTCTTTGTTATCTCCAGACGGACTAAATGTAACACGTCCTCCGTTACTTATCCATCTTTTCCTCACAAGCCTCAATTGTGTGTGGTCCAATGTATCAAGGATTACGAGGTAAGCACTGCACCTTTTCGACATGATTTACAGGGTCAATTACTAATTGCTTTGCAGAAACCTTTCAAGCCTGTTACTCCAGCTACGCTGGCACGTTGGTTACGTTGGCTCATGCAGGAAGCGGGCATTGATGTTTCCCTCTTTGGTGCTCATTCCACACGGGGAGCTATGGCTTCCAAAGCCTTTACCATGGGTGCCAGTCTTCATGACATCATGAAGGCCGCTGATTGGTCTTCTGAATCTGTGTTCAAAACCTATTATTTTAAACCAATTGTTGTTGTTGCATCAGTGGTGGTGGCTAAGCTTTGAACAAGCATAATCGGAGCCTCCGTCCTGCCATAGAATTAAAAATTTGCTAATATTCGTGCCAAAAATTTTCAATTCTATTAAGGACAGGAGGCGAGGATTATCCCACCCTTGTTTTCTGATTGATAATTGCATTGTTCTATACAGCTATGATATACATGTTTCTCTGAATGTTCTATGTAATGTGTTTCGCCCTATCATGGTTATATGTTTTATTCCATTATGGGTATGGATATTATGACTGTGTTTTACTCTTTTCAGGCTCAGACCTTAAATGAAGTTTGGATCTGTCGTCTCCTGCTACTGGTTTGGTTCGTCCCAATGGACTTCGGGGATTGCCTTTCACCTCGGCCTGTGGATGACCTTTCTGCGTGATGTTCTTCTTGGATCCTTTGAGTTTCTTCTACTATATTGACTTTTCATTCATTAACTGTTATGGACAAAGAAAGAGGAAGTTGTGACCTCTATGACCCTATTTACACTGTTGTGTACTCTATGGTTGCCCAGGTATCATGGGTATTGTAGTTCTTATTTTTTGTACTGTGTGCTGATTGGCTGCTGTGTTTTTTCAGTAAAGAAATGGAGAAATCATAATTCTATGTCAGGACCGGAGGCTTCTGATTATGCTTCTCAATCTTTACTAGAAGCTCACAGCAGCCAATGAAAATGCTTGCTTTTCATTCAAATATAACGTTAAACTACATATCCCATAATGTCTTACACATAGACACGCCCCCTTAGTCCATAAGAGGCCTCAGCCTGCCGCCATCTTCCTCTTTCTTTGCTGCTCACAGAGCTAAGTGCACCTTCGTTTACTCCCTCTGATGTTTATGTCGCTAATTTGTGCATGTTTACTGTATGGCTTTTCCGTCATTGAGCACTGTTTTCTACTTATTATATGCCTTAAGGTTGTTACCTGTTCAGGGGGAGTAGCGGTGCTCCGGCGGGACGCCTCAGCGCCCGCCGTTCTGTACGTCAAATTTTCCTCATTTGTGGCAAGAGCGCGCATCAGAGGCGCAAGGGTAGCGTCGGTCGCTGACCGGAGGCAGACGGGCGCCTTTATTTCAATATTGAGCCAAGATATCGGTCCCGGTGTTTCCCCTTCACGAACGCGCGTCTAGCGCATGCGCAGCCGGCTTCCCTGATCGCCGCTGACGCTAGTACAGGCCGGGTGGCTCTCGGCCGCGACGGGCGCCCAAAAAGCGCTGAATTGGGCTGGATTTTGGTAGAATTCAGTCGCGTTTGGGCTGCACGTCGCGGCGCGACCCGCGAATTTAGTTTCACTTACGATTTTCACATCGGAGAGTTAGGAAGGGTCCCTCTGCCTCGGATATCGCCTGGTGAGGTTGTAAAATACAAGAAAGGCCGTTTTGGAGTGTGCACACGCTCAAGGAATTGCGGTGGCCTGGGTCCCTGACCAATTTGACTACAGCTTTGCTGAGGGGGTTGAAGGTAGTGAAAGGTTGAGTGTGCTGTGTGGGCTGACCCCCCCGCCCCCCCCTGACCCTCCTGGTGCCTGGTTCTGAGTGTCAATAACCTATAGGGTGAATAGTTCCCAGTACATCAGGATGTCTGAAGAACAGTATAATGAAGGGTACAATGAGGAGGAGGATTTTGAGACTAGGCAGACGGCTGCCTTGGAGGACAACCTGGTTAGTGCCTTGGACGCATGGGTCCAGTCCTCAGTTAACAGGGCGATGGAGACTACTGTCCCACAGACGGTGCAACAGGCACTTGCTTCAGCCCTTCGTCCCATAAGACGACAACTAGAAGGTTTCACCAAGAGACATGGCTTCATTAAACCTCAGAAAAAGAAAAGCGAGGCGTCCGCCTCGGGTCAACCTTCAGGGGACACTGCCACTTGGCCTCACACGCAGGCCTTAGTTACCTTGCCGGACATGGCGGACTGTTAATACGCAGGGGGCAAAGCCACAGCTAAGCGTAGGGTCCATGATACTGACACGGACACAGACACTGGTACCAACACGGATACGGACACAGACACCTCAGAGGATCACAACCCTCCGAAGAAGGCAAAGGCGGCGCAACCCAAGAGCCTAGCGCCGGCTCATACACCCTTCACCTTTGACCCATCGGAAATAGTACACCCCAGATCACAGGACTGGGTGCCGCCTACGGCGGTGACGGCTTATATCCATGAGAATTTACGTAAGAGCTTCCCTAGGGAAGTAAGGAATCGTTTGCGGTCAGAGTGCCCTAGACCCGAGATCCCGAATCAGGTGGCGGAAACGCCTGAGATAGACCCCAACATTCTCACCTTTTTAAAGAAATTCACAAAGGATCCGAAGAGGGGATTGGACAGGGCATGGAAGGGGTGTCAGGACAAGATGCTGGATGCCATCGGCCCCTTGGCAAAAATCTTAGAGATGGCCTTTGTGGCCAAGGAGACCTCTGTCATTATAGATCCTGACGTGCTGGCTGGATGGACCCAGAGGGCCATCTGTTTTTTGGGCAACGCTAATTGTGCCGTCTCGGCAGAGAGGAGGAAATCTTTGCTCATGAAGATGGATTCGAATCTAACAGAGCTCGCTGACGCAGAGCTGGGACCCCTTGCAGAAGGCCTTCTGTTTGGTGACAAGTTCGTCAAGGACGTCTCCAAGTATGTAGGTACCTTTACGGCGTTGGACAAGGCCCAATCAGGCATCAAACGCGCACCCAATCAGGGTGTTTTTCACAGGGCCGGACGAGGCGGGGTCGCTCGTCAGGCCGAGGAGGTCCTCCCGGCTCCCACAGAGGCGACTTCGGAAGGGGCAGAAATGACTTTGACTCCACCCATGGAGGGACCTTCTACCCCTCCCGTAGGAGGTTCAGCAAGAACAGATACCAATCCGGAAATGGCAGGGGGAACTTCAAGCACCAACAGAGCTCAAGTGAGACTTTCAGATATTTCCCTTCTTCCTTTGGGGGGTCAGACTCAACACTGCCTGGGGCGGTGGAAAGACCTTACACAGGACGCCTGGGTCTTACAGACGGTTCAGGGTTTTCACTTGGAGTTTTACTCACGTCCTGTTCAGTCAAGCATACCCCCAATTCTCCATTTTTCCCTACTAGAGGCCAGTTTTATAGACAAAGAGATTGCGGCCTTGCTGCAGAAACACGCGATAGCACCAAGTATTCACAGCCCTCGCGGTTTCTGCAGCAATATATTTGTTATTCAGAAAAAAGGGGGAGGAAACAGACTAGTTTTAAATCTCAGGGACTTCAATCAGTTTCTGACATACAACCATTTCAAGATGGAGGGCATCCATCTCTTAACGGATCTTCTGCAGGTGGGGGATTGGATGGTCCGGCTGGACCTGAAAGACGCGTATCTCTCTATTCCAATTTTTCCCCCGCATCGCAGGTTTCTGCAGTTCAGGTGGAGAGACCAATGGTACGAATATTTGGTTCTGCCTTTCGGGCTCTCCTCGGCTCCTTGGTGCTTCACCAAAGTGATGAAGCCGGTAGTGGCGTACCTCCGAGAGCGGGGTATTCGCCTCATCATATATCTCGACGATATACTGATAGTGGACCAGTGCCAGCAGACTCTTTTGCGGCACCTCCAGCTGACCACGACTATTTTGCAGGATCTGGGTTTTGTTATAAACACCAAGAAGTCGGTCATGATTCCCTTGCAAGTTATAGATTTTATAGGTTTCACGGTGAATTCGGTGATAGCCCAGTTGTGCCTTCCGAAAGACAAGCTACGGGATCTAAAGAAAGAAATCAGGAAACTGCTAAGCAGCCAGACTGTCTCCCTAAGAGCTCTGGCAAGAATGGTAGGAATTCTAGCGTCTTCAGTCCAGGCGATTTTCCCGGGCCCGCTACATTACAGGGCCCTGCAACAGTTGAAGATCAGACATCTTCAGAAGGGTCTCTCGTATTCGGACAGCATTCCCCTCACGCAGGAGGTGAGGACAGAATTGCAATGGTGGTTGGGACACGTCAACACTTGGAACGGCCGAGCGATCTTCGGTTCCCTCCCGGAAGTCACGATACAGTCCGACGCCAGCCGCTGGGGCTGGGGCGCGCGTTGTGGAGACATCTCCACAGGAGGGAGATGGTCCCCGGAAGAGCTTTCTCTTCATATCAACTGTCTGGAGCTGCTTGCGGGATCGTTCGCGGTGAGAACGTTGTCCCCGAGGCAGACATCCTGCTGTATCCTCCTGCGTCTGGACAATATTTCGGCAGTGAGATACATCAACAAGTTGGGAGGCACGAGGTCGTCCATGCTTGTGCAGATAGCCAAGGATTTTTGGCATTACTGCCTTCGCAACCAGATATCAATCATTGGGGAATATCTTCCGGGTCAGTCCAATCAGGTAGCGGACTGGAACTCGAGGTACCTCAGGGACTTCAGCGACTGGAAGTTGCTCCCGAGGATGTTCGAGTGGTTGGAGGAGATTTGGGGTCCGTTCGAGACGGATTTATTTGCGTCGAGGCTAACCTTCCAAATCCCTCGATTCTTCAGTTGGAGACCGGATCCATTGGCTCAGGCGACAGACGCTTTTCTCCAAGACTGGTCGCAGGGGGTGCTGTATGCGTTTCCCCCCTTCTTGCTGATCCCCAGAGCGATGTCGCAGGTGATCAGGCAGAAAGCGGAAGTGGTCATGGTGACACCTTGGTGGACGTCCCAATCTTGGTTCCCCAAACTGATGCAGTGGAGCTGCGACCTACCCAGACTCCTCCCGGAGTCGACGACGTTGTTGCTGGGCCCTCATCAGGAGAGGCATCCTTTGATAATGGAGGGCAGACTTCGGCTGATGGCCTGGAGGCTTTCAGGCAACAGTGGCAAGTGCCAGGGATTTCGAGCAGGGCTGCAGATTTCATCAAGCAGGCCTGGGCTCCTTCCACGAGGAAGCGATACTCCTCGGCCTGGAAAGGCTGGGTGGATTGGTGCGTGGAATGACATTTGGATCCCGTGGGGGCCGGCTTACCCCATGTGCTAAACTTCCTGACGGATAAGGCGTCACAGGGTCTGGCCTATCGGTCAGTCAACAATTTCAGATCTGCCATCTCAGCGGGCCATGTCCAGCTGGATGGTAGGCCAATTGGTATGCACCCTGTCGTGTGCAAATTGTTGAAGGGTTTTAGAGTAGAAAATCCCCCTAAACCTAAGTATTCTGGTTTGTGGGACGTTACTCAGGTTTTGGACCTATTTGACAAATGGCCAGCGAACCCGCTTCTTTCCAGAAAGCAGTTGTCAGCCAAGCTGGCCATGTTACTTTGCCTATCGGCTTGCAGGAGGTCATCGGATGTACGTGCGCTGGACATAACAGGTAGAGTATTTACTCCGGAAGGGGTTTCTTTTCAGATTGTTAGACGCACTAAAACATTGTCTACACATGTTTCTTATAATGCATTTCAGGAGAATGAAAAGTTATGTGTCGTACAATGTCTAAAGACTTATGAGGAATGTACTGCGGCTGTTAGGCCTCAGGGCTGTTCGCAGCTTTTGATAGCCCTACAAAAGCCGTTCAAAGCAGTGGCTGCGGCCACCATTGCCAGATGGCTTCGTTATGTTATGAAAGAAGCAGGCATTGACATCACCATGTTTGGTGCGCATTCTGTCAGGGGTGCTATGGCATCGAAATCGTTCATGTTGGGTTCCAGCATTCATGATATCATGCATTGTGCAGATTGGCCGTCAGAATCGACCTTCAAAACGTTTTATTATAAGCCGGTGGGGGATATTACCTCTGTTGTTTTCAATAAGCGTTAAACTAGCATAATCAGAAGCCTCCGGTCCTGACATAGAATCACAAATTTGCTAGCATTCGCGACAAGAATTTGCAATTCTATTAAGGACACGGAGGCGAGGATTATCCCACCCGGCATTGTATATGTAATTATAAATGCTTGCCCACCCAAATGGTTACGGTGGTTACGGTCTCTTATCCTTTCTTTCAGGTTCTGATAAAAAGAGTGACTGAGCCTCAAAGAATGCCAGGATGTTTCGCCTGAAGTTTGTTTCTTCTTCCCGTTGGAAGTGTTATGAAGTTTTCCAAGTTTTGGTTGGAGCTGTTCGCCGCAAGAAAGAGGCCTCTTATGGACTAAGGGGGCGTGTCTATGTGTAAGACATGATGGGATATGTAGTTTAACGTTATATTTGAATGAAAAGCAAGCATTTTCATTGGCTGCTGTGAGCTTCTAGTAAAGATTGAGAAGCATAATCCTCGCCTCCGTGTCCTTAATAGAATTGCAAATTCTTGTCGCGAATGCTAGCAAATTTGTGATCTTCGCCTCCTGTCCTTAATAGAATTGAAAATTCTTGGCACGAATGTTAGCAAATTTTAAATTGTGCTCTGGCTTGTGGAATCAAACCCACATAGTTGCAGATGCTCAGACAGGCAGAAACACACACTTTTAATGACCTTCGAGAGTGACAAGAATATCAAACTAAAAATAATTTGTCTACCTGTTTGATGTTTTTCTTAATCCACAGTCAAACATAGAAACCGTTTTTAAATGTTACCAAATGCTATATACTTTATTCAATTCAGTCTGCAGACGCCCTGAGCAGGTCTCGTTGACCCCCAGGGGTCATCGACCTCAGACTTGACCAATGCACTAAGCTGTTCTGTGTTTCAAAGCCGTGCCGTAGTCCGTCTTCTCTGACTGTCAATTGTGGAACTGCAGTCCTTCTTTTATATCATTTGCCATTTACCTTTTTTTTTCAGTTTGGAAAGGCTTTGCTTCGTGAGCATACTCAGTAAAAATACACCAACGGCTCATGATGGGGAGTAGTATTTGCTTCGTTTTGCTCGTGTGCTTTGTAGGGGTTCTGTTCCCGCATGTCCGGGCGATTAGTGTCTCGTGAACAGGGCATGTGTATTATAAGGTACGTGTTGTTTCCATCCCCTTAAAGCCTCATTGTTCTTCCTGTCACGGCGAGGAAGATACTTCTTTAGAATTTTGGGAGGACATCACACTGAAAGTACAATCAAAGTGTGACACTTTGCGAAGGCAAACATCGACCGCCGTCAGGTAAGCACCTAACGCTATGACCATTGGGCTGCCTTCATCCATGTGTTTTCAGGGCACGGATCTTTTAACTTTTTTGTATAGAGTGAGAATAAATAGGAATTGGTGCAAGTCCTGTACAATCAAAGTGTGACACTTTGCGAAGGGAAACATCGACCGCCGTCAGGTAAGCACCTAACTCCATGACCATTGGGCTGCCTTCATCTATGTGTTTTTCAGGGCACGGATCTTTTAACTTTTTTGTATAGAGTGAGAATAAATAGGAAGTTGTGCAAGTCCTGCAACAACTGGCATTAAATACTTATTTAACATTGTAAGGTAGAAGTTAAGTGGTGTTACTTTACAGTTAAACTAAAATTCATGTAAATATGGTAATCGCAGACACTCAACGTCTACTAAGCTGAGCGGGCTTTAGTTCCCCTGCAGCCTACATGGGCTGGACTGGCTGAGCAAGGGTTGTTAACGTGTATGCTAAACGCATTACGTACATTTGCAAACCCTGCAAAAAAATGCTTCGGTATAGAGGTAAGCATGTATGCCCTCCACAGGGACCTATCACCCGCAGACACGGATTTGAATTCAACTCAGCCTTTCATCTTTTTGAGACTTATAAAAATGGTATCTGTACTCGACATTTACAATGCTGCAAATGTGCCGTGGGACCCACCATGAACAATGACTATAAGAATAATTTCCTGTAACATGAACATTTCCCAAAAGATATTGAAGGCTGCTGGTTGAGGGACGTGGCCAAATTGCAAGGTTTTGGTGCATGGGACACAATAGTAACTTCTGAAGTAGGCGATATCCTTGAGGCAGGAGAGTTTATGCCCTTCTCTATAGCTCAATCTGACTATTAGCTACATCCAACCCACTTCTTAAAATACGCACAATTCCATCATGCATGGCAGGCAGAGTGGCTGAGAAGGACGGAGAACCTGTAGTATGCACCCCTTGAAGAACGTATCTTAATGAAAAGAAATGGGCAGGGGTGTCATATCCCAGACATACAGAACGATTTACAATAATATGCCAAACTCGCTGCACCGACTACGGGGTGGTGAGTATGAGAACTGGGTAAATTTGAAGACATTGACTAGGAAGCCATATTGATACTCCCTCGTGAGGTTGCTATTAAGGCATGCCTACACCTCATCCAATTTAAAATTCTACATAGGGCCTACTATGAATGCTGCCAACTACATAACATGGGTAGGGCACCTACATCCACCTGTCTAAGGTGCGCTGAAGCAGTGGGAACCTATATTCCTATACTGTGGGAATGTCCTCAAATACAGGCGTACTGGAATGGTATCGCTAAGGAACTTTCACACATACTTCACTCTCACTTGACCCAAAATATATCTTTTTGGGAATTCCAAATTGCATGCATCTCCCCTGTTTCAAGCTCCTGTTTAGTGCTCTGGGATTAGTGATGGCAAAAAGGGTCATAGCGAGATACTGGTATGCGCCAGAAGTCCCCTCCCTGGAGATGAGGGATGGACCTTTACATGTCAGCCAAAAAAGTGACCTACCCCCATAAATTCCACACGATCTGGAGGTGGTGAAGGGCTTGCTATGGGCTAGAAACCACAGGAGACTGTGTTGATTCAATGAATGGGACAATGGACCGGCTGGTCCAGCCGGACAAAGGGGTATGAGGTTGAACTTATAAGTGCTGCTTCAGGTCCATCCACAGATGTTGGGTTTTTTTTGCCTCTATGTCTGGTTGAAATCATTGATCTTCGTACAAATGAATCGGTGTACCTTTAATATGTATTCACTAAAATTAATGCTTGTTGTGCATGATTGTCTTCTTTAACTGGTTTGTGGTGTAAAACAGAACCATTAAAATGCATTTAAAAAACAATTACATCTTCACCGGCCTGCCATATATTGATTTGAAATTTTCTATTTTATTGTAATCCATAGGATAAGCCGCATAGCACCAACTCTACAGAGACTGCATTGGCTCTGTTGGTCAGCGAGTTCTGTTAAACATGACAACAATTGTTGACAGATGCACTGGTAAAGAGTGCCATTTTACATATAGAAGCTGTTTTTTATTTTCTATTTTTTTATTGACTTTCAAGGTAATAACATCATATATCAGAACAATAAAATACAGTAAAGATATTCTATAAACATATGATGGAGAAATGCACTTTTTAACTTGCATTAGTGGGCAGGAACTCTTTCCAGCAAACCATGACTGTAAGTCAGTTCTTTTAATGAGTATAATGACTGAACCCAGATTGAATGGTAACTATGAGTTGGGAAATCCACGCCCCAAATTATGGACATCAGACATTATCACCCCTCCATTACTGTGAGATAATAAGATTAAATTGCCAAATGGGGAGTAGCATGCGAGATGGGAAATTATGCCCCCTGTCTGTGCACTTTTCCTCCCATTACCAGGTAGATATTCCACCTTCTTTTGGCAGGTAGAACTGTACTAGGGTTTTACCCCCAGCTGGTATTTGAGTGGTAAAACTGCTCCAGTTATAATTTTACAGCAGGCATTACTGTTCAGCTTGTAATTTGCCTTTAATGGAAAGGGTTACATTCTGGCTTTTAGTGCTGGACACATCCTTTCACCACTGGCTGGTTTTAGTGTTGTAGTGTGCTAATCTGTTCTTAGCTATCGTATTTTATAGCATACTGCATTTCCTGACTGACCCTTCCTCATATCTATTTGCTATGCTGGAAATAGACTCCCATTAGTCGGTAGAAAGGATCCTGGTATTATATGTTAACCATGTTCACTATATTACTATATATACTAATGGAGAAGATGTTACTCTGAAATGGTAACCAATTCAGATAGAAAACCTAGATCTACTTTTGCTAGAAACCTGGGTGAGATTAACAAATCTGAAACAGAAAAAGAACAATTTATGGTCCTTACTCACTCTGTCCTTCTGCTGGTAACTAGATATATAAATAGAACCAGCGGTTCTTCACCTTTTGCTTTACGAGGACCCCACTGATCACAATTGCACGCCGGGCCAGTTCTACAAATTAGACCGCAAACAAAATACAAAAAAAAGTATACACCCAAAAAAATTCTCAAATGATGAAATATTTTACATCATTTATAAACCAAAAAAAAACGAAATGTTTTTTTCAAAATGTTTTAGTTTTAAAAGGTAATACCATATGATAGACTTTTTAGTATGTTGTTTTCTCTTTTTGCTCCTAATCCATGCTCTCTTTTTGTCAGGACATATCAGTTATTCAGTTGAGGCGACAAATCGTCCATAATAGATGCATGTGTGCTTTCACTAGTATTTCAAGCTACCAACTTAATTTTCACCCTTTCAAAATCCTTTATTTTTATTAATGTTTTCAATTTTGTTTTTATGTGTGTGTGTGTGTGTGTATATGTATGTATGTACGCCATGGAGTTAACGTGTAAGGTTGATACCAGAATGGCTGCCGGTGGCGTGAAAGCCTGACTAGTGTAGCAGACAACTGGGCTTCGCTGAAGATGCTTGAGTAGATAGCACATAAGGACCAATGGAGGAAACTTTCATGGTGCTGCCCCTGCTGCGCAGAGTGAAATATCATTACGTTTCTGGTTGGGGTCCTATGTTGGTCTGGAAGTAGAACATTCCCTGAAAATGTGATAACATTTTCTAGCCCTAGACCATGGTGAAGCTACCAGGGGATGCAGGCAAAGTGGGGAAATGGAGTCGGTGTGCTTGCTCTTCCCAGCACTTCCCGAGGATTCTGCAGCAATATTCTTGTACAGGTGGAGGAAATTACGACCAGTAACAGTGGCTCTGGTGAAGAGGCCACAGAAATATAGAGCACGCTTTAATTGTGTTGCACTGTGCAGAGGTGCAACTGAGAATCCTATTTACCTGATCTCATAGTGGAGTGGAGCGGGAAGGTCTGATATTATCGGGGCAATTGAAATGTTCATTGGCAGAAACATCAGAGAGTGCCTTATTGAATTATGGCACAGAAGATGTAATTACTGGTAATGATTCCCCTCCTTGCTTGTTTCACAGACCGTGATCTCTCTAGCCATGTTTGGAAAGCAAGATGGGTTCTTATTTACGACCAAATCCCCTCTAACAGGTTGTAAAGAGCTACTCTGTGTTCCTGTCTGTGATTATCACTAACCCTAGGGGCTAAAGATGTATAACTTCTGAGCCCTACCACACCACCATCCCTATTTAGGAGGTTTAATTTAGCCATAACGCTAGTTGGTTTAGTGGCTGGCTCCAACATTTGCGTTTGAATTTGGTTACCCTCCCCTGGGAGTCCGTTCCATTATTCCTGGCTAGTCCATTAGCCTCTTTTATGATGGTACCCAACTTCGTAACCTCTGCACTTAATGTGTCTAACTTATCGCCCAAAAGTTTAAGCATAGATTCAATTTTTTGGGTTATTATTGATATAATAGAATTAACTAATTCCTGCCTGTTATCAACGGACCTGCGTTTGGAGAACTGAGGAGGGAGCTGAGGGAGCCCGTTGTCGCTTGCCTGCTTCTGCTGCCACGACTCGCCGGACCCGCTTCGCGGGTCCCGCTTCGCGGCTAGGAGCGGACTTCTGGCATTTGGAAGGGGTTTGTTTGTCCACCTAAGACCAGCAGGGCTGCGAGTGTGTAGCGGTGGACTCCAAGCTCCAGGAGTCCCCGCGCGCCCGTGTCCACCTGGGCTGCTCTCCCTGCCGGCTCCGCCCCCACCTAGAAGGATATAGCGGCGTCCCGCCCTGACAACAGTGGATTCCTTGCCTGTTATCAACGGACCTGCGTTTGGAGAACTGAGGAGGGAGCTGAGGGAGCCCGTTGTCGCTTGCCTGCTTCTGCCGCCACGACTCGCCGGACCCGCTTCGCGGATCCCGCTTCGCGGCTAGGAGCGGACTTCTGGCATTTGGAAGGGGTTTGTTTGTCCACCTAAGACCGGCAGGGCTGCGAGTGTGTAGCGGTGGACTCCAAGCTCCAGGAGTCCCCGCGCGCCCGTGTCCACCTGGGCTGCTCTCCCTGCCGGCTCCGCCCCTAGAGACCAATCAGCCAGCAACAAAAGGGAAGCGTCATCCCCGCTGCGCGGGAGGGCGCCGGGAGAAGCCCGGGACAAGGGCGGGACCGTTTGTGGCCGTTTGTGGCCGTTCGTGACCCGGAGTGACCGGACCGGGCCACCCCTCTAACCTGTGTGAGTCCCCTTTTGTAAGGACTATGGCTGGCAGAGACAATAGGATCAAATCCTCCTTAACTGGTAGCCTGTCAACCGCCGGAGGTATGGAGAAATTCCTTATAAGGGCTAATAATATTATAGACAAGGAGATAGTCATACAGGAAAAGCGTTTGTCAACTGAACTTATCTCCCTTAAACGCTCATCCATAGGACCCCTTGCTAACGCTAAAACGCCCAATAGAAATAGCGATCAGTCTGCTATTACGGAGACAATATCCCCGCCTAGAGAAGATCCTGGCACATTGGCTACCCTGGTTACCACAACTGACATTGTGGCTGACATTAATTGTGTCCCCGTAAGCAATAATGTCTCCCTCTCATCCCACCTTGATGTGAGCACTACAGAGATTAAGAGCCAAGGGGAAAGAGAGGGTGCAGTTAGGAAACGGAAAAGAGTGTATAACAAGAAAGAAACTAAAACGAGAAGGGCTGTAAAATCTGCTAAGGTACGGGAGGTGCCACCCCAGACCACCACTAACCCCCCCGACGTCCACCTCCCAAATAGAGAAATATCCATGGAATGGGCCGTGGCCTTACTTAAATCAATCATATCCCCATTAGAGGCTAAACTGGATAGGCTATGCTCCAGAATATCCAATGTAGAGAAAACATCTGCCTCCATTTTAGCCACCCTTGGTAACCTCCAGAGCCAACATATCCCTCCGACTATTATAACCCCTTTGATCCCCGCTCCTCCCAACCCGCATTCGAATCAACTAAATATCCCCCCACTAAATACCTGCATACCAACCCATATCCCCCCTCAGTCCAACAATCCAACAGCCGATAATGTGGCGAGTCAACAACCAAGCCAATCTAATCCACCAGCCCATACGGTTGAGGGAAACCAGGGAGCACCGAATGAGGTACACAATACCCCTAGACCTAGACGGCCTGATCTACCACCGGAGGCTAATCGGTTTACTGTCATCTTAGCCGGAGTACCACCACTAGAAACCGGGGAATCCGAAACCTTTAGCTCCCTGAAAAGTAAAGTAATAAAATGGCTCAACTGGAACAGACCACTCCCGGGCCACTTACACAACGAAATTATTATGGTCAGGAGGGTTCCTTGGATAGGCAAGACCCCTAAAAACATCAATGGGGACTGCCTAACCGTTAGTTTCAGAGATCCCCGTACAGTATCTCATATATGTGCAGGTTTCAATAGATCCTTTGATTCAACCATCCAGACTTTCCCTGTTTCCTATTTCTTTCCACCAACTAACACTCGCTACCAGCCGAGAAGAGGGGACTGGACCGTTGTGGAACGGAGGGGCAGGCAACGAGCATATGATGCCAGACCACCTAGACTACCCCAATACGCACCCCAATTCCACCCCTTCATGGATCATAACCGCTTTGATTGCCTAGATGGCCTAGAGGGAGTTGACTGACTACACCCTGTCTCTTCCTCCTTGGAGCCGACCTATGTCCTAGCTAATTCTGATGCCTTACCTACGGTCCATTTACCAAATCCTATCCCAGTTATCCCCACCAAACCGGTCCAGATTTCATCCGTTATGATCCCTACCACACAATGCTCGGAAACCATTCCCATCCCTCCTACCCCAGCTACCCCCATTGAACCGGATCTGATCCCTCCAGATATGACCCATACTACACCTTCTATCCCAACTACCCACACTAACATAGTACAGGACCCAAGGCTAAAGGGATATTCATTGGCGAGCTGGAACATTGCTGGGTGGCGGCAAAAAGTTTCAGCCCTGGGTTGGAGGGAACACATTGTGGACTTTGACATCTTATGTCTGCAAGAAACGTGGTCAGTGGAAGATATTTTCTATGATGGTTTTGTTTCATACAACTATAATGCGGTAGAATCTGTAATGGGGAGGGCCAAAGGGGGATTACTGATTTTATTATCTGTACACCTCCCTATACATGTAAGGAAAAGCCACATAGTGGGGTCCCATTCGCAAATTTTGGAAATATCAGTAGGCAGGGACAGAAATTTATTGCTGATTAATCACTACAATAACATCTTTGACCCTTCCAGTACCACTGTAGTAGACGAACTCGAATCTGTTTTGGATTCCATTCTCTGCAAATCGACTGTATCCTATGATATTGTTTGGGGGGGAGATTTTAACATCCGAACTTGCTCCCTCTCATATTCAACTACATGTGGATACGATGGGGAAAATGGGGAGAATCTACTACGCTTTTTACACTCTCCATACGGCACTTCCCTTAACAACCTGATGTTAAAATTTGATGTATCCATCCACCAACATGCCCCTGATAATGAGGGTAACCTGGCGCCCACCTTCACGGGGAGAAATACTACCTCTATCATTGATTTCCTGATCATTTCCAACCGGGTAGCTCCCCATTGTTCGGTCCCACAGATCTTAGACCTCGGTCTGAGTGACCACAATGCTCTTATTATGACCATATACTGTGAGCTCCATAGGGATGTATTTTCCGGTAGGGTTGTTGACGACATTATCCCATGTAGACCAAATGGGACTCGCATCAAGTGGTGTGGGGAAAAATCAGAGAATTTAACGCTGCTATGGATAACAGGACTCCCTCTACCTGGGGTGAATCCATTATTATTCCAATCTATAAGAAGGGGGATAGAGGAGAGGCTAAGAACTACCGCCCTATCTCCCTTCTGGATTCCTCACTAAAAATCTTGAGTAGGGTCCTGTTAGCACGTTTGGAAGATTGGGCCTTAGATAACCATATTCTTGCCCCATCCCAATATGGCTTTAGAAAGGGCCTTGGTACGATTGAACAATGTATCAACTTGAACCTATTAATAGGGAAGTATACCAAGGCCAAGCCGGGATCACTATTTTTGTGTTTCGCAGATCTTTCAAGCGCATTTGATCTGGTCGACCATGCCCTGTTATGGACAACTTTACTGGGTATGGGAGCCCCCCCTGATATTATTCATTTTTTAGCCACACTTTACTCCAATTTATCTGCCCAAATCCGCTATGGTCCAGAGGGGGAGTGCACACGAAAGATTAGAGTAAGATCTGGCATCCGACAGGGATGTGTATTGGCCCCGTTGCTTTTCTCGCTCTTCATTAATTCGGTTGAGCAAGAATTAAAGCAAATCCATGCTGATGCCCCCCAAGTAGGAGGCACCCCCATACCGGTATTACTCTATGCCGACGATACGGTCCTACTTTCCAGGACCCCTATAGGCCTCCAAAAACTCATGGACGGGTTCTATGATTTTATACAGAGAAGGAAACTTAAAATCAATAACTCCAAAACGTTTGTCATGGTGTGTGGGGAAAAAGCTGAAACTTTTTAAACCCTTCTGTTTTAAGGAAAACCATATTGAAACTGTTACTAATTTTTGTTATTTGGGTGTTACTTTTAATGACAGAGGATCGTGGGCTCCAGAGGAGAATAATGTCAAAGCCAGAATGGGGAAAGCATCCGCAGGCGTCTTCCGCTTTGCCTCTAAAGTAGGAAGCCGCCGTATTGTTGACATGCTGACTATATACAAACACAGATGTACCTCGATAGCATTGTATGGTTCGGGGGTGTGGGGACACTGCAATGCAAGGGCCCTGCAAATTGAAGAAAACAAGTTCATCAAACGGCTGCTTTGTCTTCCCTCCTCGGCATCTACTGTTTTAACTCATTCGGAGCTAGATATGGATTACCTGTCCGATCTTACCGAACTAAGGCCATTGCTGGTATGGAAATCCATTTTTACCAAGACGGAAACTGCCTTTACCAAAGACATCATCAAGGACTGCTTGCTCTTGGATAAAGTTTTAAGTATCCCATGGTTAAAATATGTAGTTTCAACTGTTAAGGACCTGTTTGACATGGACATATGTAACGACCCCACCTGTTTGAATTCTCTAAACAAACAGGAACTAAAAAATGACTACCTTAGGGTGAAATCGGATGTGCGAAGTTATGCTACCAGAGAATATTCCACACATACTTTTCACTTTTCACTGAAAGATGATAGTCGTGGTATTCCTATGTACCTTAACGTTATTCACAGACAGTCTCACCAGTTTGTTCTCTCAAGATTGAGATTAGGTATAGTACATAACCTGGTTGCCTTCCCAACAATGAAATCTCACCCAGTTACTCCTTGTCCATGTGACGGTTTTACCAAACAAAGCACATCGCACTTTTTACTACTCTGTCCTTTGTATAAAGCGCAGCGTATTTGTTACCTCAAACCTATGTTCCTTAAATATTCTATGTATACCACAGGTAACGCCATGAGGCTTCTTTTCTCACTTTCAAGCCCTGATATATGTTTTTTTACTGCTACTTTTATTCTGAAATCTATTAGAGCTAGACTTAGTATGGTTTTCCCGTAAATTTATGTGCAGCAACCCCCACACCATGTGACAAGGCTATCCCTGTTTATCATTTTGTGAATCATGTATATGTAATGTTTTAACTGTATACTTTTATGATGTTTTTTTAAACACTCGAATAAAGTTATAAACTGAAACTGAATTAACTAATTCATCTCGAAGTAAATTGGGGGCGCAGGTTTTCTTAGGGGCCTTATTTTGATTACGAGTCAAGGGCCCTTTTCTAAGTTTACCTATATTCCCTGGTTTATTCTGGTCTTTCTTACAGTTTCTTCTTATTTTCGGAGTTGGGAGCCCACTAAGATTTGGTGACTGAGAATGTCCATCTAACAAGGATACATCCTGGGAATGAATTGAGAACTCTTGGTTGTCCAGGGAGATGGGGGTGGGTTGTTGTGGATTTACCGGGATCACATCTGCCTCCAGTGCCAAGATATTCTCATTCCCATTCTCATGGCCTATCCCGAGGGAAAGTCGGCGTTCTGCCCTAGTAATTTCAACGTTAATTGCACTCACTGCCTTGACCAAATAATCGTAAATGGTAGGACCGTGGCTATCCTTGTTTTTAGGTAATTTGCGTTTTGACATTTCCCCAGTAGGTTACCACAAGGAGGCCTGGTTAAAGCCCCCTAACACCAGACCTAATGAATAAAATACCTACTACCCAGGGGCATAAATGTCAGAAATATTTATAAAACAGCAGTGCAACACCACTAAAGAACTCGACTAGGACCTCATTCAATATACTTCAAAAGTATAAATATTAGTTTTATCATAAATTGCAAAAATGCTATACTGCCTCGTCCTGTATGTTTTTAGAGGGTTTAATAACTTTTTGTCACGTGCACTTTAAACATTTTTATCCTGGTCCTGAAGAAGCGCCAACGACCCCTATGGCGACGCAGGAACGAAACATGTTGACCTATGGTCCCATGACTCCTGCGCATAGTGTGCCTCTGGGACAAGATTTTATCTAGCAGTTTATCTGCTTAGGGTGTACAATTCTGACATTCGCTGCATATTTACCCTTCAATTTTTTCACCACTTTGCACGTACACCTCTTTTAACCCTCATTAGACCCATACCCCACATACACCATCCGGCAGTTCTTAAAAGATCTCTGATAAAGAGACCCTTCGGGGGACCCGTAGGGGATTGCAGCGCCGGCCCTACGAGGAGCAACCGCCCGATGATGAAGCATGACACTCCTCGGGGGGTGTGAGGGCAACAGAGGACGACAAGTGGTTTTTCCTCTTCATTATTGTGTCTTATCTACCTAGGAAGCTCTTTTTTCTCCTTTTCCTTTTTATCTTTTGTGCACGGTTGACTATTTGCACCCCTATGCGAGGGTGACTTACTGTACCTCGCTATAGGAACAGTGTCCTCTTTTTGATAACGAATGTAGATATGAGGAGCTTGGACACTGGACTTTTAATTGCTCCTTGGCCCCCACCTCGCTGTGTTGTGAACCATTATGCATAGCCTCATTGCTAAACTTTGAAACCTTGAGTACACATTTTCATACTGTAACCACTGTCAGTAGTGCAGTCAGAACTTACATTTACTTAGAGCGATCACCCTAATAATAAAGGCTATCAATTAATGAACCATAAATACAATTTTTGAACAGCATTAACATAGGCACACAAATAATAACCTGACTTCAGGCTGTGCCCTTCCCTGTCCCTTAACCCGTTAACCGCGGCAGTAATTCCGTCGCTGTGCGGGCGTTTCCGTGCGCGCGCTGGGCCGCGTCGGCCATTGGCCGACGGCAGCACTGGGGAGACCTTGGGACCTTTGGCCCATGGGAATGAATGGGGAGTTATTCCTTATTTGCGATTAGCAATTTGCTAATCGCAAATCGGGAATGTGTAGGAATCGCAATTTATTTAGCGATTCCTGCATGAATCCCGTTTTGCAAGTCCTTAACAGCGATTCCTTAATAATCGCTATTAAGGACTCGCAAAACGGGACTATGATGAATCTGGCTGGTTATTCCTTGCTGTGACAGACTGATTTGTGCCTTCGTGGTGAACAAAAAAATACCTAAGTGCCTATAACTAATCGCAGGAAAGTTCGGCACATCAAAGCCTGCTTAGATACGTTTTTCTGGGTAATTTAGTGCGTTGGTACACAGGCTGTGTCAAATCACCTATGTCGTGATAATTATGCTTAGCTCTTGCTGAAATTGTCTAACTCTCCACTGTCTCTCTCTTCCACTCTCTCAGTGACATCTATAATGTCTGCCAAACGCAAGAGTGGACTGAAAGTAAACGCCATCTGTGCCAAGCTCCGCCATCAGGTAGATTCAGATCGTGAGACCGAAGTGATGGAGAATGCAGAGCATGAGATACCAGACACCTATGAGAAGCAAAAGTTCTTGAGTAAAGCACCCTCCAAAATCATGAACATTTCCCAGAGAAGAGAAGACAAAAAGCGGCGCAGAGAAGCCATTGAGAAATGGGTCAATGGAGAGTGTGTGGATGAACCTGTGGGAGAACAAAAGACAGACGTTTGTGAGAACCCCCCTGAAGATGTCTACATAATAAAGCCGGAAGACTGCAGTGACAGTGAGGACAATGGCGGCAAATCAGCAGCTCCTCTGAAATCACAAGCTAGTGAACTCTTGGTGAAACTGGCTTCAAAGGCAGCTACTGCCAAAGATCACAGTTTGGCAGTGCTTGGAGAGGATGTGACAAAGCAAAGCAGTGCCTTGGCTTCAGGTGAGGCTTGTGTTTGTTGTACCGCTGCTAACATGACACATTAAATATATTGGGGTGGATTCCGCTCCTGTATGTGGACCTATAAGATGTCGTCTACACAAAGGTCTGTTGTGAAAATTTAATGGCAATTGTGACAGTTGAAGGTCAATTGATGGAGAGAGTTTGGTAGTAGGGAGAGAACATAGGTAGAGTATTAAAATATAGGGGTGTGGTGGCATTTTTATAATAGTAGAAGTTCTTTGGAAAAGAATAGAAGAGATCCTGGATGAGTTTTTGGATATCTAGGAGAGAAGGATGGTGCACCTCAAATATTAATAGAATTTAGAGGGTGTAATGGGTTAGACACAGGGGAGAGTGATGGTGCTTGAGGAAGGGAGATAGCGCAGTGAAAATTTCAAAAAAGTATTCATTTATCTCCTGGATTTCTATTGCACATAGTCACCAAGCTATAGATACATTTTACATCTTAAAAATAACAGCGACACAAGGTCTCACATAGAACTGATGACGTTTCTGTACATGAGCAAAGTTATTTACAACAGGGTACTTGGTCAAGAGTAAGGAGAAGGGAAGAATTTAGGGGCTGTTTATAGGAGGGTAAAACAGGGGCGGGAGAGGGTTGGTGGGAGAATGGGAAGGATCTGGGAGCGTTAGGGTGGTGATATGGAAGGTGGGCTGAGGTGGATAAAATGGGGATGGAGTGGGTATGGTTAAACAATTTCCATATTCTACAGTTCTGACATAGGGTGACTCTGGTTAGAACTGCAAAAGAAAGGTTTTATGAGTTAGGTGTAGTTTGAACAGCTGAATCTTTAGTAGACATGAAACCGAGAGGAGGAATTGTGCTGCTCTCATAATTCGCTCTAGTAACTGTGTTAAAGAAATGACTTCACACGGTAATGAGGTGAAGAGGAGTTTAATGCGAACCGGATTCTTCAGTGCCAACCACTAGAGTAAGCTCACCAACATTCCAAGGCGAGCTTCACTCCAACATTCTAAAGGTAGGTGAGACCAACTAAAGAAGAAGGGGGGAGCAGGGTAAGGGAAAGGGCATACCAAGTTATAACACACCTCCCTATGTAACAACAACACATTGGGTATGTGCAAGGAGGCGGTAAAGAGAAAAACAGCCTAATAAGAATACCAAATGAAATACCAATGTAGTGGTGGTTCCAATAAATGCAATGGGATACATACCAGATAAAATTACATACAGGAACCAGCAGGCACCAGATGCATGTGGGAGAAGACAGAGGTGCAAAGCAACTGATAAATTCATACTGTAGTCAGCTTGCCATGCCGGACACCTATGTTGACGTGCAACTCTTTCCCTGCTTGGATCACCCACCACTTCTCCAGAGTCATTGTTGCTAGGAGATTTGGAGACATGAACATTAGTGCAACGAGCAAATCTATCCATGCTCCATAGATTGCCATCTTCTAACAAAACAGAGTTATGTACCTTCCTAATTCTAAAGGGGGTCTAGGAAAAGCGGAAGATTTGGACTTCACAAGAATGGGTTTCTTGACTACCACCCAATACCCGACCATCCTCTCTCTGTCAGTTGTGCCCCATTTTGCATCATAATTGTTTTTATACTTGACTTGATTTTCTTTCACTTTCTCTGAAACAGTGTTCCTGTCCACCCACACAGGGGACCCTCCATTTAACTAATTGGGAGTGAGCTTTGAACCTGGGTTCCTACCTTTTAAGAGAGGTAAACGGGGAGACTCCTGACACTGAATTAGGAGTGATGTGATATGACCACATGTTCCTTAAACTGTCTACCACAGATTCTTTGGTTGACAAGGCCAGTTGAATAGTATCCTTCAGCATTCTATTTGCCCTTTCCACTAACCTATTGGATTTCGGAGAGTACAATGGAGATTTGATGTGAATAATAGATAAACAGTTCAGGAACTCCCTCATCTCATCTGAAGTGAATTGCACCCCATTGTCCGTTATCAACTCACTGGGAATGCCCTCTTTTGAAAAAGTCTCTTTAAGAAACTCGATGAGAAAAGCAGTAGAGATGGAAGGGACGAACTTGGTTGTTATCCAATGGGAATGATAATCAATTAGTGCGAACATACATTTTTGAGATTGATTTAATAGATTCAAAGGGCCAATAATGTCCATCCCTAGTTTATCCCAAGGTTTGGTAGGCATGGTGACAGGAATCAGGGGAGCCTTGCGGACATTCTTTGACTTGTCGCTAGTTCCACATTCAGTGCAATTTTTTTACAAGCTCTTTAATTAGTGTCCATTTTTGGAAACCAATAGCTTTGACGAATTTTGCTTTTCGTCAGACTTCGTCCCGGGTGACCTTCGTGCCCAATTCGTATGATGCGATCTCTCATTCCAGACGGAGTCTTGTTACCTCTCCAGACTAGTTCATCCACTGTGGATAATTCGTCCTTCACGCTCAAACTCCTGGAGATCCACTGGCACTTCCTCTTTTTTCTCTGGCCAACCCTTGGAAATCGTTTCTTTCAATTTACGCATCATATCATCTTCCTGAAGTGATTTCTCCCACTCATCCTTTTTTATGGCCGGAACATCGAAAGCAAGGATGGTTTCCTCCACTTGGATTTGTTCTGGTTCATTTTCCAACAACGGCATACGCGAAAGGCAGTCCGCCAAAGAATTTTTTGAGCCAGGGACATGCACTATGGAATAGTTGAACCCTTGCAATCCTAAAACCCACTTGGAGATGCGTGGAGTGGTATTTTCTAACAGCTTGGTAGCAAATAGCGGAATCAAAGGTTTGTGATCCATCCTTAAGCAGAATATAATTCCCCACAAGAAGTACTTGAAATGGTGAATAGCCCAGTAACACGCAAGTGCTTCTTTTTCGATTGTGGAATAATTAACTTCCTCAGTCTTCAAGGTTCTGGAAGCGAGGGCTATCACTCTTTCTTCGCCACTTACCATCTGAGTCAATGAAGCACCCAAGCCTTTATTACTTGCATCAGTTGAGAGTGTGGTCTTTGCATTAGGATCAAAAGTGTGCAAGATTGGAGCATCCGAAATGGCTTCTTTGATGT
Source organism: Lissotriton vulgaris (assembly GCF_964263255.1). NCBI lineage: Eukaryota > Metazoa > Chordata > Amphibia > Caudata > Salamandridae > Lissotriton > Lissotriton vulgaris. Next base: position 1,208,934,296 of record NC_141693.1, on the reverse strand, counting down.
GTTGAAATGCTTGTTGGTGTTCAGTGCTCCATTCAAATTTGGTTCCCGGTTTGAGTAGTTCTCTGAGTGGTTGAACTTGGTCGGCAAAGTTCTTTACAAATTTCGACATTAACTCAACCAGGCCCAAAAAGGACTTCAATTCGTCTTTATTTACAGGAGCAGGAGCAAGTTTAACTGCGTCCACCAAACTGGCCTTGGGTTTGATACCTTTGCTAGAAATTGTGTGCCCCAGATACACCACCGACTCCACCCCAATCTTACATTTTTCTTTCTGGGTCGTGACTCCAGCTTTGCTGAGTTTAGACGGAACATCCTCCAAGATTTTATTGTGCTCACTTTCAGATGCTCCATAGAGTAAGATATCGTCCTGGAAGCAGACTACTTTTCCAAGGCCATGCAGGATGTTTTGTATAATACGCTGGAAAACAGCAGCCGCAGAAGCGAGCCCAAATGGTAATCTTGAGAACTGATACGCACCAAAAGGGGTTATAAAGGACGTGAGGTGCTTTGATTCTGGGTGAAGAACAACCTGGTGGTAGGCCGAGGACAGATCTAGAACTGTGAAATTCTTAGCTCCTTGAATGCCCATCAACATTTTGTTAATGTTGGGGAGAGGGTGTCTGTCCACCCAGATGTTGGCATTCAAATCCCTGAGGTCAACACAGAGGCGGATGCCCTTCCCCTACCCCCCCCCCCCCAATCTTTTGCCGCTACCACAATGGGGGCCAACCACTCAGAGCTTTCAATTCGCTCTATTATCCTGTTTTCTTCCAGTCTGTTCAATTCTTCTTGTAGGGGTTCTCTTAGCAGCAAAGGGATAGACCTTGCTTTGTGTACTACTGGCTTTGAATTGGACTTAAGTTTGATCTTGTGGAGGAACCCTTTAAGCTGCCCTAACTTATCTGTAAATACCGCTGGAAATTTTTCACAAACCTCCTTTCCAACAGTAGGCCTATCAATCGGCAACACCTGTTCAGGAGCATTTGGGTCTAATTTGATACCCAGGTCTTTTTGGTGTTTCCACCCTAACAAATTTCATAAATTTTTCGTGATATACACTTTTCCCAATGTTGACCTATCTTTAAAGTTAATCTGCATTAACAACATACCAACCAAGGGAATGGGATCATAATTGTATCCACCCGGTTTAATATCAGGAGGTAAAAGACTATACTCTTTGTGGCTTGAATTTTCTTTAAATGAAGTCTCATTTATAAGTGTGTAAGGTGAACATGAATCCGCAAAGACTTCATATGCAACACTGTCCAGGAATATTTCACATTCAGGATAAGAATTTACATTCTGTTCTCCAATGTTCAACACTTGAAAAATAATGTCCCCTTGCAATGGTTGTTCAAACTCCTGGACCACCATGTGAGTAGTACTTTTCTTTTCGTGGCATACCCTCGAAAAGTGGCCCCTTTTTTTGCAATTACTGCAAGTGACACCCCTTGCTGGACACTTTACATCATTAGCCAAATGATTTGGGTTACCACATCTATAGCATTTTGGCTTGTTAGACTGTGCACTGTGTTTAATCACCTCAGGTTGGTTAGACTTAAATTTAATGTCTCTCTGAACTACTTTGTGCACACAATTGTCATTAACTTGTTTTACCTCATTAGCTTCCTTCATTTCATTCATACAGTAGCTTGTGTGCTCTATGCTAATGGCAATATCAATAGCTCTTTGTAATTCAGGGGCTTCTGCTGAAAGTCTCTCCTGAATTTTCTTTTCGCATGTGCACCTAACTAATTGGTCCCTGATTAAGGACTCTGTGAGTAGACCAAAATCACACGTGGCTGCCAAACCCCTCAACACAGCAATGTAATTCTTCACTTTCTCATTTTTCCCTTGAGCCCGTAAGAAAAATTTATGACGCTCAAGGACTATATTAATTCTGTCCCCAAACTGTTCTGCCAATTTTTTAACAGTAGCCTCATAAACATCAGGTTGAACTACTTCATCTCCCCCACATTGATGTTAGCACCATCAGCAGCAACTTCAGGTAAATCTTCAAACACATCCCTTCCATATTTACCCAAATTATGCAGTAAAATGTGTTGCTTCCTTAAAGATGAAAATCTGTTACCACCAATAGCAATCAATTATGATTCAAACAAATGAAACCATTTTTTCCAGGGAATAATTGGATAACCAGCTTCATCCAAAAATGGCGGTGGCTGAAACCTATTTAAAGCAGTCATGTTAAAAAATAGAAAGGGATAAAGAGAGTAGAAAAAGAGAGTGGGAAACCGGAAGGAGGTGAAAGGAACACAACAAGGGAAGTGGAAGAATAAAACTGTCACAGTTCCTTAAAACTTTTGATTGCAGAACAACCCACCAAGCAATATTAATTTTTCCAATGGCCTTGGTAATGAGGTTTGAATTCCAGTGCTGTGCCAATCGGCGAAGAGAACGCTTGATGGCTCCTGGGGATAAATCATTTTAAGCTATGTATTCTTAAATGGTGGTACCAATTGAATACAATTTGCGCTATTATAAATGTTTTACCAAAATTTGCGCTAACCAACCCAGGAGATATAATGGAGACTGCACTAATAGCAGTAGATTACCACCCACTACTCAGTAGAAGATCACTTCAAATGTACATTTGAGACAGAAAGAGAACATGTGCACTACACTCTGCTAGAAGGCTAATAGCCGTGAAGTGAAAGCTCCTTGCTGAAGCTGACCGACTAAAAAGATGACGAACTTATAGAAGGTAAGGTCAGTCACTGTCTCCCTTGACGGCAACATGGAAACACGCCATGAAGTGTTGAGCGCTTGTTTCTGAAACAGTTCACAGTTCCCTTGACAGAAGAAAAGGACGAATTACAGTCATGCAAACATCCCTCGCCGACAGAATGGCCCCTCAGCTCTTAAAAGTTAATTGAAGGGGCTTTCAGTCACACGAAGTCTCCTACCTCTCTTACGCCCCTCAAACAGTCCGTCTTGCAAGGTTACTATTATGGACGGAAACACCCAGGGGGATCCAGAGCTGGCACCGCTGGTCAGGCGAGACAAGACTGGAAAAGAAGGCACCCGCACCTACCTTGTCTCGTTTCACCCCAAAGGCGATTCGTCAAGGAGGAACTGACAAAAATGAAAAGGAATTTGGCAGAGCAGGCACTTCTACGCAGATATCATTTCCCCACACTAAGTCCGAGCTGAAGGTAGCCTAAAGGTCCGTCGTTGTTCGTCGTCTGTCGTTGAGGAACTGATGTGACAGAAAACAAAGAGGGCGGAGCAGGTTCTCCGACGTAGACTTCCCACGGCGACCACCAGGCGGAACTGAAAAGAGCGTCCCGTTGTCCAGGAAACTCCTTCACATCCACTGACACGGTTTTCCGATAGGAGACGGAACGCTCGTTAGATGATACTGCGGTTGTGTCACCTCAGCTTCTATCGCTTACCAATGATGCCGCGAACATCAGATGTAATCACAAGAAATGTCGGCAAGGTTGCAAAACCGTGACAAAGATGTTTGGAGTGCACAGCTTCGCCTTTCTTCGGAATAACTTGACTTTCGTAGTTGGCAGATATCACAGGGGAAAGAATCCAACCGTCCCCAGCATGGTATGCGTCACCAAATTGTTAAAGAAATTACTCCACACGGTAATGAGGTGAAGAGGAGTTTAATGTGAACCGGATTCTTCAGTGCCAACCACTAGAGTGAGGTCACCAACATTCCAAGGCGAGCTTCACTCAACATTCTAAAGGTAGGTGAGACCAACTAAAGGGGAAGGCGGAGCAGGGTGAGGGAAAGGGCATACCAAGTTATAACAAACTGATTTAGAGCGGTGGAGTTTGGAGGGAAGAGGAAGCTGAGCATAAATGGATTATAGAACACAAAGATTAGTAGGGAGAACAGTAGATAACATAACATAAAGGACCATTGCAGAAGAGACAACTGAATTACACAAGATTAGAGAGCTGCCAGTACTTGAGAAAGGATAGTGGAGCAGGGTTAGAAGGTGAGGCTTGAGAATGTTCTAGTTTTGCTATTGCAGGAAAACATCTAGAATCTTTGATTGATACCCAAGCAGGTATAATATAGCTGAAGAAAAAAGGGTGAGTGGTGGAGTGATCTATAGTCGTTTAGGTACTGCCTTGCAGGTAGGAACTCTGGGACAAGAATAGAGATTCTGGAAATGTGTACATTCTGACCTTTTTTAGGTACAAGGCTTGAGTTTTCACAGAGAGGCTCCTAGGTGCTCTCTGACAGGTATGAAGCTAAATGAAAAGTGCTTTTCTACTACGGTGCAGATGCTATTCTTGCGGCTAGAAAGCATGGTTCTTTAGCAAGATTCTGTACCTCACCGCCAGTAATGATATTGACAGGTAATATATACTTAACTTCAAAGTCTTTCTCATTCCTTTAAAGAGCATGGATGCCTCACACTTTCCACAAAATAAGTATCCCTATGCATCCAGCAGATGTATTTTTGGAATTGTTTACATCTTGCAGGGGAGAGGTATGATGATGATGATGTAACTAGCGAGAGTAATGCTAAGGCTCATAATTAGGCATGTGTGATATAATCACTATTGTTTAGTTGCCAAATGTTGTATTTTTACTAAGAAAAAGCCGATCTGCCCTCCGCTCTGGTCACCGTTCTCAGAGCTCTGTTTAGACTTGACTTCAGAGTACACAGCTGCGGTGTAGGTTGCCCCAAGAACAGTTTTTTCAGGTTTTTTTAATCTATCTCCAAGGAATACCAAAACAAGGTGCAAAAAACAGGACATAACTACTCGCAGTTCTACTCTCTGGAAGTTTTGCTTTGTAAATTAAAATGTGAGGGATTTTTCTATAGATTACTGCAATCGGCAGTCAGAAGATATCTAATGCGACTTCAGAGAGGTCCCACTTTTTCCACAGTAGTTCACATTATGATAGCTCTTCACCCACATTGGCATGACCTGCAGAATTATGAAATGTTAATCTTAATATTAATGTTCATGTAAAGAGATTTCTAAAGTGCACAGCTACTCCAGAATGTCTCAGTGCTAAGCAGTATAGTCAAAGGAAGAAAGGGAGATGACCGCTACTGCGTGAAGAGCCGTGTCTTGAGCTTTTTCTAAAATAATGGTTCATGATTTATCGGTTACAAATCCAGAGGGAGATTTTTCCAACACACTGGGCCCAAAAAAGAAAAAGAATGTCCACCAGCATAAACCAGACTTAACTCTTGGAATCCTGCCCAAATGGTTATTGAAGGAACTCAAAATTCTTACCGGATAATAGTAGGCAATCCTGGCAGATAAATAAGCGGGTTCAGGATGATGGAGCACTCTGTGCATTGAGAGGACTTGAAAAGAATCCATTTTTCCAATGGAGTCAGTGCAAATTAAGCATATGCACAGTAATGTGCTCTTGCCTGGGAAGATCAACTCCAGCCTAGCCACCACATTTTGAACAGTCTGAAGTCTTCTCATATCTTACTTTGGCAGGCCAGTATATAGTGCATTGGCATAGTCCAACCTGGCCATAACCAAAGCTAATACCACTGTAATCCTAGTCGGAACTGAAAAGAACCACAGTCAGAATTTTGCCATATGTAAGATGCCAAAGCACAAGCCTACCACGAGATGATTTGGTTATGGAAATACATTCTATTATCAAATTTGATCCCCAGGTCTTTTACAGAGGCTCCTTGGGTATCCGGTGGAAACACCCCTGAAGGCCAGTGAACAACCAAATTAAGAACAAAACTGTGTCCAAAACTAAGCACCTCTCTCTTTTCGTTGTTACACTAACATAGTAACCCCCACCCTCGCTTCCACTTCTTCAATGTTTGGTGTTTCAATTGCAGGCTCTCCTTTCATGTGTTTCTCTTTTTCTCATCCAGCCAACTGCCACATCAACTCGACCTCCGTCTTGTGACCTACTCTATCACCTCATGGCCCCTTGCCATTCTCTCCCGTTCTCTCTTCCAATTCCTCCAGCCTCTTCCCCCTGCCCCAGGCTGTTACATGGCCCCTTGTTGTCTTCCCAAATCCCCCCTACCTACCGTTCCACAGCCTTAGGTTTCCTGCAGCCTCTCTCCCCCTTGTGGCCCCTTGTTTTTGTCTCTCTTTCTTTCTTCAAATCCCCCCTGCCTCTTAAGCCACACAGCCCCATGTTCCCCCCAGCCTCTCTCCCTCAGCTGCTACTTCTCTCCGAAACACACCCTTCTACCCCCCTGCAAAAGCACTCCGCACAACTGCCTGTTATCTCCCTGCCCCCTCTTATTGCTCCTGCCTGTTACCCCTCCCCCACCTCTTTAGTCTCCTCACTTATTTTCTCCCTCCCCAGTCTCAGCATCCCAGACCTCTCTCTACCTGCTGTATGTGACGATGCCCCAGTCCTGGCCCAGCTGCATATAAACAGAGGGTTTTTGTCATAAAGTAAGACAGGTTTCCTAATCTCAGCACAGATAACTGCACATAACAAATACTATATAATCACTGGGACTTCTTCTCTGTGCCTCTATAGTTTGTTCAGTGTCTTTTCACTATCTGCCAGTGGTCAAGGTCTTAACAGCTGGATTTCTGATCTAAGGGTGATCTTTTCTGTTATTCATTATGTCTTGTTTTAAAAAGAATGAAACAGAGTTTTCCCGTCATGCTGTTTGCTTATTTGCATCTCATTGATGCTGGGACCGAGGGGGCGTGACCAGCAGCATGGCCGGCTAGGAAGTGCAACTGTGGAGCTCCTCTGAGGCTGCCTCGTGATCCGACGTAGAAACATATCTTGCACCCACCAAAATAGACTGATCTGTGACTGAAGGTGTCCTGCACCGGTACGGGGCGAAGAAACGGAGATCTCCGGTGCCGCGGACCAAGAAATTTCTTCGAGGTCCCTTGCTCGCCCGCCCGACTTTACCAATATGGCGGCCGTCGGCTCCCGAGGGCTCGGAGCATTGTGAGCACCAACACCGATCTATTGTGCTGAGGTGGGGGACACACGAGAGAAGAGCCGCTTCTGGAGCGGGCCCCGACACTGGCTCCCGCCCCGCACCCCTCGCACCCTCCCTCGCACCCTCCCTCGCACCCTCCCTCGCACCCTCCCTCGCACCCTCCCTGATCCTGTTGGAGACCGGGTGACTGAGGGAGACCAGCACTAACTCGGCGCCCGGGGCAAGGACTGCGAGCCGTCGGCTCTGAAAGGTACGAATTGACCTGCCGGCTGCTTGGCGAGGGAAGGCTGGTGCAAACAGCGGTCTGAGTAGAGCGCCGCCACGGGGGTAAGGCGGTCTACCTGCCCGACGTGCTGTGCTCCCGGGAGGTGGGGATGGGGACCCGCCCGCAACCACGAACCTCGATCCTGATCCCCGGAGGCCTACTGTGGAGTATCTTAACAAGAGCGGTGCTCACTGTTGCGCCCTAGGGCGGGTATCCCGGCTGCGGGACAGCTTCAACCGCCGCGGGGGTTGCCTCAAGACAGGTGCGGCCCCCACACGCCCGGACAACACCACTGGGGGCGGAAGTAGTGACTGGGTCCTGGTACAGGCCTCTCCCCAAGAGATCCACCGAACGGCTGTGAGTCACTGCTGGCAGAGCCGCCGCTTGGGAGAGGGGCGGCCTGGAGGACACTGGGTCCGGCTGAGATCCCCTGGCTGCTGCCTCCCTATGGGCCAGGTCACCAAAATAATAATAAACTTAAATTTTAAGTGATTGTGTGGTATTTTGGCTATGTGTAGCGCACACTAGGACGCTATAACTGTTAGAGGGGGATTCCCTCAAGCTTGATCTGTTTTATCTTGTAAAAAGCTTCAAGGGTCGCCTGGCAGAGAAAGAGACTGAGTCTTTCGGTCTGGTTCCTCCTTGGACCTATTTGTCCTTCTGCGGCGCCCGTTACCGATAATACCACATAGCCAAAATACCAACCAAATCACTTAAAATTTAAGTTTATTATTATTTAACCTGCACTTTTTCACATATCCAAATGGTCCTGAGGAAAGCCAGCTTAAAATCTACAAGGCACTGGCTGAAACATGTAGACCACACTAGACGTTGGAGGTCATAAATAGTACTCCAATCTACGTCTTCTTGCCTTTTTATCCGCTAACAGAGGCCCAGTACATTAAAGATAAATAACCCTCAGGTGCTGGGACCTACTGTATAGCTTTTAAATTTCACCTTTCTCACCCTTTCACTGCACACTCCAACACTGCACACTGCAACATACCAGCTCCGCAGTCACCTGGCGTTGAGCAACACCCGGGGCACATTCGGTGCCACTGTGGTGGGCCCGATGATGAAGCATGCCACTGACTAGGTCGGTGGGTGAGGGCTTTGTAAGGAAAACCATGCTTTTCCTTATTTATTGACGTACCTACCTGAGTCTCCTAAATCCTCTTTAACTAGCTAGTCCTTATTGATATATATACATAATCCAGGGGATACGGTCTAGCCTATCTAGTCCTCTCTCTCTCATTGATTTAAGCACTGCTGCATCTTGCCCAGCCACCAACCTACTGCTGGGTAGGTGTGCATGAACCCCTTCAGGCCTTCCTTCTGGACGCGATGAATGCCCCCAAACCGGTGGTGGACCGGGAGCTGGCTCATTGATTTTACGGCGAGCATTGGGCAGCGCATTGAAGCAGAATTGCATTATTTGAGTCTGCCTGCTCATTATTCAATCGTGTGTACAGAAACTTTCTTTTGTGCTTCTCACCCCCTTTAAGTGCCTCTTTTCAGCACTTTACTTCCATGCTGATGCCAGACGCTATTCATGCACTGATGAATTGCATGTGCAACATGGCCATTCCAAGCCCCATCACAAGTTTTAAAAGGTGGAGACTTTTTCCCCACTTCCCTACCGTCGCCCCTTTCCACGTTGAGAGAACGCCTTTGCAAATGCTTGTACTGTGTCATGGGGTTAACGTGTGTGCATATCCAGACATGCCATGCTGTTTGCATTTTTTACCGTAACCCCCCCCCCCCCCACCTCTATCCCCCCCACCCCTGCTGCAAGCATTCACCCCTGCCCACTCTGCATTCGAGCAGAGGAAATGGGTAAGGAGCTGTCATTTATTGCTAGTTTCATGAGCAGCAGGCATGTATTTCTGGACGAGGGACTGTGAGGAGGGCGTAAAACCAGTCACATTTCTACAACAACATATACAGAAAAATTTGTCATTAACAATGACAAAAGCTCTAACTTTTACAAAGCGAGACCGTTGCATTGTAAATGCTTGTTTCCTTCTGTCTTCACTTCAGTCGCATAAGGACTTTAAGAAATGCGTTCAATGTAGGGTAGTTGCAGTCCCTCACCTCTACAGCCTATCATGGATCCATCTTCCAGCCCATTACACCTGAGCTGCTATTTTTAAACAAACATTGGCACATACTATAGGTCTTGGCTTTGAGACCTTATAAGCTTTTAGCCATGCAGCACGTTATCCTAGGTGCTACAACATCTACTATTCTTTAACGTGGACGCTTTACCACTAATAAGCATATTCTAGCACTGCATTGAGAAGTACTTATTTAAACTGTTATTTTTGTTTACCTGGTAGTCTGAACTCCCTTATCGGGAAGTGCGTTCATACGCAATAATAAATAAAAAAAAGTTTTAGTGAAATAAATAATTTGCCCGATAGCACAATTTAAACAAAGGACGTCGCAAGGCGTCCATTTTTTTCTTGTTTCACTTTGTACAAATCAGCAAAAAATGGGTTTTAATGTGTCTCTACTTACACTAAGGATTGTTTTTATTTTAATGCACTTTTCAAAATATAGCACAAACTCGACCGGAAGGGTATTCGAGACTTTACATTAGCACCATTTCCATTACATAAACACCCTTTGCAACTCTCAAGCAATACACTCAAGAAACTCATTTTTCAAATGCCCCAATGTAAAGGTAGTATATTTCAATCACTCAATCAATTAATCAACAATTTGTAAACCGCGCTACTCACCCAGTAGGGTCTCAAGGCGCTGGGGAGGGGATCGTTACTGCTCGAAAAACCAGGTCTTGAGTTGTTTCCTGAAGGAGAGGTGGTCGGTCGTAGGTGGATGGGGAGGGAGTTCCATGTCTTGGCCGCCAGGTAGGAGAAGGATCTTCCCCCAGCGGTGGCTCTGCGAATGCGTGGTACGGCGGCGAGGCTGGCCGATCGTAGCTGGCGGGTGAGTGTGTAGAAGGTGAGGCAGCTGTTGAGGTATTTCGGGCCCATGTCGTGGAGAGCCTTGTGTGCGTGGGTGAGGAGTCTGAACGTGATCCTCTTGTTGATGGGGAGCCAGTGCAGGTCTCTCAGGTGGGTAGAGATGTGGCTGTGGCGAGGGACGTCCAGGATGAGTCGTGCGGAGGCGTTCTGTATGCGCTGGAGTCTTTTCTGTAGTTTGGCAGTGGTTCCCGCGTAGAGGGCGTTCCCGTAGTCCAGTCGACTGGTGACGAGTGCCTGGGTGACTGTCTTCCTGTTTTCGGGGGGGATCCATCGGAAGATATTACGGAGCATGTGCAGGGTGTTGAAGCACGATGACGATACGGCGTTGGCTTGTCTGGTCATCGAGAGGGAGGAGTCCAGGATGAAGCCCAGGTTACGTGCGTGGTCCGTTGGCTTGGGGGTGGTGCCCAAAGCAGGGGGCCGCCACTAGTCGTCCCAGGCGGAGGGCAATGATCCTAGGATGAGGACATCCGTCTTGTCTGAGTTCCGTTTCTGGCGGCTGTTCTTCATCCACTCGGCGACGTCTTTCATCCCTTCGTGTAGGCTGGCTGTGGCGGTGGCGGGGTCGTTGGTGAGGGAGAGGATCAGCTGGGTGTCGTCGGCGTAGAAGATGATGTTAAGGTTGTGTTGGCGTGCGATGGCTGCGAGGGGGCTCATGTAGACGTTGAAGAGGGTGGGGCTGACTGAGGATCCTTGTGGTACACCACAGATGACTTCGGTGGCCTCGGAACTGAACTGGGGGAGGCGGACTCTCTGGGTTCTTCCGGCGAGGAACGACATTATCCACTCCAGTGCCTTCCCTTGGATTCCGATGTTGCTGAGGCGCTGTACTAGGGTGCGGTGGCAGACGGTGTTGAATGCTGCAGAGAGGTCCAGTAGGAGGAGGGCCGCTGTTTCCCTGTTGTCGAGCAGGGATCTAATGTCGTCGGTGGCTGCAATGAGGGCGGTCTCGATGCTGTGGTCAGCTCGGAAGCCGTACTGCGAAGGGTTGAGGGATCCGTTTGTCTCGAGGAAGATGGCGAGCTGTTTGTTGACGGTCTTCTCGATGCCTTTGGCAGGAAAAGGGAGGAGCGAGATGGGGCGGAAGTTCTTGAGGTCGGTGGGGTCTGCTGTCGGTTACTTTAGGAGGGCGCTGAGCTCGGCGTGCTTCCAGCTCTCCGGGAAGGTGGCGGTGCTGAAGGAGATGTTGATGATGTCCCGGAGTTGGGGTACGATGATGGAGTCGGACTTGTTGAAAACGTGGTGGGGGCAGGGGTCGGTTGGTGATCCAGAGTGGATGGTGTTCATCGTGCAGGCGGTGTCTTCAGTGCTGACCGGGGTCCAGTTGCAGAGGGTGGTGGTGGGGCGCGTTGGTTCGGTGGTTGAGTGCGTGGTCTGTGCGCCGAAGCTGTTGTGTATGTCGGCGATCTTGCGGTGGAAGAAGGTGGCGAGTGAGTCGCAGAGGTCTTGCGAGGGTGTGATGTCGTTCTTTCCGGCGTTGGGGTTGGAGAACTCTTTGACAATGCTGAAGAGTTCCTTGCTATTGTGGGTGTTGTTGTCCGGTCGTTCTTTGAATGTTGTCCTTTTGGTGGTGCGGATCAGCTGGTGGTGTTTGCGGGTGGCGTTTTTGAGGGCAGTCATGTTTTCTGTGGTCTGGTCGTGGCGCCAGGCTTTTTCAAGGGTGCAGCAGTTTTTCTTGGATGTTTTGAGTTCGTCGGTGAACCAGGAGGCTTTCTTGCTGCCGGGTCTGCTGGGAGGGTTCTTCAGTGGTGCGAGGTCGATGGCGCAGTTGGTGAGCCACTGTGTGAAGGTGCGGGCTGCTTCATTGGGGTCCATTGTGTTGGCAGGAGCGTTCTGTCTGAGGGAGGTGACGAGCTGGTCGGCGGTGGTCTTGCTACTGCGAGGAACCTGTTGGTGGTGGTGGTGGTGGTGGTGGGTCGTAGTTCTTTTGAAGCTGAAGTGGACGCAGCTGTGATCCGTCCAATGGAGTCCGGTGGAGTGGCTGAAGGAGATGTGCTTGCTGGAGGAGAAGTCTGGGTCGAGCGTGTGGCCGGCGTAGTGGGTGGGGGTGTTCACCAGTTGCTTGAGTCCGAGGTTGGCGAGGTTGTCCAGCAGGGTGGTGGTGTTGGTGTCATTGTTTTTCTCCAGGTGGAAGTTGAGGTCCCCTAGGAGGAGGAAGTGCGGGCTGATTAAGTCTGCGATGTCTTCGCTGAATTGTGTGCGTGGTCCCGGGGGTCTGTAGATGAGAGTGCCTCTGAGAGTGGTCTTGGGGTCGGTGTGTATCTGGAAGTGGAGGTGCTCGGCGGCGGTGAAGGTGTCGTCTGAGTTGGTCGTGATGCGGATAGTGTTCCTGTGGACGATGGCGATGCCTCCTCCGGTCTGGTTGATGCAGTCCCTCCAGGTGATCTGGTATCCGTCCGGGATGGCTATGCCAGGTATCCGTGAGGAAGGCGACATCTGGTGATGTTGTGTCGAGCAGGTTCCAGAGTTCGATGGCGTGTCTGTGGACGGAGCGGGTGTTGAGCAGGATGCACTTGAGGTGGTTGTTGCTGGTGCCTGGCCTTTCGGGTGCGGCGCAGGTCCGGAGTAAGGTGAACTTGCAGGTTTGGCAGCTGAAGGGTCCGTGGGTGTGTTTCGAGGTGGCTCGGTGGCAGGCGGGGTTCCGGTCGGGTTTGAGTGTGTTGAGGGTGGCGGCGTCGTACGTCCGTTGTGTGGGCTGGCATCCTCTGAGGCCAGGGGTCCTGGCGCCGGGCACGGGCCAGGCGCAGATGGGCTTGCCTTTGGCGCACAATCGGCGTGCCAGCTGCGCGTATGCGTGGGCTCCATATGAGGTGAAGTGGGAGGGAGGAGCAGGCGGGAGCGGGGGGGCCAATGGGGTTCACAGAAAGAAAAGGGGCGGGGCCGCACGGGAGCAGCGGCGGGAGGCGGGGGGGCACACCAGGGGCACAACAGTTGGACGGAAAAAAGTTATTTACACTCACAGAATGAGGGCAACAGTACAACTAACGAACAGTACACTGCGACTACAAGTACAGTGCAGTTACAAAAATTTCGAAAATAGGGCCACAGCAGGGAGAGAGGAACGAGCAGCAGCGAGGGGCGCCGAGGGCCGTGCTTCAGCTGGCGAGCCGAGCGGCGTGGGGGGTGTTCTGAGGTAAATGCAATAACATAATACCATGTTCCAATCGGCACGAGGCATTTATGAAGTGTATGTGCAAAGGTAAAGAAAGGTTACTCGCAGTGTGAAAGACTGGAGCCCCCCTTTCCTTTTTCTTTTTCAATTTTATATACAGCAAGCTCGACCGTTCAAAGTTTGTTGCTTCTTGTGCAGGGAGCAAGGAGGAAAGGAAGGTTGAGTACAGCATGTGGGCATGGGAATAAGGGAAAAATAAGGCGCAGAGCATAGGAGAATGAAAGGCAGAGTGCATGGGAGAAAGGAAATCAGATGTGGGATAAAGTAAGGCTGAGATTGAGAAGGGGGGGAGGAACGTGTGCATGTTAGACCGGAAGGAAGAGAGCATGGAAGAAAGGAAGGCAGACATGGGAAAAGGAATGTGCAGTGCATGGGGGGGGGGGGAGAAAGCAGAATGAATGGGGGAAAAGGAAGGCTTAGATTGAGGAAAAAAGCAGGCAGAGAGCAAGGGGAAAAAAGACAGCAAGGGAGAAAGGAAGGCCTGAGTGCATAGAAAAAACGTAGGCCGACAGCAAGGGAGAAAGAAAGGCAGATTGCATTGGGGATAAAAAAGCAGAGTGCATGGAAGAATGAAAAGCAGAGTGCATGGGAAACATGAGGCAAAGTGCATAGTAAAAAATGTAAAGGTAGATTGGGAGAAAGTAAACAAACTTTATCACAGAAAGCAAGGAGGGTATGTGAAAAAAGAAGGCAGCTTATGTGGCAAAATGGAAGGCAAAGAATGGCAGTAAAGAAGACGGGGAATTAAACGAAATAGAACCTAGAAGAAAAGAAAGTTGAGTGCTTGCAGAAATTTAAAACAAAGTATAAAGCTGAGCAGAACCGAAAACTGAGAGCACGGAAAAATGAAAGCAAATGGAGCATTTGAGAGAGGAAAGCGGAGAGCGTGGGAGAATGGAAAGCAGATACTAGCAGAAAAAAACTAGAGTGGATGAGGAAAAGAAAGCACTCTATGGAAAGAAGCATTTACAATGCAATGGTCTCGGCAATATTATAGGTAGAGCTATTGGTATTGGTCATTATTTTTTTATCTTTTTTGTATCCCTAAATAAATGGCATGGTCATTTCTATTGTCATTAGCTTTTTTTTGCATATGTGATACCTATTGCATTAGCAGAGAGAGAGTGAGGTAGTGAGAGAGAGTGAGGTAGTGAAAGAGTGAGGTAGTGAGGGAGAGGGATGTTGTGAGATATAAGCATAGAGTGATGTTGTGATGTAGTGAGATAGAGAGAGAGGTAGTGAAAGAGTGGAAGTGAGTTAGTGAGATAGAAAGAGTGAGGTAGTGAGAGAGTGATTGAGGTAGTGAGTTAGAGAGAGAGAGAGAGAGAGAGAGAGTGAAGTTGTGAGCTACAGAGTGAGGTAGTGAGAGAGTGAGGTAGTGATGTTTTGAGATAGAGAAGTTGTGAGGTAGTGAGATAGAGTGGAATAGTGAGGTAGAGAGAGTTATGTAGTGAGAGAGAGAGGTAGATAGAGAGTGAGGTAGTGAAAGAGTGAGGTAGTGAGGGAGAGGGATGTTCTGAGGTAGTGAGATAGAAACAGTGAGTGAGTTTGTGAGGTAGTGAGATAGTGAAATAGAGTGAACGTGACTTAGTGAGATAGAGAGAGAGTGAGGTAGTGAGTTAGAGAGAGTGAAGTTGTGAGATTGAGATTGAGAGTGAGTTAGTGAGAGAGTGATGTAGTGAATTTTTGAGGGAGTGAGTTGTGATATAGTGAGGTAGTGAGAGTGAGATAGTGAAATAGAAATAGATAGAGTGAGGTAGTGAGATAGAGAGAGTAAAGTTGTGAGGTAGTGTGTTTAAGAGTGATGTGGAATGCATGCTAACAATAAGCAACAAACAAACAAACATGCTACAAATACCTCCCACCCCAAGACCGGCACTTACCTCTCATGCCGCTGATCAGCATACATAAGCTGTCAGGAGAAACAAGAACAATCTATCCCAGGCTCATTAGCGCTCGTTCCACTGCCCATCATGGACCTGGCATAAAAGGCAGCAGTTTCCTGATACACCACCAAACTCTCCAGGCACAAGAAAAACGAGAGCGGCGACCTCATCAGCGGGATGGGGCAGGAAAAAGACACGGACAGCGGGAGGGGAGCACCCCTGGGAGTTGGAGGGCCCGCTTTGGCCTATCTCTATCGAGAGAGCCTGCTGTCACTTGGGAGTTAGAGGGATCCCTCAGAGGCTGCAGCGCCTTTTGTAAAGTGATCTCCTCCAAACACATTCCCAAAACCCCAAACAGGAGGTGAGGAAGGACCAGGGCACCACAGCGAACAGGCAAGGCCCAAGCTAGTTAATGGGGCTTTAAGGGGAAACAGAGGTCCGGACTGGGATTTGAAGTGCTGAAATCCGGATCACAGTTCACCAAATCAACCACTCGACTCGACTTTTAACATGCTGTCAAAAGCAGAGAGGGGCGACACCGGATCAAAAATACCAGAGAGCTTCAAAGAGCAAGCAAAAAATGGCATTCCAAAGACACCACAATTTTCTTCCATTTTATTATAAAATAAAAAGGTTATTTTCCTCTGGGGATATCCAGGGCCCATATGGATGAGTTGGTGCGTTCTGAGCTTTTAAAATCCTCTGAAGGTTATTCAATAATGAGTTACATATCTTCTCATTTAAAAAGCTTTTTTTTTCTCTTTATGAAATACTCCAATACTCACTAAAGCATTTTTTGTTAAACCTTTCAATTGAAGCCTCTGTACATCCCTTCTTCCATTTCTTGGAATTTAGTGAACGATGTCATAATAAATATCGCATCTTGCAATTTTCAGGTTAAGTTTAGTGTGCTATAAATTGTTTTGGGATAGTCCGAATGTTCAAATTAGGTTTCTTGCTTTTGCCACCTCAGCATTTGAGAAATGAAGACAATAAGCGGGCATTTTGAACGGGTGACCCCAAAGTACAAAAAAAGGATTGCACCACGTTCTACTGTCAAAAATATATTTCTGCGAAGGCCCTAATTACACCACGACTGCAATACCAGACACGAGGTTTTGTCTAAGACAACTAATATGCCTGTTTATATTATCAAAAATGTCAAGGTATATAGTTCGTCGTACATCATTAATAATTCGGGTGTTCAGAGAGAGAGGACATAAAGTCAAGGCAGTTAGAAAACGCTTAAATGCCCTAGTACATGAGTCACGATTATAGCAGTTCTGTCTGTCGCTAAGCAACAGAAGCAGTTTCATGTCTCTCCAGAAGAGCTCTTGCAAGACTCATCAATTAAAAAAAAAAAGGCAAAAACTCTTTAGCAAACTCAAAAAAAGAAATCCGTTGAATTACTCTGATCTGACCTGTTGTTGTAGGACCATAGATTAGAATCTATATTAGGAAATTGAACTTGTTTGTCAGGATTATTAGAACTGCTAACATCACCCAAACCAATAGTACCCATTTTAACTTCAGAAGGATGAAACCAAATTGTCACTAGTCATAACTGTGACCAGCATAGACCTCGGCAGTAGGTGCATTAACCCACAAAGCTATCTTACTATTATTAGAACCCAACACCTTCTGTTGACACACAATCTTCTGTAGCAGCCATCATAACCAACTGCGTTATATTGGGATTGAAACTTGTGATTGGCAGTTTAAAGAGCAGGTCTCAGGTTGTTCCATGTCAGATCGTCTATTTTATGGTACCATTTTTAATGGAGTTGTATAGTGCTTTTGAAATCTGGTCACTATTTTTGGTATTTTCTCATTGACCTGAGACATGGTGGTCTGGTGCGATTGGGCTCAATACACAAAGAGTTTCTGAACTCTACAATGTACCTAAATGCCTGCATCTGGAGTAGGTTTATACACTTTTTTTTATTCTCCCAATATTCGAAGAAAAGCTGAGACAGGTACAATTTCCTATGCATAGTTCTGGAGGTATTTTGTGAATTCTTAATTAAAAAGCAGTAGCAGTTCCACATGTGCAAATGTACATGTATGTACCAGGTGTACATTCAAAGTACCTTCAAAGATTAGAGGTGCTTCTGTCATGGCGAAGGCTACCGTAACCGGGTTCCACAGGCTGAAATTCATCCATGCCAAGGTCACACTGAATGTGCATGGGCTCCGTGAGATAGTTCATTTAATTGTTGGTATATATTATGAATTAATTACATCAAGACAAATCTTCTGCAGTACTGCAACTTACATAATCATTAAGTCAGTAATAGCCCTACGTGGAGACCTATCCCGTATGTGCAAGGTTGCATATATGACCACAATGGACCTTTGTTTTTAAAAATGCACATGCACATCACAGATGCTCACTATCTTCAGCTACAATACATGGACATTTTAGAAATAGATTGTTCTACTCTATCGTTATGTACAGTTATAGGTGACTGGCTCAGTTGGCCTTTCAGAAACAGCTGCCACCAGGACGCTTCCTGTGGGACCATCCAGCCCCGAGGTCAGCATTTACATGACTCTTTCCATACTGTTACTGATGAAGCAGGACCGAGGCCTCACCACTTCCCGCTGATGTGTCTCCTGATGAAGAGGTGGCGAGATCAGCTTTCATCTGTAATGCCTTCGCTCTGCCCTGCCTGTATGTAGCAGGTGAGCTTGAACAGACCTTTGAATGACACAGCAATACCAACACAAAAGGCTTCCCATTACAGGTGCAAAAACATAACCGCTTTTATTCCACAGTGGGGCTTTCTTCCACTCTACACAAAGGACACTTGATACCAGCAGCAGACATTACAAACAATACGCTTCGCAATAAGTTACTCTCATTACCTTACAAGCACACCCAACAGACAATGCTTTGCCATCCCTGATTTAGTTAAATTAATTAGTTGTAATACAGCGTGGAAACAGAAGGGTACCTTTCTACGCAGCAGAAAGGGAGATCAGTTTGGAAAGAAATGTGGCACCAACGGCCCCTCAGCCGTCAGGGGTGTCCTTGACTGAGATACAGTACAAAAGGGGGTGGTGATGGACGGAGCATCTGAATCAATCAAACACTCGCACCCAGTCAAAAGATCTGGGTTTAATCCATCACCGTTCTTTAGCCCACTCAGCCTCCCCAGTTCAGACATGGCTATATGCAAATTAGTCTGACCCTGTGCCTCATGGGAACAGTCCAGCCCGAACTGCTAAGCCATGTCTTCCCTGGACCGGAAACAAGCTTCCGGTACAAAAGGGGGTGGTGATGGACGGAGCATCTGAATCAATCAAACACTCACTTTGCCACTGGATTCAAGCAAGCTGGGCTGAAGACGGCTGGAATGCCAGAAACCGGTCCTCGGAAGCCTGTTTCCATGAGGCACAGGGTCAGACTGATTTGCATATAGCCATGTCTGAACTGGGGTGGCAGAGTGGGCTAAAGAACGGTGATGGATTAAACCCAGATGTTTTGACTGGGTGTGAGTGTTTGATTGATTCAGATGCTCCGTCCATCACCACCCCCTTTTGTACTGCTTGACTGAGATACAGCACTCAAAGACAGGGGAGCAGCCCCCAGCAATAACCGGCAATGTTCGACCCCGAGAGCAAGAGTGGGCCCTCACTGAAGAGACAACCTCGGATGCAGCAACAAACACATGCCATCTCGCCGGGGACTAACTATATATAGATATAGATATAGATCGATATAGATATAGATATATATATATATATATATATAATCTTGCATATAAATTGTGGCATTACTTCATTTATATATAATATTGGGCCATATGAATGGGCGCGAGTGTTTTGCGTTTTTTGGCTTTAATATATATTTAAAATGTTAACTATTTCAGGGTTTATGTAAATGTGATCATGTATTCGTGTTTGAAAATTTACCCCGTAATGAAAGTATTTTCTCTGACGGAAATGCGCACCACAGAAGCCCGTGCTAATCTGTTTTTCAGTTCTATTTTTTCTCATGTCACGTGATGATTCACGTGACATCTATGCACTTTAAATGTTTGTATGTTTTACGTAAACTTTGATCGTGACCAAGCCTGCTGGGTCAGGCGAAACGCGTTGATAAGCGACTGAAATAAAAGAGAAGTTTTTCACCACGTTGCTGTCGTCTCCTCTACAGATTAATTGTCGAGGTTGAGTTTGTAATATATATATATATATATATATATATAATCTCGGACCGTCTCTCAGAACATCCCAGCAAAAGGTTATTGCAAAGGAGCAACCCGGATTTGAAGGGGGAGCACAAGCACTGATCTGCCGTTCCGCGACCCTGCTGGTGAAAGCACTTTGAGGCTGAGCGTCAGGGGACACAAGGGAGACCGACTTTTTGAAAAAGGACACTAATTTGGCAAGACATCTTACCTCGAAAATGGCACTGACAGCGCGAACATGCTAAAGAGCTCCACAGAAGATAGTTTTCAATCTGATGTCTTCTGGGATTGGTGGTCTCTGACATCGGACTACGCAACAGAAACTCTGTGTTGTTAATTGGGGCCAGCTGTACTCCAATGCTTTGGGAGGAGCCATGAAGGTTCAAATTAAGGTGCTGCCTCGTTTCCAACTGCGAAGGCATCTGATGAAGACTTACGTCGAAATGCATTATGCCGCATTTAATCAGCAATAAAGAGATTTTCCCTTTAAACCCCGCTGTGTCCTTCTGGGTTTCTTGAAGAGGAGTTACCTATTGGAAATATATCCCTACGCACACACACATCCCTCCACACACACGCACACACACATCCCTCCACACACACGCACACACACATCCCTCCACACACACGCACACACACATCCCTCCACACACGCACACACACATCCCTCCACACACGTCACTCCCTGCAGCCTACGCTCCCCCGGTCAACATCACTGACCGATGCCACCCCCGTACCCCCCAACAAACTCTTACCTCAGGGCCGGGGGCAGCTCCAGGGCCGGAGACACCAGCAGGGGGAAAGAGAGACATTAGAGGGTGGGGAGTGAGACGGACCGAAGCCTCTCAGGATAGAAGGAGAGTGGAACGAGAAGGGGTCTTAAGTCGAGATGACAGGGGTGAAAACGCTTGAAAGAAGAGGGGGCCCCGTTAGCAGTTAGTTTCCTCGAACATCAGCCGGGGAGGATGGGTGCAGGGGCTGATGGGCACCGCTCGTGTCTGATGAGGGGGCGCGCAGACGGGGGGTGCACAGAGCCCCTCATGAGCTTGGTCACCGGAGGAAGAGCGGGGGTGGGGCAGAGTGCAGACGGGCGGCGCTCCTCAGGGTGAGTTGCAGAGTTTGGATGCACCACTCTTCCCGGTGTGGGAGCTGACGGAGGTCTCCTGCGCAGCCCTGTCCATCACGCGCCAGGTAAGCTGCAGGCGGGGAGCGGGGGCTCTTTTTACACAGGAGAGCCCCCGCTGGTGCTGATCTCTGGCCTGGTCCGCTCCTGAGACCGGAGCTGCGCAGCGCTGCCCGCGAGCTGGAGAACAGCTTCCTGCCGCCTCGGGGAAGCGGAAATGGAGCCCACGAGGCTCTTCTTTGTCCCAGCTGGCCCCGCCCACCATCAGGCACGGGCGCGGCTCCTCTCGCCCTCTCTTCTTGCGCTGCAAGGCGGTGTGGCACGAGAATTGGCACAAGTGCCGCGTGGGCAGCCGCGATGAACAGAAAGCACTAGAACAAACGAGAAATGACGATCCTCACTGGCAGACGATAAAAAAAATGGCGGCCCAAAGCGCCGAAAAATTTCGGATTCGGGGGCGTGTTTTGCTGTCCTGAGTGACGGACGACGTCACGAGCTAAAGAACAGCAAAACTTGCGCCCCCGAATCTGAAAGAGACGGGGCCAAATCGGAGTGACAGCTCTTTCCTCCAATGGCTGGCCTCCGTTTACGAAGCCAGCCAATGGAGGAGAGACAGGGCAGGGAGGCGGGTTCTACAGCCCTACTAAGAAGCATTAATTCTCCAACCCCAGAGTGCGCAAGCCCAGCCTTTTGGTCCTCGACCTAAGAGGAGGCAAGACTGAGACTGAGAATGGACTGTCTCCTCATAACATCCAGGGACCTGGAGGTTACGAGTACACCGACCAGTGACCGAGATGAGAGGAATGAACAACATGTGTTTTTTGACACAGATGGCATTGCATCCGAGACCAAGCCCTCTAGAGCCAGGCCCTAACCAGTGTGTTCACAGATCTCATATAAAGAGGTGGGGACAAAGAAAAGGGTTCTCTCCTCTCGTGATGCCCTGTTACTTGTTCTCCAAGGGCGGTGCTCTTTCAATAATTGGGTGCTACATAATGGCCAGACAGGGAGTGCGCATCAAATTCTGTGAAGTCCCGAGAGCAGACCTTCAGACACCTCCCAACCCCCATGGCCGCCTCCTAAGTGGGTGGAGTCAGAGCAACTGGTTTTAGGCAGGGCCCCCCACACTTGTGAAGACAACACACAAGAAGATTTTTTGTTCACAGTTAAATGATAATAGCATGTCTAGTGAGCTTGTTATTTCAGCCATAGAACAGAGGTGCTTTGCAGGAGCATTTCAGGCCCTTTTGTGGGTGGGAGAAAAGGAGGAATCGGGAGGGATGTTTTTCCAGTAAGAAAGCAGCAACAGGGACGCACAGCCGAATCGAGGGACCACTTCTGTCATAGTTGTAAAGGCGCACTGAGACATGTCTGCAAGCAGTTGTCTCTCAGTCGCTCTGGGCAAGAGGCAACCAGCATTATAAAGACCCCATAAGAGAGCCCCTGTGGGCAAAACGGCTGCTTCCCTGTTGTTCAGCATGGGAGGCAGCCTTTGAGCTATAAATAGTGGTTGTAACTGTAACACGTTGTGGAGACAGCGTTGTAAACGCTGTTTCTCGTTAGAAATACATACATACTTTCTAAATATAGAAGAAAAATAAAACCACACTTACCTCATTTGGATGAATGTCAAACACACACAAAATAAAATAATACATTTAAAATCTGCGCACATCGGGTGAATGCGCTGAAATCCGAAAGCGCGTTGACAAACGAAAACCAGATCAAGGCACTCCCATAGCTGCTCAAACCATGAATAAAGAACTTATAACAAGCACTGTTAAAGCCAGCGAGCTGCATCTGAAAATCATGAAAAATGGATCGGAAAATATAATGAAAGCAAAAAATACATGCCTTGCCAAAAAGAGTAGAGGGAATGGGTGGGGGGTGGAAGAAATAGTACCTGCATCTCAGCGAACGGCCACTAACCAAGTGGAATTATTCTGTACTTGGTCGGTGCTCCTCCGCTAGAAACGGATGTGATGTATCTGGGGCACAAACAAATTAGGAGACCAGAAAGAAGAGCAACACTGTAGTCAACTTGTGCTAAGCAGTAGTCTGGTCCAAAGTCCTGTATTGAATACAGCATGTCTTGAAGACCGCAAATGCGCGCTGCCTAGCCTCTACATAAAAAGGCGTGGGTGGCCTCCCTGGCATCCATCTGTACGCCCACCCGAAAATCGTCGCCCTAACAGTCTTTTTGCCACCACAGGGACCAGATTGGGGTGGGAAGGCTATCCCCATTCTGCCTCACTAGATACGAGGGAAAATAATAACTTCTGTGGGTGATCCCATCTCCCATGACAGAAGAGGCTTCAAAATTAAACCAGGTGACATCACGTTTTTGCGTTGTAAATTGACCTATTTTGACATTGTTGGTAGCTGTGGTAATTGGGCCAGCTGAGGCTCCAGCACAAGGAAACCTACTAATCCCAGCCATTTATGAAAACTGGCATGGCACAACCTCAAAATGGCCCCAGCAGTCTTCTTGCGCTGAGGGGGGGGGGGGGGTGGGGGGGGGGGGGAGTGGTGCCGGTGGAGATGATTAAGGATGGCTGAATGGCCCAAACTGTCTGTCCACTCTTAAGGGGAAATGTTAAATCTTAATATATGGTAACCAAGGACAGGGTTTTAGGTGTGAGGGAAATACTGGGCGCACTGCTCAGGTTAACGCACAGGAGAAATGCTGTAAAGCAAAAAGGTGCATGCAGGTAAGGGGCAATTCCCTGAAACTCCTCAAAGTGTGCTTTGTTGACACACTACATAAAATAGAAACAAAACCTGCTGCACACTTGTATAAATGTTCAAGCAAAACAGATGTCTCAATGGACATAAAGTTCATTTATCATGGGCGAAGGACTGGACCACCAGTGTTTCGGTTCTTCTTTTATTGATCATAGAAAGCCAGCCGACACGTGTTTCGTCGCAAGAAAACACACTGTTTCCGCGACTCCTCAGGGCTGGGGAGAATGCAAAATCACGGATGGAGTACATGGTAGATTTGACAAAATGAAATTAAATGGTGACTGTATATGGTGAAGAGTGAAAGGTGGGTGACTGGTGAGCATGGTAAACAGAAACACATAAGTGGATGCACAAAACACCAACCCTGGTACTTGTGATAGTCGTCATGATAAGTGCAGGGAGGGAAGTGGGTCGAGGTGAATATATATGTGTGGTATCCTGAACAAATATTAAATTTACAAATTGATAATAAACATATTAACGTGACGCATAGGGTAGGAGATCCTGGAGCAAAGTGAAGGAATTGATGTAAAAGGGAATAAATGAACTGGAAATGAACCAGGGCCTAGGGGTTCAAAGGGTAGTGCGCATCCTACCTGTAGGTAATAGATGTATAACCACAGGTCTGTAATGCCACAAGGGAGGAAAAAGGGGAAACAGAGACAAAAGGGAATATAAGGAAATGTTCTGCCGGTAATGATTGGGGAGGTCACACATAGTATAAAAATGTGTCCCGATGGGGGCACATTAATTACAACATAAAAATAGAAGAAAGGGGATGAATCTCACCGCGGTGCCGGTGATAATTCCGACCTGGCTCCGCTCGAGACCGGGTTTTCAGTGTCAGTCTGAATAAGACTTGTAGTTTCATAGGTAATTTTCTCCAACTGGTATGCGGAGATTCTGTGAAGACAAGTCGATCATCAAAGGTTTTAAGAACGTGGGGTTTGGGGTGGACGTTCTTCATTCTAGAACCTCGTAGGGCCAAAGAAGGGTTGATGTGTGACTCACCTTAATAAGTAGAAACGTTGAGTATTGAAATCCTTAGGGTGAGAAACACGGGAGAGTGTCTATGTCCGCGTGTTTAGACCGCGGGAAGTGTAGAGATTTTCACAGCAAAATAAGGGTCCCCGAGGTGATCATCGTTGTGTGTGGGGGGGGGGGGGGAAGGGCCGAAATGTAAGTTATGCGGCCCTTCTGTCAAATCAATTAGAGAATCTCTAGTCACTTCTTATTGTATTTGGTTGAATGTATCCTAGCCAAAGGTAAAGTATTTACGGTTTGCATCATTTGCTGATGGCCAGGATAAACCTAAACATGTTAGTTATTTACTGGCTAAAATGAAAAGGAGATCCATGACTTGTCTCAGTCCTTTACCTTGGTGTGAGGGGTTTGTGTCTTACGAAGGGAATTTCATGTTTTTACCCTTGATGTGAACTGCCAACATGGATTAATTGTCGGCGTTCTGGGTCGTGCAGTGCATTAACTTGATCTTTCTGTAAATTTTTCTTAAAAAGAGGGACTTGTGTATACCCCCACAACGCTAGAAAATAGAGAATGCTATGGGTCTAATGTAATGCGCGATCATGTTCTGACAAAAACCATGCGTTATACATGCCTAGAATAGACTGCTGTGTCTGTTTCACTCAGTGCACCTCCACTAGATAGTGCAAATATACCACAATATACCATTCGCGTTCTGGTTCCGGAACCAGAACGCGAATCCGAGCGATACCAGCGCTGACTGACTCCCCGCACTACGGGTAAGATATTATCTTTGCGAAGTCTCTTTCGAGCCGTTGCTGACAGATTCCCCACACTACGTGTAGGACTCTGTCTTTGCAATATCTTTCTCGTGGTATATTTGCACTATCTAGTCGAGGTGCACTGAGTGAAACCGACACAGCAGTCTATTCTAGGCATGTATAACGCATGGTTTTTGTCAGAACATGATCGCGCATTACATTAGACCCATAGCATTCTCTATTTTCTAGCATTGTGGGGGTATACACAAGTCCCTCTTATTAAAAAAAATATACAGAAAGATCAAGTTAATGCACTGCACGACCCAGAACGCCGACAATTAATCTGTGTTGGCAGTTCACATCAAGGGTAAAAACATGAAATTCCCTTCGTAAGACACAAATCCCTCACACCAAGGTAAACGGACTGAGACAAGTCAGGGATCTCCTTTTCATTTTAGCCAGTAAATAACTAACATGTTTAGGTTTATCCTGGCCATCAGCAAATGATGCAAACCGTAAATACTTTACCTTTGGCTAGGATACATTCAACCAAATACAATAAGAAGTGACTAGAGATTCTCTAATTGATTTGACAGAAGGGCCGCATAACTTACATTACCGGCAGAACATTTCCTTATATTTCCTTTTGTCTCTGTTTCCCCTTTTTCCTCCCTTGTGGCATTACAGACCTGTGGTTATACATCTATTACCTACAGACAGGATGTGCACTACCCTTTGAGCCCCTAGGCCCTGGTTCATTTCCAGTTCATTTATTCCCTTTTACATCAATTCCTTCACTTTGCTCCAGGATCTCCTACCCTCTACCCTATGCGTCACGTTAATGTTTATTATCAATTTGTAAATTTAATATTTGTTCATGATACCACACATATATATTCACCTCAACCCACTTCCCTCCCTGCACTTATCATGACGACTATCACAAGTCCCACGGTTGGTGTTTTGTGCATCCACTTATGTGTTTCTGTTTACCATGCTCACCAGTCACCCACCTTTCACTCTTCACCATATACAGTCACCATTTAATTTCATTTTGTCAAATCTACCATGTACTCCATCCGTTATTTTGTATCCTCCCCAGCCCTGAGGAGTCGCGGAAACAGTGTGTTTTCTTGCGACGAAACACGTGTTGGCTGGCTTTCTATGATCAATAAAAGAAGAACCGAAACACTGGTGGTCCAGTCCTTCGCCCATGATAAATGAACTTTATGTCCATTGAGACATCTGTTTTGCTTGAACATTTATACAAGTGTGCAGCAGGTTTTGCTTCTATTAAATCTTAATATGCCCTCATATGAGGTTGCCCCCTACAAATACATCATTTGGTCGGGGCGTTTAGGAATACAGCAGAGAGAGGCAACTTTGGAAAATGGTGGCCAAGGGCCATTGAAGGAGAGGCAGGGCCATAGCTTACTTTCTTGCTGCGTCGTCCTGTGGGCCTATGATTTCAGTGCACCATGTGTGCTAAAGTCACTTATTGCCATGGGGCAAGGGGCTGACGCAGAAGCCTCCAGAGCAGGCACAGGAGACTTCCCTTACAATACCTCTTTCTCCAGAGGACAAGAAATGTGCATACTCTGAACTAGCACGGTAAAGCAGACAATGTGAATGTCTTGTTCCCTGTCGCGAGGGGGTTAACACTTGTGTGGCTTTTCTTTGCTATTGGTATTGATATGGGCTTTCGGTCAAGGGGTTTACAGTGCCAGCACCTTCCCTACGTTTTATACTGAAATGCCTTCTTATATTATTCTGCCGTTAAAGCAGGTCTGTGGCAATTCCTTGTTCGATAGGGGTGATATGTGGTTGGCAGTTAACAGAGTGCATGTTAATATTTTGTTAGTTAATATTGCAGGACAGCCATTGAGGAAAATGATCAGGTGCGATTCTATCATCCTGTTCATGTTTGGTGCCATATAGTATAATATGTATGAAAACACAAACCAACCTGTAAAATCACTATTATCCAGTATTAGGGGTGTCTTTCATAGATTCACATGCCTGAATCATTCCCCGTCGTCGAGACGGGAGCCTCCGGTACATAAAAAAGTAATGTCCTATAGACATACATACAGAAAATAGGCCTAAGGGTCTCCCCTTAGTAGCCTTTCCTTGTCCTCATGTAAAAAGGACCAAACTCTCAGTCAGCCAATCAGCTCCAACCTCCCTCTAGAACCTTCCTGGGAGGAGCCTCAGTCCCTCAGATTTTCTACCGCACGTTGTGCTCGGGAGTCTCCAGCCTGAGCTCTTCTCAGGACTCCTTCAAACTCATCGAATTCCTTTGGAAGTGAACTCTTCACTCTACAATCTCATCAGGGATTATTTCAATCCACTTTCTCTGCAGTAAGTGTTTTCTTTCCACTGCTTTCAACAATGTCTGAATCCCAGAAGAAAGCCCTTTTCAGGGCCTGCTCTTCATGTGGGAAGAAAAGGCTCCATGTGGAAGATAAGCATGCCCTATGCTTATACTGCCTTTATCCTGACCACGTCCCTGCAGGCTGCAAGATTTGTAGGTCTTTCCCTAAAAAGACCGTGAGGGACAGGGAAGGTCGTCATCTCATCTGGCTTGACAGGCTTAAGGATAGAGACAACCTGGGATCTTCAGAAGGCAGCGTCTCTAAGACCTCACAAGTCTCTCAAAAGAGGCCATGGGTGGCTTCCCCGGGCCCCTAAGACACTCCTCCTAGAAAGGCACACAAGAAGTCTTCAGAGGCAAGATCTACGACATCTTCAGTGTCTGTCAAAGATTCCCAGACCTTTAAGAAGCCTGCTCAGTCATCAGCCAGACAGGCCCAGAGGACTACCTCAGTGACAACCACTGTGTCGACGACCACAGCGTCGTCGCCTTCACCGTCGACGACGACAACACCATCGTCGTCGTCAGCAGGTAGACCTATTTCCTCTGTTATACTGCTGAAATCGTCGTCGACAACGAAGACCTCGTCGACAACGAAGACTACACCGTCGACGACGGCGTCATTGAAGAGCCCATCGTCGACGACGGCGTCTATGGCAAGCCCACCGTCAATCCAGTCGTCGAAGGCGTCGACGAGGGCATCGACGATGAAGACGTGGACGACGGGCTCGCCGTCGACTAATACACCGTCGACGACAATGCCGACGTCGAGATCATCGTCGACGACCAAGGTGCCGTCTACGGAGATACAGTCGACGAGGGCCTTACCGCCGACGAAGGCACCGTCGACGGAGGACTCGTCGACGGTGACGGTCCTTACGGAACAGAAAAAATCCAAGCTAGTAGAGGTGTCGTCCCTCACGCAACCACCGTCGACGACACCATCGACTACGACAGGAACTTCCACATCCAGTTCTGTGTCTGGCAAGATTGCCAAACAACAAATTACACCGGAAACCATGTCTCCGAGCAAAGTGGAAATGCAGCCACCTCCAGAAATCTTTCAAAGTGAGGAATCTGAAGAGGAAGACCACAAGGATCCTGCAACATCCATATCTGACCTTCATGTCAAATGCCAAAGCACTGATGAAGAGCAGGAGGATTTCACTTACCAAGAACACTCCGTCCACACTAGAGTCCGCACGGAAGTCACCCCAATGATATGCCTACCGGCCTCCCTTGTCAATGACCTAAAACACCTTGTACAGGATTACAAGCAGCGCTTCCCAGAACCTCCAACATCGGAAGGTGGGAATCGGACGCCTGCAGTAAATAACCCAGCGTCAGCGTCACTCCCAAAACCGTCGCGACCTCCTCCTCAAACCCACCGTGAGAGAACCCAACCTCAGGTGACCGTATCGTCTGACGAAGATGAAGACGAGGAGGAATTGGAAGAAGGTGAGGTGCAGGAAATACACTCTGCCCATGATGAGGAGGATGAATATGTCGCATCTTCCCCAGCCTCACCTCAACCACGCCAAGCAGATTCGCCGCCTGTAGACATTGGCGGCTTCCACAAAATTGTGGAACGGGCAGCTAAAAGGTTCCACATGGTTATGGAATCGACGGAAACTGAATGCTTCCTGCACGATTTCAAGGAGCAGACGCAGAAATCCACGAAATCTATTCCGATAATAGAATTCCTATGGGAGCAAGGCAAGAAACTCATGCTGACACCTGCTTCAGTACCTGCGGTGGTTCCACGCCTGGACAAAAAATACAAAGCCCCGCTTACGGCGGCTGCTTGCCTTAATGGACACCCTAAACCTGACTCAGTGGTCACACAGGCGGCCCAAAAGAACTCCCGCAACCCTTCCTCCCCTCTGTCGGCTCCTCCAGACAGAGAGGGCAGGAAGTTGGACACAATCGGAAAACGATTCACGACAACATCGGCCATGACCATCAAGGTGGCCAACTCTATTGCCCTGTTAGGGCGTTACAATCGCCAACTCTGGGAGGACATAGCCCCATATTTGGCAGAACTACCCGACACTGTCCAAGGTGAAGTCAAAGCTCTGCTTGTGGAGGGTCAAACCTCAGCAGCTGAAATTATTGACTGTGCGTTTGACGCTGCCATGACCGGCTTTCGTCAACTTGCAGGGGCAGCAGTCCTGCGCCGCCAAGGATGGCTTAAAGCGACATCGTTCCGGCAGGAGGTGCAATCAAAGGTACTGGACATGCCTTTCGACGGCCAGCACCTTTTTGGTGAAAAGATCGATGAGGCGCTGCAAACCATCAAGAAGGACACCGATACGGCCAGAGCACTGGGTACTCTGCAAACGCGGAACCAGTCCTTTCGAGGCAACAGATCCAGAGGTCAGTCCTCTTATCGAGGTTCCTATCAGAACAGGTCCTCGTATTCCTACAATACCAAAAATCAATACCAACACAAACAACAAGGCCGTCAATCTTCTTACGGAAGATCTAACTTCAGAGGCAAGAATCAAAAGAGGGGCACTGGCGGCCGCCAGTGACCCATTACTCCAGCCAGTCCAGCCACCCTCTCCCTCTTTACAAATCGGAGGAAAACTGACCCATTTCCTCACCAATTGGCAACGCATCACCACGGACCGGTGGGTTCTCCAAATTATAAGATTCGGCCACTCCCTGGAATTCACCACCGTTCCCCCAAAAACACCTCCACGCAGACGGACACACAAACACCTGCGCATGCTACTCCAGGAACTTTCTGTAATGCTAAAAAAGGGAGCGCTAGAACGAGTTCCAACGTCCCAGAAAGGGAAGGGCTTCTACTCCCACTTCTTTCTTGTACACCAAAAGGAGAACAAGTGGCGGCCCATTCTGGATCTCTGAGCACTCAACGCTTTCCTACGGACCCAATCGTTCAGGATGGTGACGATTCAAGAAATACTGGGCATTCTAGAAAAAGGAGATTTCATGACCTCCTTGGATCTCCAGGATGCCTACTACCACATCCCCATCCTCAAGTGTCGCAGAAAATTCCTAAGGCTCGAGGTTGCAGGTCAACATTATCAATTCAAGGCCCTGCCGTTCGGCCTCAAATCCGCGCCGCGGATTTTCACGAAGTGCCTGGCACCAGTGGCGGCCTACCTGCGTCAAATGGGCCACCAAGTCTTCCCCTACCTAGACGACTGGCTGGTGAAAGCACCCTCTGCAAAAGGTGCAGCCGAATCCTCCAGCACCTGCACCAATCTTTTTCAGAGGCTAGGATTGACTCTCAATCTCAAGAAATCCTGCATTGTCCCTTCGACAAAGATTACCTTCCTCGGGGCGACCTTGGACACGGAACGCGCAGTGGCCTTCCCCTCCAAGGAGAGGACAGACTAAATATTATCTCTGGCCACGGCTGTGGCAGCAAAGAAAAGCATCAAAGTCAGGACCTACACATCACTCCTGGGCGTGATGTCCTCCTGTATTCTGCTCATCCCTCACTGCAGACTCAGGATGCGCCCGTTACAGGAAGCTCTCGCGAGCCAATGGACTCAAAGTATGGGCTCTTTCGAGGACAGGGTACGAATAACTCCAAAAATATCCAAGAGTCTAGATTGGTGGAGACATCGCAGAAATCTGACCGTAGGGCTGCCATTTCTCCTTCCGGCGACACCTCTGGTGATCACCACGGACGCCTCACTAGAAGGATGGGGCGCTGTCCTCCAGGACCTTCGGATCAGCGGCAAGTGGGACACTCAGGAAAAACAGCTCCATATAAACCTTTTGGAACTGAGAGCCGTGTATCTGGCACTGCAGGCCTTTCTACCGCGCATCCAGAACTCCCCGGTGCTCGTCAAAACGGACAACACCACGACGATGCACTATCTCAACAAACAGGGAGGAACGCGTTCGCTCACACAATCACGCGAATCGCAAAAGATCTGGAACTGGCTAGTCCAACACGGAATCACGCTCAAAGCGGACTATGTACCAGGCAGGGACAATACCATCGCGGATGCCCTGAGCAGGCAAAAATCCCTCTCTCACGAGTGGGAACTGAGCGACGACGCACTGACCCACATCTTCTCTCAATGGGGAGCCCCAAGAATCGACCTGTTTGCCACCAAGGGGAACGCCAAATGCCCAAACTACGCAAGCTGGCATCCCCAGCAAGGGTCACTGGGAAATGCTTTTTCCATCGGTTGGTTCAGCGCGTTTGCGTACGCTTTTCCTCCGTTTCCGATGATCCCGAGACTCCTCAGGAAGATTAAGGCGGAGCCCTGTACCCTGATCCTGATTGCCCCGTTCTGGCCGAGACAACACTGGTTCTCGGATCTGCTTCGTCTCTCCATCAGGACACCGATTCGGCTACGACAACATCCGAACCTCCTGACGATGTCCAACACCCGAACCTACAATCGCTCAAGTTATCAGCCTGGCTCCTGAGCACAGAGAAATCTATAGCCTGAATATCCCACAGGAATGCAGAGAGGTACTAGCAAGGGCGAGAGCAGACAGTACCAAAAAAACCTACTCTCTCAAATGGAAAAGATTCTGCATTTGGTGTTCAACACAGGACCTGCATCCACTGCAAGTCACACCTGAACAGATATTGCCATACCTCCTACATTTGGCACAATCAGGACTGGCACATGCATCCATAAAGGTTCACCTGGCAGCTGTCTCACGGTTCACCAGAGCTTCCACAGGACCCTCTCTATGGTCCAGTAGACTAGTCAAACAATTCTTAAAGGGACTTTACAGATCCTTCCCGAGGCCTCGGAAGGTTCCTCCAACTTGGCAACTCAATCTAGTCCTCAACCAACTCATGAGGCACCCTTTTGAGCCCATTCATCGAGCATCCATTAAGTACATTTCATGGAAAACAGCGCTCTTGCTCGCCTTAACATCTGCAAGGAGAGTGAGCGAACTGCAAGCTCTGTCCATTCAGGAACCATTTATGTAGTTCAGACAGGATAGGGTGGTGCTGAGACCAAACCCTAAGTTCATACCAAAAGTACCATCAGACTTTCATCTCAATGAACCAATAGTCCTTCGATCTTTCTTTGCGAACCCTTCCACTGCAGCAGAAAGGGCGCTACATTCTTTGGATCTTAAGAGATGTCTGAAGTTCTACCTAGATAAAACTAAGACTTTCAGAAAATCTTCACAACTGTTTGTGGCATACAGCAGACCGAGAATGGGTCTGCCTCTCACGAAACAAAGCATCTCGAGGTGGATCTCCTCAGCGATTGCATTCTGCCATGACAAGGCGGGACGGCCGTTGAACGATCATGTTACTGCACATTCCACCAGGGCAATGTCAACATCAGCAGCTCTGTTCGCTGGAGTGCCGATCTTGGACATATGCAGGGCGGCGACCTGGAAGTCACCGCACACTTTCTCCAAACACTACTGCCTGGATCTCGAACTCCAGAAGGATGCAGCAGTGGGCCAGGCGGTGCTTCGCCATCTCTTTCAGTGAGGTGAGCCTTCCTACATCCCGCCATTCAGGTATGCACATTATTTATTCTTGTGATATTCTGCTTCTGCTATTATTCCCATGTTATATGAGAATAGGTATACTGTCTGCAGAGCGACTTGGCATCACACATGTGCATATCTTATTGCTAACTACTCTGATTCAGGCATGTGAATCTATGAAAGACACCCCTAATACTGGATAAGAAATGCGTTACTTACCTGTAACAGCAGTTATCCTGTATTGGTGTCTTTCATAGATTCACATGCAACCCTCCCGCCTCCCCTGGAAGGACTCACATCCATCTATACCACTATTACATCTACCTAGCTGGGTGCGTACGAAAATCTGAGGGACTGAGGCTCCTCCCAGGAAGGTTCTAGAGGGAGGTCGGAGCTGATTGGCTGACTCTGAGAGTTTGGTCCTTTTTACATAAGGACAAGGAAAGGCTACTAAGGGGAGACCCTTAGGCCTATTTTCTCTATGTATGTCTATAGGACATTACTTTTTTATGTACCGGAGGCTCCCGTCTTGACGACTGGGAATGATTCAGGTATGTGAATCTATGAAAGACACCAATACTGGATAACTGCTGTTACAGGTAAGTAACGCATTTCATCAAGTTAGGGCTTGCCCTTGACCTTTGGATTACAGGTTCAAGCACCTCCTTGGATATTTTAGCTGGTCATATACTCACAGTTGATACTTTGAGTACAACTAGGGACCTGCTTACAAGTTATAAGTAAATATATGCAGTGGGTCCAGCTGGCCATAATTACCAATGCCAAACTGTATATTAGCACATATTTACTCCTATTGCAACTTAAACCTTCAGTGAATGGGTATAGCTGTGCAAACTGGATTTATCTGCTGGAGGGACATGCAGAATTTTGCTTGGTAATTCTGGATGCAGGAACACCAGTGCTCTCATATTTGTGCCGAGCATAATTCCACTTGGTAATTTTTGGGGAATTCTGCAAGTTTTAAAATGTTCCACAGAAGAATACAGATGGTAATATGCACTATTCAGATACACGTAAGTAACAAGCAAAGTATCATTAAAAATGGCAAAGTGATAAACTGCATGGATGAATGTAGGAATCAATCTGAATAAGTAAGTATTTTTCCAAACACTAATGAGACAGGTGTTTTGACATGGGAAGGGTATGGCCCATGTACACATGAGATGGTTGAGTGAATGAGGTGCTAAATCTGTTAAAAGACTACACAGTGAATGGATACATTTGTCTGTGTATTTATGCATGATGAGTGTATGAGTGAAGGGGACTAAGTAAAGGAACACACATATGGGTGGATAAGCGCCTGTGATTAGACTGTTATATAGAGACCAGTGATTTAGAAATGCATCCATAAAAGAAGACCTATTTTAAAACTTTAAATGATTATTGCACTAGCCCTACTGGACGCAGCAACTACTCCTACTGGACGCAGCAACATATTAAGGCTGACTGGAGGATTCCAGGCTCCTTCGAGAAGCGTGATGGACTGAAGGTCCTTGTGAGAAAGTCCTCTTTTTTGCCCTGATCACCCCCCTTTTTTAACTGATACTGGTGGTAACGGACTCTGGCTGCGCCCTGGGCTCTGCTAGACAGGCCCAGGGTCAGTGCTCTGATCGAATAGGTAAATGGTACATAGGTGTAATTACAATTGGCATTGGCAACCTACCTGTAAGTCCCTAGTATATGGTAGGGGATGTAGGTTTAAAGGCCCGGTAGATTTGAGGCACTTACATGTGCACTGCTGTGTTACCTGCTGTCATTTTAAATGTCAGCCCTGTTTTGCAAGCTGCTTTTAAATTGAAATTACATGCAAATTCTACTCTGGCTTTAAAGGTACTTCCCAAGTATTAAACGACCTTATTTTTTACATACATCACCTCTTAAGGTCTGACCTAGGTGTCCCCCAGGCTAGAGTGCCATGGAGAAATAAGCAGGGACATTTTAAAAGATCTTGTATATGCCCTGGTGAGGGAAAAACTACCAATTTCGTTTTTCGCCATTGTAGCACTTTAGCTCCTTGGGCTAACGTGGGAATACTATAATACAGTGTAACTGTTGACTGGAGTAATAATAATAATAATAATCCTTATTTGTAAAGCTTGAACATATCATCTTTGTAGGTTTCAAGGCACTGGGGGCCTTCGGCAAGATTAAATGAGCTGTTGCCCAGAGTCACATGATGCGGAGTCAGCCGCTCTGACTGGTGCTCTGTATCTCTCCCACAGTAAGCTCAAATATATTTCAAGGACTTGACAGATTGGTAATGATAAATCCAAAAAACTTACCACAATTGTATTTATCATAACTAATAAAGAAAGGCAGTTATAGAACTCACTTTCTTGTGAGCCAAAACTCTGCCTTTTGGCAGCCTCTCCTGAATGGCCAGCCCTTAACAGGTTTAGCTGAACTGCTTTGATAAGGTGATAAGTGGCCTGCATAGAGGCAGAGGTTATCTTCTGGGGGGAGCTCTGCAACTGCAGAGAACAGGCCAGGACTGGGCTGGGTAAATCAAAAGCGGCTTTAAAGGAAGCAAGACATTAAGGAATGTCAGCCAGGCCTACCACCCCTCTTCCTGTAGCCCCCAGCCAGATAGCGGCCCCAACGGTGTCATTTGCAGAAGGTCTGTAAATGGAGTTTTAAGGCAAATGAGCCACACTAGTGGGTTGGCTTAGCCCAGCTCTTACTCCCGGGGAGAGGAATTCTCCATCTTAATTTTAAAGTGCAATGCTTTTCGGGACAAGAATATGCCACGCTTTGGAGGAAGCTGTCATGCTTTTGGGTGCCACTCTGTAGCCCATTAGTCAGGGGTGCCCCCCTGCTTCTCGCACCAGAACATTGAATACATTTGTGAGAGCTGTATAGCAACTCAGATCTGCTTCCTGGAACTACAAGAAGAAGGACTTGCTTGCACTCTGAAGGACTGTGTCTGTTGCACACTTTGGAAAACAGCCCTGAGGACATTACCTTGCTTCAGAATGTATTATGGAGTGGATTCCCTGAAAGCAAAAGGTTAACAGAATTTCCCTGCACTATCTCCCCCAAGAAATTCCTAGCCTGCAGTGTGTCCAGTGGACTTTTAAGGAGTTGGCCAGGTGTAGTACCCGCTTCAGAGGAACAACACAGACTCTGGAACCTTGGTTTCATGTTGTCACTTTGAACCTTCAAGATGAACTTCAGGAACAAGTTCCAGACGTTTGGAACCACTTTTATTTATTTTATTTATTTTTATTTTATTTTACGCGACTTTTATAGCGCAACAAATACCCTGAGGTGTCTCGGCGCTGTGGAGCTACTAGATTCAGTTAACCTCTTACTGGTTAAACAACCATGTCTTTAAGAGCCTGCGGAAGCTCATCAGATTCGGGTAGTTTTGATGGCAAGTGGCAAAAGATTCCAAAGTTTTGGTACGGCTACAAGAAAACGCCTGTCTCCCCAAGTGACCGTTCTTGTACGTGGCACAGGGAGGAGACTGATGTTAGCCGATCTTAATTGCCTTCTAGGGACATAAAGCTGAAAGGCTTCAGTCAGGAACCTGGGTCCTATGCCATGTACTGCCTTATATGCAATACAGAGGGCCTTAAATTTTATACGGCTCTCAACTCTCAGCCAGTGGAGCTGACGAATGCCATGAGTAGTGGATTTGCGGCGAGGAATGTTTAAGAGAATCCTGGCAGCCGCATTCTGAATGGATTGCAGCTTAGTTATGACACGCTTCTGAGTATGAAGAAAGAGAGCGTTCCCATAATCTATTTTTGAGAAGACTAAGGTGGAAACCAAAGTCTTCCCAGCTGAGGGAGGAAGATAAGGCAGTAGTTTCCTTATTTTTTTCAGAACAAAGAAAGATGATGAAATGACCTTGTTGGTGTGAAGGTCAAAAGCCAACTTGCTATCAAATATCACTCCCAGATTTCTGGCTTTGTCCACTGGAACAGGTGGGTGGCCAAGCTTTTCCGGCCACCAACTGGGAGACCATTCAGGGGAGAGTTTTCCAAAGGTCATAATCTCGGTTTTGTCCGAGTTGAGCCTAAGACAGTTTGAGGTCATCCAAGTACTGACCTCAAGCATAGCTCTCTGGAAATTAGCTGCCACAGGAAGGCCGTCCTTGTGGATAGCCAGGACCAGCTGGGTATCATCTGCGTAAGATGTAAGCCGAACCCCATAGGCCTTTATTACCCTCGCCAAGTCCGCTACGTAGATATTAAATAGCATTGGACTTAGCGAGGAGCCTTGTGGGACTCCACAGGGGAGAGCAGAGATAGGTGAATAAAAATCTCCCAGCTTCACCGTCTGGGTACGGTTTGCGAGAAAAGATGAAATAAGATCCCTGGCCAAACCGTTTATCCCCAGGGCTGTGACACGGTCGACTAGAGTGACATGGTCGACCGTGTGTTTTAGAAAAAGCTCCATAAGGTGACGAACTTTACATCGAGAGTCAAGCTGACTACCTTGGACCGCAACCCAGACTCTATTTCAGGTTCGTCCAGCTGAAAGCTCTGAGCTCAAGACTTCCAGGAGTTGACCGGGCCTCCCATGGACCAAGCCAATGAAATCGCTGCAAATATGGCCTGCTTAAGAGGCCTGCTTGACGTTGAGAGAAAATACTCCAGAAATGTTTCTAAGTGCGGAGGTAAAATTTTGACCGGGACGGTCGGCCCCAAACTTTGACTTTGTCCCGTTCAAGCGCGACCAGATGTCCCAAGTTGGCGCTTAATGTTTTTAAGCATTAGAAAGTGTGTATTCTTTAAAAAATCATATCTCCAGTTCCCTATATTGTTTTTTTGTCACTTTGGTGTTGTTTTAATCATAAAAATACTTCCTATTTGTATAAAGTGGTTGTGGACTTTTTCTTTTTTTTATGAATGTATTTTTATTTATTTGTTTTGCTTCATGCAGATAACCAATGACAACCATTCTCGCGCAACTGACGCTATTGAAAGCAAAAACATGATGCAGGCCTTAAGAAACATTTAAAGTATGTGTAGCATTTTCATCCAGGCACAGAGGCATAAAAAAATCAAGGTTCAAAAAGATGTACCCAATATACTCCTCATTCCAGTTGAACCTGTGTTCCTGGTGTATCAACCATCTTTCCTGAGCATGCCTCCAAAATTATCCATCCCATCTTATAGAATTGCCAAGGGGACACCCTCTACTCCGGTATTTTCCCTTTTCAGCCACCATGTAGAGAGCCATTCTTCGCCTCCATTCGTGCAGTGAGCTTCTGTTGCACCCCAGTGCCTCTCTATGTCCCTCTTGGCTACCACCAGGCCCAAAGCACAGGAGTTTGGAGCGGGGAAGGTCAACATTATTTATCAGTTCCACCTCCTAATCCATGTCCTCAATCTCACCCGGATCCCGCTGACCGCTCTCCCTGAAGCAATTCAGCAAATCCGGCATATTGTTGTTTATCGTTATGTATGTCTGGGATATCTCCCAATTGCCTAGTTCTACCATTAAGATGGTATCTCGGTCGCCCCCAGGCCCTCCGCTCTCCAGGCATGATGAAGTTGAGCGTGATTTAGGAATTGGGTCGGTGGAGATGATAGTCTTGTTGAATTGTGGTGAAATGCATAATGTCTCCCCTCTTCAAGATGTCCCCAACTTTGGAAAAGACAATAGTGCCCCACGCACTAAATTCCTGCAGCTTTGCTACCTCCTTCAGCCATGTACCCTGTCATAGGGGTGTTTCCCTTGTGATTTTGTGTGTCCAGCCCAGTGCCTTTGTTGCCTTCCACAAACTGACAAAACCACTTGTGTCACCGGTGCAAGTCTATGGGAGCATTTCCCTCTGTAAAGGTAGTGTAGGTAGGAACGCTGTTCTAAATATGCAAGTTTAAGTCTGAATGTCTGGTTGTTGTGAGGGGCATATATCCATTTGTTGATGCTAATTAAATGAGCTGCCCAGTAGTAACTTTCATTTCGGGAAGAACCAACCCCTTATTATATTGAGATCTTTGCAATGTCCAGAGTGATTTCTTAGAGCTGCCTCCTTCCCATAACAGGGTTCTCAATTCCTTGTTAACTTTGGTGAACAGCGACTGAGTAATAGTAAAGTATGTGTGTTGGAGCCCGTACAATAGTTTTGTTAGTGTGATCATCTTAATAAGGGCAGCTCACCCCATCTATCAACATTGGTGTGAAAGTTCACCACCATTCGCCCCAAGTTCCAGCCTGCTCATAGTTCTCTCTGAATAGTCATGAAAATTCCCAG
The DNA here is from genome assembly GCF_964263255.1 of Lissotriton vulgaris. NCBI lineage: Eukaryota > Metazoa > Chordata > Amphibia > Caudata > Salamandridae > Lissotriton > Lissotriton vulgaris. The sequence goes on along the minus strand of NC_141693.1, from coordinate 1,208,895,212 downwards.
AAATTTGAATCGGTCTACAGCAGCTCAGAGGCCCCGCAGCCGCAGCATCAATGCAACAATTGAGCCCTGCGGGGTGCAAAGCATGGACTTGTCCCAATTGATCTTATATCCTGAGTGGGTCCCATAGTTCTCTAGTATTTGAAATTGGAGTGCGATAGTGGTCCCGGGTCTGTTATGTATAGCAGCATATCATCCAGGTTGTGGATTTTTATTGTGTGTTGTGTCTTACTTATTTATTGTATTGGTGTTTTTAAATGCTTTACTCACCTGTCTCCTGAGCTAAGCCTGCCTGGTCGTTCCCAGCTACAAAGTGTGGGAAAGTGGCTCTATATATACTGGACTAGAATGAAGTACAGTGTGTATAGAGTCCACCAACCCCAGGGGTATAACAGAGGTTAAAGTCAGAACTGACCTTGCTCTCCAAAGTGGTAGCTTGGTTGAGCAGTAAGGCAGTACCAGAGGACAGTGTAAAGAATTTATTGTACACACTCAGTCAGCAAAAGGTTTCACACACTCAAGGACTGCACTCCAGGCCAATTGTTTTTATATATTCACAGATATAGGTGTTTTATTTTGAGAACCAACAGTTATAAAAATATACTTTTCTTGTTAGGAGTTCTCTCATGTAATTACTTTGCAAAGGAGCCATAAAGTGTGTGCACACAATTAATACAGTATTGACAGTAAGCAACACAATCTTAAAACACACTATAACATTGAGCTCAATGGGGTTTCCACGTGTAAGTACAGTTGATTATTATATAGATTACTTTAGTAGTCCCAGGACTAGATCTTAGATTCAGTCCTGGGGTCTAAGCTGAAACCAGATTAGCAAAAACGTTTTAGTTACTGTAGTGGATTTTCATGAATATAAAGCTGTTTTAAAAGTTCACACTAAAACTTTTCAATGGAAATTTGACAATGTTATTCAATGGGAGAAAATTCAGGTTGCAGGTAAAGTACGATCGCGTTACTTTTGTAACCCAGCACTGGTCTCCCAGGGCCAGCACTGGGGTCTTAACTCAAAACAGGTAGGTAATTGCGTTTCAATATTTCGTGTGATTTTTAAAGAATATTTCAAGTTTTCAAAAGTAGACAGAAGAAATGTTATAGAAAACCAGACAATGGGTTCCTATGGAGAAAATACAGATTACTAGTAACCCCGCTAGGGATTACTTTTGCGGTTCAGTACTGGGCTGAAAGGTACAGTACTGGCTTCTCCCCCTGATCACAGGTGAGTACTTAGGAATTCGGAATTTTGGCTGATTTTATGTGAATATTTTCAGATTTCAAAACTTCCCGCTTTGAAAATTTTCGAGTCAAAATGAGTCCATCTTATCCAATGGCAAGTAAGTAAATTACCGGTTTCCAGGTGAGTACTTGGTTGGTGAAGTTAAGGTCTAGGCATAGACTCCGGGGTCCCCCAGGGTCAGGTAAGTACAGTTAGTTCACTCCCTGCTGCACAGGGGCGGCCGGGTGCAGAGGTAGGTAGGCCCAATGAGGGAAGAGGGGCCTTTGGTTGGTGGCTGCTGGCTAGCAGGCCACGCGGCTGTGGGAGCTGAGCTCCTGGTCACTTGCTCAGGGCAATGGGGGAAGTAGGATAGTATACAAGGGTCACAGCCAGCGGCACTCGAGCGGCTGGGTGCAGGGTGCTTTTGAGCAGTCGGGCGCTCAATGTTATCCAATGGGAAAGGTCAAAAAGGAACAAAGGCTGCAGGCTCTGGGACAGAGACTCTCCAGGGGCGAACAGCACTTCGAGAGGTAAGTTGGGATCTTGGAGCACAGGTTGGTACCCCAAAGGGAGGCACAGGGGGGCTGTAGGGCGCCGGGTGCAGGGGTGTCTTTGGGTGTTTGAAAAGCTTACCCTCGGCTGGTCGCGGTTGGGGGGGGGGGGACCTGGTTTTGAGTCTGCAGGCGTCGGATGGTTTTTTAATTAGGGTCTTTGGGTCCTGAACTTCGGGTTCCAGTCGCCCGGGGGACGTCCTTGTGGTCTTGGTTCGGTTGGGCCCGGCCCGTTCTTGGTGGGTGCAGAGTGGGCTAGTCCGGAGCTTCCTGGTTTGCACCAGGTGGGTTGTTGCAGCAGAGCCTTTGCTGATGGGAGTCTCAGTCTTCAAGAGGGTCAAGGCAGGCAGGTCCTCTGGGTGTCCCAAGGTTGCTGTCCACAGGAGTCGCCGGGATTAAGCAGGAGCAGGTTCTAGGATCGACAGGCTGGTATGGCTGAGGCCAAGTCAGTTGTTGTCGTCCTGTTGATAGCAGCTGCACGGCGGGTCTTTTTCTTGATCTTCTTTCTTCTTTTCGTTTCGGGACCTGAGGAAGGAAGGTTCAGGGAACCCCTAAATACTTAATTTAGGGGCGTTACAGGTAGGGCAAGGACAGGGAACAATGGGTCCCTGTCCTGGGGTGAGTACACCCCCTAGCCTGCTCCTCTCCTGTGGGAGGGGGGCAGGAGCCTAGCTATGATTGGGCAGGGCTCTCCATCTTCAAGATGGCCAGATCCCGGGTTCGTGCTTCACCTCGTCTCCCCCACCTGAGGGGTGGGGTTGGCACAGGTTACACACCCCCTTCCTGACTTAGTTTTACCCGCCAGTCTTCCCACTAGAGTGGGGGCAGGACTGGTGGGGGCTGCTTACTGGGTACAGCAATTGGTCTGGAGAAGCTCACAGAGGCAGCATGCCTTTAAAGCTTCCCCCTGCCCATCCTGGGGGAGGAAACCTAGCACCTGCATTGTTGCAGGGGAGGGGGGCTCTCCTACCCAGGGGTCCAGCAACATGTCTGCTGTGTGGCAGCCTTTGCAGCCACTCAGCCAGACGTGGATTATAGGTTAGGTTTTCAGGGGGCATCTCTAAGATGCCCTCTGGTACATTTTACATTAAATCTCACACTTGCATCAGTGCGAGTTTAATGTGCTGAGAAGTTTGGTACCAAACTTGTCACTCTTCAGTGCAGTGTAGCCATTATGGTACTGTGGAGTTCGTAATGACAACCTCCCAGCACCATATACTCTTAATGGCATCACTGCACTTACAGTGCCCAGAAATGGCTCTGGGTACTGTTGGGGCACAGGGCTCATGCACCTGGGCCCACACAACTGGCATAGGGCACCCAGCTAGAGGGGTGACTGATGTATGCCAGGGCAGTGGGTTTGTGGGCTTGTCATTCAGGGATGTGTGCCATGTCGACTCTTTGTTTAGTTCTGTACCATGGCACTCACCCTGCCAACGAAGTGTGCGAGTACCCAGGTACAGGGCCCCTAAGGGTGGCACAATAAGTGCTGCAGCCCTTAGGGGTCTTCTCTGGTCACCATGCCCTGGGTACCTAGGGTACCATTTACTAGGGGCTGATAAGTGGCCAGAGATGCCAATTGGGTTTTGTTTCAACACAGATTTTAGGGAAGGAACACAGGCCCTGGGTACCTGTTTGGCAGGAGCCCAGGGCACACTCAGTCAAAGCACATCAGCAGTCAGAAAAAAGTGGGGGCATACCAATGCAAGAAAGATTGCACTTTCTCACACAACCCCCCCCCCCCCCCCCCCCCAAACAAAAGGTAATGAGACTAACCTTGCCCTAGGGAGTCTTCATTGTCTAAGTGGAAGAGCCTGGAAAGTCCATCTGCGTTGACATGGGCAGTCCCTGGTCGGTGTTCCACTTCAAAGTCCATTCCCTGTAAGGAGATGGACCATCTCAGTAGTTTTAGATTTCCCCCTTCATCTGCATTAGCCATCTGAGAGGTATGTGGTCAGTTTGAACCAGGAAGTGGGATCCAAACAGGAAGGGCCTCAACTTCTTCAGGGACCAAACCACAGCAAAGTCCTCCTCAATGGCACTCCAACGCTGCTCTCTAGGGAGTAGCCTCCTGCTTATAAAAGCAACAGGTTGATCTTGGCCTTCTTCATTGATCTGGGAGAGGACCGCTCCTATCCCCAGCTCTGAGGCATCAGTCTGCACTATGAACTGCTTGGAGTAGTCTGGTGCTTTTAGAATGGGTGCTGAGCACATTTCTTCCTCTAGGGTGTCAAAAGCATTTTGGAAGCTAACAGTCCAGTTCACTTTCTTGGGCATTTTGTTGGAGGTGAGTTGTGTGAGGGGGTCACAATGGTCCCATATCCCTTCACAAACTTTCTGTAATATCCAGTCAAGCCAAGGAATGCCCTGACTCGAGTCTGGGTGGTTGGAGCTGCCAAGTCCAGGATGCTCTGGATCTTGGGCTGTAAGGGTTGGACCTGGCCTCCACCAACAAGGTGGACAAGTACACCACAGTGCCCTGCCCTATCTGGCATTTGGATGCTTTGAAGTCAGTCCTGCAGATTGCAGGGCTTGTAGAACCTTCCCAAGGTGGATCAGGTGATCCTGCCAGGTGGAGCTAAAGACAGCAATATCATCAAGATGGGCTGCACTGAAGGATTCCAACCCAGTCAGGACTTGGTTCACCAACTTCTGGAAGGGGGCAGGGGCATTATTTAACCCAAAAGGCATCACAGTAAACTGATAGTGCCCATCAGGGGTAGAGAATGCAGCTTTATCAACTCATCTGCTCTTGGAATGGGGTGAGCATCTGTCTTGGTGACAGAGTTGAGCCCTCTATAGTCCACACAGAACCTCATCTCTCTCTTTCCAACCTGTTGATGAGGTTTGGGGACCAGAACCACCGGGCTAGCCCAGGGGCTCTCAGAAGGTTCAATCACCCCTAGCTCCAGCATCTTGCTGACTTCAGCTTTGATGCTTTCCTTGACTTGGCCTGATTGGCGATAGATTTTGTTTTTGACAAGGTTACTGTCACCAGTGTCCACATCATGGGTACACCAGCTGTTCAGAGCAGGGGTCAAGGAAAAGAGGCTAGCAAACTGTTGCAAGACTTGCTTGCAGTCAGCCTGCTGTTGGGGGTGAGGGTGTCTGAAAAGACTACTCCATCCACTGACCCATCTTTTGGGCTGGAAGAGAGGAGATCAGGGAGAGGCTCACTCTCTGCTTCTTGTTCCTCATCAGTCACCATTAGCATGGTGAGGTCAGCCCTATCATTGTAGAGTTTGAGGTGGTTCACATGGATAACTCTTTTGGGTGTCCTGCTGGTGCCCAGGTCCACTAAGTAAGTGACCTCCCTCTTTTCTCCAGGATAGAGCCACTCCATCTGTCTTGGAGAGCCCTTGGTGCCACTGGCTCCAAAACCCACACCTGTTGCCCAGGTTAAATTTCAACCATGGCAGCTTTTTGGTCATACCAGTGCTTCTGCAGCTCCTGGCAGGCCTCAAGATTTTTGGATGCCTTATCATGTACCCAGCCATTCTGGACCTTAGGCCAAGCACATAGTCCACAATGTCTTGTTTCGGCTCTTGGAGAGGCCTCTCCGAACCCTCTTTCACAAGACAAAGTGGTCCCCTTACAGGGTGGCCAAACAGAAGCTCCAAAGGGTGAAAACCCCACTCCATTCTGAGGCACTTCCCTATAAGCGAAAAGCAGCAATGCAACAGGACATCCCATCTCCTTTTGAGTTTTTCAGCGAGTCCCATAATCATCCTTTTCAATGTCTTGTTTTTTTTTTTTTTTTTTTTTTTTGAAAAACCTTTATTTGTAGAAAAAGTACACCGCTATTCAGCCGTACATCCCGGAGGCCAGGCAGCATTAAGATAGCACAGAAAGTCGTGTACACAACAACACGCAGAAGCAATCAGGTTTAATCTTATAATGAGGAACAATATAGGAACCTGGAGAAAGGGAAGGGCCTCAAGAGGCCACGAAAAGGAAGTGCCGAAGCACAAAGGAGTTAGAAAGAAGAAAAAGTAAGAAGAGAAGTGGCTGAGGACAGAGCAAGCATAGTAAAGGGGCACCGTGGGAGGGGGTCGGGGGCCGCACATCCAACTCAACTCAGGTATATATGTGCAGCACGAGATTACGATGGGGGGCTCTCACTTCAGGACGACCTGCCTGGAAGCACGGGAAGGGTAGCATTCTATGGGGAGGGTGGGACGTCCACCTCCGGGTCAGGCGGGGGTTCGCATAAATCGCCCCGGTAAGAGTTCCAGGCGCCCCACACAGATCTCCACGCTCTGGGCTTGCCCCTGGCCACATACACCGTTTTCTCCCGCACCATGCACCAGTCCATGTTATTCATCCAAAGGGTAAGGGACGGGGGTGCGGGAGCGCCCCATTTCTGGGCAATGTCCCTCTTGGCCACCATATTACCTAAGGTTACCCACCGAGTCTGGGCTACACTGTAGTCATTCGGACACCACACATTGAGGAGGCAACGGCGAGCCTCGGCTGGCAGGGCCACACCCGTCACCTCCTCCATCACATCATGCACACGCTTCCAATACCGGGCCACACCAGGACACTCCCAGAGAACGTGGAGGAAGGTAGCCAGCAGACCGCATCCCCGCCGACACAGGCCATCCATGGAAAGCCCCATATGAATGAGCCTGGGGCCGGTAACATATACCCTATGAAGGATTTTCAGCTGGACCAGACGTAGTCTCGCCGATATGGCCACCTCCCTGGGAGAAGACGCCGCCGACTGCCACTCCTCATCATCCAGTTCTATACCGTCATTCACCCAGTGCATTCGCAACCGTTCAAGCAAGTCCACCCTCACGTTGATCAGCTTCTTGTAGGTCAAGGAAATGGCACTGTCCGGCATATGGCCGTCCAGTACCCGATCCTCCAGGGGGGAAGATTCAGGGATGGCGTCACCGTCAGTGACGTGAGGGGAGAGGGCGTGGCTAAGCTGGGCGTGCCGGAAAAATTCCGTCGGCGCCAGCTGGTATTCGAGTTGCATCGAGGCAAACGATTTAATGCCACCCCGCACAATCATGTCACCCACTTTGGAAATGCCTATGGTGTCCCACCGGTCAAACCCTTTGGTCTTCCACAATTTCCCCAGCACGTCGGAATCATACAGGGGAGTAGCCAAAGTGATCTTATCCTTCCAGCCAAGGGTGTCCGTCACCGTGCGCCATACACGTACCATCGTTCTGGTTGGGCCCGTCAATCGACGGTCCAACGACCTAGAGTAGAGAGCCCTGTAGTAGTTGCCGTCCCCAACCAGCCAGCGATCCATAGCATAGCCCGGACTAACCGCTGGGCCATAAAAGCCATGGTTGAGCGCCGCAAGCTGGGATGCCCAGTAATATCTTCGCATGTCCGGTAGCGCTATCCCACCGTCATAGCAGGGAATAGTCAATTTAGGCAACGATATCCTCGGCCGGCCATCCCACAGCAGCGTCCTCTGCAGGGACTCGATCGCACCAAAATATTTGGCAGGAATCGGATCCTGCGAGTTCTGCAGGGCGTAGAGGAAGCGGGGTAGCGCCATCATCTTAAACAGCGCCGCCCTACCCATCAGGGAGATAGGCAGCTTTTTCCAGATCTCGACATCCCTCTTCAGGCGCTCCAACGGTGGCAAAAGATTGTGCGTGTAGCGGGCACGCGGGTCTAGCGACACGTAGATGCCCAAGTACCGGAAGCCCTGTTGGGCTACCTGAATCGAGCACCCACGGGGGAGGCGCGGGGTATCTCCACGCACCGTGTATAGGGAGGATTTGGACCAATTGATCACTAACCCCGAGTACGACCCGAAGACTCCCAGTAGGTCGAAAACCACGATGAGCGAGCGACAGGGAGAGGTAAGGTAAAGAAGGATGTCGTCCGCGTAAAGCGACACTCGATCCTCGAAGCCAGGCGACCACTTGATGCCCGAAACATCGGGGTGTGTCCTAATCCTTGCCGCCAGGGGCTCCAGCGCTAGCGCAAACAGGAGCGGCGAAAGCGGGCAGCCCTGTCTGGTACCTCTGTGCAGCGTGAAAGAAGCCGAGAGTCTACCGTTAACTGCGACGTTAGCCAGCGGAGCAGAATATAGCAGCCGAACCCATCCAATATAGGAAGGTCCGAAACCCAGCTTAGCTAAGACAGCCCACAGGTAACTCCACTCAAGGGAGTCGAAAGCCATGGTAGCGTCAAGGGAAGCCAGAACCGCCGGGTCACGGAGCAAGTGAGCACGTGCCAATACTGAGTGGAGTCTCCTCAGGTTAAGCGCCGTGTTCCGGTGTGGGATGAACCCAGACTGGTCCGGATGAACCAAGTCCGAGATCACTCCCACCAGCCGGTTGGCTAGCAGTTTCGCTAGGATTTTGGGTTCCGCATTTAACAATGAGATAGGTCGGTAGGACCGGGGCAAATTCCGGGGCTTCCCTTCTTTGTGGATCACCACTACGGTGGCTAGTCTCTGGTCCGGGGGGAGTTCACCCCGCTCACGGGCCTCGAGGAACATTTTGCGCAGCGGTGTGGCCAGCGCGTCAGCCCTTAGTTTATACAGCTCCACCGGGATACCATTCGGTCCCGGCGCCTTACCGGACCGTAACGAGCGAATCGCCAGGGCAACCTCATCATCAGACAGGTCTCGGTCCATGTCTTCCCGGTCAAGATCCGATAGACAGGGGAGGTCAATATCCTCCAAATAGGAGGCCGAAGCGGACTCCGGGAGAAAGGTAGCAGAGGTGTAGACCCCCGCGAAGTATCCAGCGAAGGACTCGGCTATGGCCGCCGGGTCCGTCAAAGTCAGGCCGTCCTCACCCACCAACTCCGGGACCACCCGGGACGCCAACTCCCTCTTGTCCAACCAGGCCAGGAGCTTCCCAGCCTTATCACCGGAATCGTAGATCCTTCCCTGCTGTTCCCTGCTCAAGGCCTTAGCTGCATCAGTAGCCGTGGCTCGGAGTTCGGATTGCTTAAGCGAGAGGGCATGGACCAAGTCGGGCGACGGGCCCAGCTCCAGCTGTGCGTTTAAGTCTGCAAGTTCAGACTCCAGCCGTACCACATCTACATCGCGGCGGCGGCGCGCCTCCGCAATCAGGGAGAAGGCCTCGCCACGGAGAACAGTTTTAAAGGCCTCCCACAACGTAACGGCCGAGGCCACGGAGCCAGCATTCTCAGCAAAGTACCGGTCCATAGCTTTGGCCAGGAGAGCTCGAGTCTTCGGATCACGAAAATACCACGGGTTGATTGGGGCCACCCGCGAGGACGCCGGGACCTGAAAGTCAAATGAGATCCAAACTGGGGAGTGGTCCGAGACACCCCGGGCCAGTAGGCGCGCGGTGGAAACGGACTGCGCCTGGGCCGCCGGGGCCAGGACGTAGTCCAGCCTGGAGAAGCTACCGTGAGCTCCCGAGAGAAAAGAATACTGTCGCTGTGTAGGGTGGACCAAACGCCAGCAGTCAACCATCCCCATGGAACATACAAAATCAGACATCCAAGACTGGGAAGGGCGAAGATCCCTGGGAGGAAAACGGTCCAGTTCCCCTGAGACAACTGAATTGAAATCACCGCCCACCAACAACAGTCCCTCGGGGAGACCTAAAATGGCGCCCCCCAAGTCCCTGAATGTGGTTTCCTGTAACCCCGGGGGTACGTAAACTGAAACTAAAACTAGCGTGCGGCCCTCCCATCTGCCCACCAAAGCCACATATCTACCTCTATCATCGGCCAGCACAGACTCCACCTCCAACAGAAGAGACGCACGCACCATTATGCCCACCCCCCTAGAGCCCGAGGAGAAGCCTGCGTGAGCCACCATTTTGTATCCCCGTCTATTCAAGGCCCGGCATGCATGACCCACTAAGTGAGTCTCTTGTAGAAACACAACATCTGGAGAGCACCGTTTAATCATTTGCAAAACTACACCCCTCTTAATACGATCCCCCAACCCGTTAACATTCCAGCTCAGTAAATGCAGCAGTCTACCCCCCATCATCAAGGACTCTCCGCGTCCCCCCCCCCCACCCCCCACGTCAGTGCCCAGTTCATCGGTATAACAGGACGCATACACCTCAGCCAAGAGAAAGAATCAAACAAAGAAAGAATAAAGCACCACACCTCCCAACTACCCCCCACCCTGCACCCCTGCATCAGACTAAAATCCACCCCAACTAGCAGTGTGCCTGTCGCCCCTAAAACTAACCTACAAAAAGCCCAAGAAGGAGAAAGGAGGCATCCCATCCCCTCCCGTCACCCCCCATATCAGTAGCAGAATGAGTCAATGGAAAGAACAATGTCTAAAGTCGAGGCACCTCACGGCTCCCCGCTCCTCGGACGATTACTAGCCACGAAATCACTCCTGTTCAGCCGCTCCTCCGGTGGCATCCTCCGTCCGGTCGGTAGATTCAGGTCGTTCCTGGGGTAGGGTGTCAAGCCAGTGTCCCGCGTCGTCAGGAAAGTCGAAGAAGAAAGTCCGGTGGTCGCGTTCAATGCGAAGCTTAGCAGGATACAGCATTGAGTACCGCAGGCCCATCTCCCTAAGTCTTCTCTTCACCCCGGCAAAACTCTGCCGCTGTTTCTGGACGGCCTGGGTGAAGTCTGGGAAAAAGTTTACTTCCGAGTTCTGGAAATGGAGAGGGCCTGCGGTCCTCGACGCCTGTAGAATGGCATCCCTGTCCCTATAATTAAACAGCCTCGCAATAATAGGACGTGGGGTTGCTCCCGACTTGGGCGGTCCACCAGGAACCCTGTGGGCCCTCTCTACCGAGAAGAATTTACTCAGGCCCCCCGGTTGCAAGTTCTTGACCACCAGGTCCTCCACAAACAGTTCAGTAGAGTCCTCCTCAGCTTTTTCCGGCACTCCGGTGATACGGACATTCTGGCGACGCGCGCGGCCTTCGAACTCATCCAGCCGGCGCGCCAGTACTCCATTAGCCTGCCTCAAAGTGCGCACTTCAGTCTGGATGTCTGAGACGTCAGTGGTCAGGCTGGATGTTTTAAGGTCCAAGGATTTCACCCGGTCGTTGGTTTTCCCAAGGTCCGTCCTGATGAGATTCAGGTCGATTTTCAGGGAGTCGACCTTGCTGGATAGCTCTTCGCGAAGCGTGTGCATCTCTGCCCTCATCCCCGATATCGCTCCCATAACGTCCCTGAGCGTTAATTCGGAGTCATCCGGCGACTCATCCCTTCTCGGGTCTTTCGATCGGACCACCTGTCCAGGCGATCCCTTAGATTGGGAGAAGCGCTCGGGAATCGTAGACTGGGATTGGGACGGCTTCCGATTGATCCGTTGAGTCTTGCCCGCATCCGAGCCGCCCTTGCCCGCCATGTTGTCGACCACAGGACAAAGGGGGGGGGGGGGGGGGGGGACACCGGGGCAAGAAAGTCCAGCGAGGTAGTACCAGTGCACACAGCTCGAAATCCGGGATACAAAATCAGGATCAGCCAGCAAGGCGATCGGAGCCCAGGTGGACCACTCGGGCAGGAGAAGCACTGGCAAGGAGGAACTCCGTATGGACACCGCTACGATCCACCCTGGCACAAGCGATGCGGGAGGAGCCTCCGGGACCGTCGACACAACTGTGGCTAGGAGTGTCCGATTTTCAACCCGAGAACGGGGGCCGCATCAGGCCCGGCTCGGCGACCGATTCCCACCACCGTGGGACAGGATAGGCTGCAGGATTAATTCGGGAGACCGGGAGGTCTTCGGAGCTCCGAGCTCACGCGGCCATCTTGGTTGGCAGCGAAGCTCCTCCCCTTCAATGTCTTGTTGAACCTCTCAACAAGACCTTTGGTTTGTGGGTGGTAGGGGGTAGTGAACTTGTATTAGACCCCACACTCCTTCCACATATGTTTCAGGTAAGCAGGCATGAAGTTTGAACCCCTGTCTGAAACTACCTCCTTAGGAAACCCTACCCTGGTGAAGACACCCAGTAGGGCCTTAGCAACTGCAAGAGCTGTAGTCCCCCTAGGGGAATTGCCTCAGGGTACCTAGTAGCATGATCCACTACTACTAGAATTAATTTGTTCCCTGAAGCTGTGGAAGGTTCCAGTGGACCTACAATGTCCACACCTACCCTTTCAAAGGGTACCCCCACCACTGGTAGTGGTATCAGGGGGGCCTTTGGTTTGCCACCTGTCTTGCCACTGGCCTGACAGGTAACACAGGAGCTCACAAACTCCTTCACTTTTTGGTTCATCTGGGGCCAATAGAAATGGCTAACTAGCCTTTCCCAAGTCTTGGTCTGCCCCAGATATCCAGCTAGGGGGATGTCCTGTGCTAAAGTTAGGAGGCACTCCCTGTACTTCTGTGGCACTACCACCCTCCTGGTAGCTCCAGGTTTGGGGTCTCTTGCCTCAGCATTCAGTAATCCCTCTTCCCAATAAGCTCTGTGAGTACCACTGATATCTCCCTTGGCTTCTGAAACAGATTGCTGCTCAGGCTCTCAAGAGTAGGGCATTCTCGCTGGCCCTGGCACAGCTCTTCCCTAGTGGGTTCCCCTGGGCCCAGGAGTCCAACCTGGTAAGGCTCAAGCTCCATGGGCTCAGTTCCCTCTAGGGTTTCCAAGTCCTCTCCCTGGGGAGAGGGGTCCTGAGAGATTTGCTATGTAGAAGCTGGTTCCCCAGTCTTCTTGCTTTTTCTCTTGGTTGGTTGGGCCATATTTTCAGGCTCCAAACCTACTTGTTCACCCTGCTTTTTGCTCTGTGCTCTGGTTTGCACACACACCAGTCTAGGGATACCCAGCATAGCTGCATGGGTTACTTGTTGCTGCTCCCATTTCAGGCAAGAAGGGTCTTGGTCCAAGCCCTTATACTCTCTCGCCTGGACTACGGGAATGCTCTCTATATGGGAGCCCCGTCTTTCGTCACCCAGAAGCTCCAAGTCACCCAAAACAGTGCGGCCCGCCTACTCTATAACCTTCCTCGCTGGCAGTCAGCGAGAAATGCCCTAAAGGAGCTTCATTGGCTCCCCGTAGTGGCAAGAGTTCAATTCAAGGCCATGTGTATTTTACACAAAGCCTTCCATCGCTCAGGCCCTGCAATCCTACATCCCCTGGCTACTCCCTATGTCCCGTCCCGCTCCCTCCGTTCCTGCACCCTCCAGCTGGCCACTTCCATCAGAGTCAGGAAAGCCAGCTGGGGAGGACGCTCTTTCTCCCACACTGCGACTAAACTCTGGAACTCCCTCCCTCTAACTCTTCGAGGCAACAGTAACCACATGTCCTTCAGGAAAGCCCTGAAAACGCACCTGTACGTCAATACCTGCTAACTACCTTGAGCTCGTACGAAGCAATCAGTCACAAGCGCTGCGAGGCCTCCGGGTTGTCTAGCACTATACAAATGCAATTTTCATTCATTCATTCATTCATTCATTCATTCATTCATTCATTTTCATTCACTTGCTCAACCTCAGCCCAGGCTGAGGTTTCCAGATCATTTCCAAGCAGACGGTCCTGGTAGTTGTGGAGAGAGAACTACTAGTTTCAGGCCAGTAACTTCCCCCAATTCAATGTCACCATAGCCATAGGGCGTTGGGTGGTAATGCTGTCAGCATTGGTGACTGGGTAAGTTTTCCCAATCAGGTATTGCTCTGGGGAAACCAGTATTTCCTTCACCATAGTGATGCTGGCACCTGTATCCCTCAGGGCTTCTACTTTAGTTCCATTAATGGAGGGGTATTGTAAATACTTTTTACAGTTGGGTGGCCACCCAGCTACACCGGCAAACTCCATGTCCCCCAAGGAGACTAGAATAGCTTGAGTGTGTTCCCATATTTGCTCTGGGCACTCCTCTGATCCCATCTGTAGATTTACTGGCCCTAGAGTAGCTGGAATGGGTGCCTTAGGGGCTTTGTTGTAGGGGCAGTTCTGGTCTACAGTTGAATGTCCCAACTTCTTACAGTTGTTACAATAGGCCTTGTTAGGATCAAAGTTTCTTCCGCTATAGGGCTGAGGCACATAGGGAGTAGTTTGAGACCCACCCACCTGCACAGGTTTTTGAGGCCCTTTGGAATACTCAGACTTTTTATCTTGGGGATTCTTACCACCTTTCCCTTGGGGAGCTTTTGTGACCACTTTCTTTTGGTCATCCCCAGTGGCTGTCCTTGTCGCCCTAGTCTTGACCCAGTGGTCTGCCTTCTTTCCCAATTCTTGGGGAGAAATTAGACCTAGGTCTACCAAATTCTGATGCAACTTTTCATTTGTGCAATTACTCAAAATGTGTTCCTTTATAAACAAATTACAAAGTCCAGTAACATCATGCACATTGTGTCCAGTTAACCAACGATCCAGTGTCTTTACTGAGTAGTCTACAAAATCTATCGGTTTTGTGAGCCCCCCTGAACCTAATTCTATACTCCTCAGTAGTGAGTCAAAATCCCTCAATCAAAGTCTTCTTCATGAGGTCATAGAACCCTGCATCGGGCCCAGAGAGGGTTATAAGCCTATCTCTGCAGTTACCAGAGAACAGTTCCCAGAAACGTGCCCCCCCCCCCGAGAAGATTCTTCAGTTTTCTGATATCACAAGCCCTCTCAAAGGCTGTGAACCACTTGTTGATGTCATCACCTTCCTAAAATTTAGGGACAATCCCTTTGGGGATTTTAGGATCATAATATTGCTCTCTATCCTTGCTATTGGTATTGCTGCCACCAGAGATGGGGGCTAAGCCCATCTCCTTTCTTTCTTTTTCTAGAGCCAGGAGTCTGGTATCTACGTCTAATCTCTTGGCCAACTTTGCTAAGAAGTTGTCCTCTCCATTGGGGTTCTCCCCAATGTACCCTCTGGGGCCCAGTCCACCTGTGTGGTCCTCAGGCTCCCAAAGGCTAACTCTTGGAGTCAAGGGTACAGTGACCCCTTCTTCCCTAGGAATGATGGGGGGGGGGGGGGGTCATTCTCATCCTCCTCATCCACTCCTTCTTCCTCTGGCTGGGTGTCACCCTGCTCAGAGGGGTGGTCTTTTGCATATTCAGCCAGGAGCTCCTGGAGCCCTTGTTTGGTTGGATGCAGACCTACAGCTATTTTTTTAACTTTGCATAGGGCCCTCAATTCCTTGAAGTCCAAATGCAAGTAAGGTGTGAGGTCAAGTTCCTCCAACAGGTTTACATTATCTTCACTAACAGCTGGGTTCCTTTGAGACATTCTAACCTGACAGTTCTAACCCTCTACCCTAGCTTGTAGTGACTTTTATTTTTCAAAAATTCTAATGGGACTTAAGCAAGGCTCCAACAAGACTTTTAGTATTTTTGGAAAAGACCAATTTCAGAATTCTAAAGGCAATTTATGAGTTCTGTCATGTGATCAGATGGTAACCAAGTAGTCCAACAAATGCAAGTTTGTATCCCACCGCTGATCCACCAATGTGAGAAAGTGGCTCTATATATACTGGACTAGAATGAAGTACAGTGTGTATGGAGTCCACCAACCCCAGAGGTATAACAGAGGTTTAAGTCAGAACTGACCTTACTTTCCAAAGTGGTAGCTTGGTCGAGCAGTAAGGCAGTACCAGAGGACAGTGTAAAGCATTTGTTGTACACACTCGGCAAAAGGTTTCACACACTCAAGGACTGAACTCTAGGCCAATTGTTTTTATATCCACAGATATAGGTGTTTTATTTTGAGAACCAACAGTTATAAAAATATACTTTTCTTGTTATTAGTTCTCTCATGTAATTACTTTGCAAAGGAGCAATAACGTTTGTGTACACAATTAATACAGTATTGACAGTAAGCAACGCAATCTTAAAACACACTATAGCATTGAGCTCAATGGGTTTTCCACATGTAAGTACAGTTGATTACTATACTATATAGATTACTTTAGTAGTCCCAGGACTAGATCTTAGATTCAGTCCTGGGGTCTAAGCTGAAACCAGATTAGCAAAAACGTTTGTTACTGCAGTGGATTTTCATGAATATAAAGCGGTTATAAAAGTTCACACTTAGAAACTTTTCAATGGAAATCTGACAATGTTATTCAATGGGAGAAAATTCAGGTTGCAGGTAAAGTACGATTGCGTTACTTTTGTGACCCAGCACTGATCTACTAGGGCCAGCACTGGGGTCTTAACTCAAAACAGGTAGGTAATTGCGTTTCAATATTTCGTGTGATTTTTAAAGAATATTTCAAGTTTTCAAAAGTAGGCACTTGGAAGAAATGTCATAGAAAAGCAGACAATGGGTTCCTATGGAGAAAATACATATTACTAGTAACCCCGCTAGGGATTACTTTTGTGGTACAGTACTGGGCTGAAAGGTACAGTACTGGCTTCTCTCCTGATCACAGGTGAGTACTTCGGAATTCGGACTTTGGCTGATTTCATGTGAATATTTTCAGATTTCAAAACTTCTCGCTTAGAAAATGTTCTAGTCAAAATGTTGCAAGCCTTGAACCGAATTTGTTGATGGTCCGGCGCACTCCTGACGGATGCTTTCTCTTTCGCTGCTACTAAAACTTGATGGTGGTCGTGTTACTGATCAACTCCTTTGTGGATATTGTGCTGAATACTTGGAATCAGCTCAGCTAAAGACACGAGTAACTTTGGTATAAAAGGATTAAACTACTTTTATCGTCCAACATCACAATTTACTGGAATTGCTGTGTTTCTTTTGAGTAAAAAGAGGATCTATCTCTACTTAAATAAAAAGGGTCATCTACTGTATGTAGAATTTCTATTGTCCTGATGATGGTCTTATGATAAATTCCTGAAAAGACCGAAACGTCGACTTCTCTGTCCAATTCTGCACGTGACCATTGTACCATCTTTGATTTTCTTCAGATTTTGAGTTGAAATCATTGAGTGATTTTGTATTAGCAGTTTGGATTCTTTTTTGTTTAGATATACCAAAGGATGAGACAACCCATACCTTGACTATCTAACCGATATCTGTTTATGTACCCTATTTTATGAAAATGTTTGCTTCGTTTTTATAAACTTTCTTTGTCTTGAAAACAAATAATAATCTTCAGACAAATATATATCCTGGTTCTTTGTATTTATTTACTGTGTTAGTGTGGTAACACTGTATTTATTATTCTAATTTAACTTGTTTGATTGAAGTTATTGATTTATCACAGCGATTGATTCAGAACAATTCTAGGAACCTTGATTTCTATAACGGGTCCTAATAACGCTGACCAATAGGTTTTGAATAAAACCCCTTGCTGGCCTTTCTTCTTACTACTAGTCAAAATGAGTCAATGTTATCCCATGGCAGGTAAGTAAATTACCGGTTTCCAGGGGAGTACTTGGTTGGTGAAGTTAAGGTTCTGGGCATAGACTTCGGGGTCCCTCAGGGTCAGGTAAGTACAGTTAGTTCACTCCCAGCGGCACAGGGGCGGCCGGGTGCAGAGGTAGGTAGGCCCAATGATATCCAAGGAGGGAAGGAGGACCTTCGGTTGGTGGCTGCTGGCTAGCAGGCCACGTGGCTGTGGGAGCTGGGCTCCGAGTCACTTGCTCAGGGCAAGGGGGGAAGTAGGATAGGACACGGGTCACAGCCAGCAGCACTTGGGCGGCTGGGTGCAGGGTGCTTTTGAGCCGTCGGGCGCTCAATGTTATCCAATAGGAAAGGTCAAAAAGGAACAAAGGCTGCAGGCTCGGGGACAGAGACTCTCCAGTAGCGACCAGCACTTCGAGAGGTAAGTTGGGATCTTGGAGCACAGGTAGGTACCCAAAAGGGAGGCACAGGGGGCTGTAGGGCGCCGGGTGCAGGGGTGTCTTTGGGTGTCGGAAAAGCTTACCCTCGGCTGGTCGCGGTTGGGGGGCCCTGGTACTGAGTCTGCAGACGTCGGCTAGTTCGTCGAGGAGAGTCTATGGGCACTGGACTTTGGGTCCCAGTCGCCGGGGGGACGTCCTCGTGGTCTTGGTTCGGTTAGGCCCGGCCCATGCTATGCGGGTGCAGAGTGGGCTGGTCTGGAGCTTCCTGGTTGGCACCAGGTGGGTTGTTGCAGCAGAGCCTCTGCTGATGGGAGTAACAGTCTTCAAGAGGGTCAAAGCAGGCAGGTCCTCCGGGTGTCCCAAGGTTGCTGTCCGCAGGAGTCGCCGGAATTAAGCAGGAGCAGGTTCCAGGATCGACAGGCCAGTAGGGCTAGGGTAAAGTCAGTTGTTGTCGTCCTGTTAGCAGCTGCACGGCGGGTCTAATTCTTCTTGATCTTCTTTCTTCTTTTCATATCGGGATCTGAGGAAGGAAGGTTCAGGAAGCCCCTAAATACTGAATTTAGGGGTGTTACAGGTAGAGCAAGTACAGGGACCAATGGGTCACTACCCTGGGGTGAGTACACCCCCTAGCCTGCTCCTTCTGTGGGAGGGGGGCAGGAGCCTAGCTGTGATTGGGCAGGGCTCCCATCTTCAAATTGGCCGGAGTCCGGGGTCGTGTTTCACGTAGTCTCCCCCACCTGAGGGGTGGGGTTGGCACAGGCTGGCACCCCCCCTTCCTGATGTAGTTTTTCCAACCAGAGTGGGGGGAAGGACTGGTGGGGGCTAGTTGCTGGGTACAGCAAATGGTCTGGAGAAGCTCACAGAGGCAGCATGCCTTCGAAGCTCCCCCTGCCCATCCTGGGGGAGGAGACCTAGCACCTCGCCCAATATGTGCATTGTTGCAGGCCCAAGAGAGCGGGGGCTCTCCTACCCAGGGGTGCAGCAACATGAATGCTGTGTGGCAGCCACTCAGCCAGACGTGGAGGTTAGGTTAGGTTTTCAGGGGGCATCTCTAAGATGCCCTCTGGTGCATTTTACATTAAATCTCACACTGCCATCAGTGCGGGTTTAATGTGCTTAGAAGTTTCGTACCAAACTTGTCAGTCTTCAGTGTAGCCATAATGGTACTGTGGAGTTCGTAATGACAACCTCCCAGCACCATATACTCTTAATGGCATCACTGCACTTACAGTGCCCAGGAATGGCCCTGGATACTGTAGGGGCACAGGGCTCATGCACGTGGGCCCATACCACTGGCATAGGGCACCCAGCTAGACTGGTGACTGATGTATGCCAGGGCAGTTGGTTTTTTGGGCATGGCATACAGGGATGTGTGCCATGTCGACTCTTTGTTTAGTTCTGTACCTAGGCACTCACCCTGCCGTGGGCAGTGTGTGGGTACCCAGGTACAGGGACCCTAAGGGTGGCACAATACGTGCTGCAGCCAATAGGGGTCTTGTCTGGTCACCATGCCCTGGGTACCTAGGGTACCATTTACTAGGGGCTGATAGGTGGCAAGAGATGCCAATTGGGTTTTGTTTCAACACAGTCTTTAGGGTAGGAACACAGGCCCTGGGTACCTGGTTGGCAGGAGCCCAGGGCACACTCAGTCAAAGCACATCAGCAGTCAGAAAAAAGTGGGGGCGTACCAATGCAAGAAAGATGGCACTTTCTCACACCAAGGGTTGAGCAAGGGAATAATTTGAGATCTTATATTGTGTTGATGACCTTATTGCTAGTGGTAGGCGCATACTTGCCTCTACTAATAACCCACCTTCCAATAGTCTCCCAGGCATGAAAGCATAATATAGTTTTCTTTTAGGCACAGACAATTTAATGAGCTTGTGTTTCGAACAGCCTGTAATACTTACATGCTGTCAGCTCATATATTTGAAGATTTCACCTGTACAAAGTTATTTTTTTTAAATCTATTTTGAAGAATTTACTTGGGGAGGAATCCCTCCCCAAATGCTTCTCAGCCTATTATGAAAACCTTTCTTGGGCTCCTTTGAGCCAATGTATGACATATATATATACATACATACATACATACATACATATATATATCTGTGAGCAAGGACAGATGCCCGAAACGCGCAGATTTGGTAACTCGACCTTGATAAATACATGTGCCCAAAAGAAACGCTGGATTTGCGTGGTTTCTCTATCGCGTCGGCAGTGTTGTGGGAGTCTGCAGCTGGTGTGTGTGTGTGTGTGTGAATGTGTATATATATATATATATATATATATATATATATATATATATATATATATATTCACTGAAAAAACCATAGGTTTCACACCAGTTATAGTTAGGAATTAGCATTTAAAAAAACCTATTCAATTCACTGAATTTCACACCAGTTATAGTTAGCTGGAAATTTTACTGACATAAAACCATTGAAATTCCACGTTATAGTTAGTTGGACTCACTATAACTTGCGCGCCTGCAATGCACTGCTGATGGCGTCACATATTGCATCACTCATGACCTGGTCAGTGACATCACTCATGATATCACTGAGGACACCATCCAGTGAATGTGTGTCTTTCTGAATAATAAATATGTTTTATATACGTATATGAAAAAGGTCGATGGAAGAATAAATGTTTAAGTAAGTGTCTAAATGGATGTTTTTTTTCTAAAAAAATGATTTGTTAACTGCCTTATTAAGTGTATCTAAGTGAATACATATATTAGCGAGTAACTTTATGTAGTGAATGAAATGATGAATAGTCAGGTAGTTTCTTGAAGCTCTTTATTTGAAGTAAGATGAACAGGAGGAAAACCCCACCAGGAGCAGGATGGTCACTGCTCAGCCCTCTCTCATCAACTGTCATTCCACATCCACACCAGGCACACTAACATTCTATTCACTCTGTCATCCAACATTCAACATTCCACACAGACATCACATACATACATACTGGCTGAGCAGCAAGCAAGGAGATAACACAAGGCACAACATATCCCCTTTTCTTCAACGGAAATAAAACACAATAATACAATACATAGCAATATACAAGGAACCAAAAGATAAAACTTGCAATATATATGTATTTACAAAATAAGACCAGAATATCAAAGATAAGAGAAAGGGAGACTGAGTAAGGATAAGCAGCAAGAAAAGAACAGCAAAGGAAGAGTGCAAAAGAGAAATTGAGAGAATAGACTAAGCAAATATAGCTAAACACATCCCCTTCCCTTGGGAACAATAAAATTGTAAAATGCAATAGTACCAATGTATGTATAGAATAACTGCAAAGAAGGCACAGTAGAAGAAAGGTACAAAGATTATGTAGGGTAAAAACAGTAGAAAGGGCGCGCGCACACCCACACTGAATAAGTATAGAGACCAGCTCTGAACAACCCTACGAAAAAATAACCTTAAACTTACAGTACCAGCAGTCACAAGAAGCGTCAATCAAGAAGGTAAATTTGCACCACTAAATTCGTACCATGTAAATAACAACAATTAATTAAATCATAAAGGTAATACAGACTAACTGCTGTATCAAGCATTGGAAGTAATACAGATTCACTCGAATTGCTGTACCAAGCATTGAAAGTAATACCGGCTTGAATCACCGTACAAAGCATTGAAGGAAACATAGGCATACTTGAATTGTTGCATGAAGCATAAACATATAACAGACTTATATGAATGAATTAGTGTAAAAAGCATTGAAAGTAACACACACTAGAATTACTGTAAAAGCATTGAAAGTAACACAGACTTGAATTACTGTATGAAGCATAAAACGTAATACGGACTATTTGAATTTCTGACTTATAAGGATAGCTGTAAAAACACCTTGCATAAAAATTTGTAAAATAATAATGAACGCAGAACAGCAGACCTACTAGATTGCTGTAAGAATTACTTTAAAAAAAACACCAACATAAATAGCAGTATAAATTATTTAAACATAGCTGTATAACATCACTGCAACCTTATTAACAGAAAAGCAGCTCAAAAAGAATTGGTGTATGAATAATAAACATAGCAGTCTTAGTGATATAACTGTATCAGTTACTAAAGCCTTACAGTGTTGTTAAATTGCTGAAATACCTATAACATAACCTATAAGTAGTAAGAAAATGAGCCCCCATGTATAAATATGAGCTCCATGAAGCAATGACAAGTAGAGTACCGATTTAATCCAGCAGATGGCAGTAAGACCATGACTAAAGTAATCCAAAACTAAATAGAAAGCATGAAGAATGAATATTGTCTCGTCAGTGCATCATCTGCTGCGACACGTCAAGGCTCCACGTTAAAAGAAATGGACAGAATGACAATATTTGGAGACTTCCTATAGCAACGCTAGCACTTCTCTCACCAAGTCCCAAATGTATCTGTTCTTCTTCATTTACCTCGCGCTGTCACAGCAAAGTAGTAGTGAAATGGGGAGTCAAACTTGGCGTCAGCGTTCGTTCTCTCCATTTACCTCGCCCTGTCTCAGCAAAATTGCAATTGAAATGGGGAGTCAAACTTGGCCTCGTATGTGAAGACGAGCTGGCATGCACAAGGAGAAACGCGCTGTGACCTATGAAATACCAGCGCGGGCAGAGCGTCCGAGGAATGCGCTCCGCAAGATGGGTGGCGTAGCATTGTTTCCGGTTACCACGGAAACGAATATGAAGATGGCTGGCAAAGATCGTCATGACGTGACACGCACTCCTGCAAAGATTCTCAAACGTCATCATAAGCAGGATGGCTTCACCGAGGAAGGAGCTCTCCGTGTGAAAGGCAGTTGGCAGTTGAAAAAACGTAAGATGCCTCATAACTTGTTACTGAAATTAGTTCAGAAGTACAGACTTCCACACGATAGGATTATAATGGAAATCACCCGTTTCTCAATGGAAACCACTCGTTTTTTCAGCAAACTGTATTGTACTTATAGGACATTTTTATATCAATTCCTTGCTCTCAGACTTCCACACAAGTGAATTTTATAAATGAAAACAACTCGTTTTTCTTCTCTCTTTTGTAGCAAGAAAGGTTGTCAGAGTCTGTAAATCACAGTATCAAATCACTGTACTTCCACACAACCGAATTTTGATGGAAATCAATTGTTTTTCTTTTCCCTTTGCAGCACACGTTTTCCCCTCTGCTTGGTAGCAAGGAAGAGTACTTGAGCTAGATCTGGCACATATGAGAGTTTAGGGCGACCGATTTCGGGGTCACTGGTGGGGTTTCGGAGTGCCAGGTAGCATGAAGAAAATTTTAATAATTTAAAAGTCCTTTACCTTAATTGAATTCTTCTCTTTAGGGTAGTATTGCTTGAAGGTACCTTGTAAATAGGATGTAGCACGCTGTGAGTTCTTCAATCGTCGCCAAAATGTAGTGAATGAAATGAAACAAAAATTAAACACAATAATATAATACATAGCAATACGAGAGGAAGCAAAGGGGATATGTTGTGCCTTATGTTATCTCCTTGTTTGCTGCTCAGCCAGTATGTATGTGATGACTGTGTGGAATGTTGAATGCTGGATGACGGAGTGAATGGAATGTTAGTGTGCCTGGTGTGGATGTGGAATGACAGTTGATGAGAGAGGGCTGAGCAGTGACCATCCTGCTCCTGGTGGGGTTTTCCTCCTGTTCATCTTACTTGAAATAAAGAGCTTCAAGAAACTACTTGACCATTCATCATTTCATTCACCACACTTTTAAATATTGAAATATATGTATCAGTGTTTCACTTTGTGTATAAGTGGCTGCATGGGTTGGTGACTGACTCACTGTTTGTATGTGTTTTGAAGACCGCATATGTGCAGGACTGTATGGGTGGAGGAGTGTGTATATGTGTGTGTTAGTGAGTGAAAGACTGTCTCACTAGTGTCTTTATCAGTAACTACATATGTTTTAATCTAGTATATGTGAATATTGATGTATATAAGTGAGTATATGTCAGAGCGAGAGATTGTAAGAGTTCCTGTTTAAATAAGTATGTATTTCTATAAGGGATTGTTCAAGAGAGTAAGTATGTGTAAATTAGAATAGAAGTAAAGTGGTAGTGTGTGTATAGTTCTATATGCAAATAAATGGATGTTCAATAGTTTATTTGCATGTGTGAGTATGTGTGTGAGTAATTTTGGATGACTGTCGGTGTGTAACAGGATGTATAGGTGTATCACTACATATAATGAGTGAGTATATGTATGAGTGACTATATAGAACTGTTGGTGAATGAGTGGATGTGTATATAGATGGTGGAATTACTGAATTGTTTGTTGTAACTGGTATGGGTATCTCCATTTTTTTGAAAATGTTAATTTCTATTTTTGAATATGTGTTTCAAGGCTTACATTACACTGAAAGGAGGTCTGTCACTCTGTCACAAGGATGGTGTCATCAGTGATGTCATGAGTGATGTCACTGACCATGTCATGAGTGACGTAATATGTGACGTCATCAGCAGTGCATTGCAGGCGCGCAAGTTATAGTGCGTCCAACTAACTATAACGTGGAATTTCAATGGTTTTATGTCAGTAAAATTTCCAGCTAACTATAACTGGTGTGAAACCTATGGTTTTTTTCAGTGAATTTAATAGGTTTTTTAAATGCTAATTCCTAACTATAACTGGTGTGAAACCTATGGTTTTTTCAGTGAATTTCATAGGTTTTTTAAATGCTAATTCCTTTCTATATCGAGTTTCTAACCTACGATTATTTTTTATAAATTTGCTGTTTTGTATAAGTATGAATTATTATATATATATATATATATATATATATATATATATATATATATATATTACCTACTGGCGGTCGCCAGTAGGTAGTTATAGTTAGGATTTTTTTCAATGTTAAATCTCAAAATTCTATTTGGAATAACTTTGGCACCGGTTGACGAATCTGCCTGAAAATTTCAGGAAAATGGCCTCGTCGAGCTCCGGTCCTTCCCTGAAAGTTTGGCGGGGATACAATAAGCGGGGGCCGAGATAAAAGGGGGGTCCCAAAACGCGTTTTCCCCATGTTAATTTCCATAGGGCGGTCGATTTCACTTTTAGCCCGAACGGCTGAATGGATTTACACCAAACTTGGCAAAATTGTAGGGACTGGTAGCCCGATGTGCCTTTGCTATGTCTCAAGATATGTGCTCCAGTGGATTTTGAGTAATTTAGGTCCAAAAAAATATATATATCTATAGCAGCGCACAGGTGCGCGCACCGGAGTGCGCTCCAGGCACGACACGCGAGGTGCGCATGGAAAGCTGATTGGCTCTCGGGTGTCTGTAAACATTCCAAACAGTCCAGAGCGGTCGCCATCTTGTGTCTCGGTAAAATCGAGACATAAGAGGTGGCTAAAACAAAGTGGGAACTGACCATAAGGCGTCAGGGATAGACCCCTTTGACCCCCTAGGTTTGATGTGGGGGCTATAAAAGGGCCCCGCGGGGCATTTAAAATATTTTTTTTTTTTTCGTTTTGCGCGGGGGAAGCGCTCGGTGCGCGCACCAGGTAGCGCACCGGGGAGCGTAAAATGAGGGAAAAAGATGACAGAGTTTTAAAAAAATGAAGTTTTCATTTAGAAATTGGAGGTAGTTCTTAAAAGAACTTTTTTTTTTCTTCTTTTTGTTGTTTTATATTTTTTTTGTGTTTTTGGAACTTTTTAAACTTTTTTTGGCTTTTCAAAACAGTTTTATATTTTTTTTGTATTTTTTAGGGGGAGAAACAAAAAAAGGGAATTGAAACTGGCTCAACTGGAGCAAAAAAACAAAAAACCCAAAAAATTATTTCTTTTTGGGGCACTTGTGATTATCACCTGCAAGGACGATGAGCTTAACACTTTGTTCCCCATAGGAGATAAGCTTGCCACAAGCCTTACAAGTAATTTTAAAATCAGCAAATCTTGGCTGAATGCAAGGCATCACCTCAGATGTTTCTGGTTGCGAGGAAGAGGGTTGTTTTCTTTGGGAGGGGGTCCTTGATGACTGGGGGAGGTTACTGGCCAGTTCCCGGAACTCTGCGCGAGAGTAGTTGTTTGGATGCTTTCTTGTCATGTGCCGAATCATGGTATAGTTACCAAAAGAATATTTCTTATTTGGGTTGCCCCGTGAAAGTTCATCATTGCAGATGAGGCAAGTGACTTTGGGCGCATTCACCTTTTTTTGCCCCTCTGGGATTGAAAAAAACTGCCAAATGAAGTGTGGTTTGGGTTTATAAGGTGTGTTTTCTTCAGGCAGCCATCTTCTTCTCCCCTCCTCCTCTTCCTCTTCCTCCTCCTCCTGTTCTTGACCACCAATATAATTTGGAGCTGGTCCTCTTGGTGGTGGTGGTGGTGGTGGTGGCTGAGATGCACCTGCTGCTGCTGCTACTGAAGCCATTTTAAAGTACAAAAAGGTACAGAGAGTTCCAAACAGATCTTCCTCAGTCAAAGGACAAAGTCAGAATAAGGAAAAAAGGTGGGGGCTTTCATCATTTGGAAAACAAAACTGTCCTGAACCAATGAGAAGTGTTATTTTCAGGTCACAAGACCAGGGGCTTCATCATTATGAAACTAAAACTGTTATGAACCAATGAAAAGTGTTATTTTCTGCTCACATGACCCGACGCGCTTACGCTACGCGCACGGGGGCGCGCAGCGTAAGCGCGTCGGAAGTTTACGTTTTGCGATCGTATTCGTTCGAGTACTTCCGGGTGCGCTTACGCCGTGCGTATCACGCGGTCGCGGCTACGCGATACGTCACGATCATGTTTTCGTTTGCGATATTGGCGCTCACGAGACGCTCCCCGGAGCGCGCCCGGGGGCGCTTTTCAGAAATACGCTTTTCGGGGCGCACTCCGGGGCGCGCTCTGGGAGCGCTCCCCCCAAAAATTAAAAAAAAAAAAATGGGATAATTGTAGAGACAGGTAGCCCTATTCTGAAGTGGTTTGTAAAAAAATTAACTTTATAAAAATATGTATTGTGCTACATTGGGCTTAATATATGTTAGAGCCAAAATGTAGCCCAAATGTAGCCCAAAGTAGCCCAATGAAGCCCAAAGATGGCCACCAGAGATCAAAAATTGTAAATGTAGCCCAAAATTCAACTAGATGTAGCACAACTGTAGCCCAATGACAGAATGTACCAGAGTGTTAAAAAGAACAACTAGAGTGCTAACAGTCTTATTTATAAAGTGAAACTTATAGTAAGGAATTAGCATTTAAAAAACCTATGAAATTCACTGAAAAAAACCATAGGTTTCACACCAGTTATAGTTAGGAATTAGCATTTAAAAAACCTATTAAATTCACTGAAAAAACCATAGGTTTCACACCAGTTATAGTTAGCTGGAAATTTTACTGATATAAAACCATTGAAATTCCCACGTTATAGTTAGTCGGACTCACTATAACTTGCGCGTGCAATGCACTGCTGATGACATCACATATTACATCACTCATGACATGGTCAGTGACATCACTCATGACATCACTGATGACACCATCCTTGTGACACAGTGACAGACCTCCTTTCAGTGTAATGTAACCCATGAAACACATATTCAAAAATAGAAACTAATATTTTCAAAAAAGTGGATATACCCATACCAGTTACAACAACCAATTCAGTAATACCACCATCTAATACACATCCACTCATGTGTATGTATATGGGTTATTAGATATTTTTATTAGTATCAGTATGAGTGTCTATATGGTTTGGTGGGGGTATTACTTAGCACATAGATGCATGAGTGACTGACTCTTTGTTTGTATGTGTTTTGAAGACAACATATGTACAGGACTGTATGGGTGGATGAGTGTCTATATGTGTTTGTTAGTGAGTGAATGACTGTCTCACTAGTGTCTTTATCAGTAACTACATATGTTTTAATCTAGTATATATGAATATTGATGTATATAAGTGAGTATATGTGAGAGTAAGAGATTGTAAGAGTTCCTGTTTAAATAAGTATGTGTTTCTATAAGTGATTGTTTAAGAGAATAAATATGTGTAATTTTAAATAGAAGTAAGGTGGAAGTGTGTGTATAACTCTATATTCAAATAAATGGATGTCCAATAGTTTATTTGCACGTGTGAATATGTGTGTGAGTAACTTTTGGATGAATGTCAGTGTGTAACAGGATGTATAGGTGTATCACTTCATATGATGAGTGAGTATATGTATGAGTGACTATATAGAACTGTTGGTGAATGAGTGGATGTGTATATAGATAGTGGAATTACTGAATTGCTTGTTGTAACTGATATAGGTATCTCCATTTTTTTAAAAATTTCAGTTTCTATTTTTGAATATGAGTCTCAAGGGTTACATTATAGTGAAAGGAGGTCTGTCACTATGTCACAAGGATGGTGTCATGAGTGATGTCACTGACCATGTCATGAGTGATGTAATATGTGATGTCATCAGCAGTGCATTGCACGCGCAAGTTATAGTGAGTCCGACTAACTATAACGTGGGAATTTCAATGGTTTTATATCAGTAAAATTTCCAGCTAACTATAACTGGTGTGAAACCTATGGTTTTTTCAGTGAATTTAATAGGTTTTTTAAATGCTAATTCCTAACTATAACTGGTGTGAAACCTATGGTTTTTTTCAGTGAATATATATATATAGATAGATAGATAGATAGATAGATAGATATATAATTTATTTATTTTTTATTTTTTTTAATAATTTTTTCCTGGGGCGCTCTGGGTGCGCGCTCCGGTAAGCTCTCCGGAAAGCGCACCCAGAGCGCTACTTTCGTTCGTGAAAAAATATGAATGAAAAGTAAATAATAACGCAAGACATTTAGTACCATACATATAAAAGCAGTTTTTTTAAAATAAGGAAATGAAAATGATTTTGCATTTCCGTGAAACTATCAAAACGTCACTTTGGCTCGCCTCGGAAGCGTCTACGTTTGCGCCGCGTATGCGCCCCGGTAGCGCCTACGTTCGCGCCGCGTATGCGCCTACGTTCGCGCAACGTGTGCGCCCAGGAAGTGCCTATGTTGGCGCCGCGTAAGCGCCCCCTGAAGCGCCTTCGTTCGGCCGCGTATGCGCCTAGGTTCGCACCACGTGTGCGCCCCGGAAGCGCCTACGTTCGCGCCGCGTATGCGCACCCGGAAGCGCTCCGGTGCGCGCAGCGTCAGCGCGTCAAGTCATGTGACCTTAAAATAACACTTTTCATTGGTTGCTAACAGTTTTTTTTTTCCAAAGAATGAAATCCCCACCCATTTCCTTCACTTCTTCTTTCACTTTTGTGACTGAAAGACCTGCCTTTTTGCTCTTACAACTTTCTGGGTTAATCATGGCTGCCAGACCATCCAGCAGTGATGATGAGCATGAATTCATCGATGAAGAGCCTCCTCAGCCAAAGGTGAAGGAGCATTTCATTTGGAATTTTTTTTTCAATACCAGCTGACCAGAAGAAGGTGAATGCTCCAAAAGTGGAATGCAGGATCTGCAAAAAAAAGTCCTGTCACGGGGTGACCCCAAAAAAAAGATTTTCTTTTGGGAACTTCACAATGATACGCCATGTGGAGAAGAGGCACCCCCAGAATTTTGCCCGGGAAAGTGTCAGGGCTCTGGCACAAGAGGTTCCCAGTGATGGGGCCTCTACATCCACCGGAGGAGCAACTACTTCTGGAAGGGGGCGATCGCAGGACCTCGTTCCTAATATACAACCTGCATTCAACAAAGGTGTCCTGAAATGCAGATACTGCGATCAACTCCTTACCTATGGGGAGCAAAGTGTCCTGCTCATGGTACGAGCATTGGAGAACCATCACTGCCGTTCCCATACCTAATTTTTTTTGTTTGTTTTTTGCTCCTGTTGAGCAGTTTCCATTCCCTGTTTTTGTTTCTGTTCTTAAAAAAAAGAAGGAAAAAAAGTTCTTTTCAGAACTACCTCCAATTCTCATCAAAGAGCTATATTCTTAAAAAAATGAAAAAGAGTAAGTGAAGTGGAGTGCATTGATAATGGAAAGGAAAATGAGTAAGAAGGAACAGAAAGGTATGAGAGGAGAAAGGAAGTGAAGTAGGGGGACTGAAAGAAGGTGAGTGTTGGGAAGGAAAGTAAGGAGAAGAAGAGTGAATATGGGGAGTGTGGATATTCAAAGAAAATGTTGAAAAGGAACAGGGTGTGGAAGGGTAAGAAAAGATGCATTGCTGGAGTTGAAGACTGAAGGCCTCATTTATGAGGCCATGCGTCACTTTTACGCCACCGGAACGTCACTTTTTGTGACACACCAGTGCTGTAAAAAATGCACCTTATTCAGTCATATTTACAAAGTGACGCATCTAGGTAGATGCGTCACTTTGTACGCATCTACCTAGATGCGTACAAAGTGACGCATCTACCTAGATGCGTCACTTTGTAAGCCCCTGCGCCACATTATTCCTAAGTCGGGTGTAATGTATGCAAAAGGGACGTATTGACACAAGAAAGGGTCGTAGAGGTGACGCAGTGAAATCTGAGATATCACTGCGTCACTTTTATGACGCTGTTGCTTCCAAATATTACGCCTGTTTCACAGCAGGCGTGCAGGCCCTTTCACATGGGGCTTGGCCCCATGTGAAAGGATGCATTGCTGGAGTTGCTTCATTTTTGAGACACACTCCAGCAATGCATCACTTTTGCGCTTACACCGACGTATCTGTAAGAACTTCCAACATAATACGTCATAAATTTAATATGACGCATGAGTAGAAGACTGAAGGCCTCATTTATGAGGCCATGCGTCACTTTAACGCCACCGGAGCGTCACTTTTTGTGACGCACCAGTGCTGTACAAAATGCACCTTATTCAGTCATATTTACAAAGTGACGCATCTAGGTAGTTGCGTCACTTTGTCAGCCCCTGCGTACACATTATCCCTACGTCAGGTGTAATGTATGCAAAAGGGACGTTTTTACGCAAGAAAGGGTCGTAGAGGTGACACAGTGAATAAACTGGGGGCCTCATTTATGAAAAGTGACGCATGGCTGCGTGAAAACAGCGATGCGTCACTTTTCACTGCGCACTCCTTACGACATTCCTGATGCGTCATATTTAATGTATGACGCATCATGTCGCAAGGAGTTACAGATACGTCAGTATTTCAAAAGTGACGCATTGCTGGAGTGTCACAAAAGTGACGCAACTCCAGTAATGCGTCCTTTCACATGGGGCAAGCCCCATGTGAAAGGGTTTGCGTCAGTCTTACGCCTGCTGTGAGGCAGGCGCAAGATTTTGACACAACAGCGTCCTAAAAGTGACGCAGTGAAATCTCATGAATTTCACTGCGTCACTATTACGAGGCTTTTTGCGGGGGAACGCCTCTGCATACATTATACCTGACGCAGGTATAATGTGGCGCAGGGTTTAAAAAGTGACGTATCTACCTAGATGCGTCACTTTTTAAATATGGCGCAAGGAGGCGCATTTTTTACACCGCTGGTGCGTCACAAAAAGTGACGCACCGGCGGCGCTCAACTGTCGCAAGGCCTTCATAAATAAGGCCCTGGATTTTCCCCATGCTTCGCTCCCCGGTGCGCGTACCGGGCGCTCCCCCCGCGCAAATCGGATTTTTTTTTGCCCCGCGGGACCCTAATATAGCCCCGACATCAAACCTAGGGGGTCAGGGGGGTCTACCCTGCCCCCTTATAGTCATTTCCCCCTTTTTTTTTATTCCACCTCTTGTGTCTCGATCCTACCGAGACACAAGATGGCGGCCGCTCCGGACTGTTTCGAATGTTTACGGACACCCGTGAACCAATCAGCTTTTCGTGCGCAAGTCGCAATGCACGCCCGGTGCGCGTACCGGGGCGCGCTTATAGATATATATTTTTTTTAACCTAAATTACTCAAAATCCACTGGAGCACATATCTTGAGACGTAGCAAAGGCACATCGGGCTACCAGTCCCTACAATTTTGCCAAGTTTGGTGTAAATCTATTCAGCCGTTAGGGCTAAAAGTGAGTTTGACCGCCCTATGGAAATTAACATGGGGAAAACGCGTTTTGGGACCCCCTTTTATCTCTGACCCCACTTGACGAATTCCCCCCAAACTTTCAGGGAAGGACCGGAGCTCGACGAGGCAAATTTGAGGAAATTTTCAGGCAGATTCGTCAACCGGAGCCAAAGTTATTCCAAATAGAATTTTGAGATTTTGCATTGAAAAAAATACTAACTATAACTACCTACTGGTAGTTGACCTGAAAACAGGAAAATGTTATTTTTCAGACAAAAATCAGTAAGGTCAATTAGCATTTGATTGTGTGTTCTGTACTTCAAGGCCCGTCTGTCCAGAAAGAATTTCATGGCCCTCAGACCATCTTCATGTCTTATGGAGGTATATAGGCTCGTAATGTCCAATGTTATCAACATTAAATCCTCTTCCCATGCTACTCCTTGTATTATCCGTAAAAAGTCTTTTGTGTCCCTTAGATAAGAACTTAGGTCTTTCACCAATGGTGCAATAAAATTGTCAATATAGGTAGAGGTTTTTTCCAAGAGACTGTCCTTGGCTGATAAGATAGGACGCCCTGGAGGCCAGATTTTACTCTTAGGAACTTTGGGCAAGTGATAGAATGTCGCTATTTGTGGATGTTCGCATCTCAGATTTGCCCAATCCTTTATATCCGTTATACCCTTATCTTTCCATTCACGGATTAGGGTATGGAACTTCATTATACTCTCCAGATATTTTTCTTTTTTGATGGGGGTGTAGTGATCGAGTTTTTTTAATTGCGAGAGTGCCTTGTCTTCATATTGTTGTTTCTTTAAGATTACCACATTCCCCCCTTTGTCACTTGGCTTAATTACTATGTCCTCGTCCTCTCTTAGGCTTTTGATGATGTCCCATTCCTCTTTGTTGAAATTTCTTTTTGCGTCATTGAATTTCTTTTTCTGTAGATTTTTCATTTCCCCAATCACTACCTCTTGGAAGGTATCTATTGCATCATGACTGCTTTTCGGGATGCATTTAGATTTGATAGTCATCTTACTCTTACAACCCTACTGGGCAATTCCACCTTCTTCCAAGATTTGTGTTGGTGATAATGTAAGATCCATCTGGGAATCTGTCTCCTCCAATAGTCTTTGTGCTGTAGTTATAGCTTCCAGGTCTCTTCCTGTTAAGGTACTCAAACTTGTCTCATCTTCTCTTACTGCAAGAGTATTATCTTTAGGGTGAAGTTCATGGATTTTCATTAGTTTCACCTTTCTCACGAATTTGTAAATGTCAATCCTCGTTTGCGTGTAGTTGAATGCCGGTGTAGGGCAAAATGCCAGTCCCAGCTGTAATATACTTTGCTCTTTTTCTGAAAGTATTCTATCCGACAGTTTGATTATGGTTTTCTCTGTACTGTCGTTGGTCATTCCCATTCCAGTTAATTCCACCTTCCCCCGCGTTTGCTGCAGGTCATTATTTGGGTGGAACGACCCGTTTCGGCTTTTCTTGCCCCTCCTTGTTTTCCTCTAGTGGCTTCTGGGGGGTGGGTTCGTGCGGCAGGTCTTTGTCTCAGACCTCTTAACAGCTCGTATTCCTGAAAAAAATTAGAGGATGTGGATGGCTGTTCTTCTTCAGCACCGTTTTTATCTCCGCCTGCTGCTGCCGCACTGGCTTGTCTATTTTGGTTTGTTGATTCGTCTTCCGATACTACGGATTCTGTGCTGGGAGACCGTAGATTGCTTAGTTTTCATAGATTGCTGGTTTTTACGCTGGGCATCATTTTTTTTCGCAAATGTTAGTATGCGTCCATTTGCATAATCTTTTCGTCAATAATAAATTTGGCTTGTTGTCTTGTTTTAATTACATTTTCGTACTCAATGAGGCGTTGTTTCGTTGATTTTCGCAAATCTTCACTTTTTTTCGTATCAGAGCCAGGGCAGAGTCCAGAAAGAGGTTCGAAGAAGGGGCTATTGCAAAGGTGTTCTGAATGAAGCTGAGCATAGGAGTGATGCCAGATCTAGAAATGACCTGCTCATTGAGAAAATCACAAACAAAGACACAAAAGTAAGAGTGATTACCAATTTCAATGATAAATCACATCAGATGTTTCAGATCTTGAAGAAAAATTGGAACATATTGAAATCAGATGGTGTAGTGGGCAGTTTGCTATCAGAGTATCCATTAGTTACTTATCGGAAAAGCAATTCTCTGAGAGACCACCTAGTGAATAGCCACCACGAATCGAAGAAGAGGAAAAAGGCTCCTGCCGTGGGATTTTATCCTTGCATGAAATGCAAGGCATGTAAAAATTCACAGAAAGTAAAAGAATATGAGGTACCAGGGAAATTCCAAAAGATGACAATTTCGAAATTGCTGAATTGCAATTCCGACTTTACTGTAGATTGTTTGATGTGTCCATGTGGTAAAAAGTATGTGGGCAGCACCACAAAGCAAACAAAACTCAGGATTCTGGAACACATGAGAGCCATAAACACGAAAGACCAAAGTTATCCGGTGGCTCGGCATTATGAGAAAATGCATAAAAGCAACAGTAATCTGCTTTTTCATTCTGGATCAGCTAATAAAAACAGAAAGAGGAGGCGATTGGGTAAAGAAACTGAGAACCCTTGAGTCCAAATACATCATAATGCTCCTGACAAAGAATCCTGTAGGGCTGAATAATGAAGAGGAGATGTGGGTGCACATTGGGTGAATGAGATCTTCCCATAGAATTTCAACATTGCAGTAGGGAAATATCAGTCATCATATGTCCCGAACCTTACCTTCCCCCATCCCTTCCCTACTTCCCTTATGAAAATTCTCAGAAATTGACCTGCAGAAAAAACTCATTCCCCAGTCTTGAGAGGTCACGTAATGTATGGAACATGAAATAGCCCATGCAGGGCATTATCATCTAATTATACGTGACAGAAAAGGCATGAATACATAGGCCAAATATTAGTACATCTATAACGTTAGTAAGAATAAGCTATAAGCCCATTCAGGGCTTGACTGAGGTTGAAATATCAATTTATGAGTATGTCGGATATTGAGTTAAATAACTGCACATGTGTAAATTGTAATGTGATTGATGCTTCATATATACCTAAATGAGGATGTACTTAGACATTGCAAGATGGCCACCACATAAAAATGAATGAAATTGACATGCCTTCTTTTATGTTGTTTTTAATCATGTGACATGGTGCCATGGCGGAACTTAATTTAAATACAAAAAATGTCTCAGTGAGTCAACACTGACGAAGGCGGCAACGCCGAAACGCGTTTGTTGACTTGGCATATGTGAAAACTCTATGAATAAATATGGCAATGGGACTACAAAGAATGACTGGAGTGTCCTTAATTGAAGAGCGGTTCTAAAGGATCTGAACTGTGTTTGTGTGTATATATATATATATATATATATATATATATATATATATATATATATATATATATATATATATATATATATTCTCGCTCCAAGGTTGTCCACCATTGAGTAGCACGCGAGCAGCAGCTTTATTTATGTGTAGGTGAGGACGGGGATCCGCTTGTAGACGCCGCTCCGTAATGGATCTGCCCGACGCGTTTCAAAGCTCCATCTGCTTCTCTTCAGGGGCTTTAACGGAAGCGGTGTGCGCACCCGCTACACTTCTCCAAATACGTATAACTCACCCGCCGATGGGAGGCTCCAATGAGACTGCTCGCGTGCTACTCAATGGTGGACAACCTTGGAGCGAGAATCTATATGCGGCAGTCCAGCCGCAGAGTATGCACCACCCCGTTAACGTGGGGGTCACAGCAGTGAAGTAGCAGCCGAACATGGGATCGAGGACGGCCCCACTTGTGGAGTCCATCCAGGACTTGATTGTGTGCTTTCCGCACTACACTTCCCAGAAGTCTCATTAGAGCCTCCCATCGGCGGGTGAGTTATACGTATTTGGAGAAGTGTAGCGGGTGCGCACACCGCTTCCGTTAAAGCCCCTGAAGAGAAGCAGATGGACCTTCGAAACGTGTCGGGCAGATCCATTACGGAGCGGCGTCTACAAGCGGATCCCCGTCCTCACCTACACATAAATAAAGCTGCTGCTCGCGTGCTACTCAATGGTGGACAACCTTGGAGCGAGAATCTATATGCGGCAGTCCAGCCGCAGAGTATGCACCACCCCGTTAACGTGGGGGTCACGGCAGTGAAGTAGCAGCCGTACATGGGATCGAGGACGGCCCCACTTGTGGAGTCCATCCAGGACTTGATTGTGTGCTTTCCGCACTACACTTCCCAGAAGTCTCATTAGAGCCTCCCATCGGCGGGTGAGTTATACGTATTTGGAGAAGTGTAGCGGGTGCGCACACCGCTTCCGTTAAAGCCCCTGAAGAGAAGCAGATGGATCTTCGAAACGTGTCGGGCAGATCCATTACGGAGCGGCGTCTACAAGCGGATCCCCGTCCTCACCTACACATAAATAAAGCTGCTGCTCGCGTGCTACTCAATGGTGGACAACCTTGGAGCGAGAATATATATATATATATATATATATATATATATATTCACTGAAAAAAACCATAGGTTTCACACCAGTTATAGTTAGGAATTAGCATTTAAAAAACCTATTAAATTCACTGAAAAAACCATAGGTTTCACACCAGTTATAGTTAGCTGGAAATTTTACTGATATAAAACCATTGAAATTCCCACGTTATAGTTAGTCGGACTCACTATAACTTGCGCGTGCAATGCACTGCTGATGACATCACATATTACATCACTCATGACATGGTCAGTGACATCACTCATGACACCATCCTTGTGACATAGTGACAGACCTCCTTTCACTATAATGTAACCCTTGAGACACATATTCAAAAATAGAAACTGAAATTTTTTAAAAAATGGAGATACCTATATCAGTTACAACAAGCAATTCAGTAATTCCACTATCTATATACACATCCACTCATTCACCAACAGTTCTATATAGTCACTCATACATATACTCACTCATCATATGAAGTGATACACCTATACATCCTGTTACACACCGACATTCATCCAAAAGTTACTCACACACATATTCACACGTGCAAATAAACTATTGGACATCCATTTATTTGAATATAGAGTTATACACACACTTCCACCTTACTTCTATTTAAAATTACACATATTTATTCTCTTAAACAATCACTTATAGAAACACATACTTATTTAAACAGGAACTCTTACAATCTCTTACTCTCACATATACTCACTTATATACATCAATATTCATATATACTAGATTAAAACATATGTAGTTACTGATAAAGACACTAGTGAGACAGTCATTCACTCACTAACAAACACATATAGACACTCATCCACCCATACAGTCCTGTACATATGTTGTCTTCAAAACACATACAAACAAAGAGTCAGTCACTCATGCATCTATGTGCTAAGTAATACCCCCACCAAACCATATAGACACTCATACTGATACTAATAAAAATATCTAATAACCCATATACATACACATGAGTGGATGTGTATTAGATGGTGGTATTACTGAATTGGTTGTTGTAACTGGTATGGGTATATCCACTTTTTTGAAAATATTAGTTTCTATTTTTGAATATGTATTTCATGGGTTACATTACACTGAAAGGAGGTCTGTCACTGTGTCACAAGGATGGTGTCATCAGTGATGTCATGAGTGATGTCACTGACCATGTCATGAGTGATGTAATATGTGATGTCATCAGCAGTGCATTGCACGCGCAAGTTATAGTGAGTCCGACTAACTATAACGTGGGAATTTCAATGGTTTTATATCAGTAAAATTTCCAGCTAACTATAACTGGTGTGAAACCTATGGTTTTTTCAGTGAATTTAATAGGTTTTTTTAAATGCTAATTCCTAACTATAACTGGTGTGAAACCTATGGTTTTTTTCAGTGAATTTCATAGGTTTTTTAAATGCTAATTCCTTACTATAAGTTTCACTTTATAAATAAGACTGTTAGCACTCTAGTTGTTCTTTTTAACACTCTGGTACATTCTGTCATTGGGCTACAGTTGTGCTACATCTAGTTGAATTTTGGGCTACATTTACAATTTTTGATCTCTGGTGGCCATCTTTGGGCTTCATTGGGCTACTTTGGGCTACATTTGGGCTACATTTTGGCTCTAACATATATTAAGCCCAATGTAGCACAATACATATTTTTATAAAGTTAATTTTTTTACAAACCACTTCAGAATAGGGCTACCTGTCTCTAAAATTATCCCATTTTTTTTTTTTAATTTTTGGGGGGAGCGCTCCCAGAGCGCGCCCCGGAGTGCGCCCCGAAAAGCGTATTTCTGAAAAGCGCCCCCGGGCGCGCTCCGGGGAGCGTCTCGTGAGCGCCAATATCGCAAACGACAACATGATCGTGACGTATCGCGTAGCCGCACCGCGTGATACGCACGGCGTAAGCGCACCCGGAAGTACTCGAACGAATACGATCGCAAAACGTAAACTTCCGACGCGCTTACGCTGCGCGCCCCCGTGCGCGTAGCGTAAGCGCGTCGGGTCATGTGAGCAGAAAATAACACTTTTCATTGGTTCATAACAGTTTTAGTTTCATAATGATGAAGCCCCTGGTCTTGTGACCTGAAAATAACACTTCTCATTGGTTCATGACAGTTTTGTTTTCCAAATGATGAAAGCCCCCACCTTTTTTCCTTATTCTGACTTTGTCCTTTGACTGAGGAAGATCTGTTTGGAACTCTCTGTACCTTTTTGTACTTTAAAATGGCTTCAGTAGCAGCAGCAGCAGGAGCATCTCAGCCACCACCACCACCACCACCACCAAGAGGACCAGCTCCAAATTATATTGGTGGTCAAGAACAGGAGGAGGAGGAAGAGGAAGATGAGGAGGGGAGAAGAAGATGGCTGCCTGAAGAAAACACACCTTATAAACCCAAACCACACTTCATTTGGCAGTTTTTTTCAATCCCAGAGGGGCAAAAAAAGGTGAATGCTCCCAAAGTCACTTGCCTCATCTGCAATGATGAACTTTCACGGGGCAACCCAAATAAGAAATATTCTTTTGGTAACTATACCATGATTCGGCACATGACAAGAAAGCATCCAAACAACTACTCTCGCGCAGAGTTCCGGGAACTGGCCAGTAACCTCCCCCAGTCATCAAGGACCCCCTCCCAAAGAAAACAACCCTCTTCCTCGCAACCAGAAACATCTGAGGTGATGCCTTGCATTCAGCCGAGATTTGCTGATTTTAAAATCACTTGTTCTGCATGTGGCAAGCTTATCGCCTATGGTGAAAAAAGCGTAAAGCTCATCGTCCTTGCAGGTGATAATCACAAGTGCCCCAAAAAGAAGTAATTTTTTGGGTTTTTTGTTTTTTTGCTCCAGTTGAGCCAGTTTCAATTCCCTTTTTTTGTTTCTCCCCCTAAAAAATACAAAAAAAATATAAAACTGTTTTGAAAAGCCAAAAAAAGTTTAAAAAGTTCCAAAAACACAAAAAAAATATAAAACAACAAAAAGAAGAAAAAAAAAAGTTCTTTTAAGAACTACCTCCAATTTCTAAATGAAAACTTCATTTTTTTTAAACTCTGTCATCTTTTTCCCTCATTTTACGCTCCCCGGTGCGCTACCTGGTGCGCGCACCGAGCGCTTCCCCCGCGCAAAACGAAAAAAAAAAAAATATTTTAAATGCCCCGCGGGGCCCTTTTATAGCCCCCACATCAAACCTAGGGGGTCAAATGGGTCTATCCCTGACGCCTTATGGTCAGTTCCCACTTTGTTTTAGCCACCTCTTATGTCTCGATTTTACCGAGACACAAGATGGCGACCGCTCTGGACTGTTTGGAATGTTTACAGACACCCGAGAGCCAATCAGCTTTCCATGCGCACCTCGCGTGTCGCGCCTGGAGCGCACTCCGGTGCGCGCACCTGTGCGCTGCTATAGATATATATATTTTTTTGGACCTAAATTACTCAAAATCCACTGGAGCACATATCTTGAGACATAGCAAAGGCACATCGGGCTACCAGTCCCTACAATTTTGCCAAGTTTGGTGTAAATCCATTCAGCCGTTCG
This sequence comes from Lissotriton vulgaris, assembly GCF_964263255.1. NCBI lineage: Eukaryota > Metazoa > Chordata > Amphibia > Caudata > Salamandridae > Lissotriton > Lissotriton vulgaris. The sequence continues at coordinate 1,208,855,811 of NC_141693.1, read as the reverse complement.
GGCTAAAAGTGAAATCGACCGCCCTATGGAAATTAACATGGGGAAAACGCGTTTTGGGACCCCCCTTTTATCTCGGCCCCCGCTTATTGTATCCCCCCCAAACTTTCAGGGAAGGACCGGAGCTCGACGAGGCCATTTTCCTGAAATTTTCAGGCAGATTCGTCAACCGGTGCCAAAGTTATTCCAAATAGAATTTTGAGATTTAACATTGAAAAAAATCCTAACTATAACTACCTACTGGCGACCGCCAGTAGGTAATATATATATATATATATATATATAGTACGTTATCGTCTAAGCAGCAATTTGTGCCCTGAAAGAAGACAAGGCAAACCCAGATGATGGTGCGTATATTTTATTCAACCCAACACCACTTCGCCATGACGCGTTTCGGCCTGACGAGGCCTTGATCACATGACAACGCCATGGGGGCGGACTACCCATTTTAAAGTGCAGATTACCATTGCAAGCATAGACATAAAGAAAATACTTTATACATGCCACCAATTATGTATAAATGACGCACTTGGGGATTTATACAATACCACAATTTCATCATTGGAATTGCACCCAAATCCAACTGCACGGAGAGTTTGCACAGTAAATAACCTTTGCAATTTAGAATAATAATAAAACATATAAATATCTAAAATGTTTTAAAATATAAATATTCCAAGTCATTGCATAAAGGCAAACATGTAACCTCCTTAAAATTCATAGTAAAACAGTATAAAACACAACAGGCTATGTGCAACTATCAGCATCACGAGCTTATTTCATTGTTTATATACATATTTACAAGGAAGCTAATCAACATTCCTGTCAGCCTACTACGATTGACAAGAAATGAATACCGCCCAAGTGGGCTAACAATATATATTGTGCAAAACTATGCATGTGCAAGAGAATTCATATATATGTTATGCAATGGTAAAATAGTTTTCAAAATTTAACTGAATCATAGTGCTCCCAGTGAAGTAAAATAGAAGCTATTTCAAATATCAAACGTGCTCAATAAATGGTTGTGGATGACATTCATTACATTTTATAAGAAAAGTACTCTCCATGTAAATTTACATAATTGCTGACAAGTTCACATTTCATAAATAAGTATGACAATCTTCACTGGCATTAAGACCGTTAGGTATTTTCGTATCGAGCAGGATAATGTGTCTTGTTTCGAGTTTGCGCAATTGAGCAAATGTCCTCGGCGGGGGAGCAACAGTAAGCTGGTGCAGGCGGCAGGATAAGGACACTCCTGTAATTTTATTATTGTTTTTGCTAAAACCTTATATATATATATATATATATATATATATATAGATCAACGCAAAAATCCCCCAGTCCTCGGGATTTTCAACCAAATAAGAGCACTCAAAGCCAGTATAGCGTGGGTTCGCCAGGTATTTTATTACAGAACCTTTCTGCATATAAAGTCAGCTTACAAACGCGTTTCGGCGTTGCCGCCTTCGTCAGTGTAAACTGACGTTTGTTTTTACCATTATTTTAAAAAACCATGGTGACCATATGTCACGTGTTTCCAACAGAATATACATAAACATAAAAGAAGGCACATTGTAATTCAATCATTACTCCTGCGGCGGCCATCTTATAATGGCTAATACGAAAATAACAATTATAATTCGCAATACATTAGATACCATCATGTAGTTCAAAATGTGGGTTTAGTGTGTATCACATTGCAATTCTATCTCAAAATTAAATTTTTAAGAGTTCGCGGCATCTTATGCTGCATATTTACATTTTGTGGCGCCTGTGCATGTAGTGCCTTTGAATCGCAAGGCTCATTGCGATTCCTTGATGAGCCCTCACGAGAGGTTCACAGTTTCATGGCACATTAAGGAACAATCCACATTTTTAGAAATGAAATGCAATCAAGCCCTGAATGGGCATATCATTATTCATATGATACATTTGAACAAACACCCTTTTGAAATTGTCCTTGTGATTTGCCATGAACAAAAAGATTTTTATGAAATATATAGGGTGGTGGGGCAGGCATCACTGGTTTAAAAAGTATATATATATATATATATTGGCGATCTATGTTCAATAGCGTACACTGAAACATATGAGTCTGTTCTCCCATTTAAACACGTTTCTGAGACAATGTCACATTGACGGACGAAGAACTAAAAGCACAGAATGTGAATAGGTCACAATAAAGTCCCAAATGAATTATTGGGCAATGCAATACTAGGTACATAGAGGAATAAACATGTGGTAAAGACTGTGTCTAAGTCCCGACTGCCTGAAACAGAAACAGTGCAAGAAGCAACAATTGAGAACTATTACTTAGTATAAACACTAGAACAAACTGATACAAGCATTTAGCCTTCACAGGGCTGTGGTGGGGCACAGACAGCAGTAGTAAGTTTTGAACCATACTCCTAGCAGAATCTGCATGATTGCTCTGATACATCTAGGCATTACAAGTGGCCTAATAATAGTGGAGAATGTTCTAGATTTAAAAATCATGTGCATTTAGTGTCCATTACAAATTACCTTTTGAAAGAATAGTTGCAGGTATGTAACTCATTGCTGTTGTTTTACTGATTGTTGAGCGATAATATTTATAGAGGCACATCAAATCTCAATATTCTGGAGCATGAATCCACCCAGTTTGACTTTCTTTATAGAATGTGTTTATTTGCTCCTGTTCCCATCATGGAAGCATGTGCTGTCTTTTTCACTGACGTTTACAGCTCATTTGTGAAAAAATATTGAAATATTTGTCTCAAACAAAAAATGTAGAGAGACATTTGGGAGAGAATGTGTTGGGTGTGCAGCTTTGGCAGCCGAAGATATATTGAGAAAAGGAAACTTTGTCTCACGTGCCCTTCCACCGAAGTGCACTACTTATATGGGAATGAGTAGATGGTGCACAGGCAAAATACTGCTACTAACAATGAAGGTAGCCAGTGGCTGAAGTGGGCTGACCCGGTAACCTGTGCTTTATACTTTGGTGGGCAGAAGCAAATTGTGAACAACCTTACACGACACCAATGGATGAAAAGGTCTGATAGAAAGTGCCTCTTTGTTTTTAAGACTTTGCTTTGATAAAACAAAAGGTCTTGACTAATGCAAGACCTGTTCCCATATGAAGACAAGTCCACCTAGATACCTAGTTTCAAAAGAAATATATTATTGCAATTGCATAGTTGAAATAGTTTCTATTAAGAACTGTACATAATTCAAACCCCATGTACATATTTTTTTCTCGGTGCTTTGATCCTTATAGTGGATCATCATAGGGCTTCAAATGACATCCCTTGAAGGCACAAATACTGATACATACTACAATAATGTGTCTTAAAATAATATTTTCTTAGTATCCATTTATTTATATAATATTTCAGATATACCATGTAGGAATCTAAAAATACAAAAACATAAAATCACATATAGAGACTTGTAAAATGTGCTCCATCATCTTGGCCCTTTAGCACCTTTGACAAAGTCTCCCTCATGCACACACAGTGTAGTCTTAGTACTTCTGAATGGACGTGGGCTAACATGCTTGAAAAAATGTCCTCTACAATTTGAGATCTAAAACATTCAGATAGGCTTGTAACATATAAGAGAGGACACAATAAACAAATACAAACTTTGTATAGATAGTTTGGAGACCTGACCACCTTCTAAGTTAACCAGTGACCTCAAAATCATCAAAGTTGTGTCAGGACCCCTCATTCATAACAAAATTAGCATTTCCTTCGAAGGTATCGCATGATGTTCCCGGGACACCATCAGAGCTATCCCCTAATGGCTGGTTAGTTACCCATGCTTAATAAAAAGCATCTTTTACAATTTCTGCTGCAATTGTGACACCTGACAGGACCACTTGTAGTTTATATTATATTATATACCCTTTTTCTGAGGGACACAGGGCAACCGCATTATACTTAATGATAGGTATAGTAATAGCAGAATGTTGAGAATGACTTGGTGTCTTCTCATGCAGTGATGTAGCTGGATACAATTATTGTATGATAGTATGGAGTGTTTTTTACATTAAAGAAACCGTTGTTAGAGATGCTTTTAGCGTTCTTTGGCGGGTGCACCCGCCAACACTGGGTGAACTCTACAGTTTGGAATGTTCACAGTTTATTCTCCAGTGTGCTCTCCTGGAACATGTGGGAGGCGTAGACGTTAGTTCGTTATACACGATGATGGGCACACAAGCTTCACAGAAAATTTGTATGGGCATGCTGCAGTCAAAACCGCATTGTTCTGCAGCAAAGTTAATGGGTTTGATCTGCATTTTCAAGTCTGATGACTTCCATCTTTAATGAAGAAGCATTTGAGAATTATTTACCTGGCATTTCGGAGGATGTAATCACTCTTTTCTAATACAATTGTTGATATGTAGAGCAATTCAATGTTCTTCGAAGTAAATCTAGCACTGCTCTCATGCTGTTTATATTAGTAAACCGCATGAGAGCAGTGCTAGCATTGGCTGGAACTGGTGACCACAGCACTCCATCGGATACCGGTGGGGCAGTGTTGCTTGTCCAGCTCGCTGACAGTTCTGTCTAGCGGGAAACCATAAACTGCACATGTCTGATTGGCCATAAGCAAAATACCGGCCAACCTGCCTTGCGCAGTTCAGTCAAACCGCCCTAGCTGCGGGTCGGCAGTAAAGCCACCCCTTCTACTGTCTGCTGGGAGAGACCGCTCCATGTTTTTATCTATAAAATTTGTATGTAAGCTGGTATGATGCGTTTCTTCACGAAGGCTGTTGAGCATAAGGAGCAGGCCAGGAGACGCCAGAGTCCTGCTCCAGCAAGGAGGAGAAGGTCCCCCACAAATGTTACTTTAAGCAAGTACTAATTAACTTTAACAGGATTCCCTAACAGCTGGATAAGAGGGTGATCGGTTTTGACCCCTTTTGTTGAACATTCATATGCCAGTGTACTTCAAATAGACATCTGGCGGTTTCACGTGGAGAGACTGTTTCCTCCCTCTTCTCACCATTACAAGGTTTGGAAGCCCAACTGGGGACGTTGTGACAGTACCCTTTTATCCGATTGTTCCTGTGTTGTGTACATCTTATAGAAGCAAAGAAAGTAAATGTGGGAGGTTCTGGAATTGAAGCCTTTGATTTTTTTGACTTATTGTTCTACTGCATATGATCTAGGTGGTTTAACCACTGCAGATGCTGATATTGGTGCTCATATTGAGCATAGGACGGCTGTGTAAATCTGGTAGTTTTCCTTCAATGATGTATATCGGTACCTATTAGGAAGGCACCTATACTCATGACTGGAGTGTATGATCTTATCTTTCCCGGTTGGAGTGGTTTGATGTCCCTCTTGATTTGGGGCAGTATATCTGGCAGGTCCTGATGAAGGTGGCATTCTATCAACATACAGCCACCGGAACGTGTCGACCACGGCCTTTATAACATCCTGCCATTGTGCAGTTTTGTCTTTGTTTATCTCAGTTACTGTGTCATTCTGTAATTGTGTTCCCCAGGTATATTATGAATGTGAATGTGTGTGTGGATATGTGAGTTGAGTCTGATTGAGGTGTTGTGATGCCTTCGGTTGTCTCTCCCTGGGTCTTTATGATTTGATTATATGTATTGTGTTTCTTACTTATGTTGATTTGTGATTTAATCATGTTGAAATATAACATACCATCTACTACAATATTTATGGATTTGTATAAATTATGAAAAAGTATTTTATAAAAATGAAATGAAAATAAAAACTGTAATTTTTTCAGTATTTTCTTGGTGAGTTTATAGACTAGCTTTGGCGCTCACATTGGGTTTCTGTGATTAATTCTTATGTATAAATAATTGTTGTCATGAGGGAGTGTTTTCTTTAGATAGCTGGTATGATGCATTACATGCAAATAATGTAATGGCTGCCGTGCAGACAGTGGGTCAACGCCCCTTCGCTGCATGTAGAAACCGCCACTGCAGATGTCAGCTAAAGTCGTCTAACAGTTTTGTTCTTTATTTTATCCTGTAGATCGTGTTTACAAAATCTTCTAACTTTGCAGTCAAAGAAAGAAAAGTTAAGTGAACTGTATGATAGTAATGCTGCGTGCAATGAAAGGGTGTAAGATGTCCGTTTGTTTCTAAAAAAACATTCATATACTTTGCATATGAACTGTACAAATATTTCAAAATATATATTTCAGTAGTTTGGAAAGCACTTTTTGAAAAATGTTGTGTGATGGAAACACAAATTTTACTACAAACAAACAAATCGGAGCATTTTACTTGGTGATGTGTGGCTCACTGGTTAGAGCAGACAGACCCTAAAGCAAAGGTCAGACCTGGGACCAGGGTTCAATTTCCGACGCGGCAGGGTCTTGAGCTCAAATGTCCACGGACTCGATAATTCTCGCTTCGGTGCCTGACCTAATCATGGGTTCACACTCTGCAACTCTGGGCATTAAGCTTGCTTAATCTCCACAACGGCCCCCCGCGGCGGGATGCCTGGCTTTCACCTTGGGGATACCCTGTAGAAGCTATCTCACAGGGAAAAGCCAGGATGGGTTCTTAAGGCAAGCGCTTAGAGACCCCTGGGTGATAAGCGCTATATACATCCAACATACAATACAATACAATGTGCAAATGATACATTTTTGCTGAAATCCAAATTCCCCATTATAGTGTGTACGCTATATAGCTTTATCAGTAGAACTGCATGCCAGAGTGATAGTTTGTAGTCCATGGAAATGTGCGGTCTGTAAATGACCGTGCAGTATCACATCATGCCTTAGAAATATATCTTTTAAAAGTGAGCGTTTCTCTACATGAACTTAGAAACATTCCTGCCCCCGCCCTGGTGACCGTGATCAACCAAGAGCAAGTGAGAGATCATGAGTACCTTTTATGTGGGCTAGATTTTTATTATACATGGTGCAAACGTTTAGTCTATTAAAATAAATATAGGAGTTTTTGCTCTTATATTCAATCATAAAGAAAAAGGCAAATTGATGAAATAAAATATTTGCCTGGGATCATACAATTTAGGACATTTTATAGGTCAAGCACACTACAGTTTTTTTGGGGAGTTTTATATAGCGCGAACTTGACCCAAAGGTATAGGGTATCAGAGAACTTTAAATGAGCACAAGTTGCTTACACAAGGACACATTCGTTTTTGTTCGGCACCGAGAGATTACGTGATTTGCCCAGAATTGCAGGATGTTGAGCGTCATTGCCGAGACTCGAACCCGGCACCCCAGAGTTGAGCTCGACCGCCCTAGCCATTCGGTACATCCTCTTTTCTCAGTTAGGTTGAGTAGATTATTCAAAACACTAGACTTGCAGGCCTGTGGAGTAGAAAGGATAGAGAGAAGTAGAAATGGAGATTTGGGAGGGGGTGGGGGTTTACAAAAGATAGAGGGTTGCAAAGTGATAGAAAGTAATGGCAACCACTAATCCACCTACATGAGGAATAATGCAAGGCATCCGTAATAAGGATAATGTCTAGCACTATATATTTGTGAAAGAAAAGAGCAATCATAGAAATGTATTTTGGCCACACAATCCTAAAATCATAGAAATTCTGTCAAAGTCCCTAATTTATATATGACATTAGGAAAGTTCAGTCCCACAGTATCTAATCATTGTTGTAATGTCTTGATCCATTCTAACCTGCTGATTTTTCAGCATTATGTATAAATTCTCGAAAGCACTATTCTCTTCCTTTTTAGGTCTCGCTGAGCCAGCGCATGCGCTGCTCGGAGAGATATTTAGTAGTTGAGTTTTCAAAGTGCTACTGGCTGGCCTAGTGCTTGCGTTTACGCGAGCCTGCACCCGCCATCTGTCTTCTCCGTCATGGGTCATTAAGTTACTTTTCCACTCAAGCCTCGCACGCGATCACTTTCACTCACTTTTACTTTTGCGGCTCGCATCGGACTTCAAGCTTCAAGGTTTGTTCTTGAGCCTAACACTCCGTGTGTGACTAGAACAGAATGGCTCTTCCATGGTTCTGGGTTGGTTTGCAAGACGTCTTGCTGCTGAATGAGGTGCTGTGGTGAACCGTCGCCTTTTCCCGCATGGTCTGTTTAAGGGAGGGTTTGTAGATCACGTCAGAGCGACCGAACGCCTCTGTTGTGTGTTGGCGTCACTTAACCTGAACCTCAAAACAAACAGCCTGTTTGCTTGTGCTACAGCCTACAACTCTGCATGTAACTTGAGACACTAATCAGCCATTTGTGGGAGATGTGTAACTGTGAAACGCACAAGGCTTCAGATGAGTGCAGGCCAGCTGCGTGGTATAATATCACAAGAGATGCGGCGCCCGCACTTGCCGTAACCGGAAGAACCTAGACTGAAAGTGAACTTTAACTTACAGTGTAAGAGGAAAGGGGTGTGACATCTCGGAAACAACACTAGCCTGATCTGCCTGTTCCAGTGTTAAACCGTTGTCCTGGTTCTCATTATGTAGGGGCCTGCAGTGGGCGGACACCTACTTCGCTGTGTACAGCAGTGCTCCGCAACCTTGTAGAGTTAGCAACAGACGATTTTTTTTGGCTCACCGGACCGCAGCACAATTGCCCTTCCCTGCTTCTGTAATTTGAACAGGGCAGTGAGCTCCATGGTTGCATGACTGAATTCTTGTGTGTGCTTTCTGAGGAGACGGTGCTGTGATCTGGAGCGGGTGTTTCACGTCTGGCTAGACTGTTGTTTTCTCTCGTTTGTTTCCAGCCAGGGAGCCCTGTCCTCCACCCGCGCAGCCATCAAGAGAAGTAAGCCTTTCCATATTACTCCTATCTGTTGTCTAATGCCGAGCAGTGGCGGTGCGTCCATTGGGGGCGTTGGGGCGTTGCCCCACTAGCCATGGACGACCGCCGCTGGTGCCAACACATGCATAATAAAAGTAAAATAAATTTCAAAGTCAAACCAAATCCGAGCGCACTGACTCAGCGCTACAGGGCCGGGACGAGCCTGACAGAATCGGGCATTGCTATGGAAGTGGGCCGTGGGGGGCGGGGCTGCGGCAGAGAGTGAGTCACTGTGACTGACAGCGCACAGGCAGGCCAGGCAGCCAGAGAGCGTAAGCAGCTGCAGCGGGGTCGGGGTGACTACGCATGCAACAGCCAGGAGTACTCATAATTGAGACTGGCCTGCGCATGCGTAGTACCTATTAGACCTCGCCCCCCCCCCCCCCTGTAGCACTGAGAGACAATGGCAGGGACCCGGGGCCCCGGTTCCAACCAGGGCAGATTTTCTCCTGCTCGTAGCCCAATCCTGGCGCAGTGGCGCTGTTAAGCCTGCGCCAGGATTGGCTGAGACAGCAGGATCATGGTGCCGCACGTGGGTGTTTGCTGCTCTGTTCAGTTGGCCAATCACATATGGCTATATCAAGCCAAGTTGAGGTGATTGGCCATTTCTGAAAGCTGCAGACAGTGACGTGACCGCGCGTGAAGTCGAAGGTTCTAGAACTGATTTCCAGACCAGACCAGTACTGAGAGTCCAGTAGTCGACCAAGCGTGTGACTGACTCCCCCTGACTCGTCGTCGTATATCGGATGGTAATAAAACTAATAATGTAAGTAACGTAACGTTATTACTGTCTGTTGTTATTGCAGTTTTGAGTTTACACCCTGACCTGTCCGACCTGTCGCACTGCAGTGCAGGCCCATTTCTCATATATATGAAAGTATATAGACACACCACACCTTCTACCCAGCAGCAAAATCAAATGTTGAACACCTGGTAATTTGAAAAGCCAGCCCTCCCCTTGGCCCGTCACCTCCACCTTACTGTTCGTAACATGTCTATTTGAAGGCACTTTGAGGCTTTTCTCTCTGTTGGGCTCTGCAAATCCCCAAAATGGACACCTAGAATGTTAAATTACAAAGTATTTTCTATGTCCGTGTCATGATATGTAAGCAGGGCACTGGAACAACGCAGCAAGCGAACTCCAAATTATGCTCACGGTTGTCTAAATTATGCAATAAGCAAAGGCAAATTATGCGCAATATTCTGTGATAGTAACTATTGCTTGCTTTTTTAAATAAAATGAACACACACGAATACTATCTGGGTAAGAGTTGGCCCACGTTAATAACATTTAAACACGTGAGTGCTGCAAACTGCAACGGAAGGGTAAAATTTTGCAAGTGGTCTGCGTCTGCCACAGCTTAACATTGAGGTTTTCTTTAAACTAAGGTAGATCCGTTCGTGCCAGAAAATAACTAATATTTTGGCTGAAACTTGAAAATTATACAGCAAAGGGTAAAATAACGTGGCAAGCGATGTAAATCCATAATGCTTGTGCAGAAATGTCAGAGACAAACAATTGCATACCATTGTTTTGTTCGAATGTAAAGCACAAATAAATTAGTCCATTTGTGCAGCAGGTGCAGTGGCGCCGGGTTACAGAGGCCTGGATAAGCCCACCGAACCCTGAGTATTGATTGATTTCACAACTCAAACAGCGCCCTGGGGCCCTATTTCCTTCTCTACACTAGGGCACGAGACACAGTGGCTAGGCTGCTATTTATTACTCCAATATATGAATTAAGGCCACCCCATGAAAAAAATTAAATAAACAACCTGGTCCAGACCATGCTCGGGGAAACAGCATGGATTTGATTACGATATTTAAAGAAGGGTTGAACCATAGATTTCCCAAACTACCAGTCGGCATACATTTGAGACTGAGGCACTAATTCTGAAGTTGTGGCTGCGTTTACGACAGAGGTAAAAGGAAAGCACAACCAGGTGTACCAGCCCGCTCGACTCTTGAGTGGCTATATTCAGCTGCACAACCTCCTTCCGTGCGAGCATTTAAGGTACGGAGCTGGAACGTATTACACAAACCCATAACATAAAGCGCATTTTTTGTCGTCCGGCCCACGGCCGAGAGTGCTTGTGTGACGTGGGCTATAATAATCCGACACTAGGGCAGTGGAGTGTTTGGGTAACGTAACGTTGCCTTGGGCCGTGGTCCGTGGAATAGCAAGTTTGCCATGGTGAGGTCACGCTGCTTTCTTTTGTTTGTTGGCTTCCTTGCTTTTTCTTTAAAGGAGGGGGAGGCACAGATAAAAGCCCACATTTTTGATATTAGAATAAATCACTCATTTAACTCCAAACTTGGAACATATGGGACTTGTGTACTTTCGGTGTCTTTTCTTTAGAGTCAGCATGCAAGGAATTAAAATATATGCATGTTAGTGTATTGGTCCGTGGAATAGCAGGTTTGCCATGGTGAGGTCACGCTGCTTTCTTTTGTTTGTTGGCTTCCTTGCTTTTTCTTTTACAAAGAACAGTAGTAACAGGATAGGTGTGTATTTGTAATTAAATAATCATGCATATTTGGGAATGTTCGCAATGTGGTGAATCGGGAGGCATGGATAAAAACGGGTTCAGTCCATGGCTGTAGTAACATGCTTATAATGCAATGTAAAACTTTCCAAGCCCATTCAAAGGAAAGTTCACATTCTACAAAGGGCGCGGAGAAGGTAGTTTCAGTGGGTACTTCTGTTCTGGTGAAGTTGACCCACATTGGGCTCTCTGCAGCTGCTGCTACGTTGCCTCTAAATCCCTGAGCAGTTCAGGATAAGGCTCTGAGCAGGGTAACTCTGAAGCGGAGGGAGAAGGCAGCCGGGCCCTCGGCATCTGGTTGAGGCAGAGTATTCCTCGAGGGAGCCGCCGCATTACTCTCTTGTTTCATACTGGCCTGCTGCTCCATGAGCTGACGTCCGAGTGTGTGTGTGTGTCTGTTGTGGTCCCTGTGGCTAGTGTTGTGATGTACTGAGGACCAGACTTCTAAAGTTATCAGCTTTCGAGTGCTGCACGGTGCACCAGTTATCAGCTTTCGATTGCTGCACCTTGGCTTGTCGGCGCAGTAGGTAGGGTGCCTGGGCTTCTACGATGATGTATGGATGGAGAATGAATGTATGAGTGTGGTATGCTTCCTGGCTCAGGTGTTTTGAAGTTCTCTGAATGTGGCATAATCCTGCTTATATGTTGTCAGTGTGTACAAGTGGCTACACGTATGCAGGGCTGGCCCCGTGTCTTTATACAAAGGTTGAGCTGGGCACTGCCTGTCTTCTGACTCTACAGTAGAGCTGTGTGCTCTGGTATTGTGCTTTGTGCCTGCTGGTTGGAGCTGTATGCTTCTAACCCTATACCTGAAGTACACGCAGTGGCGGTGCGTCCATTGAGGGCGTTGTGTTGTACTGCCAGTTAAGGACAAGCCACCCTTGGCGCAAAGATTAGACTTTTGCAACCAATAGCTTGTGAAGAGGGTTCAGCATTGAATGTAATGAACATTGCTTCATGTCTGAAGGCCACGGTGGGTGGTTGGACTACCAAACGTAATGTAAGTGGCCTTTGATAATTCACACACCTGCTGGATTCGGATTGTGCGATTGTCCAGTGAAATCCGATATATGACGTCACCTCTTGTCACCGAACATACTTATGACAAGTAATGTTGAAAAAATCAAATAGCATAATCACATTATTATTCGTAGTTGCCAGTGCTGTCGAATGCCAGGGTTTCTGAATACCAGGCATGCTAAGTTTAAATTCATACTTTCACCAGCCTGTATTTCCTTTCTCTTTATCTCTCTTGCATGTCCTTTTTCATCTGTGCTTTCTTCATTTTACACTGTTTTCTTATCGTTCTTGCCCTCCTCCTTTTTCCCTTTTTCGTTTTTCTCCGTTTAGCTCTCTGGCTCTGGGACAAATTCAGATGGTGAAAAGTAACCCTTGTTCTCAAAAAACGAATGTTGGTTGCTTGCAACCGCATGCACAGCGTGCCCATTGCCCGGCCATTATCATTTTGTGCTGATTGCTCTGTTTATTTGGAGAGTTGCACGACATACATCTCTGTGGTAGTGCTTTTAAAATCTAATTTAAATGTACATTTTTTTACTAAGAATGAGGAACTCTGCAGTTTCAAATGGTCACGTTGTTGGGGTGACCCCTGCCCATTAAATGTTACGATAGAAAATGCAGATTTGGTAGCTTCTCTGATGACAGATTAGCCATTGCTCTTTTGAGCAGAACAAACTTCTGGCACCACTGAAACAGGCATGAGCAACAATACCCTTACTGAAAATGCACAGCTTTGGATTCTGCAGATCCATTCAGTTCTAAGTCAATTGCTGAAGCCCCCTTGGAAGCTAAGGTCTTTAAAGCACTAGTCCCCCCTAAATTGGAGCCGGTTATGGAAAATGAGAAATGCTTTAGTGTCACAAATCTGGATTTTTGACTTGAAAAAGGGCAGAGGCAGTCTGTTATGCAAAGTTATGTTATCAGTGTTTTTATAGAACTGCATTCACCCATGAGGGTACTCAGGCGCTCCGAACCAGGTGTGTGAGGCCAGCCCAGGGGGCTTACTTGAAACTTGAAAGTCTGAGTCAAAGCCAAGGAATATCATATATCGGAAGCTGGTAAACGACGTAGCATCTTTGTAGGGGCACTTCAGAGCTCAGCTGTCTCTGATACCATACACCAGCGGTCTTCAAACTGTGATCTGCTCCCCCACTATGGGGACATGTCTACAGCTCTAGGCTAGTGCTGTATGGGTGACATGGGTTCTTGTTACTGGCACAAGCGAAATAAATGTCCGATTTTTTCAGTTGTGGACTTAAGGCTGAGAATGTATTGCTATTACGTTAGTTTCTTGTGAGAAGTCTGCCATGATAAACATCTCGCGATTGCTCTAATATAGGGGGCTCTTCATTTATTAGCATCATAGAGTATTTATGTGGCCTGTTGGTGTCTCAGAAGGCTTTGCCGTATCTGTCCTCTATCTCGGTGGAGGGGATTGGGGAGGAAAGGTGGGGAGGCTATCTCATGCGGATTGATAACAGGCTGCAATCGCCTCGGTGCAGGATGCTGATGCTGGCGAGTTTCTGCCCCACCACTTTCAAATGTCACCAGCCGCCACTGATGCCGAGCCCTCTCAGTTATTACGCTCACTTTGTGAAAACTTTCCACTATCAAGAAGTCATGAGGTTAACTTCGCACAGAGGCACTTTTTTAATCGTATTACATATGATCAGGGCTTTAAGTGGGATGAAAAAAGTTTGTGATATGGGGGAGGAGGTGTCTCTAAATGGTGTGTGGCCTATGTATGTAATGGCATGGCTTAAAAACACAATCTATATTTCTGTGATTTCCATAGTGTGCAACCCAACCGTAATTTAGTGCCTTTCGGAGCTTTCTATTATTGCATCTACATACACGAAAAGCCACGTATTTGAGTGACCATGTCTTCCGAATACATTTTTGACCCACTTATTGGCACTGCGAGACACTCGCGCTGCCTTCATTCTCCACTTCGGAGTTCTCCGTCGTGGCCCATTATAAGAACCTATAGGCGACTACGTTTAAAGTATGCATTATGCAAGAGTAATATGCTCCAAAGGAAAAATACAAAAAAATCACACCCTGGAGATAAGGGAATGCAAGATTAAGAAAAACATGTGAAATATAGGCAGGAACTAAATCACTTACATGGATCACCTTAACGCTTTTAACGTTCATTGTTCTAGTGTCGATCAGTGTTTTCACCAGTAGAGTTAATAAAAATGCTATAGGGCCCCATAGAAACCTGTTTTAAGGTTTGTTTTTTTAATTACTACCGGGTCTGAGACCCGGTTCACTTAAGTCCCGCTTATGGCATTGTAAGGTATGCCTTTTTGTTGTGTTTTTTTGTAGTCGCCAGCGCTCTTGTAAATCGGAATCTATCATGGTTTTATTTTGTTATGTTCGACAAAATCAGTAAAATGATACTTTCTGTTGCCCAACAGCACTACTTTTGGAAAGAAGAAATGGATCAAAACAATACACACTTGTAATATGGCGTTACTGGCAACTCATGCAAATGAGCGGCCCCAGGCAGTTTATGTAATCCGACCTAACCTGTTTTCGAAACTTGTAACACTGTCTACTTATAGCTCGCAAAAGAATATACTTGCACATATATGTATTCCATTCTGGAGGCCATGAGATCGAATCCTAGGCAGGGCTGACTCTGCCTTACATTTTTCTGAGACCAGAAGATTGAATGCCATAACTTGGGAAATGGTCACATGTTGTTTACAAACCTCTTAGAAATGGCGGAAGGGCGATATTTGTAGCTATTCAAACACATCTTAAAGATATCAAAGTTTGGATGAGAGGGTGCCCAGTTTCATAGGTGCTACGTATCCGCTCTGGTGCATGTCAAACAAGCATTGGCATAGCCAATAGGTCTTCCCTTTGGGACCTTATAAGTGTTTAGCTATCCAGCACAATATCCTTCGTGCAGCAACTGCTGCATGGCTAAACACTTACAGGGTCCCAAAGACGAGACCTATTGGCTATGCCAGTGCTTGTTATCTGAGGCGAGTGAGCAGTCGGGCCTCTTCATTAATACAGTGCGTCAATTAACTATCTTCCTGTAGACTAAAACTCTATCCAAAGATAATTTAAAATACTAGGTATCCTCTCTTGACCTATACATTTCACACAGATTTTCAAGTAAGTCCCACAACTCTTTTTACTGGAGTAATAAAAGCAGCCTTTTCTTAGGTTATGACAAAATATTCCCTCCCAGAGATCCAGGCGGTTTCAGAAATGATTAAGACAATGCACTAAAAGGGTGAACTACACTTGCAGACTCACTTTTGGAGTATAGGTCTTGTGCACTACAAAAATGTATCCTCCATATTTGGAATTAAGTACACATCTGACTCAATCAGTGAATCAAATTCCTGCTTGAGCTGAAATTAATTTGATGGATCAGCCCACACTAGAACCCTCATTGTAGGATGAAAACAATGATGAAGAGTCCAATAGCCACATTTCCTGAGCAACATTATTGCTGTTGGGTCTCGCTGAGCCAGCGCATGCGCTGCTCTGCGAGACATTTAGTGTGTGGCTCCAGAAAATGCTACCACGCGCTTTTGCCTGTGGCGGCCTAGAGCTTGCGGTTACGCGCTTGTGCGCGTGGGCGCATCGCTCCGCCTCTCCAATGCTCGCGATGCCTTTCCTTCCTCTTTTCTTAAGGCTGTAACGCAATGAGGCTCGAGAATACTTCTGATTGGGGCAGGGGGCAATATGTGTGAGCGTGGTTGCTTTTGCGGACGATCGGGGATGGGCAGCAAAGGAAAAGGAGTCTGTCTCTTCCTTACTGCCCAGAGAAGACACGGACAATGTACTCTTCTTTTCTGTGCTGGCAGCTGCCCACACCACATCTCTCTTCCTATTATACCCTCCCTCTTCCTATTATACTCTCCCTCTCTTTCTGTCTTGCTCCTCACTTACTGACACCGTGACTTGAAGAAACGGTTCACAACATCTTTGCTTCTTTCATTTAGTTGCTTCCCTGTGAAATGGATCCAAAAAAGAAAAACACTCTTGCGGGAAATGCCCCTTTTCTGACATTTTTCTATTCCAAAGTGCAGCCTTGTGATGGAGAGAAATAAAAAGTTTTAAGTATGAAAATAAATACATAACTAAATAAAGCAAGACCGAGTGGTTGCAAAGTGACCATATTGGTTTTATTCACATCCAAACACAGGTGGCAGAATATCACATTTAAAGAAATTGCTAGCAGCCAGCAGGCTAACCAGTCCCACGACGCGCTACCAAGATGAGTCCACAGGCTTATGAATGTTTAGAACAATAAACAAAACTTTGTAAAACCACAAAAGATGTGAAGGATTTCAATGAAAATTGCGATCTTACAGCAATAATGTCACTATTGTGTGCTGAAAATTGCAAATGTTCACAAAAACAAAGAAAATAACTTTCCCATAAAAAAAATAGGGAAAAAGCTTGCTGCACAGAGCCGAAGGACATGCGTCTTGTGTTGGCAACCAGTGTGGATTGCCCACCGCTAAAGGTGTTGCCTAGTGGGTGTTTGAAGTTAAGCAGCAGGGACTTGCTGCCCACAGGGGCCAACCACTGCTGTGCTTGGCCAATGGCTGTGAGTAGCCAGTGTTAGCTGCTTGCAATGGATTGGACGAAGACCTGTCTGAAAGCCATGCCACACAGCAGTTCCCCGCTGTGCACAGTAGAAGACTGTCTGAAAGTGTTACCCGACTATGGTGTGATGGGATGTTCTGCTACCAACCCTGCTGTGCACAGCTGAAGGCCTTGCGTTGTGGGGGGTTGAAACTTAAGTTAAAAAGAAATTGAAAATTGAGTTGTCTGGCGCAAAATCATTGAAATTCTCTAGTTTTCTTTAGCAATACACACAACATACCCCATAATCCTCACCATTTACCGTGCTCAAAACACAAAACGGCATAGAAACAAAAACAAGCATTGGCATACCCAAAAGGTCTCGCTTTTGGGACCTTATAAGTATTTAGTTATGCAGCATAATATCCTTGGCGCAACATCAACTGTGGTAAACACTTCTAAAGTCCCAAAGGCGAGACCTATTGGCTATGTCAATGCTTGTTTTAGTGGTTAGGAAAGGGCGTGTTTAATGCGTCCCTTCCTAATATCGAATAGCATCGGTATGTATGAATGTTTTGTAACTACAATTGCGGTCGCAAAACCCTTGCAAAACACTCGCATTTTACCACCTACTTCAAGTAGCTGTACTTGACCAACCACTGCTGCTTATAGACCTTTGGCCATGTGCATTAGGAGTTGGCTGCCTGCAGAGGGCTGGGAGAAGAGCCAGGTGCTGCTAACTACCCCTGCTCCATGTAACTGAAGGTCGTGTGCAGCTGGGGTTGGGTGCCTGTGGCGAGTTGAGCACACTTGCTGAGCATGAGGTTGGGTGCAAGGAACAGTTGGATGTTATACAGAATCAAAAAATCCAAATTCACTAAAACGACCAACATTTAGTGTGCAGTTATGATTTGCTTTGGTTATAAGACCTTGATGTACGTTTTTCTTTGTAGTGAAGAACACACCTGCTGGATGATGGTGAATAAGTCATCGGGAATCAATAGGATCTATTTTTATTGCATGGTGTTTATACGCAAAGTGATAGCATAAAACAGAAGATGCACTGAATATTAATTATTTACTTTAAACATTTCATTTCAAAATAAATAATATTAAACTTCTTGTCCAGCCTCGCATTTCAATCCTTTGAAAAAAAACTCAACACACTAAAACAATCTTATGTTAAAGGGAAGTTATTGTTAGAACACCTAAATTAATAGAGCTTGCATTCAGAAATAAATCTAAGTATTCCCCAGATATATACAGTTAAAATATTCTGCAACATCATTAATAATGGCATTAATTTCACTTGAGATGTCACCAATGATGTCATTTAACATGTCATCAGTTATGCAAAATTGCCATCTAGGTGGTCTTTCATTTACATACGACCACCATTAAGAACTTCTTTTTTTATCCAAGCCACAAGTTTGGCATTGTGTCCTTTTGATCTTTTGAATGGCCAAAATGTAATGTGCCACACTCACCCCGATCAGCTCGCTCTCGCTTTATTCAAGATATTTGCCTGCTGACCTTAAAGTGATGTACTCCTTCTCCAATATAAACCAAAAATGGTTATCTCCTCAAAACAAACCCCACTTCCCTGTTAGCACTTTTGTCACATAGGTAAAGTCTCTTTGGATTCAAGTAGAAAGGCACGCTCTAGAGGTACCAGCAGATTCATTTGGCTTTATAAGCAGAGGGTTATATTGACTAGAGAACAGGGAAATAGCACCTAAAATGCTGCCCAGCAGGTACTGCCCCCTTTCTGTGTCTCAATCAATCACTTGATCAGACTTCAAGTACTGTGTGACATAACATCATTTGACAATTAAATCACACCACAATGCTGATCATAGCTCTCCACACAGAGAACTTGTTTTACAAGCTATTCTCAGTTCAAGTAAAATGTCTTTTGCTTAGGCCCCACAGGGTCTGATTGGGATCACAATTAGGCCCACGCACTCCCCAAACCTCTCCCACATTCCTGGACCCACCTTCCATGGATCACCAACTAGTTTGTCTCATTTGGATCTAGCCGGTTGCTTTTTCTTCATTATTTTTTGTTGTTTTATATAGTGTGAACTCCTACCACAGGGACTCGATCAATGCACATGAGCACCAGTTACAATACAGAAGATCCAATTTATTTTAATTTTAGGTGAGATTATTTTATTTTAGGGGAGATTAATAGATTTGCCCAGAATCACAGAATGTTGAGCTGACGCCGGGACTTAAACCAAGTTCCAACGTCAGCAGCTCTGGCCATAAGCTACATCCAATTTATTTTCTTCCTTTGAGAAAGATGGTCTCACAGCTAAACTTATGCCAGGACTTGCTCCCTCAACAAGGTCTAAAAGATACTGTGGCTGAGGTGACAACACCTGGCTCCTAGGGAAACCTCCTCTCCAGCCCACTAAAGCCTCATGGCGATGACCTGCGAGGGGCAAGATAAGGCAAAGCACATAGCTGCTGCTTCTCAGGTGAAAATGGCCCACTGGCACAAAATCACCTGGCCCCCAGCAAGACCCCTGCATACACCCACCCTTACCACACCCACCGTGGCCTGAAAGTGATGGCCCGGCAGGTGATGACACTTTCTGGCAGGGCAGGCCACAGGAGGCAGGACATCAAGGTGAAGATGCTCCAAAGGCCAAAGCAACACATTTACAACATGGCAGGGGAGTGTTTATGACACTGGTGCCACATTAAAGTTCTGTACACAACTTCGAATTGAAGTTTCATAAGGTTTTAAATTGTTACAGTGATAGGATAAACAAATTTGAGATTTATGATAATTGGTTTTACATTTTTTTACCTGTACTTTGTAGGCCTGCCAAGAAGAAAATTATTTAATTTTTAATAGGTTTTGGAATTGTCTTCCAGCCATTAGCACAAATGCACCTTATTCATTGCTGCTCCCTATTATTGCTGCTAACTTTTCAGTATAAAGTTGTATATGTATTCTATTGGCAAAAAATAATGTTCTTAACCTATTGTGTTTTTATTCCTGATTGTAATGATTTTTATTAATCAACAAATAAAGTAACAACTACTGGTGCCACATTAAAGTGGTCTAGCGGGAACTGGGGAGAAAGTAAGTGTATTGAGCTGGTTTACAAAGGCCCTAAAAAACCGGCCTACAGGTGGCCTAGAGGCACTGGCCCATTTCACAAGGCCCGACTGCCTGCCTTCCCAATCCGACCCTGGACCTAGGAGGTGTAAAACTTAGCAAATGTGTTAGGTGCTCATGGATAATGGGTAGCAAGCAATGAATGGCTTATCTCTAAATCTTTACCAATTTTTTCTCTGCAGATTTCACAGTGTGTGGCTACAGCAGCCCTACCATTCCTGATTTCCTGAGTATCTTTGGCAACAGCGACCAGGGAGTGAAGGAGGACACTAGCA
Organism: Lissotriton vulgaris; assembly: GCF_964263255.1. Taxonomy (NCBI): domain Eukaryota; kingdom Metazoa; phylum Chordata; class Amphibia; order Caudata; family Salamandridae; genus Lissotriton; species Lissotriton vulgaris. Next base: position 1,208,835,498 of record NC_141693.1, on the reverse strand, counting down.
GGAAGATCAGCTTTGACAGTCTCTTTATACCTACCTCAGAATGTGGCATGTCTTCCTTCCGCAGAGATGACAGTGTGAGCAAACGGGTTAGAATCTCCAAGTATGAGAAAACCATTCAGAAACTGAAGGCTGGGGAACCATTGGGTTGGCTCCCTCAAGAAGCGAAGAGTGAGGAGATGGAATTTAAGAGTGACCATGACAAGAACAGTGGCAATAATTTTAACAGCCGGAACTGGATGCTAAGCATGGACTCTAAAGCTACCATCTTGCCCCTACCGTCTAGGAGCAGTAACCGTGTGCAAGGCTTGGTGTCAAGGGGTTCAAAGTATGACCTACTTATACAAAATCTTAAGACGGGTGAGGCACTGAGTCCACAGAACTCTAACACTTACAAGAAGCCCTCCAAGTATGATCTGGAGAATATCAAATATCTTCACCTTTTTAAGACCGGAGAGGATCTACAGGAAATGAGTGGGGGAAACACTTTAAAAATGGGGGATGTTGTTCAACATTCCAAATGTGATCTCACTGACATTCAGCAAACTAGCCGAGATAAAGCAGCAGAAACGAACCCAAGCCTGACCCCAGTCACTCTCATCAGCACTCCATGCACTTTTGTGGTCACAGCTGGACAAACAGTGCAGATACCAGTCAATCATTTTAAAGAACCTAGTCGCTAGTACTACTGTACATATTGATTGACCAGAGTTGCCATTTATGGAATTGTTATTGTTAAGCTAAGCAAGATAGGATCGAGCTGCATCTTGATGCTCCCAACTGTAACCTTTGTATGGTTATAATGTGCGTATTTGGATTTGGCCATTAATATTACTATTAGGGTTTCAGTCAACAGGCAAGCTTGAGGGTGACCCTACATTTTTGATTTGGCTATACTTTTAAAACCGCCATCTCTCTTATCGCTCAATGATCCAAAAGGAAAGCTTTTCAAATCAATATTCCGACGTATATCTGAACTTTTCAATCTATTTGTGCAAGACATGAACATTGTGTGCATTCTGTATCAATGTACCAAAATTGATATGTGATATCATTTAAAATAAACAATAATATACCCACACAAAATAGTACATAATGGACTGTGGTAATCCAGGTGCTGCAGTAGAGGAGAAAAGAAACTACTTCAAAGATGGAAAATAAAAGTTTGTTGGTTCGTGGAGATGCAATAGGTGAATATGGAAGGTATCGATGAACATAGGAGGAAGTCAACTATGCACTGGATTCTGGATATCACTGGTTCGTGCTCTATTAAAAATAAAGCAATTAATATTATTTTTAGCTGCAAATAAGGTAATATCTACTTATTGCAACACGTAAAGCTGGAAGAGTGTTATTCAGCAATGTCTTCTTTAAAAAGCATTGAAATGATAATATAAAATTTGGGCTAGTTAAATCACAGGTTTTTCCTTGGGTACTTCTGGAACGGCATTCTCATTGCTCTTATAGCTGAGGCCTTGGACATCATTTATAGGAACATGTTTCAGTCGCCTCCAACAATAGCATCAAAAAGTGTAGAGGCTCCTCTTCTACATTCAAGTAAAACTGGACATTGCTAGAACAGTGATCCAATAGATGAAACTAAGTGAGAAACTAGAGTACAAAGAAACCACCTAAATGTGCTCCACATTTTGATAAATATGTTCCACCACTTTACATTGTATATTTAGTGCACATTTGCGTAAAAGGAAACTCCAGTATTGGTTCTGAATTTTGAAAAAGCACCTATGGCTGCTTTTGACACAGTTACATTGTTGTTTGTATTTTCCTGTCTCCCTTACTTTCAGAGAAAGTTTTCCTTTTTGACTGTGGTTGTCTTATGTTTATAAAGGATTCTTGTTACCGCAGATTCTTTAATTTAGAATATTTCCCAGCTGTTTGGCTCCATCTGGAAACTCTTCATAGAAGGACTTCCAAACCATGCTATGTGGCTGTGGAGCGGAGCCACATATAAGCACAAACCCTGCACGCTGCTGTCGGTCCTTTTCTTTCCATGCCTTTGAAAGCATATCCGGAGATCTGCTCCCACTTTCAGCAGTATGTCACAATTTTAAAATCTAAGTCCAGTTTGAAAAGGTACAACGTTCCCACCTACAACATAAGAGTTCAAAGCATGCCCAGACTGCAGAAAACATATGTTGGTAACAGACCCACGTATGGTGTGCCTTTGGTGCTTCGGCTCGGGAGTATTCACTCATGCATACTAGGGCAGTCCGGGACCTGAAGGAAGCCTATACGTCAAAGAACATAGACCTTGCTTAAGTCCAGCTCCAAGTCTAGTATTGAGGTCTATAAGAAGGTAAATCTGGAATTGACCCCATCCTGTCTCGCTCGGTCTAAAAAGAAAGGACGTCAAGGTACCAATTGATCTTTCTTCCAATCCACAATATTCTGCAATTGATCCCTATCTGCCCTGATTTCCCTGGGCCATAAATGACATTACAGCTAGTCCAGGCCTTTAAGAGGCAATGCAATGTATTTTTGGCACTCTCCCATGTCACTCATGCTCACTTTGGACACAAAGGATCTGTAGGGACCTCCTGTCATGTTACTGCTAGTAGATGTGTCCTGGGCACCATCTGAATCTTAGAACTCATTTGAAGTTATTCACTGACACGGTGCCGACTTCCATTCTGGATCAAAGCCAGTCTCTTTCTTCATCCTTGGTCCTGATGTGTCCACCACTGGAGGGGAATCCGTTGCCGACTCCAAAGTCCGACCCCAATGGTTCCAATTCTGACTAGACCAACACCCAGAGTTGATGATCGGTATGATTTAACCCCAAATGATGATGGTGACAATTTATACATGGACTTTGGGCCAGTGGGCTTGATACCTCTCTTGATGCAGGGCTAATTTCCAGCCTTGGACTGCCAACGAACGAGAATGCTTCTTTTGCTGTGGTAATTTGGCATGCGGCAACCTGGGCTTGCTACCACTGTGCCCTTATTCCCATTAAAAAAAAACACTTAACTGACATTTCATGGGTACTTGGTCTAAACCTTACTCTCCCCGTCGGGCAAACAGGCAAGTGGCCAAATGTCACCGACCCTAAATGACAACCCTCCTTTTTTCCTTTTACGCAACATCCTGCTTGTGACCGTTTAGTAGTCTAAGCTTGAACCAGTAAATAATTCCCCACAATCCCCAGGACAAGGAGTCAAAAAGGACTGAGGCATTCGAAAACAAATGTTCTGTTTGGCCTGCTTAGTTTTTTTTAGATTGATCAACGTGGTTTGACTAAAAGGTCAACATATGCACACCCTCTGGAACCTGGCCAGGAAGATCTTGCCAGCAGTATTTAAAAAATGTATGGCCTCCCTGGCTCAAAGAATTCAAGATGATCAGTTGGCGGCCACATACATAATTTGTGTTAGCTTGGATACCACTGTCGGCACTAGTGTGGAACTGTCACCATGCGTGGATGCGATCCACAGGTTTTCTATGAATTATGCTGGCATCCCTTATGGGTTTTCCTTTTAATGGATCCTGCTGATTTGATGAAAAAGCAGACCTTCTGGAACCGCTTCATGAAAAGTTGAGCCATGGCACATTCTTTGGGACTCTCGATCCATGCCTGACATTTTTCCCATCAGTTACTGCCTTTTAGAGGCTACTCCAAAGGGTTGATATATAGGCAATGCCATGGCCATCCAACCCACCTTGGTCACCCCGGTCGACAGGGACAGGGATCAGATAGGCAATGTGCAGGTCACCAGGGCATTGATCTTCCTAGTCTCCCTCCGCTACAGTATCTTCTGTCAAGCCGCTTTTACTTCACTCTTAGTGGAGCATGACTACCCTGGGTGGCAATCCATCACAGCAGATAGATGGGTCTTTAAGATTGTTCCTTCTGTTCATTTCCAAACTGCAGTGGCTTCCTCCAACATCAGAGCAGCTCTCAGAGGAGCAACTATCCATCTAAGAGGTGCGAGCTCTCCTGTTGAGAGTGTTCGGACCTAGAAATAGAGACAGGTTGTTACTCTTGCTGCTCATTGTGCTAAAGAAAAACAGAGGCCTTCTTTCTATTTTAGATCGTCATCCTCCGAATGCTTTTCAGCAGAAAGACAAATTCAAAATGCCACGAGAGTGTGGTATCCGGAGACTTCAGAGTATGTGCATCTGCTCTCTTATCAGGCCAGCCCTTCTAGAAGTTCTTCTGTAGCTTCAGCAAAGCAAGGTTTTCCATCCGAACACAGTGAGTGGAGTTTAAGCACCAGCAGTTGATTGCTTTTGATTTGTTAAATAAAGTATAAATAAACATTGGCCACGACCTCACATGGGACACAGGCCAGTATGATATCCTTTATTTATTTTTCAGTCTACATCCCCCATGGCAAGATGAAAACTAAGTGCCTGATTTAGAATTTAGCGGTTTGGCACTCCATTACAAATGTAACAAATATCCTGTCCACTTTATTTCAAGTTAATTCAGTCAAAATGCACTCTTAATAAGGTGAATGGGATATCGATTACGTTTGGGTTTCATTGTTGCTAGACCTTTTTGTAATGTTTCTTGAGTGTACCTATTTCATCAAGTCACCATATAGAACAGCTGCTAATTGCCTCGTATTTGGGTACAGTTCTCCGCTTTGAAAGTATAACCATAAGTTAACATTTCTGATGCTGCCTAAAGTGTTATTAGTGTCTTTTTCATAGCATGTAGAGTAAAGCCTGACCTTTGTTGGTGTTTTCAAGGAGCAATCCAAACACATTTGCCTCCTAACTGTACATTATAAACAGTATTAAATACTTTGTGATCCTGAGATAGATAGAATATAGGATTATATTTCACACCATGCTTACTTTATCCATAATTAGTTATTTCATTTTTATAAAGGACTATTTACCTCATGAGCTGCTTTGCATGACAATTTTTTTAATTCCAGTTTGTCATGTTTAACAGGCAACATTACCATACAATGAAAAGCAATTCCATTAATTTTGTAAGCAGATAGTCATGTCTGCTTTCAAAACAGAATATACAGCAGAATATATCCTCTTTTTTTCTGTATGTGGGCCATTATTACTTGGATCAAGAATATCCTGTTCCTACTACTCTACTGAATTATTGGAGTAGATTTTAGAAAGTAGCACAAACAGGGATTTGTCTCATGAAGAATGCCATGATCAGACGTCCGTTTTTTTTCTCTAAATTACTTTTGGTTTATAATTTAATCCGGAAAACAAAATGGCTTAAGTCCATCTCCATTTAAGTCGCTTGATAAATTTCACTTTTAATCTCATTTTCTGCTTTTTCAGCTTCATTCTGAATGAGTGGATCATGGCACCATAACTTCTGCTCACACAAGGAATCTCTATCGCAGTTTAGGCAGCTATCTATTCTACATGGCATACTTATACTGCCAGTATTTTCAGGAATGTTTGAAACTTTGGACTCTGAACACCATTGTGCACTGCCACAAATGTTTCTTGATCTTTGAGAAGCTCTTTTTTTCTGTACACAAAGTTTCAAACAACTGCCGCAGGGCAACATAGTAATACTCCATCTTTTATTCTGTCTGGTATGGCAGTTAAAAATTACTAATTTCACTAAACAACCTTCAGATTCTCTTATTGAGAAGCGACCCGATTCTTCATCTGCAGCAACATCTTTATGGACCTGGAGAACATTTGACTTGCTGGACTTAACATTGGATACAAATTTGTCTAACATGTTAACCTGTTCAATCTCTGTACTGCTGAATTACTGTATGTTATGTTTCTACATGCCTTGGCAGTCTTTTTATATGAAGCATATCTTGGGTATAGCTGAATAAAATTCTCAGATCTTCATAAAATAGACATTGACAATGTTATAGCATTTTGGTTCCCAAACTGTAGTTTTCCAGACTATTTCTTTTTATGAAAAGATTTCTTCCTAGAAATCCTTCAGTTTGCTACTTTAACTTTCTCAAGTTAGCTATTGCATAGCGAGCAACAAAAGTTGAGCTGCTTACTACAAATCATCCATCTTATTGTTTAGAACTTTGCTAGATGTTGTTCTTCCTCTAGTTCAACACAAAGACTGCATGTACCTCACAATTCCACATGGTCATCCGACATCCACAGATTGGCCAATAGAGCAGCTAAGATTGATGATCCGTAGGAGTACATAAACAAACTAAAACACAAAGGAAAAAATAACATAGACAAAGGTAAGGCTACTACCTCTTAAGGCTCTGTTACAACTTTATCAAGAATACCTCATTTTGTTTCTGCTCCCAAAATAACTGATCCTGAGGACATCACAATCTTATGATGACAAAATAGTGCCGTATTCCGAGTTGTCTCCTGCTGGTGCCTAGAGAAATCAGGAACAAAGTGGGCTTTGGTTTGCCACACCTTGAACCCGTTGTGCTATTCCCAGTCACAAACCAGTCATAGGTTATTTGCACAGTAACTGGTTTGCAAATGGGAATACAGTTTCCGATGCATCCTATGTACTAATAGGTTACATTATCAATTGTACATTTGCAGGCGGTTTGAAAACGTCCTGCCTAATCAAAATTGGGCATCTTTGCAATTTGTGACACCATTGTGACTGGCTCCAACTGCAGAGAGGAAGGCCTGCAAAGACTGCAGACTTCAGTCGCTGCATTCCCTACATTTATATTCCAGGGCAGAAAACAATTTTTAAGCAACTTTTGCTATTAATGGGATCGTTACTGCTTTAAAAAAAAGTGTTTTCCATTTGGGAAGACACCTAGGGGAGCAGGCAGTGGTCCCGAGCTGCCTTCCCCCTCCGAGGGAATTGACGTGTTTCCCAAAGAGTAAGCTTCCCCTTTGCGAATCAGATACCCTCCCTATTGAGATGTCGGAATTTAATGAATGGTTTGCAACTTCAGTTTTTTGTGACAAACTATTGACACATCCCTTTCCAAGTCACAAAGAGGAGGGTATAACCCTTTCATGCCCCTTCTATTTGCAATTTGAGCAGGGTTGTAAAAGCCCTTTTACTTGTTGGAAAGTCTGTTCCAACTCATAAAAGTCCTTCTGTAAATAGTACAAAGGTATTTTGCAATCACACATTCTTTGATTTTGGTACTTCAGGCCCCCGAATCCGATGGAAATTATCCGTTTTGGAGTAATTTCCCACCTTGAAATTTTACCAGCTTTGAGCTGGGTCTGGTGTGGGGAGTGCAACGGCACAATTGTATTCCAGCATCTCCTGTGATTTCTAATAAAGGCTAAATCAGGAATTGCAGTACACTTGTTCATTCTTCTCTCTTTCACCAGCCAAACAGTAGTGAATTCAGTCTTGTTAGGTGATCCACATCGTAGCATATAAGCAGATCAGAAGTTAGGCTATGTGTCAAGAAACTACTTTAAAACAAAAGAAAACACTGTGAACCCACCATGTACAAAGCTCCAGTTTAGAGAGGCTGGCATTCTACCATACATACCTGCAACTGTAGTAAACGACCTCTTGATCATCATGCTTGCACAAAAGGAAACTTCCCATCGGTACAGCACACAAAAAAAGCTTACATGGTGCATTTGTGAGTCACTAACACTTCTTTCAGTGTAGCATTGTAGTGCATCACATATACCATTCCCTTGATCAGAACGTAGGAAATATCAACATGCAAGTCTTACATAGCAGGTGCACTTATGTGTTCTGCAGTGGCGCCTCTGATTTCGGTATCCTCCTCACATGTGGGCTGTCCTTAAATTCTCAGTCCAAAGCAGTGTGTACATTGCAAGGTGGGGTTTAATATCTGACTGTGTCCCAAGATCGCTGATGAGACTCTGGTATGTTGCTGAATCAAGCATATTCTTGTAAGAATAAGACTAAAGGTTGGAGTTGATGCTGCATTCCGGGTACGTGTTTCCACCAGCAGTACACAGCATCTAATGACGCAAAATAAGTGTTCTGCATGAATGGTGTAGTGCTCCTACTCTACTCCTATTTCTCCTGGCTCAATTATTTGAAATTGGTACTGTTTTTGTACTTTCATCATCAGTTGTTTTTCTTCGTTGACATGTATAGTACTCGTTATGAAGTTTTAAGGCTGAAGAGATTTATGGAAATTAACATGTTCCTGCCAGATTGTCATAACTTTTATGGTATATCATTCACAGATAGTACTAGCACCTTTTTGAAATACACTGGGTAACCCAAAATTTACTTTCAAATCTAAAGGCAGATGGAAAACCTTTTTTGACAGCCCTTGCAATTGCTCTGTTGAAGAATGCGTTTTATTCCTACAATTGTTTTGATAGATGTACTGGTTGATTATACTGATGTACATATTCAGTTGCTGCAGTTCTTTGGAACCAAAATGTATATCTCAGTTGTTGCAGAGACATAAAAACCATTGTACAATTCTCCAGTTTGTACACACGTTAAATGGAAAAAAATATTGTTCCATCGTATGACACCGATCCTCTTGCGCCAAGCATAATACCAAGCTGAGCTATTTTTTTGTTCTTTGCTACATTGTTTGTCAGCAGTTAACAGATTTTGTTAGGAGTCTATATTGAACTACTACAAATAAGACAGACTCTTTTGGTACTTATTCTGAAGATAATCAGGTGTCCGCAATTTCCTAATCTCTTCCATGAGAAGAATATTTCCCTCATCAGATTTAATATCAGGACTGGAGGCTAAGGTTATGCCTTTCTTTATTTCGTTATTTTTCACTCTGCAGCTTTACAAACATTAAAGCTATCACAAATCTGTCAAAGACTACATAACCTGTGAGTCTCAAAGCACCAAATAATCCTCCAATTATAAAACAGCAATTCATATGGACCCATCCTCAAGAAACAACACATGTTTCTTATCTGCTTAACAAACGAGTAACTGCCTTATTTTTCTTGAAGACTCATATATGTCGATGTCATTTGTGACTGGGATTTTTGTTATATACATGTTAGTAATTATTGTCTGTTCTATGCTCAAGGGTTAACTGTTCTTTCAGTTGCTAGGTTCGCATTTGCTAACTCCGGCAGGGACATCTTGTCTACTCACGCCAGAGCGCATTTGAAAGTTTTGTGTAAGATTCTGAGAGTATACACGTCTTGCTGAATCTTGCTTGCCTGACCCTTGCCTGAAGAAGTGACTGGTCAAGACACAGGAGCACCCACTGTCCTTGAGATGGGTGGGACAGGTGAAACTCACTCTCTCTTTTTCAATGGTCCTGATTTTAGCAGCAGACCCTCGGATGGGATTAGTGCAGCAAGCTGCGTTTGCATTGGCCTGGCATTCTTCACAAGTTAAAACAACTTATTGAGCACAGAAGTAAGTGAATTGTCTCTCCCCAACCACACACTCAGGACTCCTGTTCAGTGATGTGAAAACACATTGCCATAATGAATTAATTATTTTAAATTACGCATGAGTTTCCCAGAGTATCCCAAGGCAACTGTTTCTAGGTGTTGGGCCTACACTCTGTTGTCTGCAAACTGAGCACTGGGCATGAAGATAAATGACTATCTAATCTTGATTTCCTGTCTAAATTAATATTCATTTATTAAGAGCCTTAATTCTGATTTTCTTGCAGAGATTATTGAGAAGCAACCATTTCTCCCTATTGTAAGATGATCGGTGAAGGCAGTAGGTTTATCATTTAAAGGGCAGTTTCTTTTGCAACAGAGCCTCAAGGCAAGCCAATTGTTTTACTACTCCACTAAAGTAACGGGCAAGTTGATTTCACCAGCGATACCATGTGGGTGGAACGTAAAAGACAATTTCTTCTTTGGGAATGCTAACTGTGCTCTGTAACCCGAGATACACCGCTCTTTCCTGATAATTTATCACAAATTAGTGACTGCAGAGCTGGGCATTATCACCTTGTGTGGTCTCTTCACATATCTCTCTATTGAGGGGCTCAGTAAATGGATCACCACCTTTTCGGCCTTGGACAAAGTTCAACAATCTATGAAAAAGTTTTGGACAGAAGATTTTTGACAGGTCCAGTAGAGTCAGGCGATGCTCAGATGACTGCACCTTTTTCCAGTCTTACAAAGGAAAGCGAGGCAATGGCAGTATCAAAATACATTTGGAAGATTCTTCCCCACAAGTGGAACTGACCGAGGTGGCAGAGGAGTATTCCATGGTGCTACCAACACTCCAGGTAGTCTCCAGTAAGGATTACTTGTTTTCCCAACCATTAGCGGGAGAGAGGCTAAACTTGTTTCTCCAAAGGGGAAGCATTTAAATTGGGTGTTGGTGGAGCTCCTGCCACCAACACCCCCCCCCCCCCTGACCCCCCGCCCGACCCACCCACACCAGGGCCGGACTGACCGTAGCGGGCACCGGGCATTTCCCCGGTAGGCTGCCAGGGTTGGGGGCCGATTTTGTTACAGGGACGTTTTTGCAGCATAACTGCAATATTGGGCACTCTAACGAAATCGTACGAAACCGGCTGTGGCAAACAGCTTGGCCGCATCCCCAACCTCCCGGGGGGGGGGGTCGCCAGCCGAGCATTTTGCCAGGGCCGGCTATGGTTCTCAGTCCGGCCCTGCCGCCACAGTGCCCCAGGGAACACCACCTCCCCGGGGCACACTTTATCTGGAACTTCTATAGAACTCAAGTACAGGTAGAAATACTAGACTATTTTCTTTTTAAGAAATAAAGGCTGTCTTCACAGATCAGGAGGTGGAATCATTACTTCGCAGATGAGCAGCGTTTTTCACATCCCTGCACCCAATAAGCTTTGTAAGCAACCTTTTTCTACTTGAGAAAAAAAGACAAGGACCACTGTCCAGTGATCACCTCCAAGAATTCAGCAAATAGCTGATGTACCACAATTTGACGATGAAGGGGAATCGCCAATTCAGGAACATTCTTCTACCAAATGACTGGCTTGCAAGACTAGATTTGGCAGATGCCTGCAATTTAAATCTGTGCAACCCACTGAAGGTTCCTTCAGTTCACTTGAAGGGAACACACATATAAATTCATAGCCTTGCTATTTGGCCTATTCACAACGTCTGGGTGCTTCACCAGCTTTGAGAAACCAGCCATAGAATTGCTCTGTTCCAGAGGAATTCATCTGATAGCAAATCTTATTAACCAGAGTTTATTTTGACTAAATGAAAGGCCTGCAGATAATATTAGTCCTTTTGGAGGTATTAGGCTTCATCTCCAATGTGGAAAAGTCAGAGATCATTCCAGCCCAGAAGATTATCTTCCTCTTATTTGTAACAGACTCAGTCCAGCATACTTTCAAAGTTCCTCAGAAGAAAATGGGCAACATCAATAAGGACATGAGTGATACTATCATCCAGCTGGCCAAGTTGGTGAGATTATACAGAGCATTTCAGGGATTGAAAGTCTCTTCTCTCCAGAAAGAATTTGGTTATGTGGAGGAAACTGACCTCTCAAAAAAAGAGAAGACCTGTATCCAGTAGTTGTTAGATCACAGTGAGGACTGAAATAGTAGGGCTGGATTTGGGACTGCTCCAGACCTAGTAACAGAATTTGGATACAAGTTGCTCAGGATAGGGAGCTGACTGGAGATATTACCAGAGGAGGACAGTAGTCTGATCAAGGACTGTGAATGCACTTCAGTTGTCTGGTGGTGCTGGGGTGTGTCCTTTTTGTTGAAGTGGATGATAAAGGGCAAGGTATACTGATCTGTGCCCCTAAAAATGGGCAACGTATCAGCAGTCCAATACATCACCATAGTAGGGGCCACCAAGTCCAAAACACTGGTGGATGTGGCCAATAATGTGTGACCTCTGATTGCACAAGACACTTTCAGTCTTTGCTGACTATCTGGCAAGGTAACAATACTTGATAAAGAAATGGATTCCAGATGTAGGAAAATCTGTGTGGTTAACCCCATTTTATCTGGATTGGTGCTGATTGTTTTGTGACTGTACTCTCTCCACTCTTGTTGCCCATCATCCAAACATCCATAAGGATCAAGGCAAATCGCTCACGCTAATGCTGGAAGGATCTCTCCACCTGAGGCGTGAAAGGTCAGTGGATACACTAGAATTTCCCAGGACTTTAGGATCAGGCAATGTGATTCATCAAGAAATCTTGAGCAGAGACAGCAGTCAAACAGTACAGTTTGGCGTGGAGAAGGAAGCCCCGTTGGTATTTGGGATTGAATCTGGATCCCTTGGGGGCTAATGTAGTCAATTTATTGAACTTCCTCTCAAAAATGGCTGATGGACTTATATGTAGTAAGCCATATGGCACCATCGCTGCTTATACACTGGATTTGGGGGCAGGCCATATGCCACTCTATGAGGTTCCTGTGAGAGAACACCCATTAGTGTGGAAACTACTTCAAGGCATCAGATTACCTTTCCCCCAAAATCAAAGTACTGTCAACTCTAAGAGATGCATTTAATTTTGAACCTTATAGAGTAATGGCAAGATAACTAATATCTGTCATGGAGGCTGTTACTTAGTCTGATATCAGGTCTGTGGATGGTTCAGTTAGGATGGTTACTCTGGAAGGGGTGACCTTTACAGTTTCTTGGAGAACTAAATCCAATATTAGAGCTATCTCTTATTGCACTTTTCCAGGATAATCCTAATTTATCTTCGGTCACATGCATAAGAATATGTGTAGAAATGTATGCGGAGTAGTAGATTTCAACATTCTCTTCATTTCCTGAGGGTATTGGAACAAAAACAAAACTTTCAGATAAGAAAAAAAGGAGAGCCTATGAATGATGATCCAGGGAAGAAGAATGGCAATTTTCTTCAGGACTATTATTAAGGAATTGCTGTGTGATGATTAAAAGTTTATTGTACTTCTCTGACTCATGCCTGGAATATGCAGTTCTTAATTGATATGTGATACTTTTAATGTTCATGGGACTTCTTAATGAAAAAGAAATGCATAATCTTTGTACCCGTGATAGAATTTGTACTTTCTTTCACAATAGCTAAGATGAGAATAAAGTTATCTTTTTATGAAAAGTATGCTTTCTGATGACTACCTTATGAATACGTATATAAACAAAAAAGATAGTAAGGGATTTTATTCACATAGGTGAATGGAGAATACTCCCAGTCCCCTGGACGAAGTATCACAAAAACACAAGAGGAGTACCACCACGAAGAACTAAGCAAGAGTTTTGAGTGGGATGTCTATGAAAAAAGAAAAATATTCTTTTTATAAAAAAAGAAAAATATTCTTTTTATAAAAAAAGAAAAATATTCTTTTTATAAAAAACCCTCACTCACCAACCTAGTTGGTGACATGCTTCATCATTGGGGTCCACCCTGACAGCCGAGTGCCATCAGGGTGTGCTTCGACACCTGGACTACAGTGGAGCTGGTATTTGTGCAAGTGATGCGAAAAAGTGATGTTAAAAATTGTCCTGGTATGACTTGTGTGAAAATGATTTATTCAGAAGTTACTGGACAATATTAAAAAGATGTGTCGATACATAGAGATACACACGGTCATAAAAACCTCCTATGTGATTGGTCTACATTTTTCAACCTGTGGGTGGCAAATTCCAGGTTTTCGTCAGGACCAGAGGAAAGTGGGTGGTCTGCACACTCTAACGCGCAGCCAGTCCTAAATTCCTAGCACCTACTGTCAAAAATCTGTAGTAGGTAAAACCTCAAACCTGCACTGGGTGAGGAAAAAAGCAAAAGACCTGTGGGAGGAAGAGAAGAAAGCAGTCACTGATAAACCATTTACGTGCCTGTAACGTAGTGTAGTGCTGGCTCTCACGTGTCAGATCGCTCCGTGTCCATCCCATTCTGAACATATGCATACTAGCAATGTGCTAGAACAAAATCCATGCAAATGTACCGATTTTTAGTGGGCTAACATATACTAGGACATAGCCCTTCATGGCTCACTCAGGCACACAGATCAATCATCGGTAACAGTGCGCTTTACAAGTGTTAAAATCATGGTGTGCTCTGTGATGAATAATCGCATTTAGATCGGGCACTCACAATCCAACAGTATTGGTGCGTGACTAAATTTTTCTCACAGACAGCGTGAGTTGAAACCATGTGCAAAAATATTTCAACATTTAAAACACACAAAACAAACGCACATAAAAAGACCACAAAAAACTGAGCTTACTCCTATTCTGGGTCTTAAGGCTTCACATTGGCAGAGGGAAGGCTAGTCTCAGCCAGGGTACATAATCTAATGAAAAATAAAGAGTGAATCAGACTCGCGGTGTAACGAGCACGAAGGGGCTCGAATACGACTGCTAGCCGTTAGGGCGGAGGCCGCGTGTCTTGAGCAAAGCTCAAATGCTTACTAAGCTCCTTACTTACAGTTTGACTGAGTCTTGTGGGCCGTTCACCTACACGCCTCTCAATGCCGTCCCCGCTATGAGAAGGTCGTAACCGGCGAGCTGATAAAACAACGGCTGGCTTCCGGGGTGGGCAGGGTCATGTGCACGCGTGATGACGCGTTGCTGGGCAACCGTCTAGGACACCGCTACGGTGTTCAAAGGCGGACAAAAATCGGGTCCGTTTACGTGTAATTGCGCGTTGCTGGGCTACAAGCTAGGACACAGATAGGTGTTCTAAAATCGGACACAACACGAGTCCGTGTGGGAAAAAAGCCTCAGAGGCAGACCCGAGCAGAGATGAAGGGGCTGAACATAAATAGTATAACAGAGGCATTACATTCTGGGAAAAAAAACTAATAAGTCGGGTAATATTACGCTCGGCAAGAGGGTGTTAGACTTTAAACAGGACAGTGTCATTGATATAAAAAAAAACTTAATTGGGTTTAGCAGGGCAGACTATAAGCTACAGGACGCTAGCCCAAGGTATATTATCATTAAGTCCTGTTAAGTGCGTGGACAATCTATAGACCCATCTCTGTTCTTTCTCATACAGTCGCTTTTGTAGATTGGGTCCTGTTTTGATCTGTTCAATTACTGTCCACACCATATCATTCGGAGTATGGTGTACTTCAAGGAAATGGTCAGTAAGTCTTGTCGCACTTTTTTTTTGCAGCGAATGGTGCTGCGGTGTTCGCAAATGTGTTGCTTTACCTTTCTGGTTCTCATACCAACGTACAGTTTTTTACAGGTGCATTCAATTAAGTAGACCACATTGCAACTGTTGCAATTTGTATGGGATTGTTATCTCCAAACCTTGCCTGCTTCTAGGTCTAATGTTTTTGTGTTCCTTGTTAGATGGCAGACACTACAATTACCACAACGGTAGTGCCCAGTGATTTCTGGTAGTCCCCACGCTCTTGTGATTGATAGATCATCATTCTGAGTTATCATTTTTGGCCTGGTATTGACCAGTGTGTCTTTGAGGCTGTGAGATTTTTTAGAAGAGAATAAAGGTTTTTCCCAATGGAGGTTACCTGTATTCAAGATCGCCCAATGTTTATTCACACTCCTGGTCACTTGGTTGGGGATGTCATTAAATGTTGTCACACATGTCAGTGGTATAGTATTTCCCGTGGGAGTTTTGTTTTCCAGAAGGACTTCCCTTGGCTGGTTCCTGGCTCTCTTTTGGCATTTGTTGACAATTTTTGTTGGGTAGCCTCTAGCCACCAGTTTCTCAGTTAAGTCGGCAGCTTGTTTCCGGTAATCAGTGACCTTACTACAGTTATGCCGTAGTCTCAAAAATTGTCCATAAGGGAGATTCTCCCTGAGGGGGCGTGGGTGGAAGCTCTAGAATTTAAGCAAATTGTTTTTTGCAGTTGGCTTATAGTGTGTTTTAGTTTCCTGGTGGTTATTCTCTTTGGTGATGACGATGTCGAGGAATACTATCCTTTCTTTTTCAAAACAGTTGGTGAATTTGAGATTACGATCACATGTATTGATCCAGGTGATGAAATCCATTAGCATGTTAGTGGGTCCTTGCCAGATTGCAAGGACGTTGTCGATGTAACGTTTCCAGAACTTTATGTTCTCCAGGAAAGGGTTTTGGTCGCTCAAGATGAATTTCTGTTCAAAGTCAAACGCATATAAACCAGCCACGCTTGGAGCAAAAATGCTCCCCATTGAAGTACCGTTTGCAGGTAGAGAGAGCCTTCAAATTTGAAGTAGTTCCGTTTGAGTGCCAATTTTGCACACTCTAGTATGAATGCTCTGGGTGTATTGAAAGTCCAGTTAGTATTATTCACTGTATGTTCAAGTACTGTTATTGTGTCATCTTGCGGTATGCTGGTGTATAGGCTTTCTATGTCAAAGCTAAGCAGAAGGGCTATGTCCTAGTATATGTTAGCCCACTAAAAATCGGCACATTCGCATGGATTTTGTTCTAGCACATTGCTAGTACGCATATGTTCAAAATGGGATGGACACGGAGCGATCTGACACGTGAGAGCCAGCACTACACTACGTTACAGGCACGTAACTGGTTTATCTGTGACTGCTTTCTTCTCTTCCTCCCACAGGTCTTTTGCTTTTTTCCTCACCCAGTGCAGGTTTGAGGTTTTACCTACTACAGATTTATGACAGTAGGTGCTAGGAATTTAGGACTGGCTGCGCGTTAGAGTGTACAGACCACCCACTTTCCTCTGGTCCTGACAAAAACCTGGAATTTGCCACCCACAGGTTGAAACATGTAGACCAAGGGAGGCTAAGTCTAATTTAATCTGTGCTATCAAAACCCGAGATCCAACTGAGGTTCGCTTAGCTCGTGCCATGTATAGGCGCGCACTATTAGTGGCAAAGAGGGCTTGGGATGATTCCCACTAGGAGGAGTTAAAATTGGCTAGCCAGAATAGGAATGGGGAACGATGCTGGGCTCTAGTGAGAAATAACGATGATGGAACAGACCAATTACCCAACCACATTACGGATGGGGAATGGTACGACCATTTCAGGAAACTATGCAGGGGTAGGGGCCCCCGAGAATTTCGAAGCAACAGCTGAATACTCACCACTTCACCATGATATACCCCCATTCATGAACCGAATAGGGCAGAGGGAGGTAGAATCTGCAATCAGTAAAATCGTCCAAGGCAAGGCACCGGGCCAGGTTGGCATTCCTGCCGATCTGTTCCGTGCCAGCCCTAAGCAATGGTCCAAATTCTTCTCCTTTTTGACCAATGCCCTCCTCCTAGGGTCTCCAGTCCCAAACTCCTGGAAGGGAGCAGAAGTGATCCCTATATATAAGAAGGGGCCAAGGGGGTGACCCTGTCAACTATCGGCCGATTAGCTTGATCGACGCTGGTCAGAAGGTGGTTCGCAGAGTCCTCCTTGAAAGGATCCTATCCTGGGCAGAGGAGAATAACATTATCTCCCCCTTCCAGGCGGGGTTTAGGGCCTGTACAAGTACTGTTGACCAGGCTTTTAGACTGTTACTACTGCATTGGAAGACAGTCTCGATTAGCAAGGGTGGTCTGTACCTGGCCTTCATCGATTTAAAGACTGCGTTCGATCTGGTCCCCCGAGGGCGGCTATTGGCGGTCCTTCATGAGATGGGGTTCCCTCCGCCCATCCTGCACCTGCTGGCCCGCATGCACGATGGAACCTACGCACGCATTCGGTGGGGCACGAAGGAGCAGTTAAGAGAAAAAATTCCGGTGAACAGAGGTGTCCGCACAGGATGTGTTCTGGCGCCGACCCTCTTTTCCCTATTTGTTAATGGGGTGGTTTCTTTTTTAACTGACATCGATGCTGACGCCCCTAGTCTGGCTGGTGTGAAGGTCCCCGCCATTCTCTTTGCCGATGACACGTTATTAGTTTCCAAAACGCCCATGGGACTCCAAAAATTGCTAGACCGATTTTGTGACTTCTGTAAACTAAGGGGCTTGGTCATCAATACTTCCAAAACAAAGCTCCTTTATTTCAATCCCAGCAGAAAAGCTAATCGCACGCTCACTCTCAATGAAGAGCCGCTAGAGCGGGTCAAAACGTTCGATTGTCTTGGAATTAGGATATCTGACCAACTCAAGTGGAAACCCCACATTGAAAAAATGGCCTTAAACCACAAACGGGTGGTGGGCGCCATAAGCAGGGAGCATAGATCTTCAGTTTCTAGACCTATAGTCCCTGCCCTAGAGATCTATTCAGCAAAAGCAGTAGGCAGTGCACTGTACGGGGCAGAGCTCTGGGGTTTTAGTAATGTTGACCTGCTAGTAATGGCTGAAAAACAATTTTATGAAGAGCTGTTGTCCATCCCCAGGAAATCCTCTAGCAAGCCCATTCAATACGATCTTGGACGCAGATCTATCAAAGACCTTCTAATTCTGCGTCCGCTTCTTTATTGGGCTCGCCTGTGGCGTACACCAGAGCTAGAGAGCTACGCAGACAGCCTCAAAGAAATTATGAGCTTGCAGGGGTCACACAAAATAGCCTGGCTCTCCAAAATAAAAGAACTCCTGTTAGCCATCGGCCTTTGGGTGGCATGGGAGTCCGGTGCTTCATTGTCCAAACTAGAAGTTAAGCGGGCTTACTGGCGATGGGTCGATACACAGGAATCTAGAGCGGGTAACTTGGGCAGGCTCACCAATGAGTTCCGACTGCACAAAACTGTTCCCTTACTTGAACCCTTCTTGGACTTTATTAGAAAACCTAAAGATAGGGCACTGTATGTACAGTTTACGATATGAACCCTACCAGTCCGTGAACGCACCTCTAAATGGAAACCCCCTTACCGGACGCCTGCCACCTGCCCGCACTGCAGCACCGAACTGGAAACTATCCGACATGTTTTCTTTGTCTGCAGTGCCTACAATAAGCCCAGATCCAAGTGGTTAAAACCTGTTTGTCTCCTTCTTGAGACCAGATGTTATGCCCCAGCTTTAAGAATTTTGCAATCTTATCCTAACACAGTACTGGCGTGTGGGGTAGCCAAATTCCTTAGTTGGGCTTGGGTGATCAGATGTAAAGCTATGTGACGAACCCTCTTTCAGGCAATCCTTGGCTTCTTGTTTCTTTTAAACTCAAAGCTGTAAATTGTTTAATACTGTTTTAAACTGTTCTTTTAAATATTTGAGTGTTTTTTAATAATTTGAATTGTATTTTAACTGTCATGTGCTTTTAAGATATTATTATATCGAAATAAAGCTTTGTACCAATATAGACCTATCACATAGAGATACACACAGTCATAAAAACCTCCTATGTATCCACACATCTTTTTAATATTGTCCAGTAACTTCTGAATAAATCATTTTCACACAAGTCATACCAGGACAATTTTTAACATCACTTTTTCGCACCACTTGCACAAATAACAGCTCCACTGTAGTCCAGGTGTCGAAGCACACCCTGATGGCACTCGGCTGTCAGGGTGGACCCCAATGATGAAGCATGTCACTAACCAGGTTGGTGAGTAATGGATTTTTATAAAAAGAATATTTTTCTTTTTTATAAAAAGAATATTTTTCTTTTTTCATAGACATCCCACTCGGAACTCTTGCTTAGTTCTTAGTGGTGGTACTCCTCTTGTGTTTTTGTGATACCTTATGAATACGCCCAAGTGACTGAGATTGTTCTCAGCAATTCCCTCACACACTAGTAGGTGGCATTGTGTAGTTCCACGTCACACCTGTCTTGCCCTAGAAGTGACATCAGGGCCACAATATTACGCCCACCTCGGGCATCCGAAGAGGTGGCTTCTCTCAATCATGTCTGCAGCAAGAAGGGACCAGGGACAGTGTACTTCCTGTAAATAAAACAAAGCCCTCCAATCTCTTCGGCGACGCCAAAGGAGGGAAGGAAGCCAGGATTCAAAGAAGACGAGAAGAGAAATTAATATTACTTGCAAGTAATCGGGCATGACCATCTCATCCATCTTCTTTTTCCAAGACTTTACAAAATAAGGATGTTCCTAAGCAGACACCCCTGACCGCAAGCAAGCAGAAAAAATACTTAGGACAACCAACGCAATCTTCAGGGAATGATCAAATGAAACAGAATAAACCCCTACTGGATGTGAAGACCATCCCATGTGGGCTAACCCAAGTGAACTTGAAGCTATGGCAAAAAAAACTAAATGACTTATCAGGTTAGGTAGGCATGCACATGCCAAAGCGAGAGCAAGGAACTGGAATTGTGCTATCTCTATGCCTTCGAAAGGCAGCCATGTTTAGGGACCAGAGATATGTATTTTGCATTTTTGGAGGGGTTAGGGCAAGTAAAACGTGTCTGATGAATGAGGCAACCCTCCGTTTTAAAGACGGGGAGGACGAAGATCGACAAGGAAATAATGTTAATGTTGTATTTTCATGTCTATGCTGGCACAGGTGTTTCTTCAACTCTTCTTAGCTGCCATCTCTTTCTGTTAATACAAAATTATTACTAGCATAGCATAAAAATAGGTTTAAGGGGAATGTATAAGTATGTCAATAGTGATAATACATGTACTTGTTTACAGCTTTGGTTATAAGTACGCCTAGTTGTAAAGGTTGCTATATTCTTTAAGGTAGACTATGACTTACGTCACATAGGTGTATGTAGACATACAAAAACTGCATGTACGAGTTGGCAGCGGCATTTAGTAGAGGTTGGGGTTGGTATTGAAACAAATGAACAGACCGGTGTTCCTTGAACATCTACCCTTCATCTGCAGCATATCCGACTACAGCAATGCTCTCTGTGCCGGTGTCACCCAGAAACTCTTCAAAAATCTACAGAACGTTCAAAATGCAGCAGCCAGATTGGTCCTCAACCTCCCCCTCCACATCACATCACCAAACGCCTTCGAGAGCTCCACTGGCTTCCAGTCAACTAAAGAATCACTTTTATGCTCCTCACACTCCTACAAAGCCCTCTATGACGCAGGACCTGCATATCTGAACCACTGCTGTTCATTATGCGACCCACCAGACACCTCCGCTCTGCCCAACTGGCCCTGGCCACTGTCCCACAAATCCACAAGACCAGAACCGAAGGAAGAGCCTTCTACTACCTCGCCGCCAAGACCTTGAACAACCTGCCTCTCCACCTCAGGCAATCCCCGTCGCTGACCAAATACAGGAAGGATCTCATGACCTGGCTCTTCGACTGAACCCCAGCGCCCAGATGGATCAGCAAAACATCCCCCGCGCATTGAGACCCTCACAAGTGAGTAGCTGTGCTTTACAAACCCCCGATTGATTGACCCCAATACCATAGAAGGAAGGGTTCATAGTCTAGGGTCCAAGTGTATATATAGCTTTTAGATAACTATTAACATGGTACAGGTGAAGCTTGCTTTACAGGTATAAGCACACAACTATAGAATTTAGTTTAGAGGTTTACATAGATGAACAGATATGGACTGGCTGATTAATCGCACTTCTATAGCACACTAATACCTGCTGGCATCTCTAGGCATTGATGGTCTAACTAAAAATTAGGAGACTTGTCTTGAGTAGGCATTCAAAAGTGGTCAGGCTATTACTGACCGAAACTGGGTACTCTATTCCAAATCAGAGCATCTCGAATGGAAACTTGCCATTTACCTTGGCAGTAAGTCTAAATTTAGGAGTACAGATGTTCAAAAACTTTTATTCTAAATCACTCTCAGCTAAAGTATTCTATCATATTGACTTAGCCGTGTACCACAATTGAACTCCTGTAAGACATTTGTGGTCGAAATATGATGCCACTTGCTGCTTAAATAAATAAATACTGATAGATATGACCACTACGCCAATAACTGTGCACAGTGTATGATAAATGCAACAATAATACGAAAAACTAAATAACAAGAATCCAGGAGCCCTGCAAGATAATCTGCTGAGGGAAAGAGACCATTTAGCCCAAGCAAACGCTGAGACCCTTAGACGGCTTCTAGATGCTCAGAAGCAATACAGGGAACTAGTGACTGACGAAGCAAAGACCCAGTCCCTTGCTACCCTTCACAGGCTCTATGATGTGGGAGACAAGTCAGGGAAGCTCCTGGCGTGGCTCAGTAAGAAAGAACAGGCAGCGAGGTGGATCGACAGTGTTAAAACCAGCAAAGGGGATACTGTCAACACTGACACCGAAATTGCCGAGACTTTCGCCACGTATTTTGAGGCGTTCTATGCAGCTCGTGATCTCGCCACTCAAGAGGAGGCGCTACAGTATCTAGATACAACAGCCCTTCCGACTCTGGCACCCGAGTCCATGGCCACCCTGGAGGTGGACATTACGACCAATGAAATCAGAGGCCATTACAAGGTTAAGACCAGGCAAAACCCCGGGTCCTAACGGCTTCCCGGCGGAGTTTTTTAAGCGTACACCAGACCTACTGTCGCGTCACCTTAAGGGCCTCTTTGCGGGTGCCTTTAGGGAGGGAAGGCTACCCCCAGACCTGACCAGGGCCACGATCGTCCCAATATATAAGGAGGGCATACTGAATACGGAGGTGAAACTGTTAGCCACCATCCTGGCAGCCCGCCTGAGAACAGTTGTTACTGGTCTGGTTCATCTGGATCAGTCAGGCTTTCTACCTGACAGAGCCACTAAATTAAACCTCAGAAGGACCCATAACTGGCTGCAAGAAGTACGGGACTGCAGCGACCCCCATTGGTTCCTTTCCCTCGACGCCGAAAAGGCGTTCGACGCAGTGCACTGGCCCTTCCTCTTTGCAGTTTTATGCAAATTCGGTTTCGGACCAAAGTTCATCCAGTGGGTGCGGCTCCTCTATACTGACCCAAGAGCCAGGGTACGAGTGAACGGGACTCTGTCGCGTGAGTTCCAGATTCAGAGAGGCACTCGGCAGGGATGCCCGCTGTCCCCCCTCCTGTTCACGCTTACGATAGAGGTGCTCGCCACCAGGATCCGGCAAAACTATGACATTCGTGGATTCACGTGCAGCAACACCGATTCGATACCTGAAAAAATCTCGTTATATGCAGACGATGTTCTGCTCTATGTCACTGAGCCAGACACCTCGATTCCAGAGCTTCTCCGAGAAATAAAACGTTATGGCGAGATGGCGGGACATAAAATAAACTGGCACAAATCTGTACTCTACGACCCTGGGGGTGGCGACCGATGGGGGATTTTACCGGACGATCTATTGACAACCTCCGAGGGCTTTCAGTACCTCGGGATCTATATTACTGCGAGTGAGACTATCTCCTTCAGAAGAAACCTAGAACGGATCATACTTAACGCAGTGGCGGATATGAACCGATGGAGACAGCTCCCGCTGACACTCCTAGGAGGGGCGGCCATGTTTAAAATGGTCACATTACTGAAATTTCTATACGCGCTGCAAAATGAGTACTATCCGGTGCCGGCGTCGGTCTTTCGGAGGATCCATGCGGACCTACGGTCCTTCCTTTGGTTGGGCAAACATGCCAGGGTGGCTCTGTCTACGCTTCAGAGGCATCAATATAGTGGTGGGATCTCCCTCCCTAACTTGGAGGCCTATTACTGGGCAGAGCATTTAACGCCAATAAATGGCTGGCTCCACGCCCCAGCGGATCACCCAACATACGCTCTTGAACGAGCGAAAATGTCGCCCAGAAACTTACTATGCTTTCTTTATGGATCCTTTCGAAGGTCTTCCCTCCTACCGGCAACAATCGCAACACTATCCGCGTGGACGAAGGCCAACCGTCGCATGGGATGGGATAAGAAACCCACACGACAGACGCCACTGGCATTGCCAGTGGCTGACGGAACTCCACAAACTGCGAGGTTTCCAAAGGTGGGACGATATTGGCATCTCTACCATTGGGGATGTAATCGCCAAGGGGGTGCTCAAATCGTTCCAGGTCCTTCAGACAGACTTCGGGCTGCATGACACACAAAAGTTTAAATATATACAACTACGACACGCCTGGACGGCCCAAAACATCACACTTTTAGAAATCCCTGAATACGCACCTCTTGAGTGGAGGCTCCTTCAGGAGCAGATGTTGGGAAAGGCGGTCTCCCTGACGTACAAAACGCTAACTAACCACATGCTGGGGGACCTGGCGAAGCTCAGGGCTACCTGGGAGGCGGATGTAGGCGAGATGGAGGACCTGGACTGGGATATAGTACTGATGCATCCCCGGGATGTAGCAATCAAGTCCCGACTGCAACTAATACAGTTCAATGTACTTCATAGGACCTACTATGATAGACAGAGGCTATGTAGAATGGGAAAGGTGGAGGACCCAAGCTGCCTTAGATGCCATCAAGGGGTTGGGGATTTCTACCTAGGAGCCCCGCTACCACAAGATCCCAAGCTAGCACTATTGGGCATCACCAACGAGGTTGATCTAACAAGACCCCTGCTGATATTTTTGGTCCTAGCACTGGTAGTGGCAAAAAGGGACATTGCAAAGCACTGGGGGGCGCCGGAACCCCCAGTCCTGGAGGAATGGAGAACAGGGCTGGACCTCTACATGGCGGCCGAAAGGGTAACTTATAAGGCCAAGGGATGTCCCAAGAAATTCCGCAGAGTTTGGTCTAAATTGAGACGCTACCATGGGTTGGATGGGGGGCTGTGAGGGTGGGCTCCTCTTGATGGGCATGGTTTGGGCTGCCTGGTTGATTGGGACACTGACGTTGAGAGGATGTCGCTCATTACTGTATCAATGGACTATCATGGTATACCCGCGATCCGTGACTTAGAACTATGGTGTGTGTGTCCCTGGCATGGACGGGGGGAAGTGGTTGGGAAAGTGTGATCGCTGCAGTGGTTTTGTAAGTATTTTAATTGACGAAAATACCATATGTTTTACGGTTATGGAGGGGGGGTTCAACAAAAGAGAAAATGCAGGGACTTGGACTACCACCTGGACGCTCAGGACTGTATATTGGATATGCCTTATGCGCTCTACCAACACTTGCCGCCCAGCCTACGGGATGTGGGCTAAATGGCAGTGTATCCGTCTACTGATAGTGTGATGCGCCATTGGCGGCTCTTGTCTGAAGTATCTGAGTGTTTGTCACCGACCCGTTGTGAACCTGCAATAAAAATAATAAAAATAAAAAAAAAAAGAATCCAGGAGCCCTAAATTTAATGAAGCCAGCAATGTATTCCGTAACTAACATTGGTTTGAGATGGATCAGAGGAACATATTGTGTACCAACAGCCATTAGTGACGACCACCTGATGCCCCGTATGAAGATTAGTCAGTGGCTTTCATCCTAGGAGCACCTTTGCATACTACATATCCCTACTCCTGTCAGTGGTTAAATGAGGACAATGTCCTTCAGAACTAACTTGAGCATTTGTTTTTGTGAATGAAAAGATTTAAAAATAAATCTTCATTTGCCTGAATAACATTTAAACAGAAATTCTAACTGTGGGGTAGGGTCCATCAACACCCTTCTTTTTATGTTGCACTCTACACTGGTAGGGCACCATGCAGGAAATTAGAAAAGTGGGACTGCCACATGATACTGTGATGCCATTGAGACCTAATGTGCATTTGATGGTTCAAGGATCAACTTTCAACAATACGTGCTCAGAAGAGTTGTTCCATCTGCTTCAGCCGGCTAGGATACAGGTATGTTTGCCTTGGCTTGCACGCAATACTGGTGTGACACCAAGCTTACCTAGTATGGTCACAGCCAACCTCCTACAATACTGGCCCTGGTACTTGATCCACATCTGACCCAGATGTCGATATCTGGGACAGTGTGCTACCTCTTTGCTTGGCACTTACGGGCTCTGAGTGCCCATGTGTTTTTCATGGATCTGATGTCCACTATCTGTGACAAGATTCTACTATCCCTTGCCACAGAGTCTCAGATTTGTCTTAGTCCTGGCCTGCTGTAGCTTCTGCAATACTGATTCTGCAGACTGTACCATTGCTGACTGGCTTAAATGTCCTCCAAACACCTGGCACACCATGCCACATCTTGTCCACTGAATCGTTATCCAGGTTCAAATCTTTGCCAAAATAGACACTAACAAGCATTTGCAATGCAATAGGTCTCGCATTAGGAAAGTTTGAGCTATTGGTAATGTAAATGACAAATATTTTATTTATGTGTTGGTTTTGAAAATAGTGAAATTAATAACTTTGTCATTTAAAATGCCAATAGGTATAACTTTTGCAAATGTGACACCTATAGCATTTGTAATGCAAAATGTGTTGTATTTACGTGACTTAGATGTATTGATATTACAAATAACAATGACTTAATTTTTTAAATAATTAATACTTAAATAAAAGTTATTGTTATTTATAATTGCAATTTCTTAAATTTTTGTAAATGATTATGTTCAGTGTATTTTATTGAGACGAAAATCCAAGAACAGAAGTGAAATATTAACATCTTTTTGTGACATTTGTAATAAAGCTTGAAACATTGAGAAAACATATTTGAACGATTTGAATGGTTGCACAGATTGCTGTTGTGGTGGCGCTGAGTGATGTTGTGGCGACGAGTGATGCTGTGGCGTTCAGTGATGCTGTGGTAGCGCATAGTGATGTTGTGGTGCCCCTGAGTGATGCTGTGGTGATGCGATAGATAGAGTGAGTACAATAGATAGATAGAGGGAGGGCGATGGATAGATATAGGGAGGCCGATAGATAGATATAGGGAGGGGGATAGATAGAGTGAGGGTGATAGATAGAGGGAGTGTGATAGATAGAGTTAGGACGATAGATAGGTAGAGGGCGATACAGAGTGAGGGCGATAGAGTGAGGGCGATGGACAGATAGATAGGGGGTTGTGTGTGGGGTTGTGTGTGTGGGGGGTGTATGTGGGGTTGTGCGCAGGGGGGGTCTGGGTGTGTGTGGGATTGTGTGTGTGTGTGTAGGGTTGTGGGGGTCTGGGTGTGTGTGGCAATATTCCAAGTAAAACAAGTGTCCTTCCATCTTAAAGCTGTGTATTAACGATTAGCCCAACTTTTAAATTACGTAATTACTTTATTACCTAAAATCTATTTGATTTTATGTACCTTAATTTAAGGAGTAATTTGTGCCTAATGAAAACATTTTACGGGGTCTGCTCTGAAAAGTGAACATTGAGTCGGCGGGCAAAAAAATAATATGGTTCTTGCTTCAGACACGAGGCATCAGCCTTCTGAGCAGTAGATGTCTGGCGGTATCTGCCAAGCATTCAACTAAATGCAGATAGGTCTAGTTTCGTATCGAACACCTAGCTAGTAAATGGAGTAGTAGTAAAAAGTGTAATGCACAGCTTAGATATAAGAAGTGCTGTGGGAATATATACATTGCTTTGACCTTTACGTGCAAAATAAAGGCAAGCTTGGGGAGAAAGAAGAGCTGTCAACGGGCTATTGTAACAATATCATTTAAACAGAACGCCCCCCACCCTCATGTTCTAATTTTTGCGCTACATTAAATATTTGGTGTTCTTGTTGCTTAACTAACCTTTTTCATCGCTGGGCTTATTAATGGGGAGTCTTCTCTGGTTAAGATGGCAGGTATTAAGTCAATAAGTGCCCACAGATCTTGGTTGTAAACGCGCTATAGAACTTCAGTGTATTATTGCGACTGTTTTGCTCGCTGCTAGGTGTATTTTCTTAAGTCTTGCAATCGCATTGTAAACTCACAAGCCTACTTTTTTAGAACTGTGTCAACGATTTCAGAGCTTGATTAAGTGCTTAGGCACGCTAGTGGAGATTTGAGGTGAAACGCCAATATGTGTATAGACGATGGAGCTTTAATTCCATACGTATTCCAACTACATGGAAAAGATGCTTGCTTGTATCGTGGCAAGCAAGCAGTGTTGTAGGAGAGGGTTGCAAAGAGGGAGCAACGACCTTGGAGGAATGGGGGGGGGGACAGTCAAGCCGTGTTGTGGGAGGAGGTTGCGGAGATGGGTGGAAGAAAGAAACAATGAAAGGGTTTAAGTCAGGGAAAAAGGTCAACCCAGTGATGTAAATTTAGGCGGGGCAAACGGTACATGACATCCCTCGCTATCACCCGTGGTTTTTAGGTGAACCGGCACCCATGATTACGAATGAAAAAAAAGCACCCAGACGTTGGAGGATGTGAGGGATCTTTTAGAGATAATCACTGGTATGAAAGGACGGATGGTAGACAGCAACCACACTAACAGAGTGCTTAAAATAAAATTAAATGAGCAGCTGTGAGCAGCGCCGTACAAGCAGCGATGGGCAGGATGTGGTTCAAATAACAGAACAATGACTACAAATAAGCTGCAAGGGGCGGGAGATGTTGAACGGTATAGGGAGATTAGATTAAGTGGGAGCAGCACCGTGAGCCAGCAAGGAGGAAGCAGAAAGAACAAGCGATGCGCTCTGTTCTGGGGGAGGGGAGGGCCATTAGCCTGTGAGTACTTGCGGCGAGATCAAAGGAAGGGTGGGAGGGACATTGGCGAGCGAGGGGTGAGTGGGTGTGCAGCCTGGACAGGTGAAGTGGCAGCAGAGGCGGAGAGCAGTGCGCCCACACAAAGTGTCTGGTGGAAAATGGAAGCTGTGCACAATGCGTGCGCCCGGCACACATGCACTGTTCCCAATCCGCCTGCTTTGGGAGCATTTTTGAAAGCCCCACTAAATATCTCGCCAACAAGCATTGCTGAAGCAATGCCTTAGGCTCGACTTAAAAATGACAGGTGCACTGGATGCCATAATAAATGAGATCTCAGTTGGGTCAAATATCACCAAACTGGACTCTGCTGTTTCTTCAGAAGTGAAGTTAATACAGCAGGCAAGCATTTACCTGCTTCGGAAGCACAAATGCTAAACGTCCAGTACCTGGAGCTGCTTCCAGAGGGCCTATCGGATCAGGGCATGCATCTTTGAAGGCAGAGTGGCCTTAAAACCATCACTGTTTCTCTGCTAAGGCATCAACACACTAAAGCAATACTAAAGGTAAACAGCGAAAAATATGGGTATTCCTTCTTGATAAGGCATCTAGTTTGTATCTTAGCTGGTTACTCCTACATTATTTATGCAAAGAGAAAAAAGTTCCTCTTCATGCCCAAGCTGGCAATGTAAGATATTAAGTCACGCTCATTGGAATCTATGCCGATGAGCATCACGTTGGCTGAAAGCAAAAACTCTTACCAGACAATGGAGTACTCAGACCAGGAGACCTAGAAAACTTCCTGGACTCCGTGAACAATGCATCAGTTAGACTTTGGCTTAGACTCAGGCCTCCCCCAAGCACCAAGACACATTCATCACCAACCTCCAAAAGGCACTGCGACATAAATGTGAAAATATGTTGTAGACAGTCTGTCACAGGAGAGCTGCATTGAATTGTAGAAATGTGGGTAAAGGGCAAGTCCAGGGTGCCTTTCAAATGTGGCCCCAGGCAAAGTGACCCCTATGTGACACTATATCCTTTTCTCTCATGTTTGAGATACCGTAATAGGCAGCATTTAGTCTAATCTCCCTTGCAATCACCAGGTTCTTATGACTGCTGTGTTTATCTGCGGCTGCATGGTGAAATGTGGCAGGTTATTCATGAAAAATGTGATTTTTGCTCGCAACGCATTGCAGTCCTACTGTATATTGCTATTGTGAAGATAGTTCATTTCCCACCCTCATTACAAGTAACACCATCCCACGTTCTCCTACGCTTAGCCTGGGCAGAACTGCACATCCAGGAAACTCCAGGTCACCTCTCTGAATGTCAATGGCCTATCGCACTCAGTGAAGCGTAAAAAAATCCTTTCATAATTATATTCGAAACACATCAACATAATACTTTTACAAACCCCATGACTGCTATTTCAAACTGAAATTGGAAACAAAAGTGATTGAGATGGTAGGCAGCTCCTACATTGCAACAGGTCGTAAGACCCCAGCTAAGCATTTGGGGGACCGCATTTGCAGATTCCTGCCCCACACATTACTTTGGACCTGGACTGGCAGTGAAGACGTATATATGTTTGTGAAATTGAAAACCTATGACAACACATTAATGAAAGGTTCGATCTACAACCTTTCTCACTGCACAATCTAGATTGCTCCTTAAGAACACCCCAGTAGTGTTGATTGTCCTGGAATCTTGATCCTACCCCTATCCTAGCCATGATGGAGAACCCTGACCCTTGCAATAGGAACGATAAAGCTGTATTGCCTGACCTGATGGGTGACAATGGCCTGACCGTGATGTGGAGAATCAAACCCCACAGGCGTTGACACAGGTGTTGGTCCTCAACTACTGCAGTGTGTGTTCTGGAAGGCTCCAGGGACCAGAGCCTTGAGTCCAAAGCGAGGTTCTTAGAGATTGGTTAAAAGCTGGAGGGTCTCTGGGGTTTTGTGGAGGCCCTGCAGTGTTTCTGGAAGGGTAGCAGGTTCAGTTGACGTATCGGCTACAGATGGCGGGGGGGGGGTTCTTGCCGAGTTCAGTCTGCAGCGGTTCAGTTCCTAGTCCAGCAGTGTTTTTCTTCGTCTTTGGTCTGTCGAATCTGAGGAACAAGGTTCAGGGAGGCCCATAAATACTAAATTTAAGGGTGTACTGAAGTTGAGGGCAGTAGCCCTTGGCACTGTCTCGAAGGGTGACTACACCCTTTGGGTGCCCCCTCCCTTTGTGGAGAGGGGCACATCCCTTTTCCTATTGCCCTAAATCTCCAAAGCAAGATGGGACATTTTCAAGAGAGGGCTACACTTCAGCTCCTGGCGACCCTAGGGGTATCAATGTCAATTGTATCAAGTAGATATGTACCTGAATCCAGGTGCACACAGCAGAATGTATTTAACATACACTTCCAGTTTGAAATTCATGAACATTTAATCATTACATCTTGTGCCTTCATTTTTGCACAAAACATATGTTTTACCATTTAATCAGTATTGTGTTTTTCCAACATAAACCATACACAGATTATATTATTAGTATATTTCTTCTTGACATAAACTGTTATGCAGTCCTATAGTGATCCATTCATTCCATAATTTGAGGATGTTGCCCTGTGCATGTCAGGATATACACATCCCTTCTTCAAGGGCCTCTATAAGCAAAATAAACGAAAATATGTAAATAAATGTGATCGAAAACCAAAAACTTCTCCTCCAAAAATTGATTGATAGCATACTTTTAAAGTAACCTCTTTTCAGTACAAACCACTGAAATCTTTCCACCCATGTGAGAAAGCACCTGTCGTGTGATTTATCATTTCTATATTCATTAGTTTAGTGTTGAAATCTATCCACCTGTCATCTTACATGCATTTGTTACACACACTACTATCCGAATCCCTCTCACAGTAAATCGTGATCAAGTACGCAAAAATATTCACAAAAGAATGGAATATGTGATTATTTCTGTCAGGGAACACCTGCTCTGTCTATTTAAACAAATAAGCATAATCAATAGCAAGTATGTGCCAGAATACAAAAAATACGCCAAACGCTGAGTTTTTTTGTTGTTTTTTGTTGTTTTTTTTATGTATTTATTGCCATTTTAGAAAGTAGGACAAAAATAAAGTAACCATCAACAAATCAAGGCATAGGCATATACATATACATACAGATTATGAGATCAAGGGCAAGTAGCATAAAATGACACATCCATTAATACATTTAAGATGTAGTCCACCATTACATTGAGACAATGCTTTAAAATAATCTAATGTATGATGTTTCACCCTAGAGCCACCCGCTCCACGACAGATGGTGTGCCCAACCAGTGGGTATTCCCTCTATATCCCTGGTGTACTGTCTACCCTAAAGGTATGTGAGTCACAGGACCAAGTCCCGACAACAGAGTAATTGCATGTTAGTTGCTGTGTGTTCTACCCCCGGCGGCCGTGGCTACGTCCTCCTCGTCTGTTGTGTCCTGTGTAGGCCTCCTGCTCAGGGATAGGGAACAAAAGTTCTTAGGTCTGTTATGAGGGGGCATTAATTCACTATATAATTCTGTCTGTGTACTGCAGTATAACATTTCTCTAGTCCATTGTTCTAAAGTAGGCGTCTGGCCCCGCATCCAGGAAAGGGCAACACATCTCCTGGCCAGGAGGAACAACATGTCTACCATTCGTCTGAGGTCCTTAAGGAGGGGTTTAGAATATCCTAGGATAGCCAGAAACTGATCTGGAGTCAGTGTAAGATCAGTGACCTGATTCACCTCTGCGAACACATGGCACTAGAAGTGAGCAATCCCCGGGCAGGACCAAGCGACGTGCAGAAAATCGGCCACCATGACTCCGCACCTTTCGCATTGTGGGTTCTCACGCAGGCCATATCTATGAAGTCTTTTGGGGGTGTAGTACACCCTACTAAGAAATTTAAAATGGATCAGTCTACGGCGTCCATTAAGCGATATACGTTTGGTGCTCGAGCAGCAGTATAGCCACTTCTCTTTCGTTTCCACCTCGAGATCCCTCTGCCATTCCAGTTGCGACTTAGCGTAGCCAGCGTGTTTCTCAAAGAGGGCAATGCGATATAGCCGGGATACCAGTTTGGCGGGTGACTTCGCCTGAATAATGTAGGTTAGTGCCTTAACCTCCGGTGGTTCCATCATGTCCTCACCCAAGAGGTCCCTAATGGCATGCCGCACCCGATGGAACTGAAATCGCAACATTAGCGAAGTTGACTCTCCACCGCCACCTGATCCCATGAACGAGCAGTGCCATCAGCAAAGAGGTCCCCCATATTTTGTATTCCCAGCATTTTCAGCGCTGCTATTAACCCCTTGTCCCTGCATGGGGTGAGCCAGGAGCACCAATGGAAAGGAGCTAACCGAGCGTATAATAAGCTGCCGGCTAGAACGTCCAACATATGATGCCACACATGCGTGACTGTGTTCAGTGAGTCTATTATGCCTGTGCGACGATCACGGGGTGAAAATAGGAGTGCCGGTAGAGGAACTGGGTCAGCAACGATAGTTTCGATGCGGAGATGTGGAACCTCAGCAGGGCCGTGTATCCAGTGGTATACATGAGCGCACTGTGCCCCCCTATAATAGAGTTCCAGGTAAGGAGTGCCCAGGCCTCCCACCGCATACGGACGAGTAAGTATTTTCCAGGCCACCCTAGCTGCTTGCCCACCCAAGCTAATCGGATCATCAAGTGTAGCTGCTGAAAAAACGTTTTGGACAGTACCATGGGTATATTAGTAAATAGAAAGAGGAGACGTGGTAGTACAATCATTTTCATCAGGGAAACTCTCCCCATCTAGGACTGTGGTAGGGTTATCCCCCTTTTGATGTCGTCCTCCAGTTTGGAGACAGCAACCCCGTAGTTCTCCTTCAGCACTACTTCAGAATTCGTATGTAACCGGATCCCTAGGTATCGCACCAAGTCAGTGGTCCACTGCAATGGATACTCCGGGTCCACTTGTGACATAGCCGGCGTGAGTGGAAACATGATGGATTTATTCCAATTAACGTTAATGCCTGATAGAGAACTAAACAGCACCACTTCACTCAGTACTGGGTAGAGATGAATCTCGGGGTCCTGAACATATGGGAGGGTGTCGTCCGCATATGAGGCGATAGTTCGGGAACCGTATGCCCCTAAGTCCGTAGTATTCGTGCAAGGCAAAAGCAAGTGGCTCCGCTGCCAGCACATAAAGGTGGGGGGGGGGCCAGCCTTGTCTCGTGCCCCTACAGATTGTAATAGGGTCGGTGACCAAATTTCCAATCCGGATGCGAGCCGTGGGTGCGGAATATAACGTCGCCAGGAGTTGAAGGAAGAGCGTCCCAACCCCATTCTGCCAAGAACCTGGCGCAGAAAAGGTCACTCGACTGAGTCGAAGGCCTTCTCCATGTCAAGGAACGCGGCCACCGCAGGGACATCCGGGCGTGTGTGCTGCATGGCTGCAAACACCGTCCTAAGGTTGTAAGTGAGATTGCGACTAGGCACGAAGCCGGCCTGCTCCGGATTTACCAGCGTGGTTACGAAAGGGCTAAGACGGTTAGCTATAAGTTTCGCGAGTATCTTTGCATCAGAGATAAAGGCCTGTATGAGGCACATTCCCCTTGGGCCCTCCCAGGTTTAAGAATAGCTACCAATAATGCCTCGCGCATAGTAGGCGGCATCACCCCTGAGGGGAATGCCTTCAAACAATGTAAGTAGCTGCGGAATCAGCAGGTCAGAAAAGGACTGCTAAAAGGCGACAGTAAGGCCATCGCTACCCTGCGCGCTACTAGCCTTCATACCCGTCAGGGTCCAAACAATCTCCTCTCGCTCAATCAGTCGAGCAAAGAATTCCCGGTGCAGGTTCGTTAGCCATGGGTCAGATAGTCTAGGATGCATTCCTCCGGAGATGGACCTCGGGAGGCGTACAAAGCAGCATAGCACTCCCGGAACCTCTCCGCCACCTGAGCCGACGGCAAGCGGCGGATCCATCGACACAGCTCTCACATCCGGGATTATAGTTTTGTTCCACTGTTGTCTAACTAACTGAGCCATACCGTCCCCGACGTTCCCCCTCCCCAAAAGTTCTGGCAGTGGCATATTTCTCAAGATGTTTTATTTTCGCATCCGCCTCCTCGTGATATTCGCGCAGCATCTGTGCCAGCTCTTCTGTTAGCACTTCGCTCCAGTCGGTTAATCGCCGGGCCTCCAACTCTGTGAGCTTTGCCTCCAACCTCATTAACCGTGTTTCGAGAAGGTGATACCTCATGTACGCCTTAAAGGCTTCCCATACGGTTTGGAATGAGTCAACCAAACCCACGTTTGTTTAAAAAAACGACACTATGGACGTGGCCAATTCCTCCCTAAAGGCGCCATCCTTTAGGAAATAAGGATGAAAGCACCACATAAACGGAGGAATACGCTTCATGGGCGAATCTATAGTCAGTAGAAGCGGCGTGTGGTCAGATTAGGTACGTGGCAATATTGCGCAGGCATGAACATGCTGAAGCACATGGAGGCCAGCCAATAGTCAATTCTAGTATAGATATCATATGGAGTTGGGTAATGTGTACAGCCTCCCTGATTAGGGTGTCTGTGTCTCCACATGTCGCACAGATCCAGTCTCGCCATCGACGATTCAAGCACTCTAGCCGAGGCCGAGGGGCGTCAGGTCCATCCCATCTGTCAATCTCTGGACATCTGATCAATTTGAAATCCCCCGCTCCCCCCCAAACCCCCCCCCCTATCTAGAGGTGTCCGTGTCAATGAGGATTTCGGGTTCACCCACGTCAGTAACCCTCTAGCATGTGACGTAAGTCCTGCTGAGTCAGTTACCCAAGAGAGCCCTAGTGCGTAAGATTGGACCTTCTGGGCGGAGGTGGGTCTCTTGCAAAAGCGCAATGTCAACGTTATGTCTGGTGAGGTAGTGTAAGACCTTCCGGGCATTGCGGTGGTCGTTAAGACCCCGCACATTCCACGTTAACAAAACCAGCGAGTCTAGGGGTGCCCTATGTGGGTCCGTCGAGGGGTCAGCAGTAAGTACATGTGCCACTGTGTGTTAGCGCAAGTATAGTTGTCTAGTACATGCTTTGCCTTAGCAGTGCCATAATGCCAATAAAAACTGCAAGAATAAACAAAGAAACAATCCCCCCAATGTGACATGAATTCGCTTCCCCCCTTCCCTACCTTCCCAACACCAACTTTCCCCCGAACCCTCCCACACCTGCCCAGCCCCAATTTGGCCGCGGAAAACCTCCCCTCCCCAACAACGACCACCCCCGCCCCCCCACAACCCTCAGAAACAAAAAACAGTTCACCAGTGTAATTCACGCTGGAGTGGAGGTAGCTCGTTGTAAACAAAAACACTCTTCTTATCAATAAAGAGCATCCTCCCTGCCTCACCAAGCGTAGAAAATTTGAGCCGCGCTGCAGAGCTTAAGTGTTTCATCACCGGCATAAGTGTGAGAAAGGGCCATCTTTCTTGCATAGGTATGCCCCCACTTTTTTCTGAACTGCTGATGTGCTTTGACTGAGTGTGCCAACTAGGTACCCAGGGCCTGTGTTCCTTCCCTAAAACTAAGGTGCAACTAAAACTTAATTGCCATCTCTGGCCACCTGTCAGCCCCTAGTAAATGGTACCCAGGGCATGGTGACCAGAGAAGACCCCTGAGGGCTGCAGCACTTATTGTGCCACTCTCAGGGGCTCTGTACCCTGACGCCCACACACTGCCTTTGCAGGCTGAGTGTCTGAGTACAAAACCAAACAAAGAGTCGACATGGCACACATCCCTGTGTGCCATGCCCACAGAACCCACTGCCCTGGCATACCTCAGTCACCCCTCTAGCTGGGTGCCCTATGCCAGAGGTGTGGGCACAGGTGCATGAGCCCTGTGCCCCTACAGTACCCAGGGCCATTCCTGGGCACTGTAAGTGCAGTGATGCCATTAAGAGTATATGGTGCTGGGAGGTTGTCATTACGAACTCCACAGCACCATAATGGCTACACTGAAGACTGACAAGTTGTGTACCAAACTTCTCAGCACATTAAACTCGCACTGATGCCAGTGTGGGATTTAATGTAAAATACAGAAGAGGGCCTCTTATAGATGCCCCCTGAAAGCCTAACCTACAATCCACGTCTGGACTGAGTGTCTGCAGAGGCTGGCCCACAGCAGACATGTTGCTGGACCCCTGGGTAGGAGAACCCCCTCTCTCCTGGGCCTGCAACAATGCACATCCTGGGTGAGGTGCTAGATCTCCTCCCCCTGGATGGACAGGCATGCCGCCTCTGTGAGCTTCCCCAGACCATTTGCTATACCCAGCAACCATCCCCCACCAGTTGTAACCCCCACTCTGGCAGGAAAAAGTACGTCAGGAAGGGGGAGGGGCAACCTTTGCCAACTCCACCCCTCAGGTAGAGGAGGCGAGGTGAAGCACAACCCCGGGCTCCGGCCATCTTGTAGATGGGGAGCCCTGCCCAATCCCAGCTAGGCTCCTGCCCCCCTCTCACAGGAGAGAAGCAGGCTAGGGGGTGTACTCACCCCAGGACAGGGACCCATTGGCCCCTGACCTTGCCCTACCTGTAACGCCCCTAAATGTAGTATTTAGGGGCTCCCTGAACCTTCCTTCCTCAGATCCCGATACCAGAAAGAAGATATAGAAGAAGACCCGCTGTGCAGCTGCTAACAACAGGACAACAACAACTGACTTGGCCCCAGCCCTATTGGCCTGTTGATCCTGGAACCTTCTCCTGCCTAAACCCAGCGACCCCGCGGACAGCAACCTTGGGACACCCAGAGGACCTGCCTGCCTTGATGCTCTTGAAGATTGGGACTCCTATCAGCAGAGGCTCTGCTGCAACAACCCACCTGGTGCCCACCAGGAAGCTCAGGACCAGCCCACTCTGCACCAGCCGAGCCCGGGCCGGGCCAACCCGAACCAAGACCACGAGGACGCCCCCTGGCGACTGGTACTGAAGTCCGGTGCCCAAAGACCCTCCTCGACCAACCAGCCGACGCCTGCAGACTCAGAACCAGGGGCCACCCCAACCACGACCAGCAGAGGGTAAGCTTTTCCGACACCCAAAGACACCCCTGCACCCGAAGCCGTACAGCCCCCTGTGCCTCCCTTTGGGGTACCTACCTGTGCTCCAAGATCCTAACTTACCTCTTTAAGTGTTGTTTGCCCCTGGAGAGTCTCCGTCCCCGAGCCTGCAGCCTTTGTTTCCTCTTGAAGATCCTCATTGGATAACATTGAGCGCCCAATGGCTCAAAAGCACCCTGCATCCAGCCGCCCGAGTGCCGCTGGCTGTGACCCCTTTGTCCTATCCTACTTCCCCCCTTACCCTGAGCAAGTGACCAGGAGCCCAGCTCCCAGAGCTGCGTGGCCTGCTAGCCAGCAGCCACCAACCGAAGGTCCCCCTTTCCCTAATTGGATATCATTGGGCCTACCTACCTCTGCACCAGGCCGCCCCTGTGCCGCTGGGATTGAACTAACTGTACTTACCTGACCCTGGGGGACCCCTGAGTGTCTACCCAGAACAATAACTTCACCAACCAAGAACTCACCTGGAAACCGGTAATTCACTTACCTGCCATTGGATAACATTGACCCATTTTTGACTTGAAAATTTGAAGTGTGAAGTTTTGAAAACTGAAAACATTCCTATAAAATCAGCCAAAGTCCGAATTCCGAAGTACTCACCTGGGATCAGGGGAGAAACCAGTACTGTACCTTTCATCCCAGTACTGAACTGCAAAAGTAATCCATAGCGGGTTTACTAGTAATCTGTATTTTCTCTATGGGAACCCATTGTCTGCTGTTCTATGAAATTTCTTCTAAGTGTCTACTTTTGAAAACTGCAAATATTCTTTAAAAATCATACGAAATACTGAAACACAATTACCTACCTGTTTTGGGTTAAGCTCCCAGTGCTGGCCCTAGGAGACCAGTGCTGGGTTACAAAAGTAACACGATTGTACTTTACCTGCAACCTGAATTTCCTCCCATTGAATAACATTGTCAGATTTACATTGAAAAGTTTCTAAGTGTGAACTTTTAAAACAGCTTTATATTCATGAAAATTCACTACAGTAACTAAAACGCTTTTGTAAATCTGGTTTCAGCTTAGATCCCAGGACTGAATCTAAGATCTAGTCCTGGAACTACCAAAGTAATCCATAAAGTAATCAACTGTACTTATATGTATAAAAACCATTGAGCTCAATGCTAAAGTGTGTTGTAGGATTGTGTTGCTTACTTCCAATACTGTAATCATTGTGTGCACAAACTTTTTTGCTCCTTTGCAAAGTATTTACATCAGAGTACTCATAACCAGAAAAGTATATTTTTTATAACTGTTGGTTCTAAAAATAAAACAACTATATCTATGGATATAAAAACAATTGGCCTGGAGTTCAGTCATTGAGTGTGTGAAACCTTTTGTTGACTGAGTGTGTACAACAAATGCTTTACACTGTCCTCTGGTACTGCCTTACTGCTCAACCAAGCTACCACTTTGAAGAGTAAGGTCAGTTCTGAGTTTAACCTCGGTTAAACCTCTGGGGTTGGTGAACTCTATACACGCTGTACTTCATTCTAGTCTAGTATATATAGAGCCACTTTCTCACAATAAGTGATTCCCAATAGGTCGTCACATCCTGGAGGGCCCACCTCCCCGCTCCAGAGACCGCCCCTCCACCTCCCGGGCCCCAGCAGGGGGTTACATTTGCCCACCACTCCACTCCACTCCACTATGGGGCACACTTCCAAACATGATAGAAACAAATA
Source organism: Lissotriton vulgaris (assembly GCF_964263255.1). Taxonomy (NCBI): domain Eukaryota; kingdom Metazoa; phylum Chordata; class Amphibia; order Caudata; family Salamandridae; genus Lissotriton; species Lissotriton vulgaris. The sequence continues at coordinate 1,208,796,657 of NC_141693.1, read as the reverse complement.
TATCAGCTGTATGTGCTGAGATAAACCATTTCCAATCCCTCACTCCAGCCCTACCAAGATCCCGCCCATATTCACATCAATCAAGTCACGAAGGAAAATGAAGATAGGCCCCAGGGGGGAAGAAACCCATCCTCCAGTAGCTATGCAATTGCACTCAGAATGACTGTCACAGTCGGTACTTAGCCATCAGGGGACAGGCAACAAGCCTAGTCCTGCTCATCTAGAGCACCTCCCGCTGCCTCATCCAGTAGCTCCTTTTCGGGGGATGACCGTTGTTCCTTCCGCTGTCCTTAAGGGCCTTCTGGAGTACCTTAGGGTCAGTAAAAATCAATGAACACCCCTGACGGTTGACACGCAGTTTCGCAGGATACAGCATCGCGTATTCAGCCCCCATGTCGCGTAGTTGCCGTCTCGCCTCCTGCACCCTGGCCGTGAAGTCCGGGAATAGAGAAATCGTCGATCCCTCGTATTGTAGCGGCTGTTTCTCTCTGGCGAGTCTGAGCGCTGTGTCCCGGTCCCTGTAGTTTAACAATTATTGGTCAGGGAGGCTCACCCAGTTTCGGTCTCGGGCCCAGGGAATGGTGACCCCTCTCAACCACGAACATTCCAGAGGAGGCGGTGTCCCCCAAAAAGGTCTTCAAAAGCTGTTCAATGAAGAGCTCCATATTCCCCGTTTGGGTAGTTTCCGGAAGGCCGGTGATACGGAGATTGCATTCCCTGAGAGCGGGCCTCCAAGTCCTCTATCTTGTCCTGGATGACCTGAAGGACCCTACCCAACTGCTTGTGTTCTGAGTCCAGGGTGGTATGGGACTCCTCAACCTCAGTCAACCTCCTTTCGGACATGTCAATGCGTTCCGCATGCTTGTCTAATCTCTCAGCCATGCGGTCCATCCGGTAGGTGAGCGCGTCCATCTTGGTTCCCAAGGAGGCTATTCCTCCCTGCAGACTCTTCTCCATAGCAATCAATAGCCCGCGGATGTCTTGTTGTTGATTCTCTCCAGCCTGGTCCAACACACTGGCCCCATCCCCCAGGGAAGTCTCAGTGGACTTAGACCTCTTCGGGTCAAATGATCGCTTCGATTGGCTCCTGTCCACACACCCATAGCGGTAGCGCAAGCAGCTTCCTGGCCAGAGACGTGGTCCGACAGATCAGGAGGGGGGGCCTCAAGCAGCAGCACTCCAGAATAAGGGGCTCACACACCCGAACCTCTACTGGATCAACGCCTCAGAGATGCCAAGATTGTAAACAGCACTCACCATTGGGAAGCCAGCCCTAAGACTCCTCCAGGCGCTAAACGCAGACATCAAGACCATCCCCCGTTATTTCTTAGGATAGCCAGAGCGGGGCAAAGTCTGGAATGCCAACTATCCCTCAGGGGTAGGTGTCTCACCTTTCATCCAGGTCAGCACGGGCCTAGCTCCTCCACTCCCCGCGCCTCTTGTCGCCACGCAGCTTGTCACTCCCAACCGGCAAGGATATTCACAAACAGGGCTGTATGTAGAAGGGAGGGCGCCCAGCGCCACTCCTCTGTAATCTGCCAGTCAGCAACAGTAGCACAGGCCTATTTAGATGATCGCGGGGGCCCACTACCACTCCTATGGCCCCCAGGACAGTCGCAGTCCTCAGACTTTATCTTATTGGGAGTCCCCCTTCTTTATAGTTGTTGCCTTTATCTTATTGGGGTCCCCCTTCTTTATAGTTATTCGGGTGTTAATGCATGTACTTTAGGATCCTCTCCTAGGGCCTCATTTAAATGTACCTGGCAGGTATTTCCTCCTTTCTGGCAGTCCTCAGCCGTGAAGTGGCACTCTCCGCCACACCAGATCGTCCAGCACCCCTCTGCTGTATTTTCGGCTGCTCGGCCACACTCCCGAGGGGCGCCGCTAAACACCGTTGGGAGGGGAGGGGGGCAAGGCCACCCCCTGCAGGACAGAAAGGCATTGGGCACTGGGCCGCCGCTTGACTCTCCCAGGCGCTCCGTGCAGCCGCTCCCGCAGCAGGCGGGTCAGTGCTCACAAGGCAGGCCGCAGTCGTCACTCGAGCCCGCCCCCGGGCCTTGTCTGGGCCGCGCGCCTCGCCTCCCGGCGCTCGTTCCGCTAGACGGCCGCTGCAGACTCCTTCACCACGGCGGGGCACCCAGCTAGACGCAGCTTAGAGGGCGACCCCCCCCGTCACACACCTCAGTGCACCGCGCCCTACTTCAAGCAGCCCCAGAGGCCCCACGAGGCAGCCAGAGTCCCGTCACCCTCGCCGCCTCGACCCGCACAGCCAGCAGAAGGCAGGTAGGCGATCCGTGTTTTGTAAGGTTAGGTTCCGCTATAGTCTGGCGACATAATCCGCGGGTGCAGGGCAGGATAGCAGTGCGCAACACACAGGATTAGTGTAGGATAGTGTGGGGAAGCTAGGGAGCCCTCGGCTCAAGCGGCCATCACGGTCGCAAGCTAGCTCCGCCCCCTCCCCAAACGCTGATTGTTAACCAAATCTCAACCTTCCATTTCCAATACCATGCAACTAGTGAACGGCATCAAGCTGTTTTCTCTATGTGATAAACCCAATCCTTTGAAAAACAAACGAAAGGATGTGAGAGCAACTATCTTTACAGCCAAACTTCGAAACAATTCTCAGCTTTAAAACAGTTTATTACCCGTCCGGATGGTGAAATGACGTCCTCCGAGTCTGAACGGTTCCCGCTCTGCCGCGTTCAATCCATTAACCGACACTAGTCTCAGAAGTATAAGAGCTACACGAAACGTGGCAACCCATCGGCATCTTCTGTGTTTCAACAAAAACGAAGGACCACAAACTCCCACCTCGTTAATAATGCAACAACATGGCGACCATATATGAAGGTCTACTTGATGCCAATTCCATAACTCACGGATACCTCTGCATTACGATAACTAGGAATATATTTCCCTGTTATTTAGTTCTACGTTCTTAATCTTCCACATATATTATCAGACCACTCTCACAGGTGTTTATGCAAATGTTAGTACTGCCATGCATTGTGATTGATAGTTAATCCCATGTACTTGACCGTTATTGTGCACTAGTAATGAGCACTGTTCATGTAATACATTTCTAAACTGATACATTCATAACCTGCAATCAACCTGATACACACTGGTACAGATATTGTTTGTTATCCAGACGTTCATACTTTTGCAGGCATGTCAAGGCCTATTTTTGCAGTTTGGAAATACTATTCGGCCATATGGTTTTGGCCAGAGACTGTTCTGTGAATGCTTATGACATTCCATCTCCTAGGACTTACGGCTTTCTGGACTTGCGATTACAACGCCAGACCTAGTATTTTTCAGGAGTTCCTATAGAGACGCATTCGCCGATATGGTCAGCTCAAGCGTATTATTACTGTTTTGGGCTGCTGTATTGAAACTGCCAACGAACACGGTTTTACATTGCTCTGACAAGACTATCTAACCTTGAAAAAGTCGAAAGGACGAAACACGTGTCAGTTGCTCCTGTTGTCTGTATGTATCAAGATTTGGAAATATCTCAAGGATAAAACTACGTACAAAAGAGAAATAAAGAAGCTTGAATACGTACTATACACCTTCATTTATGTTATAATACTAATATGTGTACAAATTGATCTCTACTTACGGACTACTATTGTGTGCTTTGGTACTAATTTGTTTGATAGTTTTGGCCTAGAGGTTTGCTCCTACTGGCTGTGCAACCTGGGTGGCAGGGTGGCTAGAACCATAATCGCACCACCAGCTCAGACTATTGTTTGGTAAGCCCTTACTATTCCCGTATTGTAATATACAGATGTGAAAATTTCTTGCTTGGCAGAGCCACCAAATGGGTTTTGGTGCCACGTTTTCTGGTATCAATCAGAATTGTTGCATTTGGATGCTATGTTTATATATGATGTAAACGTCAGTAGAGGGAAGGGCGCGAATGTTTTTTTTTTTATTACAAAGAGGGAACAAGTGGTAAAAAATGTGTAATGTTTGTGCATGGAGAACAGCCCTGCCAGTAGCAAATGGTTGATCAACATTAGAATTGGTGATGAAGGGGTTCACAAAGTCAGATCAAGAGTGGTTTTCTAAACAACGTAAGCTTAAGGTTTACTTGGCATTCTATGATGAGGAGTATTTAAATAATATGCATAATAACGAATCACACAGTAATTGTGAAATGTTTTATTTGTCACTTGTAGTGATAAGCCCAGTAATAATGAGTCACACGGTAACTGTTAAATGTTTTATTTATCATTTGTAGTGACCCCTGACGAAGGGCTCCTGTAGCCTGAAATGCATTGGGTTTTCAATAAACACTGCCTGCGACGAATTTTGCATCAGTTTGTGTTGTGGTTTATAGGCCCAGAGGGGCACATCTTGAGCATGGGAAACTTTTGGAAATAGCAGTACATTCCGCGTGTGGATTAAAAGAGGAATTTGAAGAAAAAACATAAAGAGTAAAGGGAATACACTAAGTAAAAAGGAGGAAAACACAAGCAGCGGTGCAATGTCGCATTTCAGCTGTGCGATTGGTTTGGGGCGAGATGACTCCCCACACTAAGTTGATTTCATTGAGGTAACTATGGGCTTGTTACCTAACCAGTGAGCACGCATTCTTGGAGGAGTTTCATTAAAGATGGTTAACATACGAACTAAAAAAGGTGTGCATCTCAGCACTATAACAGATGATCATGAATATTGCCCAAACTTGGGATAGCACCTGGCAAACAAAAAGGACGAAGAAGGAAAATCAGATAACAGAGCAATACTCCACACATTTGGTGAACATCACGGTTCGTCAAGCAAGTCGGTGTTGAAGTTGGTGTGAAATGGCCTTTTATAACATTTAAATCCGAAAGGTGAACATGATAATGAGTTCAGAGTGTTTATACTAGTTTTATACCATGTGATTAATTTCAGAAAAGTGGACACTGTGCATTTTGCTTAAGATGTTTTTTCAGGATGAGGTCGGATTAACATACTGCATTATGGGAAATGTAGTGTTTCTAGTTTGCAAGTAACTTCATGGTGGGAAAAGTCTGACTTACAGGCCAATTAGGTGGAAGGAATAAGGGAGGGACTTGTGTGGGTGGATTTGGTTTAAGTTTGGAGGGAGGAGGTTGTAATTAATCACCCTTTGGTTTGGAGACAGGAACGGATGGGTTTGAATTTTTGCAGAAGGTATGTGTAATGATGTGAAGGTGATTGCGGGTGTGGGTTGAATGTTGTGTTGGTGCGGTGACAGCATCAGTTAATGGTAGAATGGTTAAAGGGTATTGGGTAGTTAAGTGAGTGAGGATGAGTTAGAAGAAAGGTAATGTGAGTCGTATGGGATTCAGTATAAATGGGAGGTGGAGCAGAGAGTTTGAGGTAGATGACAAGTACACGGGTAGCAGGGAACAAGCATAGAGGGGGACAGTTGAATTTATGGGTTAAGAGAGGAGGTAGATTGTTATAGGTGAGAGAGCAGGTGAGGGGGGTATATAAGGACGAGGAATGATGTAAACGTCAGTAGAGGGAAGGGGGCAAATGTTTTTTTTTATTACAAAGAGGGAAGAAGTGGTAAAAAATGTGGAACGTTTGTGAATGGAGAACAGCCCTGCCAGGAGAGGATGGTTGATCAACATTAGAATTGGTGATGAAGGGGTTCACAAAGTCAGATCAAGAGTGGTTTTATAAACAACGTAAGCTTAAGGTTTACTTGGCATTCTAAGATGACCTCAGAGAACACAAAAACTCTCAACCCATGAGATCAGAAACCTGTTGGGTGGTGGCTGACTGGCAGGGACCAGCCAGCCAGTACACTATAAGTAGGTCGTTTGGCAGGGACCCAGGGCACACTCAACCCAAGTGCATCAGAAATTTGGCAAAAATTGGAGGGTTACTACATAGCCGCTCTGTCATATATAGCTTTTAAGATGGCCAAGACTTTCAGCATCCTGTGTCCCATTTCAAACAAAGCCATCATTTCCATACTTACCAAGGAGGAGAAGGATCCCCTTGTATGATTTAGTTATGATCTGCTATCCCTTATCAATGTTGTAGTTAAAATTCTCACATGGTGCTACCATACAGGTTGCAAAAGTTGATACTCCTAGTAATACACACTTCCCGGATGGTATACGTACTGGGGTGATTGTCCGTTGGAACACCTAAGCACACTCCCAACTTTCATGGCTGATGAGGAACAGTCCATTGGACACTTTGGCCTGCCTCTGGATGCCAGAAAGGCCTTAGACCAGGTAGAATGGAGATTACGTTTTCCACACACTCAAAAGGGCTAGACTTGGTGACCATTTCATATCCAAGGTAAGTTGACTATATCATAGCCCCATTGCCAATATCAAATGTTATGGTTTTATGTCAGGTCGATTACCATTGCATTTGTTACATACCAGGGAGGCCTACAGTCATCCCTCCTGCTCTGCCTACAACTGGAACCACTGTTCGCCGGAGCACAACAATCGGCTGATATACACAGGATCCAAACAATGGCTGCTCAAATAAATTTACCCTGATTTGTAGATGATATTCTGCTTACTCTTCTCATACCTGACTCATCGATCCTCGTGGCGAAGTCTTTAATTTATTCAGTCTGTGTTCTGTGGCCTCAAAATTAACTGGAGTAAATGTGGGTCATGCTTATGTCCCGAATCACCATGAATTCGTGCTTGTGGGACCTGCATATGCAAATCCAAGTGACCTGATGTACCTGGGGGATCTGTAGTAAGCGAGGGCTGGAGAAGATGGTTGAAGATCAACTGATGGACTCAGTTCAACCTGTTGATGTGAAGGAGAGTGCAAACTTTCCAGATGACTGTGGAACCCAGTTGCAGTTATATCTTTGGTATGTTACCATTACCGGGCTGCAGATCTTGGCTGGCCTGGATAAAAACAGACACTTAGCTATACATTTGCAGGGGAGTTGGGGGTTAAGCCTAGGTTGCAACCCTGGAAACTCTGGACTCATACAGTGTTTGGAGGCCTTAGATTGCCTAATATAGCATATGGCTTATCTAATAGTCACAAATATCCTACTTCCTGCCATGCACAAAAGAAAACCCACAGTGAACAACCATTGGGAGAGAGCTTCATGGCTCACAGCCATGCCACAGTGGTGTAACAATAGCACCCGCAGTGCAGGAGGCCTGAGCTCCAGGAGGCCTCCTCCGGCACTTGAACGACGGGCACCTGAGAGCTCTTGAATGGTTCCGGAGCATGTGGGGGCTCCCTCTATGTACTTTGCGGGGTGGGCCCCCTCAAGTTTCTTTATGCCACTGTCATGCTGTTACGGACACACCATGATGCAGATTCAACCTCTAAGGCAACCCGATCATACATTCCATCTTTAGTACCTGAAAACACAAACACAAACTGGCCTCCCACTGAACAATACTTGTAGATGTCATTAGTCTAAGGAATAATAGTTCTATCCCCAGGCATCACTACATCAAACAACAACTCGGAGATATAGGACTGAGTGTATGCTGGTCAAATAAATCTCTAATAAATAATAGTACTAAGGAGAAATACTGGGCCCCCTTACATAATGCATACACTTGACCTTGGAGCACCCCGTTTTCCCCCCCGTAGGCACGTAAAGGAGAAACAACCCCCCCCCTCCTCTGTAACTAACTTTAAACCACGGTAGCATCACCTTTCATAGCCATTCAAACACCTACGGTGCGGTGAAGGGAAAACTTAATCCTTGGATTTTTGTTTGACCTCAATTCTCACGGCACCTTCTGTACTTTCTTTCCTCTCCTATGAGGCTCCGGGGAGACCATCAGGGTCCTGAGGATAAGGAGAAGACAACACCACTTCCCGTTTCCCCATCCAGATCATCATCAGAGACATCAGAAGAAGAATCTACCGAGGGACCATCCGCCAAGCCCATCACCTCTTCCTTTGTTTTCAATAAACCACCTTCTTTTAAACCACTACTCCAGCCTCCACGCCTGTGTATAAAACCCGCCCTCCCACAGGTGGTGTCAGAAGTGGGATCCCAAGGCAAATTGGAGGCTGCACTAGCAAAGATGGCCGAAAATCAAGAACACCTTGGTAAAATATGGAACGGTTTCTGAATGTCGTAGAGGAAGATCGAGACAAAATGCAGAAAGTTCTCACGGGGCAAGGACAATCTCATGGAGCAGCCATGGACAAACTCGCTGAAGCCCTAGGACAACAAAGGGGCCCCACCACTTTGCCATCTGTAGTGTTGCAACAATATGTGGCGGGAGAGGACCCTGAATTTTTCTTTAACAATTTCGAGAGAATTGCAACAGCCGCATCATGGCCTGCAGAAAAATGGGGGCAATATCTGGCACCCCTGTTATCAGGTGTCCTACAAGCAGCCTACCAGGCAGCGACCCTTCAAGGAGCTGTCCCTTATGCGGATATAAAGAAATGTATCCTAGAAAGATTAGGGATAGACGACGAAACATACAGAGTAAAGTTAAGGCAAATGAAGGAAGGACCTCAAGAAACTCCACGTGCCTTATACTTTAGAGTAAAGGATATGGCAGATGAGTGGCTTAAACCTGCAACTACTGATAAGGACGGGATCATGGCCAAGATCTATCTAGAACAATATCTAACGTCTCTCCACCCTCCGATTCAACGCTGGGTCCGACAACAGGCAAACCTTACTTTGGAAACAGCTGTAGAGATAGCTAGTGCGTACAATAGAGCTCAGGATTTGCAAAAAGGAAAAGAAGAGTCAACAGGGAAGACAGGGGACACGCCATTCATCAACCTCCTCATCCTCCTTTAGTTAAGAAGCCTGAACCTCTTGCATTTCTACTCAACATACCATCCCCTACAGCTCTTCTTATTCGTTCACCACAGGAGGAGGAATCGCTATCGTCCATAAGAAATCCATCCGCATCTCAACCAGCTCTGACGCCAACCTCGCCAACTCCGAACACCTTCACTTCCAGATCCACATCGACCCCAAGACCACACTCAGAGGCACCCTCCTCTACAGACCACCAGGACCCCGCGCAAAATTCAGTGAAGACATCACGGACTTCATCACCCCACACGCGCTCCCCTCCAAAGAATACATCCTTCTGGGAGACCTCCACTTTCACCTTGAAAATATCTACGACCTCGTGGACAACCTCGCCAACCTCGGACTTAAACAACTAGTCACTTCCCCCACCCACATCGCAGGTCACACACTCGACCCCATCTTCACATCCAGCAATCATGTCTCCTTCGGCCACACCACGGACCTCCTCTGGACTGACCACAGCTGCGTTCACTTCACCTACAACAAACCAAAACCCAACATCCACCTCCAACCTACCCTGCAAAGAAACTGGAACAAAATCACCACGGACCAAATCTCCGCATCGCTCCTTCAAAACTCCCCAGCCCCCTCTTCTAACGCCAACGAAGCCGCCGCTAACCTCACCCTATGGTTATCCAACACCGCCGACACCTTAGCACCACTGAAAAAACGGCAAAGCAAACCTGGCAGCAAGAAGGCCTCATGGTTCAACGATGATCTCAAGAAGTCCAAGAAACTCTGCCGCTCCCTTGAAAAAGCCTGGAAAAAAGACCCAACCACCAGCACCAAGGTCGCCTTCAAAAACGCCACCCGCACTCACCACCAACTGATCCGAAAAGCCAAGAAAACAGCATTCAAGGATCGACTTGACAACAACGCCCACAATAGCAAGGAACTTTTCAACATCGTCAAGGAATTTTCCAATCCCTCGGCCAACTCCAACGACATCACCCCCTCTCAAACCCTCTGCGACTCCCTAGCATCATTTTTCCACAACAAGATTGCAGACATCCACAACAGCTTTGACAACCAACCCGGAAATCAACCCACCCTACCATTTGCTGATCATCTTCCCCCTGTGAACATTCTCAACGACTGGAACCCAATCTCCGCTGAGGACACCATCCGCCTGATGAATTCAATCCACTCAGGATCCCCCACAGACCCATGCCCTCACCACATCTTCAACAAAGCAGACTCCGTCATAGCTCCGCACCTCAGAGACGTCATCAACTGCTCCTTCAACTCCGCCACCTTCCCGGAAGACTGGAAACACGCTGAACTCACCGCCCTTCTGAAAAAACCAACAGCGGACCCCACCGAACTCAAAAATTACCGCCCCATCTCGCTTCTCCCATTCCCGGCCAAAGTCATCGAGAAAGCTGTCAACAACCAGCTCGCCACCTTCCTCGAAGCCAACAAATCCCTCGACCCCTCACAATCTGGCTTCCGAGCAAAACACAGCACTGAGACCGCCCTCATCGCAGCAACAGACGACATTCGAACGCTACTAGACAATGGAGACACAGTCGCCCTCATCCTCCTCGACCTCTCCGCAGCCTTTGACACAGTCTGCCACAGCACCCTCCTACAACGCCTCTATAACATCGGAATCCAAGGAAAAGCACTTGAATGGATCACCTCGTTCCTCACCGGAAGAACCCAGAGAGTCCGCCTCCCTCCATTCAAGTCCGAGGCCTCTGAAGTCATCTGCGGCGTACCACAAGGATCCTCACTCAGTCCCACCCTCTTCAACGTATACATGAGCCCCCTCGCGGCCATCGCACGCCAACACAACCTCAACATCATCTCTTACGCGGACGACACTCAACTGATCCTCTCTCTCACCAATGACCCCAGCACCGCCAAAACTAACCTACACGAAGGAATGAAAGAAGTTGCCGAAAGGATGAAACAAAGCCGTCTGAAACTGAACTCAGACAAAACAGAAGTCCTCATCTTAGGTACATCCCCCTCTGCATGGGACGACTCCTGGTGGCCGGAAGCCCTCGGAAAAGCACCCATCCCAACAGACCACGCACGGAACCTAGGCGTCATCCTGGATTCTTCACTCTCAATGAACAGACAAGTCAGCGCCGTATCCTCTTCCTGCTTCAACATTCTTCGCATGCTCAGAAAAACATTTCGCTGGATCCCCTCCGATACAAGGAAAACAGTCACCCACGCTCTGGTCACGAGCCGACTGGACTACGGAAACACCCTCTACGCGGGCACTACCGCAAAACTCCAGAAGAAACTCCAACGAATCCAAAACGCCTCAGCCAGGCTCATACTAGACCTCCCACGCAACGAACACATCTCTGGTCACCTTAAAGACCTCCACTGGCTACCCGTCAATAAGAGGATCACTTTCCGACTGCTTACCCACTCACACAAATCACTCTACGACATCGGACCAGACTGCCTCAACTCACGACTGTCCTTCTACACCCCCTCCCGCCAACTACGTTCTTCCAACCAAGCCCTCGCCATTGTACCTCGCATCAACAAGACCACCATGGGAGGCAGATCCTTTTCATACCTGGCTGCTAAAACATGGAACTCACTCCCCGCTTACCTTCGCCTTACCCAGAACCACCTAGCATTCAGAAAGCAACTTAAAACGTGGATATTTGACAAGTAATCATCCTCCCCTTCCTAAGCGCCTTGAAACCCTCTGGGTATGTAGTGCGCTATACAAAATCCTATGACTTGACTTGACTTGACAAAAAGAGGAACCAATGGAGATAGGGATGGCCCGCAATTATTACTGTTCAACAACAGAAAGAAGGCCACCCCCATATAGGTGCACTGTCGCTGTAAACGGCCAGCCCTTAACCGCCTTAGCTGACACCGGATGTTTACATAGCGTAGTCAGACCCCAAGACCTTGGTAATAACCTAGGACCCATAGACGGAGTGGTAGCCATTAGGTGTGTACATGGGGACACAAAGCCATACCCCACTGCTCAAGTTCAGATCCAACACCCTCAAGATACTGGAACATCCTTAACAGTAGGCCTCATTCCCCGATTGCCCGAACAAGTAATCTTAGGAAACGATTATCCCAAGCTAACACAGTTGTTACAGAAGGCACCTGTAGCTGATAACGAATGGCTAGCTACCGCTCCTTTTTCAATTGATACCGGAAAAGAATGGCCATCTTCCAAACCCCGGAAGAGTCGAAGGCAAAGAAGGGCGGAGAAAGGGAGAGAACCCTTGGTGATGCTCATTATACCCGAAGAGAACCCATGGGAAACAGACAGGAATTTCCATGTTGCTCAACGGGAGGACCCTCTCCTTCAAGAAGCATGGAACAAGGCACTTGAGGGCGAAGATCCACATCATGTAGGTCCTTATTTCTTTGTCAAACATGGTTTATTGTATAGAAAAGGTAGTCTTAATCAGAAAGCCCAGTTGCTAGTCCCCGAGCCGTTCAGAGAAAAGGTGTTATACCTAGCTCATAGCCATCTACTAGGGGGACATTTTGGGGCTGATAAAATAGAGAAAACCATACTGGAGAATTTCTACTGGCCAGGGATATACCATCAGGTGAAACAATACTGTAGGGAATGCCGAATCTGCCAGAGAGACAGCCGTTACCAACCCCCGAGGGTGCCCATGCTTCCCCTCCCTATAATTGATGTTCCATTTAGTTGAGTTGGTATGGACATTAGAGGACCCTTGCTACCATGACGAAGTGGGTGTCGTTATGTCCTTGTTATTGTAGATTATGCTACACGGTTCCCCGAAGTGATACCTCTCCGCCATCCAGACACTACTAATATTGCCAAAGCTATGATTGGTGTTTTCTCTAGGGTAGGGTTCCCGAAAGAAATATTGACAGATCAAGTAACACCTTTTGTTTCCAAAATGATGCGAGACATTTGTACTCAGTTAGGGGTGAAACAAATAAAGACGGCAGCCTATCACCCACAAACTGCCGGGCTGGTTGAAAGATATAATGCCACCATTAAGACCACCTTAAAAAAAACTACTGGCATTAGAAGCACGGAAATGGGAAGATATTCTCCTGTTGGCCCTATTTGCCATTAGATGTAAAGAGCAGAAAAGTACTGGGTATTCCCCGTTGGAATTGTTGTATGGTCATAAACCCCGCACTTTACTTGACATGGCCCAGGAGCTATGGGAAAGAGAACCAGACAATACGAAACCTCTCTTGGAATATGTATCAAACCTAAAGACACATTTGAGACAAATCCGGGATACTGTTCGCAATTACCTGGAAAATGCACAGATTGCCCAAAAAGGTCATTATGACAAAGGGACTAGGAAGAGATCTTTTCAAGTAGGAGACCTCGTCTTGCTTATGATGGCTTCCTCAGACCAAAATCTTTTGGGGCAATGGCAGGGACCATACAAAGTCATCGCTCAAGTGACCCCGGTAACATATCGCATTGAAACCGATTCCACCAAGCATATATCCCAGATTTACCACAATAATTTGCTTAAAAAATGGGAGGGCCCTTTACCTGTGACGGTGAACGTGGTAGAACCCCAAACCCCTCGGTTCCACCAGAGCATTGATATGGAGTTACCGTCTTCCCGGAGAACCGAATTGATCACAACTTTACATCCATGGTCCCATATCTTTTCCACCTCTCCCGGGAGGGTTACTGTCATTGAACATACCATTAAAACTCCACCGGGTAAACGGGTCAGATTAAGACCATACCGTATACCCGAATCTCGCCGTCTGGTAATAAGAGAGGAGATACAAAAGATGCTTCAAATGGATATCATCGAACCATCCAGGAGCGAATGGAATTCGCCCATTGTCCTTGTGCCAAAGCCGGATGGCTCAGTCAGATTTTGTATTGATTTTCGCGAGGTAAACAAAATATATGAATTTGACACCTACCACCTTCCACGGGTGGATGAAATGGTGGAGAGATAGGGAGAGCTAGGTATATAAGTACCCTTGATCTGTGTAAGGGGTACTGGCGATACCCCTCAAAAAGGAAGACAGAGAAAAAACAGCCTTCTCCACCCCTGATGGGTTATACCACTTTAAGATGATGCCATTCGGCCTACATGGGGCCCGGCAACCTTTCAGAGAGCCATGAACTTGATACTGAGAGCCCATGACGACTATGCCGGGGCTTATATTGATGATATTGTGATATAGCGATACATGGGACCAACATCTGTCACACCTTTCTCAAGTAATTCAGATGTTAGGATCATACGGGTTGAGAATAAATCCGGCCAAAAATCACTTGGCTGCTCAGACAGTCAAATACTTAGGTTATCTGTTAGGGGAAGGAGTTATAAGACCTCAATCGTCCAAATTGACAGCCATATCACAGATCCCAGAACCAAAAAAGACTTAAGAGCTTTTCTTGGGTTATTAGGTTACTACCGACGGTTCATACCTATGTTTTCCCAAGTAGCAGCTCCGCTAACCGACCTCCTTCAAAAGAATAGCAGAACAGAAGAGATCTTGAGATTCCCTCCGGCAGAGGTAATACACTCTTTTGAAGCCCTTAAAAACTGCCTGACTTCGGATACTGTTCTGATAAGCCCATATTATGACCGCCCCTTCATCTTACAAACAGATGCCTCTGATCAGGGTCTAAGAGCAGTTTTATCACAGGAAACCCCACAAGGTGAGAGACCTATACTCTACATTAGTCGCAAACTCTTTCCCCGAGAAAAAAACTATGTGACTATTGAAAAAGAGGCACTGGCAATCAAATGGGCCATTGACTCTTACAATATTATCTGGAAGGAAGGGAGTTCACCCTTTTTACTGACCATGCACCCCTAGAATGGCTAGCTAGAAATAAGGGACACACGAAAGGGTACTCAGATGGTTTCTATCTCTACAGCCCTATAGGTTCCATACTAGACACAGGAAAGGGAAAGAACAAGGCAATGCAGACTATCTGTCCAGATATCCCCAAAGTACAGACCCTAGAAGAAGGACAGCAAGGGAAAGGGGATGCGAGACGGACCCCGGAATACATGAGAGCTGTACCGATTTAACCTCGGGAGGGACTATACTCAGGCGGGTCACGCATCGCGGCCATCCTACCGGACTTCCGCAACCATCATCCTCTGCTGTTTTTCCCCAGGGCGCGATGACAGGAAGAACCCGGAAATGACCCGGACAGAACCCAGAAGCAATAGGAATGAACCAATGAAAGGCGACGTCATTCAAGGGTCAGGGAGAGAGAGAGTTGGCGCGCAAGACGAAGAGGAAAGCAGGAAAAAGGAAACTGATACAGCAGACGCGGGACCGAGTGAAGACGCGGGACCCGTGGAAGAAGACGCGGGACCCGTGGAAGAAGACGCGGGACCCGAGGAGACCAAGACGCCAGTGAACCAGGAGGTGGAAGAAGACAACTGGAGCGAGGACTGGTGGTGTCCGGAGGAGGCTGGAGAGCGGCCGTGACTCGGGAGAAGAGTTGCGGCGGGGCCGGTGAGTGACACTGCTCGAGGGAATTGGGAAGTGGGAGGGAGAGTAGGGTGGGACCCGTAATAACCTGGAGGGCTTTGCCGGACAGCACATTGTGTTTTGATTTCTCTAGTCACCTGCTGTAGAAAAGCACTCGCGATTTGATATTTGGCACTTGACCCTGGAGCACCCCGTTCCCCCCCCCCCTCTAGGCACGTAAAGGAGAAACAACCCCCCCCTCCTCCACTGTAACTAACTTTAAACCACGGTAGTGTCACCTTTCATGGCCATTCAAACACCTACGGTGCGGTGAAGGGAAAATTAATCCTTGGATTTTTTTTTACCTCAATTCTCACAGCACCTTCTGCACTTTCTTCCCTCTCCTATGAGCCTCCGGGGAGACCATCAGGGTCCTGAGGATAAGGAGAAGACAGCACCACTTCCCGTTTCCCCATCCAGCTCATCATCTGAGACATCAGAAGAAGAATCTACCGAGGGACCATCCGCCAAACCATCACCTCTTCCTTTGTTTTCAATAAACCACCTTCTTTTAAACCACTACTCCAGCCTCCACACCTGTTTATAAAACCCGCCCTCCCACAATGAGTTTAACATTCAAACGTATTCCATATAAGAGCCCTCATAAGGGTGCACGTGCATCAATATATATGCCAGTGGTTCCCAAATGTGTACGCCAATAAGGTAATATGAATTTTATGATCAATTGTGTCCCCTAACGTAGACCCCAACGGCTCCATGTACGTGCTTCAAGTACATGTATGTTCCCTCTACTTCCAGCTATGAAGACGCAAATACATTTGCGTTCAACGTTAACATGTCCTCTTTCAGACCCACCATGAATGGGTCGGATATTCGGTTCCTAAGTGTGCCTTGCCAACGTCTTTATATGGTGCACTTTCATGTTTTACTAGCTTTGGTGAGTTAGGCCCTGATTCCTGCCATCGAGCCCTTTCTGCCTTCTGTTTCTGAAACCTACAGTCTGATACTTCCTGACCTCTGCCTTACTCCCTGTGCGGCGAGCGGTGCCTGGCTCGGCCTGCTTGCCTGCCAAGACTGTATTCAGCCTTCAAGTTATCTGCTCCGCTCCTCGAAAATACATTCCTGTCTAGTAGTTTAGGTAAACATCCTTCCCAGCTGCAGAGCAAAGGGCCCGGCCTCACTGTCTCCATGCAAGTAATTCATAGCTCCTGTTACCATGGTAGGCCCATGCCCCCTTGCTTTACACGTAGACACGTAGCCGCATATGCACGCACTAGCAGTCAGTATAGAATAGCCTCTGCCCGAGAGACCTTTCCTTCTAGATAATACAGTTCCTCAAACACAAGATATTAGATATGATTTGGGATTAGGTTGTTCTGACACCCCAGACTTCTGTCTCCTCATGTAGGGCTAAATGTCAAGTCCCCTTCACCCTCCAGTTCCACCTCATTCCCACGTCATGCTGCTGCGCGCGCATCTCTGCCATGTATTTCTGCTGACACTGCAGGATTCTTCTATGGATCCACCCACCTGTGATACGTTCCATGTGACGTTGTATAGCACACACCTCCGTGTACGCCCTCATACACGCCTTCTGTTACGTACATGTGTTCTTATCTCGTTTATCTCAGCTGTTACGCCTTCTGCATCAATCTCTACTGTAATGCATTGACTATATATATGATGTTCCGTTAATAAATCATTGTACATGTCCATGTCCATTCCCTTCCTGAACCCTTGTGGTGATGGAACATGATACCTGGTTCGAACCAATTTCTTTTTAAGGAATAAAACCCCTTTTAAAACCTCAAATACCACGGATTCTGTCTCTTATTTTTGACTGAGTTATTCTTATTGAACTTTACCGCATAAATTAAGTATAGGTAATTTAAATTTACCACATAATTGGCGCCCGAACAGGGACCCCTCCCCCACCTTACGCGCCGGCGGTGCGTTGCAGGCCCGGCCCCCTGCCACAGCCGGACGGACAACTACGCGTATCCGCAGGATTTCCTGTATCTCCCTCAGGCCAACGGAGGTGACTGAGGCTGCGATCGACACCCAGACGAGGCGGTGAGGAGTGCGGAGGATCCCGACCAGAGCCTAGCTGAGAGAGCAAAGTCCGAGGTATTCGGAGGCCCACCAGTTCCGAAGTACCTACGTCACGAGTCCAGTCCAGTCGAGTCCAGGGTCCAGTCCAGTATCGAGTTTCCGAGGCCTTCAGTTTCCGTGCTTCCCGGTGAGTACCGTTGCTGGGGACGCATCTGGACGGGTGCATTGATTTGTGCCCGGTCAAGACGGGTTTGGGTACACAGACCCGGTCTGCACTGTTTAGCAGTGTATCTGTACTGTTTAGCAGTATATCGAGTATGCAGGTAGCTAGTTTTATTTTAATTATTGTTGTTCGTTTTCAAAATGTTTAAATGTGTTTTAATGTCGTGGTATGAGTGATTGTTCAACCTTCATTATCGTGTATATTGTATTAATTGTGTCCAAGTCCGAGTAAGTATCAAGTACCAAGTAGTACGGCTGAAACATGCCGCTGTTCTCTAAACTAAGACAGATAGGAACCAGAAAAGGGATACTAGAGGAAGCTGTTCCCATTCCACCCAGGGACACTCCAGGGTATTTTATGTACCACAAACACGGCTTAGATGCTGTATTATATCTCGATTTGTGGGTGGATTACACCAAAGATCTAGCAGAGAATCAGAGATGGCCCGCTACTGGGACATGGGATGCCGAGTGCATCATGAGAGTAGAAGAAGCATTATGGAAAAAGAAAGCCAGACAGTCACAGAAAGATGCCATTGAATTATGGCGTAAAGAATCACACAGACGGACAGAAAAAGCACTCAGAAAAGCAGAGAAAAGTAGAGAGGATTCAGACAAAGCCCGAGAAAACGTATTAGTTGAAGAGGGGATACGAGTTAAAGCAGAACAAGTAGACCGACAACGAAACACTCTTATGAATGATATGTATCCTCTTCTGGCCGAGGGTTTACCTAAGGCCACTCCGGAAATACCGAAGGATCTGCCCCCTCCATTGCTCCCGACTAAAGTACGTCACAAGACCACAAAAGACATATTCCTTTCTTCCTATTTAGACGACGTAGCTCCCGCATATACAAATCCACGTGTCCCTGCGCCACCCGATGATAGCACCCCACCCCGAGATAATCTTCACCCACTTCCGCAACAACAAACTCCTCCTCCCGTTCCACATCCTGCGCCTATTCTCCCAGCCCTTCCGGCACCTATTCTCCCTACCATTAACCCAATAAATCCTTTTGGACCTGGCACTTCGGGAGGTGCAGCAGGAGGTTTCCAAACACCGCCACAAACACACCGATTGACTTATAGGGATTTAGCACAACAACGTACACCTCAAACAGCGAGTTACGACATACTTAAAGAGCCTCTTACAGATTGTAGATATGATCCTGTACCCGGTAAAGACGACAGAATGATGCTAGCATCAGTACGTCTACGACGAGTTGCAAACTATTTAATGTTACTACCTGGAATGATTGATCATCTAGACAGAATATATCATTTTGTCCAAACAGGGGAAGGTCCTGAAAGTATTGGCGAGGCCATGGCATACCAGAAAGTTGACACTCAAGGCATGATATTACGTTTCTTCATAAACTGCTTGATAAGAGACCAAGATAGGCCTGGTGTAGACAAGGAAGAAATGAAAGCACTTAACAAATGGGGTCAGAATATAGCGGACGGAAAACATGATAAACAGAGTTGTATAGAAAATATGTACCGAAGGATCCGAAAAGCAGTAGAACAAATACATGAAAGAAGACAGCCTGAAAGAGAAATAGATACAGACAAAAATGAATCCTCGGAGGAGGAGGAACAACCAGAAACGACAACAGGAACATTGCAATTACCAGTTAGAGAAATGATAGCATATGTAGGTAAGGGAAGACCATTTAATAATTCCATACGTCCGGTACGTCCAGAAAGTAAGAGACTTTTTCAAGCTGCCATGTCAAACCCGAAGACCCCGGAACATCTATTTCAGGCTACCGATAGAATACTTCAAGAACGAATGGGGTACCATGTACTCGATTCCATGGATGAACAAGAACTAGCCAGGTCAGCAGTACAATGGGCTGACAGTTCTGATAAATATAGTGATGACGGCTTAGCGCAGACCTTTTTGAACCTTTCTCCTGATGAACAGAAATTAGCTGGAATATACATGATCCAGCATCTCATTACGTTGTTTAAAGGCCAACATTCTGATCCAGGTCCCCTACCTGATATTTTAATGGAGCTACTCTCGAATAGATGGAGAGGTCTAGGTACCGACTTAATTAAAGTAATTCTAGAACATCGACACAGGTATAGTGTTTTTCTGAATACACAGTTTGTCCCAGCTCCACCTCCAGAAAGAAAAATGTATTACATAGACAGACAGAATCCCTTGCGCGAAGTGCATCCAGTTAGGAATGATGATAATACCTTCAGACGTGTGTTTGTGTACACGCCCATAACAAAAATGGAACTATTAGAAATGAAGAAATTAGTGCCCAGTCACGACAAAGACCCAGCAGGTTTCCACCGTGAAATAAAAGACATGTTACTTATGGGTGATTATACCTATCCTGACATCATGAAAATATTGAAAGTGTTACTACCTGCCGGTATTTACGAGAAACTCAAAGAAAAAGAATGGGAGGTGGGAGAGCAAAAGATTGATTGGGCTGCATTAGAGAACGAAGAAAATACTAGAACCCCAGGTTTAGGTCTTGGGGACAAAACTAAAGCATTACCAGGATTGTTAGTACAAGTATTGCCACGTTTGTTAGCAACGAAAAAGGAGGACTGGGATGCAATCTCGGCCTGCAAACAGAAACCCGATGAAGACACTAGTGATTTTTATTCCCGATTTGAGAAATGTTTTGTTATTAATAGTGGCCTGAAACCGAGTAGCGAGTCATATCCACATCTTTTTGTATCCAAATTGGTCGAAAATTCTCTGCCCCAAGTTAAGAATCGTGTTCTGAAAGTCGAGAGCACATGGCAAGCTAATACGCCTTCACAAATGTTACAAATGTTACAGTACCACCAGAACAGAATTAGGGAAGAACATGATCACGAACAAAGACGTATGAAAGACACGAAAATGAAAATGTTAGTTGCTCAGTCAGTTCCAGCTGATGGTCAGAAAAAGGGTATGGCACAGTCCAATAATTCAGCAGCTCCTGTTAAGGGGATATGCAACTATTGTATACAGCCAGGTCACTATATCAACGATTGTGCAGTTTTGAAACATAATATAGCTACAGGCAAAACTAAAGAAAGACCGCGCCCTCCTAGACAGGACCAGGTCCAACAACAAGTATCACCGAATATCCAGCCTATGCAAGCTTCAGAACAGACAGTACAGACCGTGGCAGTGCCACAGGCACAGCCCATTGCCGCCACACAACATGCAACACAACAGATGTACCAGTATGCACAAACAGATTATCCTGATTATCAGCGATACACATGAAACAGCCTAGAGAGGGAAGTTGGCTTGCCTCTTATTGAGGTTCCTGTAGATCAAGAGGGTCCTTACGTACATAGCCAAGTATTAGGGAAAGATAGAAAGTTTTTGATTGATACAGGGGCAAGCCGAACAACGATAAGTCATGATGAGGTTCCAGGGGCACCCCTCTCAGGCTCCCAGAATGTTTCCCTTGGATTTTCAGGCAAACCTATTGTAAATGAAGTATCAAAACCAGTACCACTTTTAGTTGGTCCATTGTCTCGCACTACAGATTTGTTATTAACAAAATCATGTCCAGAAAACTTGTTAGGTATCAAGACACTGAAAGCTCTAGGAGCTGTTATATGCTGTTCTCCGGAAGGAGTAAGATTGTTCTTACGTGACTTTAAGGGTCACTATGTGTTGAGAGATATTGATCCCAGGTTACAGAATGTTCCTGCACATTTATGGGCACAAGGCCCCACTGATGTAGGTTGTATGCACATTACACCATATCGAGTCACACTCAGACCAGGAGTAGTCTTACCACGAATCCGACAATACAAGTTACCTCCAGATGCTGTAGCGGCTTTACTGAAAATCATTGACGAGCTCATTGCACAAGGAGTGGTTGTAGAAACCGACTCGAATCTCTGTAACTCCCCTATCATTCCAATTCTTAAACGTACTGATCCAAATGCACCCCCAGTTTATCGATTAGTTATCGATTTGCGCGAATTGAATAAATGCATTGTACCACAGTACCCCGTGGTCCCAGATATCTCGTCCCTATTGACTGCCATTGATTCCGAAGCAACGTTCTTTACTGTAATTGATCTGAAGAACGCCTTCTTTAGTGTCCCAATTGATCCGGAAAGCCAATATCTCTTCGGATTCTGTATAAATGGTCGAAGCTTCAAATTTGCACGCGCACCTCAAGGATTCACAGAAAGCCCCAGCATCTATAGCCAAGCACTGAAAAGACAACTAGACAGTATACATATGCCTGACAACACTGCCCTGTTACAGTATGTCGATGATCTGCTGATCACCGCCCGCAGCGAACCTGAATGTGAGCAAGCATCACTGACGGTTTTGCATTTCCTGGCTGACAAGGGACACAAGGTGTCCCCTTCGAAGCTGCAATTCTGTGTTCAGCAAGTTGTTTACCTTGGGCACTTGCTGTCCAAAGGGGGGAGACAGCTAACACCTGACCGCATTCAGTTAATTGTAAACATGTCACAACCCAAGACACAAAAGGAGGTACGAGCCTTTATAGGCCTCACTTCTTACTGTAGACAATGGATCCCTCAGTATGCATTTCTAGCCAAACCACTCATACAGTTGACAACCCAGGAGGCAGCGACATCGACTGCCCTCCCTTGGACTCAGGAACACACACAAGCTGTTGAGGACTTAAAGAAAGCCTTATGTCAAGCACCAGTCTTAGCGACACCATGTTACAGCAAGCCTTTTACACTTTTTGTCACAGAACGTGAAGGTACCGCATTGTCAGTACTCACTCAAGATCAAGCAGGTTCACACAAACCGTGTGCTTATTTTTCTAGTACATTGGATCCAGTAGCCCAGGCTCTGCCTGCGTGCTTGAAATCAGTAGCAGCAACAGCTCTAGCGATCAGACAAAGTGATTCCATAGTGTTAGGACATCAATTGACAGTACAAGTTCCACACTCCGTGGAAGTTCTTTTAAACCGAACACAGACCCAGCACTTGACTATAGCAAGACTGACAGGTTATGAATTGACATTGTTTCAGCCACACATAGAAATCAGACGTTGCAACACATTGAACCCTGCTACACTTTTGCCATTAAGTGAGACAGACCCATTGGCACATGATTGTATTGAAGTCATTACCATTACGACGAAACCCAGACAAGACTTGACAGACACCGCATTACCAGATCCAGACCTGACACTTTATGTGGATGGTTCATGCATGAGAACAAGTACAGGAGAATTAGTGGCCGCCTATGCAGTCAAGACAGAAACTGAAGTCATAGAAACGAATTGTATTGACACCCTGTCAGCTCAAGCAGCAGAGCTCATTGCTCTGACTCAAGCCTGTATTCAAGCCAAGAACAAAAGAGTTAACATATACACAGATTCACGTTATGCATTCGGAGTCGTACACGACTTCGGTGTATTGTGGCGAGAGAGAGGTTTCTTGACCTCTCACGGGGCCAAAATTCAACACGGTCCTCTCATTCAAACTCTGTTAGATGCAATACATCTGCCTACAGCAATATCCATCATGAAGTGCAAGGCACATACGAAAGTCACAGATTCAATTTCCCAGGGTAACGACCTGGCAGACCGAACAGCAAAGCATACAGCCCAGACTCAGACTCACGCAACTGATCTGACAAAGACAATAGTCCTGACACCGACACACTGCATGACAGTTAAGGATCCCGCCCTAGATGTAATTGATATACAGACACATGCTACACCAGACGAAATCAAGAAATGGACTGAACTAGGAGGGGTCCAGACGGAACAGGGATGGATGACGAAGGGAAAATCTACATGGTTTCTCCCTGACTCTATGGTCCAAGTAATCATTAATACAGTACACAGTCCTGCACATTTAGGAGAAAAAGCCATGTTAGACAGTATTCAAAACCTCTGGTTCAATAAACATTTACGAGCAGCAGTAAAACAGAAAGTGCGTACTTGCATGATCTGTTGTCAGTTCAACCCAGGTAAAAGCATTCCCGTAGAACAAGGTGGATTTCATCCTCCCGATCACCCTTTTGAAGTCCTTCAGATGGATTATATCCAGATGGAACGTTGTCGAGGATTCAAGTATGTCCTCGTAGTTGTATGTGCACTCTCCCGTTGGACAGAGGCATATCCAGTCCCAGATTATACTGCTCCGACCACTGCCAAGCAGCTGGTTCGTGAATTCTTCCCCAGATATGGTTTGCCCCGCATCGTATACTCCGATAACGGTCTGCCATTCTCGTCTGAGCTTATGAAGCAGGTATCTCTCCTGCTCGGCTTTCAATGGAAGTTCCACTGTGTCCGACATCCCGAGGCAGCAGGCCTCGTGGAGCGTCATAATCAGACTCTGAAAATTCGTCTTGCCAAGATCTGTAGAGAGAAAGGTGTCGACTGGATAGTAGCTTTACCAATCGCACTCTTTTACATGAGAATGGTCGCACACTCTAGAACAGGGCTATCCCCGTACGAGGTGGTCTTTGGTAGGCCACCGAATATGTGGGGGACGCCTCTGCCTCGCAAAATCACTGATGTTGACTGTAATATGCTGACAGATTACCTTGCTTCCTTGATGTCTGCACTACAATCATGTCGTTCACAGGTTGCTGCAGCTTTTCCCGACATCACCGAGGTGAAGCCGCATGAAGTGGTTCCGGGAGACCTCGTCTTTATAAGGAACTTCGACAGGAGGAGTCCGCTGGAGCCCCGCTGGCAAGCACCGAAACTAGTACTTCTGACCACAAGGACAGCGATAAAAGTCGAGGGCCGCAAGGGCTGGCTTCATTCGAGTCATATAAAGAAATTCCATGGACTACAGCCAGATCTAGCCTCCCAGCCCTGCCCTCCTCCACAGACTGACTCAAAACTCCCCTTGACCGAGAAAACTTCTTCTCAAGACTATAAATTAAAATTGAGGTCTAGCAAGTCAGACAGTTTAATTGTTTAAGTCCTCCCCTAGGTGAATCGGTTAGACGAGTTTCTGACATGTATCCCCTAGACCCCAACAGAGAGAGAGATAGACAGAAACAGCTCAAGAAACGTGAATATTGTAAATCACTGCGCAGCCATTGTATAGTGACACTTTTGATTTTTTCTAAGTCTTATGATTATTGCTGCAAGTATACTGCTTCATGTATATCACCCTATTTTCAAACGTGCACATTCTTCTTCAAATGACACTGTCGAGCATACTTTCAGTGAACTGCCCCCGCACGAGTTATCTTACCGACTTGCGCTGCGCAACAATACATTCATCAGTATGTTACATCATTCCCATCAGACCAGTCAGAATGCTACCAATTGTTGGATATGTGGCCGACTCCCTCCCTATCAGAAATACAAGGGAGTTCTGCCCCTCTTTCCGTACCCGTTCACACACAATGGTTCCTGTGGTGCATGGTTTAGTTTAATGAACTCACTAGATTCCAATTCCGTAGTTTACCAGGGCAATTGGGTATGGGGAAATCTGAACACAGTTCTGCATAAAATATGTTTCCCTGACAAGGAGGGTCTTCCAAAAAGGACAGGGACTGATCTAGAAAATGAAGTATATGGATTAGGTAACTTTACACTTAACCTCATGATTCTGAATGTTGAATCCGAAGCCGAACCAGTCTTACCCGCTATGTCAGTGTTACCAGTCAAAGGTGAACTATGTGTCAGAAAGAATGGTTCAGTACACCTAGGTCATAGCACATGTACTACTGTGATTGAATTCAGGGATAAGGGCAAGTCTACATTCAAGGCTTCCCGTCATTCCTATTTCGTTTGTGGTCATACAGCATATATACGTTTACCTTTAGATTGGGATGGCACCTGTTACATTGCATTCCTTCTGCCACCTGTCTTCCTAGCCCCTCCTGATTATCATAGGGACACCCATCTAGTACACAATAGACCACAGAGAGATCTCCCGATTGTCGACTATACTGAAACGGCATGGGAGCAGTATACAGATTTCAATAAAGGTTTCTTTCCCTACTTAGGTGCTGTCTTTAATAGTAAACTGATACGAAAATTAACTAGAACCCTTGAAGCAGTAGTGAATGAAACTACTTCCGCCCTAGGTAACTTAACAGAGGAGCAGTCTGCTATGCGGATTGTTGTTCTTCAAAATCGTCTCGTCCTTGACGTCATCCTGGCCGATAGGGGCGGAGCTTGTAGAGTCATCGGATCGAGCTGCTGTGTTTTCATTCCAGAAAACGCGCCATCAGTATATAGAGCCATAACCCGTCTTCATAAGATTGCAAGTCAGATACACCAGAATCCAGGCACCTGGACTTGGTCCGGTTGGTTCTGGAGCGTGTTGTCAGCCTGGGGATGGAAGGTCCTATCCTTCCTAGGTATTGCCCTTCTCATAGTATTCAGTTGTTGCCTATGTCTGCAATGTGGGCCAGCGATTTGCGGCTTGTGCGCCACATCATGTATTCCTCATTCAAGTCCTCATTCAAAACACCGTAAGAAGAAAGAAGAGCAAATGATGTTACATGAACAGATTGATAGATTAATGAGGATTGATATATCGTGAAGGGTCCGTAGGGGACTGGGAGGGAATGAGGTAATATTAATTTTATGATCAATTGTGTCCCCTTAAGTAGACCCCAACGGCTCCATGTACGTGCTTCAAGTACATGTATGTTCCCTCCACTTCCAGCTATGAAGACGCAAATACATTTGCGTCCAACGTTAACATGTCCTCTTTCAGACCCACCATGAATGGGTCGGATATTCGGTTCCTAAGTGTGCCTTGCCAACGTCTTTATATGGTGCACTTTCATGTTTTACTAGCTTTGGTGAGTTAGGCCCTGATTCCTGCCATCGAGCCCTTTCTGCCTTCTGTTTCTGAAACCTACAGTCTGATACTTCCTGACCTCTGCCTTACTCCCTGTGCGGCGAGCGGTGCCTGGCTCGGCCTGCTTGCCTGCCAAGACTGTATTCAGCCTTCAAGTTATCTGCTCCGCTCCTCGAAAATACATTCCTGTCTAGTAGTTTAGGTAAACATCCTTCCCAGCTGCAGATCAAAGGGCCCGGCCTCACTGTCTCCATGCAAGTAATTCATAGCTCCTGTTACCATGGTAGGCCCATGCCCCCTTGCTTTACACGTAGACACGTAGCCGCATATGCACGCACTAGCAGTCAGTATAGAATAGCCTCTGCCCGAGAGACCTTTCCTTCTAGATAATACAGTTCCTCAAACACAAGATATTAGATATGATTTGGGATTAGGTTGTTCTGACACCCCAGACTTCTGTCTCCTCATGTAGGGCTAAATGTCAAGTCCCCTTCACCCTCCAGTTCCACGTCATTCCCACGTCATGCTGCTGCGCGCGCATCTCTGCCATGTATTTCTGCTGACACTGCAGGATTCTTCTATGGATCCACCCACCTGTGATACGTTCCATGTGACGTTGTATAGCACACACCTCCGTGTACGCCCTCATACACGCCTTCTGTTACGTACATGTGTTCTTATCTCGTTTCTCTCAGCTGTCACGCCTTCTGCATCAATCTCTACTGTAATGCATTGACTATATATATGATGTTCCGTTAATAAATCATTGTACATGTCCATGTCCATTCCCTTCCTGAACCCTTGTGGTGATGGAACATGATACCTGGTTCAAACCAATTCCTTTTTAAGGAATAAAACCCCTTTTAAAACCTCAAATACCACGGATTCTGTCTCTTATTTTTGACTGAGTTATTCTTATTGAACTTTACCGCGTAAATTAAGTATAGGTAATTTAAATTTACCACACCGCGGTACCCCAGTGCACCGCTATGAGTAGTCGGGGGCGCCGCACCAGACTATGTGGGAAATTGCAGCCACAGCGCAACATGCGGGAGGAGGGGGGGGGGGGGGGGGGTTTGAAATGCCACCTTCAAAATCAGCGCATTGCAGCCATATGCATACGTGCGTATGTGCTTTCAAGAGGCGGTGTCTTCGCATTGGCAAATACGCATACGTGCGTACATACACGACGTACATGCTTTCAGAGGCATAGTCTCCACACTGGCATACGCAGCTCTGAGCGTTTGAGGCGCTTTGTTGCTGACCCTCTTCACTAGGAAAACGGGTAAGTGAAGTTATTGTGGCAAGCACTTTATTGAGGTGTTCGTGTAGTTGTGTGTTCCATAAAGATGTTTATTGCTCGACAGGAATCATTCCAGGCGCTCAGTGTTTCTGGGTGCTCTCTGACTGGCCAGCTCCCATCACCTGGTAATGGGGACCAGGTGCAGCGATGCACCAGGAACCCCCCTTTTTGATGCACTTAGCTTTTTAATCTGGCCCAAACAAGACCTGAGTTATAGAAACCTCACAGTGGACAAATGTCTGCCTTTCCAGTCGCCTGTCCCATTGGATAAACACCAGGTAGCGCCGTATCCTGGGACCAAGGCCAGCTGTGCCCTAGTGTAAGCCCAGAACCGAAGGGGTTGTAGGCCAGGGCCTCACAATAAATCACGCTCCAGCTAGTAGTAGAGAAATCTAGAGCCTAACGGGTCTGAACCCCCCTTCCGAAGTGTTGACAGCGCTATACTTCCAGGAAACAGAAGCTGGCTTTTTTCGCATGTCCCCCTCAGAACCCGTGTGCAGGCCCTGACCATGTACAGCGTGGCGCCCCGGCTCTGCTCGGCTGGAATTGGAGCAGGCTTCAGTTCTGTCACCTCTCACAGCTGTAAAACGGAAAGTCTAATTAATATCCAGATGTGAGCGAGGTGGCTCTGCTTTAAGTTAAAAGGTTGGGCAGACAACTGTAGGCAAGGTGGTATCGGTCCTGCAACCACAAGGGTGATTTTAGAAAGGACAGCTGTAGGATCAGGGCCCTCAGTTTCCCATTCGGGGGTTGGGGGACAGTTCCTCAGCGTCATGTGACACCCCATCTGTTTGGTCCTTGGCCCCCCATAACCGTGGTTGTTATCCCCCCTACCAGGAAGCATGATCTCCTGATTGATGGGTGCTGAGGTTGTGGGTCTCGGGTGAAAGCATTACCTGGCTTGGGTGGTCTGGACTGTGTGCTCCATTTCACCTTCCAGAGATGGAGAAGACTGGGGAAGTCTGGCCTGGTCGATTGAGCAGAACTTTACACTCTCTTGTGAGGTGATCAAAGCTCTTTGCTCATTTAGCGCGTTGTGGTTACCGTAGTAGCGCTCTAGGCCAGAGTGATCTTTGACCAGCGACCACTGCAAAGATAGCTGATTTGAGTTTTGTTCACAATGAGCCACAGTGTCTGGTGCCTAGCACTGTAGAGCGCTTCTGGGATGTCGGGTAAACAGTGACGTGCTAGTTCTCCATGCTGGGCAGGGAAGCTCTCGTGGTGTCAATTGGGCTGTCTCAGTGTTCAGGACAAACCAGTGCCCCTATGGCAGTGTGGTACAGCTGCCATGCTCACCCAATCCCCCGTAGCAGTGTTCCATGTCCCAGTAACCAGGTTCATGAGAGCCCAGTTGGGGGGCCACTCAAACAGGCAGGCTCTGTGTGGAGGGGCAGAAGCCACGAGTGCCTCAGAGCTCCCCAACCTTCTCCTGCCCACCAAAGGCAAAGCCACCCGAAGCAGCACCTAACTGTGGTGGCAGGCGTGGTCAGTCTATCTATCCCACACATCTATTCACTCAATTTCGGTGGGGGAGGCATGGGCCCTCTCAACCAGTAGTAAGGCCCACCAGGATGTTGCAGATAGCTCAAGCCCCCTCCAGGAGTGAGAGGGAGGGTGGGAAATAAAGCGTAAATGCGGTGGTGGTATTCACAGACTGTCGTCATGCCATTCCCCAATCTCGGGCCAAGCAGTTTCTCATGTCTTATGGCC
Source organism: Lissotriton vulgaris (assembly GCF_964263255.1). NCBI lineage: Eukaryota > Metazoa > Chordata > Amphibia > Caudata > Salamandridae > Lissotriton > Lissotriton vulgaris. The sequence goes on along the minus strand of NC_141693.1, from coordinate 1,208,767,413 downwards.
CTCCTCACCCGTCGTGTCCTCCAGCAGTCAGTGGGCCCCTGATGCTTCCACGAAGGCTGGAACTTTCCAAAGGAGATAGCCATTTTAATGTTTTTTGGCACACAAAGCTCTGACTTTGTGTTTAGAAACAAAATGGCGCCAATCAAGACTAGTTCAAGTAAAAAACTGAGGTTGGGCAGAAGATCGGCATGGCATTTTAAATAATAATAGTATCACCAGCATTATTTTTCCACCAAAAAGGCGGGCTCCACGGAGCTCGTTAAAGAAATCCTAAGCTTTATTACCACAATTTCTTTAATTTAACGAGCTCCGTGGAGTCCGCCTTTTTAGTGTACAAATAATGCTGGTGATACTGATTACAACTGACAAACTCAATGTTCCATTTTCTCAGAGTGGGTCTCAGTACCAAAAGCTACTGAAAGCAGCAGCTGGCATAAATAAGGGTTTGGAACCAGGGATACAGTTTGCATAACTGGAGCATGTGTGTGCTCTCTGTTGCATCTGCTGCCTTTTCATCGACTTACATGTGCTCCACTGCATTTTTGCAGCGGTGTGTGTGCTCCACAGCATTTGCTGAATTGGTGTGGGTGTTGTTACATTTGCTGCAATGGTGTGTATATGTGTATGTGTGTACAGGACTGTATTTTCAGCATTTCCATGAGTTTGTGTGCATCTATGTGTGCTGTCTTGTGTTTGCTTCGATGACTTGAATGTGCTCTGCTGCATTTGCTATTAAGCTACTTAGATGCGTGTGTAGCCTTTGCAGAAATTATTCGTGCTTTGCTGCATTTGCCGCTACACCTTATCTCTGTTGGGAAAAAAACAATGGATTGGGAAGCAGCAAAGTGATTGCCAGTGGATGAGATTAATAATTCATGCATTCCAACCATCACGTTGTTCGTTAAACGTCACTTCTTTAGGAACGGATAATAATTAATGAGGCTCTGAATAAATGTAAAAGTAATTTCAAATTATATTTGCCATTTGAGGCATGTACAGATCAATATTTATTTAGATGGCATGCTGCATTAAAAACAATTATAGCTTTGGTTGGTAAAAGAAAACTAGAGTAATAATACTAATAATTTGTCTCATTGCTTTAAAATCCTGGTTGTAGGGAAGAAGCACCCTGCGGAGGGAAAGCCGATCTCACGAGCTGAACCCACTGAACCAGTTCCTCCAGGCAGAACAGCCATTGTTGAAGAACGAGCAGGTACGTGAAGTGGTTTCTACCCAGCTTATGTGAACTATTTCAGAGTTGCTCATGTTTTCTATTGTTGGTTGCAACTGTTGCACTAAAATGCAGATAACCTCCCATTTGCCATTTTATTGTTCTGTATATTCTTACTCTCGGGGGCCCGGGACTTGTAAAATTAACAGGCTAATTTTTCTGTAAATGTTGCTCTACCTTTCGCTGCTGACACGTTTATGCCAAAACATTGACCCAAAACCATCGCAATGAGCACAAACAGCAAATGGCATGCACCCGTACATTTTTTATTTGCCTTGATTGCAAAATACACAACAGATATTGGTTGGTAATGTCAGAGAATGGGACTGATTATCAAACTACTGCCATGATTTTGATGAAAAACCATATGTCCGTGCTGTAGCGTACTCTGTACTACTGTGATAGGTCCTTGGCTGGACCCAGGAAATGTTGGAGTGTGCTATTTGCTGTTACAAATCACAGTCTGATGTAGACATTAGCTGAAATTTGGCTTTCTTCATTGTTTGCAAAAATGTGCAATCTTAGATTTCATTAAAAAACTGAATGCTCTTTCTGTGCGGGGTACCAATAAGAATAATAAGTCCAAATGGTCACCAGAATCATGGCCTACTATAGGCAAATAACAGAAATAATAGATCCATCATTAGAAGGAGAATAACTTTAGTTCTTCTTATACTTGTCTTACCTGGATGTTTTGTATTTCTGGCTTATTATTCAGCGGAGACTGGATGAGACCCAGAAGAAACCTGAAAATACTTGAGTAAAAGAAAAGAAAAGAAGGCCATGAACTTTACAGATAAAGACCTTTCCTATATATTTGCGTAAATTCTTCTCTTCTCCATCTAAATAATTAATTCAAGTGGAACTGATTTCCATCTTTCTGACAATGAAGAGATTTCTAAAGCCAAGTTCAAGTTCGTCTGAGCAAAGTGAAGTTGCTGGTTCTTCTGACAAAAAAGAGGATGGGAAACGAAAAGCCAAGTACAGAAAGTATGATGACAGGTATCTGGATTATGGTTTCACGTGTGTTCAGGTTAATAATGAGGAGCATCCTCAAAATGCATTCTGTTTAAAAGTTTTGGCTGTGGAATCTATGCTTCCAAGTAAACTTAAGCAGCATCTTGAAAGTCTTCACCCAAATGTGGTCGGAAAGCCAAGGGAATTTTTTGTAAGAAAAGTTGCAGAAGCCCAACTACAAAAGTCCACTTTCTCAAAACAAGCCAAAATTAATAGTAACATCCTCCTGTCTTCATATAAAGTGGCCTATATAGTTGCAGAGTAAAAAAAAACACAGTTGCAGAAGAGCTGATTTTTCCTGCTGCTGTTGATATGGTAACAATCATGCTCGGCGAAGATGCGGGTAAACAGCTGCTGAAAGTGCCTCTTCCTAATAATACTATCAGCCGGAGGATAAATTATATGGCTGAAGATATTAACAATCAGCTCATCTGTAATCTAAGAGGCAATGAAAAAGAAATTGCTGAGGATTTGTTGTTCTTTAAAGAAATCAAAGGTGGAACTGCATGTCAAGACTTGTATGCGGTTGTGGATGATTTTGTGCAACAGAATCAAATTGTCTGTGAGAGATGTGTTGGAGCTTGTACAGATGGAGGTCGTTCAATGGCAGGATGCTACCAAGGACTTCAAGCTTGCATACGTTCAAAAGCGCCTAATTCTGTTTGGACACACTGTATAATACACAGAGAAGCACTGGCAGCAGAAAACCTCAGTCAAGAAATGCATGATATTCTAAAAAAGGTAATCAAGTTGGTAAATTATATTAAAACAAGACCAAAAAAGCAAGATTTTTTGCTAAACTCTGTGAGGACATGGGTGCCGAACACTCATGCCTCTTGTTCTACAGCAGTTCTTAGTGGCTGTCTCCTGGTAACTCCCTGCTTAGAGTGTAGAAGCTGAGGAATGAAATATACTCATATCTACACGATGACGAACATTGTTTTGCTGACAAATTTATTGATGCAGACTTTCTACTACAAAAGGCTTTTTTCTGATCTATTTGAAAAACTAAATGCACTGAAGAAGTCCTTGCAAGGCAATAATACTGACATCTTGCAACTGTCAGACAAAGTTTCAGGCTTTAAAAAGAAAATGCTGCTTTGGAAAAGCAGTGTAAGCAAAGGTGACTATAAATGTTTTCCTTCATTGGACCAGTTTCTGCAGGACAATGAGATGGCGTTAAAGGAGGAACTGAGGACAGTTTTTGTTCAATATTTGTCTCAACTGCATTTTTACCTTGACAAATATTTTCCAGAGGATGAAGTAGAGCCAATAAAATGGGTGGGAGACCCCTTCAATGCTGAGATACCTCAGCATTTCAACAATGAGGAAGCAGAACAGCTTATTGATGTTTCAAGTGACTCAGCATTGAAAGTAAGGTTCCAGTCTCAGTCACTGCTTGAGTTCTGGTGCCAGATGAATACCCAATGATAAGCAAGAGAGCCCTGCATGTTTCGATCCCGTTTGCTACTTCGTACCTTTGTAAAGCTGGTTTCCCAGCAGTTGCAGTCATAAAGTCAAAATATAGGGCAAAAATGAACCTTGAAAAAGAAATGCGTGTTGCGAACTCAAACATAATTCCAAGATTTCAGGAGCTATGTAAGGAAAAACAAGCACATTCATCTCACTAGGATTTTTAAGGTGAATTTGGACTCCGTTGTTTTTCTTGGTCATTGAAAGAGATATTTTATTAAACAGACGTTTAGTTTAACTATTGTTGTGTGGTTAAAAAAGTTGCATGGAAACATATGGCTATTAATCTTGTAGTACCATTTCTCACTTAACAAGTTTTTCTTAAACAACTGTTATCTTTTTATTTTGTTACAAATATGATTACAATACCTTAATTGCATCCCAATTAATTGGATGTATGTCGTTACAACGCATGCTTTTTCCACGCATGCCTTTACAATAAAGGTTTTACAACGCAAGTCGTTACAACTACAATTTGCGATTCCCTAAATGCAATCACAATTTAAGTAATCGCAAAATTTTGAGATTACTTAAATAGCTATTTTTGCATTTGGGATGATGCATCACAAATGCAAAAATTGCGATTGCAAAAAGCAATGATGCATGTGCCCCAATATGTCTTGCCAGGGCCGCAAAAAAACCTGGAGATGACATTGACCGCACATCACTCTTTACATATATCCTTCAGCTACATATTTTTTTTTAAAAACTTTGTTTATTGGCATTAACTGATTTTTGTTTCTTCTTAGTCATATTAGTACTATCATAACAATACATCATATGTTCATCGACCAAGCAAATGCACCTGCCTAGTTGTAGTTAGCAGAGGTGCAGGTGAGTGTGTATGTGTGATAGTTCTCCATGTGGTGGCGCAGCTCTCACAGTACATTTATCTGGTTTCCGGGTTTCCAGTATTCTAAAGTCCATTTATCTATGTTGGTGTTGCTGGAAGCGGTTGACCCACTCATGAAAGACAGACATCGATTGTTGCAGTCAGTCTATGAACAATTCAACCTGTAACTAAAATTCAACCTCAGGCATATAGTATGGGGACATCCAGCGGATCAGTGTTGAACGTGTCATAGTGCTTTTTTCCCTATAAGCCATATTGCACAGAGCCTGTGCTGCTGTGCAACATGTACAGAAAAATACCAGCAGCATGGGGGAGTAGGAGGATGACAAGCAACACCAGGAAAGGGGTGTGGTAGTGTGGGACAAGGGACAGTAGGGGGAAAGGGTTTTGGGAAAAGGGACAGGGTGGGGCATTAAGGACAGCAGGAAGAGGGCAGGGGATGGGGGACAAAAGTAGATCCAGTGTTGAAAGCAGCAGATGAATCCCCCAAAAGGAAGAGGTTCCAGAGAAAACACAAACAAATGAAGGTAAACAGGAAACTAAGAAGAAATCACACACTGTAACCAAACCAAAGTAAGGAAATGAGAGTGCAAAGAAAAGCAAGAAATAAGCAATAGGCAGGCTGTAATACCTTTTCCCCAAAATATTTTTTTACAAGTAATTTTGCAAGCTTTGTGCTCGCGAAACGTAAAAATACTACAGCACTATTAACATAATTTGGAAGTAAATATTTAAATAATTTAAATATAATAAATGCATTTTCTGTAGTTTTAAATAAACTGTAAATGAATGAATGAATGATTGGAGACCAGAGCCAGAAAGGATTTACATTAATCTTCACCTATGCATACATATCTCAATCTATCCCTCCACCAACCCACATACGCACACTCATTAGGTCGAGCCTAGAGCAGCGCGCATGCGCTGCTCTATGGGGAAGCCTCTTGTTGGAATCACTCCGGACTTTCTCAAAACTTGTCTGTGTGGTTTTTCAACTTCCACACATTCTATTGGCCTTTGCGTTTGGCTTTCAAAAATGAAAGCACGCAATTGGCCTAAGGCTGGTGCATGTCCCACCTTTTCTGTAAATGTTCACTCCCACGGCTTCCCGCTGTCGGGAGCGAGCAGCGGCACTCAGGGTGCCAGCTGCATTCCTCGTTGTGGATCATAAACAAAGCGCAGTCGATTTCAGTTTAGCGGCTGCGCTTGTTTTTTTCACTTCCCCCCTCCTCTGTGACTATGCCTCCCTCCTCTCCTTCCACCCCACAGCCTATTGACCTTCTCCAGCTGTTTCACATCGAGATTCTCTCACTTCCACCTCTTTTCTTGGTTTGATTTCCCTTTACATCTTCAATTAATGCCCCCATATGCCTTCCCCTCACCCTCATTCCCCCTGCCCACTCATTTTAACTCAGTCTTTACTTTCGCTCACAAATTCCTACCTCAGCTCTGGCTTGCCCCCCCCCCCCCCCCCCCCCCCCCCCCTTGGCTTCCCTCTATCCCCTCAAGTTCTCTCTCACCACCACAGCCATAGATGCTTTCCTCGCAAACTTACAACCCCTAACTTTCCCTCTGACATTGCTTCTACAAAACCACTCCGCACTACCCTTTTACCCCTCACCCTGAAAATGTATTCTAACTCCCTTCCACACATTCCCTCCCACACTCCCTTTCGCTGCCCTCCCTGTAGGAAGGTTGATATCTGACTATGGTTACCCCCAAACTTTTTGCCTGGTGTTTAGCTGGTTTTTGACTTAGTTGGCCTGAGATCCTGCTATTCAGGGCCCCAGGCTGATTGCTCTCTCCTTAAAATGGACTCCATGTACCTTAGGTGCATAACACAATTGGAATTGGTTCACCTTATAGGCCCCTGTAACAGTGTACCATAGGTACCCAGGGCATAGGTGTAGCCAAGGCCTACCAGGGGCTGCAGCATGTATTGTGCCACCCCTGGCCTGGCCTCCATATTTGACACAACTGGCTGATCACTCAGCTGGGGTAAGTTGGTGTAATCACCTCTTGCTTAGATATAGTATCCCTATATCTAACCCTAAACTGGACACATATGTTCCTAGTTCCTAGTTACAAGTCCAGCACATTTATCAGCCACTCCTATGGAAGGCCTCATCAATCCTGGAGACAGAGTGCTTGGAAATATGTGAGATGGTGCTCTAGCGTGAGCTGAGCCTGTCTGCAGCTGTCAGGAACCACTCCCTAAGCTGTTCCGGGATATTGCCATACCATATACTCTTAAGTGCATTATAATCCTCGCGGTTATATGCTATCTTTGGTTTGGCTTTATCAAAACATGTCGAGTAAGGTGTCATACGAATTGGAATACTATCCCCTCGACAGTTCTGTCGATGGGGATAGCATTCCACCCTTATAGAGGGACACGACATGTGTGTAGCCTGAACCCCGGTTAAAGTTAACCAGAGCCTCAGCATCACAAAATGGATGCTGCCACCACAGACACATGTCTGACCTCCTGCTGCTGGGAGTCCTTCCAGCGAGGAGGGCCTGGACAAAGGGTTTCCTGCCTGGGGAGGTGCGAGCACCACCCCAGACAGGGTTTTGTGTATTGGGTAGGACAGGGCTGAATAGATTAAGACATGCCTGGGGCACACAAGGTGTCCCTGTGCATAAGCCAGCCCAAACCGGTTCTGGGGCTTTCCAGCCCCAGTCCTGGCGAGGAGCTGGACAAAGGAGAGGGGGTGTAACCACTCCCTGGTCCCACCCAGAGGAGGGACCTAGTAGGTGATCCACCCCTCAGATTGGGAATAAGAGTGGGAGCAGTGCCATTGCACAGCAGATCATCCTGAAATCAACTTTAAACAAGAAGAAGACTGGACTTCGACATTCTGCTGCACAGAAGACTGAAGAGAATCTCCCTTGTGGCCTAGGAGGGGCCACCCTGTGAACACAGGTATCACCCAGCACCTCGACGTCTGCTTTGCCGCCGCCTCCAGCCGGAGCCCGAGTGCAGAGCCTGACAAGACCCAGCTTCCCAGATTTCTCACAGCCCGATCCACAGTCCCTGCAAAGAAGGGACCCGTGGAGGCACCGAGAGACGTGGGAGCGGACATCTTGAAAGACCCCCGAGACGCTGACTGCGCAGCACCCGAGGCACCCTTGACTCTGTGCTTTGGGGTTTAAGAAGCCCTACAACCGAGCAGCATTTATTATATTATTATTATTATTCCGAGTTTTGTATAGCGCCTGGTTACCAATAGGCATCCCCGCGCTTATCAGAACATAACACAGCTACAAGAATGCAAGGATTAAACAGAGAACAAAAAAGTTTTTAAAAGTTTACGAAACCTGAAGAGACTGGCTTCGGAGCGCAGTTGTAGGGGCAGTGAGTTCCACAAGGAGGCCACATTTATTGAAAACCTTCTGCCCCCAGTTTTTGCCTTTTTCACCCTGCCAACCTGAAGGAGATGTTGGTGGTCAGAGCGGAGGGAACGAGAGGCCTTATAGGGCTGGACCATCTCCTCAAGAATAGGTGGACCCACCCCGTGCAGGACTTTGTGGGCGATGCAGAGTGACTTGAATTTCACCCGGTCCTTCACAGGGAGCCAGTGCAGTGCCCTCAACGCCGGGCGGGCAGATTGCCGCCTAGGGAGACCCGTCAAAAGCCTGGCAGCCGCGTTCTGCACTTGCTGCAGTCTGTTCAGGGTAGATTCGGGTGCGCCCAGGAAAAGCGCATTGCTGAAATCCAGCCGCGAGATGATAAGTCCCTGGATGAGAAGCCTTCGAGTGGCCACTGGGAGCAAGGGCAGAATCTTCTGGGCTGAACGGAGCAGGCCAAAGCACACGCCAGCAGTCTTTTTGGCATGGGTTTTAAATGATAGGTCCTGCTCCAGCCATACCCCCAAGCTCTTGATCTCCTGCTTGGGGGGGGCATAGGTCCCAAACAGTCTGGCCAGCTGCTGGGGGGCAAAGATGGAGAGGAGTTCCCCAGCAGCATCAGTTCCGTTTTGGAGCCATTTAACTTTAGGGCTGAGCTGCACATCCACGTGTAGATCTTTTCAAGACACGTGTGCAGCCGGTCGGGATGGTACGCCGACTGGGAGAGGCCTACCACCAGCTGAGTATCATCAGCGTAATTGATGATTTTGATACCCAGCGGCCGTACCACATTCTCCAGGGGGGCCATGTAAACGTTGAATAGGGTAGGGCTCAATGAAGAGCCCTGTGGCACACCACACTGGAGAGGGGTAGAAGATGATTTTTCCTGGCCTTCCCACACCTCAAATGTACGACCTTCCAGAAAGGAGGCGAACCATTTGAGGGCCAAACCCGTGACCCCCACCCCTGACAGCCGTTGGAGAAGCACCTGATGGTCCACGGTGTCAAAAGCAGCGCTGAGGTCCAGGAGGATCACTGCCACTGATCCCCCCGAATCCAGCATGCTCCTCGCATTCTCCACGACCGCCAGCAGGGCGGTGTCGGTCCCCTGACCGGGGCGAAAACCCGTTTGGGAGTCGCCCAGGAGGGAATTGGCTTCCAAGAAGTTGGAGAGGCGGCTATTCACCAGCTTCTCAGCCACCTTACTGATACCCGGCAGCAAAGAGATAGGCCGAAAGTTGGCGAGATCGGCGGGATCGAGGTTAGGCTTTTTCAAAAGAGCCTTAACCACCGCCCCTTTCCAACTGGGGGGGACCACCCTATGGGCGAGAGACAGGTTTATCAAGTCCGTAGCAGGGCCAACAATAGTAGATGACACCTGTTTAAGATATTTAATAGGTGCTGGGTCTTTCGGGGAGCCGCTCTTCATAGATCTCAGCACCGACAAGACTTCCTCCTTAGTAACTGGACCGAGGGAAGCCAACTCCGCCAATGGTGACTCAGGTTGGGAGCTTTTGCAACAAAGATCAGCCCTCCAGCATCTCCACGATCTGCGTGGGGCCCTTTTGCTTTGTGCCACTTGACTCGCCATCCCGGCCGCTTGTCACGTGATCAGCGGCCATCTTGGCGACGAAACCTACAATTTACACTGTGGGTCTGGTTGCTCCAGACCTGCTCTCGCTTCTGTAGAAAGGAGTACCCGCTCTGACCTTGCTGGTCCGAGTAATAAGCCTTTTTCACTTTCCCCGTGGCTTGCATTAGCCAAGGCTTGTTTGCTTCAATCGAGTTGCCGACACCGCCATCAGCTAGAGCCTTCGAGGGACAGCTCGTGATCGACTCCTGGACGTCCTTGACCTCTTCGTGTCCACGTGGCTGCAGAGAGAAGCAACACCTCATCACCTGTTTGCACCCGACTTTGCCTGGTTCCAATCTGGTTCCACGGTGGTCACTGGTCAGTGACTTTGAACATTGTCCCCTCTGCTTTCAGGTCTTCACCACTTCAGATCCACCCTTGGATCCACCGGACACTTCTCCTTCACATCGCCTGCAGCATCTTCAGCTTCAAGCGCCAAGAACCTGCGTGTCAAAACCCGACGCCACTTCGACCCTGTGCACCCACTTCCTGTGGGTGAGGTAACATTGCAACGCCGGTGTCCCTACACTGGTACACACCTCTAGGGTCTGTGTCTTAAGTTTTGTTCCTCTAGGTTCAGCGGAAGTGCCCTTAAACTAACTTTGTGTAACTTTTACGCACCATAGACTTTACATTGGAAAGTGCGTGCACTTTGAACACTGCACCCGAGTTCCGCGGGCCTTTCCCGACTTAATCACTGCTAGTCTCGAATAGCTCCAGTGATTCCCAAGGCCCTAGGCCTGTTCCCTTTCCATTTGGTATCTCTTATACCACTTTCTTAGTATATGGTTTAGGTGGCCCCTAGGGCTCATCCATATTGTGCAACTTTTGTGTATTTTAAACCGTCTTGTGATTTAACGCTTGTGCTTCTGTGCTCATAAAGAGTCCAGGGGATTTTATAGTTAATAAATCAATATATATTTTCAATATATATCTGTGTGGTGTCCCTTTCATTTGGTATTCAAGGGGGTTGTGTATGGTATTACAGCTGGCTTCACATGCCTTTCAGAGTTTAGCCTAAGACTGCTTTGTCCACGTTACCACTACGATAACTGGTCTACAAGGTTGAATTACAACCATCATCATAAGGGTTGCTTGGCATGGTACAAAGTGATCACTAAGAATTAGTGAGCATTATATACCAGGCCAACTTCTCACATTGGTGAGCAGCGGATTGGGATCTGAGCTTGCTGTTGTTTTACCATTACAATCTTTGAGATTATCAATTGAAAGATCATACAGGTACCTGCTAGGTACATATAAAACGAGACTAGTATACTTAAGTTCTACTGAACTAAGTTGTTGTAGAGCAAAGGGAGTAGCACACCCTAGCTACAACTACTAGATAGGTTTAGTAGGTAAACACCAGTGTAGGTAGATTGCAACACATCCACCCACACTAGAGCAATGTCTGGAGCAGAGGGTTCCACTGGGAACATCCCTGTTGAGAGTGACCCTCCAAGGGCACCATCCAAATTTGCTATTTTTTCCTTTAAGGAATTAAGACAGCTTTGTGTCTTAAGGGGTCTGAGGACAGGGCCTTCCCCTACCACAGACCACCTAAGAGAGCTCTTAGACCAGTCTGAGACTCTAAAGCCCTCTAAGGCAAACCCCACAGGGAATGCTGAAGGAGGCCATCCTTCAGAGGATGACACTGTAGACCCCCCTGCCCCTATCATCCTGGTAGATGAGGAAGCCTCCACCACTGGAGCTCCTCAGGTAGATGAGGAAGAAGAGGAAGAGGAAGAAGAGGAGGAGGTGGAAAGCAGTGAGTCAGATGATGACAGAAATAGTCAGGTGCTGGTCAGTAGACTGAACCAGGCTAACTTAAGCCTATTTGGGACTGAATCAGGTAACAACCCATTCAGACCCCCAGGTGGACTTAACCAGAAGCCTAGGAGGAGAAGGAATCACTCAGGTGACTCTAACAACTCCCATGCTTCTAGAGGCTCTCATGGTCACTCCAGGAAGGAGATGACTAGCCCTCAGAGAAGGGAACATGAGGCCAAGATGAGAGAGGCTGAGCTTAGGATTCAGAGGCAGGAATTAGAGGTTGCCCTGGCCCAAGAGAAACTTGCTAAAGCAAGACAGCCTAGAGAGAGTGGGGTAATAGAACCCACTGGTGGCAGCAATATCCACAAGGATAAAGACAGGTCTTTTGATAACAGAAACCTGAGTAAGATTGTGCCCCCCTACAAAGCTGGGGATGATATCCACAAATGGATAACTGCAATGCAGAGAGCCTGCATGGTACAGCAGATCCCTCAGGAGCAGTGGGCAGCAATCTTGTGGCTCTCCTTTGAAGGTAGAGGCCGAGACAGACTCCTCACAGTTAGTGATGGGGATTCTAGAAACTACCTGGTCCTGAAGAGTGCTCTGATTGATGGGTTAGGCTTAACCACTGAACAGTACAGGTTAATGTTCAGAGATACCCAGAAGACACAGACTCAGGACTGGTCTGAATTTGTTGAATGTGCCACTAAGGCTCTGGAGGGCCGGTTGCTGGGAAGTAAGGTTACTGACTATACAGGATTGTATAATTTAATTATGAGAGAGCAAATCTTAAGTAATTGTCAAAATCAGCTTCTACATCAGCACCTGGTTGACTCTGATCTGACCTCCCCACAAGAATTGGGTAGGAGGGCAGACAAATGGGTCAGAACCAGGATCAGGCCTAAGAACCATGGTGGTGACCAAAAGAAAGAGACTACCAAGCCTCAAGAGAAGGGTGGGGATAAAAGTAAGGAAAAGACTTCCCCAAAACTCCAAGAATGGGGGTGGGTCCCAAGACACTTCTACAACCCAGAAAAAGCCTTATTGTCATACCTGTAAACAGGTGGGGCATTACAAAACAGATAGCTGTTGTCCCAAGAATGGCAATAAGGAGAATATACCTCCAGGTAAGGCTCCAACACCTCCTGTCACTGTTAGCAGTGGTCCCCCAGGTGGTGGGAGCACCCCCAAGAATTTGGGTGGGTTTACTTTTGGAGGACAGGTGGACTCTGGCCTATCCAGGTCCCCTAACTCAGATACTCTTGTCTATGAGACTGGCATGGGGTTTGCCAATTTCACAGCTTGCCCAAACACTTTGAGCAAGTATAGACAGGAGCCCCTCATCAATGGCTTGAAAGTTGAGGCCTTCAGAGACACAGGGGATAGCATCACCATGGTGGCTGAATGTCTAGTCCCCTCAAGGCAACTTTTACCTGATGCCAGATATCAGGTGACAAACATTGATGGCATAGAAACCAATCATCCCATGGCAGTAGTCAATCTTAGCTGGGGAGGTGTCACTGGCCCAAAGAGAGTGGCAGTGTCCGCAAACTTGCCTGTAGATTGCCTACTGGGTAATGATTTGGAAATCTCAGCCTGAGCTGAGGTTGAACAGCAAACCCATTCTAGAATGGTAAATCTCCATGGAAAGGTTAGTGGGGCTGTGATGGCTACAGCCCCAATCCAAGATGTCCTTCCTGAAAAGGTTGGGAGGGCTGAGCAAACCTCAGCCCCATCTTTAGATAACCTCCCTCCTGAAAAGAGTAGCAGGGCTGTACTAGTAACAGCCCATACCCAAACTGAGTCTCCTCCTGAAAAGGTTGGTGGGGCTGTGATGGCCACAGCCCAAACTCAAACTGATACATGGGTAGTGAAGCCTGAAATGATGGATCACTCCACTCAAACAGAGAGCATTGAGGAGGAAGAGAAATCTCCCTCCCACCAGACTTTAGGAAAGGATCAGCCTCCTCAGGGAACTGATCTTACACCTGATGAAGGAACTGTCCCAGAGGTTGTTAGGCCTGGCCTGACAGAGCCTCTGATGGCAGTGGACCCTTCTCAGGAGGGACCCAGTCTGGAGCAGGTAACCTGCCCCTCTCTACCTTGCCTTACTCAGCCCAGGGCTGCAGAGGACAAGAAGGACAGTGAGACCCAAAGGGCCCCCGGTCAAATAAAGCACCCCCATCAACAGATTAGGGGCACCGAAACTAGTAGCCCTAGTGAGGTGAAAACTTTAAAAACTCCTGAGGGAAGATGGCGATGGGAACGGACGTGTAGTCTCTCGGCTCCCCGATCCTTTGTTCCTCTCGCCGAAATCCTGACCTTTATCCTGCCACGGAATGCTAGCGAGGGGACGGGGACAGAGCGCTGAATTGACTGGTGCTCTCCTGATGTTCCTGCCTGCCTGGAACCCACTGTACTGCCGAGTGAACTGCGGCGTTCGTCTCTACCCCTGAGACCGAGACCCAGGCGGGGATGCTGGCATGGCGGCTGCCGGAGCTACCGAGGTTACGGAGGCGGAGTGAACCTAGCGCCCTGACTGGCGCCTCTAACTGCTACTATCTGCGCCTGCCCTTCACTTGTGCACGGTGTGCCTGCCGACCGGGAGTTCTCACGGGCGCCTCCGCTGCCGGGATCTACAAGTGAGGTACGCTGCGTCACCCTCATGATGGCGGACATTTGAACACCGCAGCTCCCCCTCAAGCCTGCTCCCGACCCGTCGTGATCACCGTGGGGCTTCCATTACGGGTCGCCCACTGCTTGTGGGTCCGCGCTAGGACAGCGACCTGAGTCCCTGTGGTCTTGGTGGTACTTGCGCCCACGCGCCCCTGTGCTTCCCCCGGTGGGGCTACTGCGATGGCTGATCCGGCTGCACTTATTGCCAACGCTGCCTCGGATAAGACCTGGACTGTGCTGAGGTCCCCTGGGCACTGTCCTGCCTTGGGAACCGCGCCTGTGATCGTGGCGAAGATGAAACCCCCGGCCGCCCCAACTTATGGCTCCATTCTCGATGCAATTCACGACTTGCGGGCAGGGATGCGTGTGGGCTTTCTATCGCTGTACGAGAAGCTTGAGGCTGCTACGCCCGGGGTGGATTGTACACCGCCGATTTGCCTCTCTCATTGGGACGCTTTGTCTGTCCTTACTCCTGACCAGGCTACATTGTTGCCGCACGAGTGCTTTACACTTCAGCTCCCCGGCAGTGTTGGCGGACGCGATTTGATGCCCGTTTACTTCACCAGCGCTACAATGTTTCTGCCTCTACCAGTGCTCATGGTTTCCTTCGAGGCTTTGCTACCTTTGGTAATGGCGCCACAGACGCAGCAACTATTTAGCCTGCTTGGCCGCGCTCATTTAGCCCTGCCTCTGACTTTCATTCTTTCGCTGAACTGGGAGCAACTGCTGGCGCTATCTAGCAGGGTACATGGAACTGGTCGAGGACGGACCCATCCATTTTGTTTTGGAACAACATCTCCCTGCCGAGGGCGGCCATCTTGTCCCTTTGTTCAGCCCGTGGGGGTTGCCCTACGAGGGTTTTGGCTGGGGGGGCGAGTACGGACTGGCCAGGGTTAGCGGACTTCTTTTGGTGGACTGTGCATTCCTGGCTGGCGAAATCTCAGATTGAAATGCTTCCCTACATTGTGCGAGTGTAACTCTCCTTGCGTTGTACGATGTTCGCAGCTCATTGTTTTTGCTGGTACACATGAGGGGATGTGATGAATAGACTTGATAGGCGGGTGGGATCTCGGGACGGGACACTCTTTATGTGCGTGCTGATATGATACGTGTGATCTCTCCCTATTTTACTTCATACTGCATATTCTATACTCTTTATGTGGCAAATAGGGTGGGTGTTGCTGCATGGATGGGGTGTCCGAGAGACTTAGTGTTTGGTGGGCTCCTCCCCTCATTTCTTCTTTATTGGGAGTTATAGATTAGAATTTTCTGTTCTTCCTCCCTATATTTCAGAAGTTACATTTACTATTTCTTTCTCTTCTTTCTTAGGGATTTCCCTTTCTTTTCTCTTTTCCTTTGTCTATATTTCGGGTTCTTTAGCGGGCGACAGACACACTGCGGGGGGGGGTAGGCCATAGCCTCTGCAATGATGTAGGGTGGGGGGAAGGTTTTAGTTCTCTATATTGGTTTCTATGGGCCTTATTTCTATTATTTCTCTGCGCTTTTCTTACCTTATTTCTGTTCTGGGTCCGGGATAGGGACTAGTAGGGAGTGGGCTGCTCTGTACATGGCGCGTAATTGCTAACTGACGATCTTGTTGTTCTACTCTGACCCGCCATACTGCCTGGGAATGGCTTTCACGTTTGGCTTCATGTGATGCTCTTGCCTGCTCATGCTGTGAAGTAATTGTACGGACTCAGTTCTCCTTGGTTTCTACTCTTCACTGTTATATATTTTAAGACCAAAAAACATCAAAATTAACCTTCAATGCTCCTGTTTCTCGGCGACACGAATCTGTCTAGTGTACTGTTAATTGATTGCTGCTCTTTAACCTGGTGCCGCTGAGGAATTATATTGTTTGCACTTGTGCTCAAAGTACCGTGGCCGGCCTGACGGTTGTGGGCCCGTATTTGTTATATTTTCATGCACAATAAAGGTTTACAAAAAAAAAAAAACTCCTGAGGGATCCCCCTTAAAAGTAGTTAGGGACCTCCCCCAGATGGATATTGTTGGGCACAGCCAAACCTGGGAACAAAAGGCCCCAAACCTGACCTGTCCCTCCACGAAGCCAAACAGAGGGACCCAGCCTCCAGCTTTAGGTAGCCAGAGGTTGACCCTGAGAGCACAGTGCAACTCAGTCAGAGAAAGAAAGGCACACATGGTGGAGAGTGATTGGAGGAAGCTGAGCCCTACAGAGGAAACTCACTTCAGTACTCCATCTCAACACCAGCCTTTGACTTTGCAAAGACACACCACAGGTAGAGATTCCCTATGGTGGAGACCCTCAGATACCCTTAGGGTGAGGGATTGCGTAGTGGACCATGAGACAGGGGGTTACCAAGCCAGAGCTGGTACTTCCTTATATGGCCACATAGGCAATATAGGCTTACCTGGTCAAGGATAGCCTTATCTCCTTGCGTTTGGGGGGGGGGGGGGGGGTTATGTAGGAAGGTGGATATCTGACTATGGTTACCCCCAAACTTTTTGCCTGGTGTTTAGCTGGTTTTTGACTTAGTTGGCCTGGGATCCTGCTATTCAGGGCCCCAGGCTGATTGCTCTCTCCTTAAAATGGACTCCATGTACCTTAGGTGCATAACACAATTGGAATTGGTTCACCTTATAGGCCCCTGTAACTGTGTACCATAGGTACCCAGGGCATAGGTGTAGCCAAGGCCTACCAGGGGCTGCAGCATGTATTGGGCCACCCCTGGCCTGGCCTCCATATTTGACACAACTGGCTGATCCCTCAGTTGGGGTAAGTTGGTGGAATCACCTCTTGCTTAGATATAGTATCCCTATATCTAACCCTAAACTGGACACATATGTTCCTATCAGCCACTCCTATGGAAGGCCTCATCAATCCTGGAGGCAGAGTGCTTGGAAATATGTGAGATGGTGCTCTAGCGTGAGCTGAGCCTGTCTGCAGCTGTCGGGAACCACTCCCTAAGCTGTTCCGGGATATTGCCATACCATATACTCTTAAGTGCATTATAATCCTCGCGGTTATATGCTATCTTTGGTTTGGCTTTATCAAAACATGTCGAGTAAGGTGTCATACGAATTGGAATACTATCCCCTCAACAGTTCTGTCGATGGGGATAGCATTCCACCCTTCTAGAGGGACACGACATGTGTGTAGCCTTAACCCCGGTTAAAGTTAACCAGAGCCTCAGCATCACAAAATGGATGCTGCCACCACAGACACATGTCTGACCTCCTGCTGCTGGGAGTCCTTCCAGCGAGGAGGGCCTGGACAAAGGGTTTCCTGCCTGGGGAGGTGCGAGCACCACCCCAGACAGGGTTTTGTGTATTGGGTAGGACAGGGCTGAATAGATTGAGACATGCCTGGGGCACACAAGGTGTCCCTGTGCATAAGCCAGCCCAAACCGGTTCTGGGGCTTTCCAGCCCCAGTCCTGGCGAGGAGCTGGACAAAGGAGAGAGGGTGTAACCACTCCCTGGTCCCACCCAGATGAGGGACCTAGTAGGTGATCCACCCCTCAGATTGGGAATAAGAGTGGGAGCAGTGCCATTGCACAGCAGATCATCCTGAAATCAACTTTAAACAAGAAGAAGACTGGACTTCGACATTCTTCTGCACAGAAGACTGAAGAGAATCTCCCTTGTGGCCTAGGAGGGGCCACCCTGTGAACACAGGTATCACCCAGCACCTCAACGTCTGCTTTGCCGCCGCCTCCCGCCGGAGCCCGAGTGCAGAGCCTGACAAGACCCAGCTTCCCAGACTTCTCACAGCCCGATCCACAGTCCCTGCAAAGAAGGGACCCGTGGAGGCACCGAGAGACGTGGGAGCAGACATCTCGAAAGACCCCCGAGACGCTGACTGCGCAGCACCCGAGGCACCCTCGACTCTGTGCTTTGGGGTTTAAAAAGCCCTACAACCGAGCAGCATTTGCACCAAAGATCAGCCCTCCAGCATCTCCACGATCTGCGTGGGGCCCTTTTGCTTTGTGCCACTCGACTCGCCATCCCGGCCGCTTGTCACGGGATCAGCGGCCATCTTGGCGACAAAACCTACAATTTACACTGTGGGTCTGGTTGCTCCAGACCTGCTCTCGCTTCTGTAGAAAGGAGTACCCGCTCTGACCTTGCTGGTCCGAGTAATAAGCCTTTTTCACTTTCCCCGTGGCTTGCATTAGCCAAGGCTTGTTTGCTTCAATCGAGTTGCCGACACCGCCATCAGCTAGAGCCTTCGAGGGACAGCTCGTGATCGACTCCTGGACGTCCTTGACCTCTTCGTGTCCACGTGGCTGCAGAGAGAAGCAACACCTCATCACCTGTTTGCACCCGACTTTGCCTGGTTCCAATCTGGTTCCACGGTGGTCACTGGTCAGTGACTTTGAACATTGTCCCCTCTGCTTTCAGGTCTTCACCACTTCAGATCCACCCTTGGATCCACCGGACACTTCTCCTTCACATCGCCTGCAGCATCTTCAGCTTCAAGCGCCAAGAACCTGCGTGTCAAAACCCGACGCCACTTCGACCCTGTGCACCCACTTCCTGTGGGTGAGGTAACATTGCAACGCCGGTGTCCCTACACTGGTACACACCTCTAGGGTCTGTGTCTTAAGTTTTGTTCCTCTAGGTTCAGCGGAAGTGCCCTTAAACTAACTTTGTGTAACTTTTACGCACCATAGACTTTACATTGGAAAGTGCGTGCACTTTGAACACTGCACCCGAGTCCCGCGGGCCTTTCCCGACTTAATCACTGCTAGTCTCAAATCGCTCCAGCGATTCCCAAGGCCCTAGGCCCGTTCCCTTTCCATTTGGTATCTCTTATACCACTTTCTTAGTATATGGTTTAGGTGGCCCCTAGGGCTCATCCATATTGTGCAACTTTTGTGTATTTTAAACTGTCTTGTGATTTAACGCTTGTGCTTCTGTGCTCATAAAGAGTCCAGGGGATTTTATAGTTAATAAATCAATATATATTTTCAATATATATCTGTGTGGTGTCCCTTTCATTTGGTATTCAAGGGGGTTGTGTATGGTATTACAGCTGGCTTCACATGCCTTTCAGAGTTTAGCCTAAGACTGCTTTGTCCACGTTACCACTAGGATAACTGGTCTACAAGGTTGAATTACAACCATCATCATAAGGGTTGCTTGGCATGGTACAAAGTGATCACTAAGAATTAGTGAGCATTATATACCAGGCCAACTTCTCACACTCCCGTACTCATTTGCTCCGACACTCCAATTCTTTGCTTGAGTCCTATTTTACCTCCACAACCCTCACTGGGTCCCTATCTCACGTCCACAGCCGTCCCTCCTGCATTTACCCCCTCCTTTTACTACCCGCCCTGTCCTCACCGCCCTCCTTCACCTCCCTCATTCCTCATCTCTTTTACCACCTCCCCCACATCCTTCATAGCCACACCCATTCCTTCACCCTCTTCACTCTCCATTCCATTCGCTGTTCCACCAGCCATCAATCACCCCTTCTTGCCCTCGTTCATCCCCAGCTCTCTTCCACTAAGAGCCAGTCATCCCTTTCTCCCTCATCACACTAACCTACTCCACGCCCACTCATTCCTTCACCCATACTGTGTCCTCTGTGTTGTACGTGTAGCACTTGCTCCTGGTTTACCTTGTATTGTATGCTTAACTCTGTGTACTCTTGTCGACTGGTTCTTGATTTACATGTACTCTGATGTTTCTATGTATTTTCACTCTTTTTAAAAGTGCTACCACCAACTGAATTACTTCCATATCGACCTTGCATGCTGTACGTGTACTCTGTGCCGCGTGGCAGTCGTGTGCGAGTGCTTTGCGCTCGGCATGTTTTCTGTGCAATATACTACTACCTTGTGTTTCATGGCCTGCCTTGTTTTGTGATCTCGGTGCTGTACATCTACCGACCTCTTACCTGTGTTTTACATGCACCCTTTTTACCCCACGTTTTGCGTATACTAAGCTCTAAGTATGTATTGCCACAACAGGGCCCCACTGTGAACTCTGCTGTGCATATATTTTACAACATATTGCCATATGCTCCATGTGTGGTATATATTCTGTGTTCTACACTTACTCTGTTCTATACACACATGGACTCTGCTCAACTTACACCATGTTTCCCCGGTTTTACATGTATTTGTGCTCACTGCAGGGGACTGTGTTCGACCTCATGGTCACATGTCCAAATCCCGGCAAATTCACTCAGCCTTTCATCCTTTCTAAGGTCGAGAAAATTAGTACTATTGAGTTGGGTAACCAATAGACGTCTGTTATGCAGCACCAAGATTCTATTATATTATGTTACTATGATGAACTGCCCCCACCTAACAATAAAAACTATACCAAAAAAGCATTAGAACAGGCAGGGAAAAATTGACAGCATTGCATAAACACAAAAACTAGAACACATTTTTGGTGTTAATTCTGATTTTTAATAGGGTACTTCAGTTGTATTTAATGTTTTCTAGGTTATATATAAGATGACAAAAATGGTTTTAACACTTTTTATTATAGCATATAACTTTTAAACATGCTGCAAAACATTTACAATTATCTACAACACATATTACAAACGTTAACAAAGCCAATACCGCTGTCTAAACACTTTAAGACCCCAAAGGCGTGACCTATTGGCTATGCCATTGCTTGTTTTTTTCATGGTTCCACACTGTCAGCACCAAGCACCTGAATTCTAGTTTCCACAGGAGCAGAATAACTATTCCTCAATACCAAACTCCACTGCCAGCAAACTAGGAATGGCTCACTCTCCAGTAAAGAGGGAGAAAGGGGATTGGGATGACAAAAGAGACTGCCACTGATGTGCCTCTTCCTCACTGAATTTGAGCAAAGGTCTTCTAGGGCACCTGCATCATAAAACACCACATAACTACTTCTAATACAACTATAATTACTTTTCTCAGTATTTTTTACTTTGTACCCTGTTACCTGTATTTCCTCAGTAGTCTAGCTGCTCTCCTAGCGGAGAGAGGTGTGGCGCCGCGGCCAGGGCAACAGATGCTGGAATCTGGGGTCCACGGTTCGATCCCTGGTTCCAGCAGCAGATTAGCCCAGCACCATGTGACTCTGGGCAATAGCTTGCTTAATCTTCCCGACGACCCCAGCGCCTAGAGACATTTACGGGTGATTGTTCGCGATTTACAAATGTGGATTATTATTATTATTATTATTATTATTATTATTATTATTATTATTATTATTATTATTATTATAATGTGATAAATAAAATCTTAGAATAAGGTTCACAAAAATAACAGTATTGTTCTTTCTCTTTTTTCTTTTAACATATGCAGAACGGTGGAGTCTATTGTTGGTAAGTATAAATATACATATATATTTGTATCTACAGAAAATTGGCTCTTTCTATTGTGGGTATAGATTCTTGGTAGCAGTCTTAAGCTGAAAGAGCAGAATTATGCTAAACTCCAGGTTAAACGTAGAACATTCTTTCTTCAATTCAGTAAGTCTTTATTCCAGCTGAAACACTGGTACAACTCCTCACAAATTAGTCAGCAAACAGAAGGAGCAGGATTACTTGCGGTTGCTGAGAAATAATAAAACGTGGTGACTTACTTGGACTTTCTTCTCAATCTTCCTGAGTCTTTAAACAGAACAAACTAAAACAACTGAGGTACTCATGAAGGATACAGAGACTAAATAAGAAACCTGTCAAAATAAAACTGGAACCAAATGTATTTCACCAGAATGCACTAATGAAGGACACTCTGAAGTGTCAGACGATGGATTGCAGGGACAAATGCTAATCCTCAGAAATGTTTCTGTCATGCGCAGAAACAAGAAAAGCTGTTTCTCCCCAGGAGATTAAGTTGAAGTGCGCAGAGCGCGTGTAAAGTGCGAGCGCGAAGGCAGCAACACTCCTCTTGGTGCCAGAACACTAGATCGGCTACCGTCCTGAATATCAGTGCAGCCGCCATCTTCGATTTCTGAGACTGAGGGCTATGGATCATTTTGAGAAGTACTAACAGGAGTTTCATAGAGATGGAACAATGGCGTTTCCTATATGGGTATGTATAATCTCTTATCCATTTCTGACAGTACCCCCACCAAGACCCACTCGCCTCCTTCCTTGGGCTTATTGGGATGTGTCTTGTGACACTCTCTAATTAACCTGGTGCATGTACATTAGCTTTTGGTTCCCATGACCTCTCCTTAGGGCTATACCCCTTCCAATCCACCAAATAAAATAGCTAAAATTCTTCTTCTGACTGAACTAGAACAGGGGCTGGTGGAGTTTCTTTTCTCAGGTCATGTGGATTTCTTTCAATCAAGGATACATGAAACTCTGGATGGATCTTTAACATAGAAGGGAGTCTTATTTTAACGCTCACTGGGTTTACCATTCTTTCTACTTGAAAAGGCCCCACAATACGAGGTTGAAATTTTCTGTTTAGCTTAAGGCGCATATTTCGAGTGGAAATCCACACCCTGTAACCTTGCTCATAAGTTGGATTATCTCTTCTCTTGTCTGCCTGCTTCTTGTAAGAACTCTTGGCCTTTAATAAATAACTAGTGGCTACCTGATAAGCTCTTTGCAGATCATCTATAACTGCCTCTACTGCGGGGCAGTGGCGTAACAAAACTTGAGGGGGCCCCCCTGCAAAGCACATGGAGGGCCCCCCCACCCACCAGGTGGCCTGGCCCACCACCTACCAATTTGATTTCTGAGACTGAGGGCTATGGATCATTTTGAGAAGTACTAACAGGAGTTTCATAGAGATGGAACAATGGCGTTTCCTATATGGGTATGTATAATCTCTTATTCATTTCTGACAGTACCCCCACCAAGACCCACTCGCCTCCTTCCTTGGGCTTATTGGGATGTGTCTTGTGACACTCTCTAATCAACCTGGTTGCATGTACATTAGCTTTTGGTTCCCATGACCTCTCCTTAGGGCTATACCCCTTCCAATCCACCAAATAAAATAGCTAAAATTATTCTTCTGACTGAACTAGGACAGGGGCTGGTGGAGTTTCTTTTCTCAGGTCATGTGGATTTCTTTCAATCAAGGATACATGAAACTCTGGATGGATCTTTAACATAGAAGGGAGTCTTATTTTAACGCTCACTGGGTTTACCATTCTTTCTACTTGAAAAGGCCCCACAATACGAGGTTGAAATTTTCTGTTTAGCTTAAGGCGCATATTTCGAGTGGAAATCCACACCCTGTAACCTTGCTCATAAGTTGGATTATCTCTTCTCTTGTCTGCCTGCTTCTTGTAAGAACTCTTGGCCTTTAATAAATAACTAGTGGCTACCTGATAAGCTCTTTGCGGATCATCTATAACTGCCTCTACTGCGGGGCAGTGGCGTAACAAAACTTGAGGGGCCCCCCCTGCAAAGCACATGGAGGGCCCCCACCAGGCGGCCTGGCCCACCACCTACCAATTTGCCCTACCACGCAGAAATCTAGTATATTTTGATTTGAAACCTTCAACAATGAAATACTTCTATGTTATCTCTCTACTTTCTAATTAGAAGTGGGAAACACTCTTAACATACAAGCTATGCCATTTGTAACAATACTGTCAAAAGCAGATTATTTATCTGAGGCAGCAATCAGAACAATGCCAGGGAGCGATCCTAATGTCTCAGGAACACTATGACTGAAGAACAAAGAACAACTATGAAGGGTCTGAAATAGAATTGACATTAATGGACAATAACTTGAAACTTTGAAAGACAAACCGAAACCTGCAATTCCATAAAAACTCGACTGACAATATACATGAGAAGTACACAAGATATAACTCAGTATAGTGAAAAAGTCAAGAGAAATAGACTGGCATTTTTCTTTTGGCAACCCTACTTTATATTCCTTTTGATGAAATACTGTCACACTATAGTTGTAAATGTAAATTTCAAATGTAAGGAATACGCAGAGTGGGGGACCAAGGGGTACTGGAACCAGAACAAAACTAAGACTCAGGTAGCCAGTTTATAAAGGTATGTAAATGTATGTAAATATGCAAATGGTCTCTGGCCTCGAGGGAGCTGCCTTCAACCCCCTTGCTGCTGGGCCTGGAAGCTCAGGTCACCTGCACTCATCGCACGCGGCATGCACTGTTTAATTTATGAGGTAGTACTGTTATGAGGCAACTCACTGCTGCAACCAATGCTGGCGAGAGAGTGTAGTGCTGCCTGTGTGCGCTA
Source organism: Lissotriton vulgaris (assembly GCF_964263255.1). Taxonomy (NCBI): domain Eukaryota; kingdom Metazoa; phylum Chordata; class Amphibia; order Caudata; family Salamandridae; genus Lissotriton; species Lissotriton vulgaris. The sequence goes on along the minus strand of NC_141693.1, from coordinate 1,208,743,243 downwards.
CAGCGCTGATGGGGCCCCTAGAGACTGGAAAATGGGGACTGCTGGGGGCATAGCTGCCAAGGTTTCAGATTGCCACGTTGTTGATGTATGTTGCATCCTCTGTCAGTAATCTCTGACATACAGAGATAATTAATTTTTCCAATAAAAACTTTACAGACTTAATCGAAATGTGAAACTGAGTTTTCTTTGCCAGGAGGCAGTCAGAGGAGCTATGTTAGTTTCTGCAGTCCCCTTTCTCAGAATACTGGGAATATATTGGGACCTCATTTCCACTGCAACACTGAGAACCTTCGCATTTTACCACAGTCCCAGCTCTGATTGGGTCTCCCTTGGTGGCCAAAGGCAGAGCCTTTTCCTTCTCAAGTAAAATGGCCACCACATCTTTCATACTCTTAACAAAGATGATTCCCATTTCACCTTTCTGGAGAATGGGTGTAGTCAAAAAATCTTTAATTCATGGAACGATGCTACAAATTCTCCCTTCTTACTCCATCAATGTGTTGTCAATACAAAAATCCAAGATCTGGCAGTTGCAAAGTCTTGAAGTTTACTTAAAGGGAGAGGATAATCAGCATACATTTCTCACCAGTGTTTCAAGGGTCGTCTTACAGCGCCAACGTGTTTTACACAAGTCCTCACAGCGCACACAACATTGGACCACCACAGCCTTCATCGTCTACTGAAGATGACCCACTGTGCAGATTAATTAAATACTGATTAAGTTCTGCTAATTGAATCATCTGAGGCAATAACTACAGCCTTCTAAGTAGCAGTAAAAGATGTCATTCCAGATTTTCCTTTCGGACACAAGTTCCTCAACCTAAACCATTCTTCATATAATATATTTTACAGCCTAGTAATAAAGGGGAGCACTGTGCCTCAATCATCAGTCGAATTACTGCTAAAAAGAATCCAGCTGTACCAATGCCATGAGACGAGAAATGATCACCTCGTCAATTTATGCCAGATCACCAATGAAGGACAAGACGTCACCAGACAATCCTCGTGAGGCCCATAGAGGGGGGCCAGGAACAGTTCACAGAAAGACCCCACACTTGACACCACAGGAAATATCTTCATCCAGAAGCAGCTTCACAAAACAATAGCGGAACCTGCAAATGAGGACACAATGTCCTACTGGCCCTGGCCCCAGGCAGGGCTGAGAGCTCCAGAGGAGACCTTCCCGTCTACTGGAGAATGACTCCATGCACCTCAGTACGTCACTAGTGTAGCCACTAAAAAACACAGGGCGCATCCCTCTGCGGAAGCGCCTACTGTGTGATCTACGACTGTAGGTAAGGTCCTGTCTTCATTGTAGCCCCGAAAACAGCTGTCCTCCGCAGAATGACCAGAGAAGAGGGACTGGCTGAGTGCTCCGGACTGGCCTCATGAACTGTCGAACTCAATGTATTGTTCTTAGAAGGAGCAGGGAGTTGTGTGTGTTGCTTTGACTCCTCTTGGACTGAAAAGCATGGACATATCTTACAGCTTGCCTGGGGTAGCTTCTGCGACACCTGGCTAGCCCCTTGCGACCCTTGGCACTGCCTTTGCGACCTCTGACCCCAAAGGTGACTACACAGTGCCAGGAACTGAGGGGCAACTAATCCTTATAGAGATTGGCTGGTTGGCACTCTGCTTTCTTTGTTTTGTGTCAATTTTATATTGCACTAATCGTGAATAATATAAATGAAGTAGAATTAGCTTGAATATGACTCTCCATGGCAATGGAGGTAAATAAAAAATGCTTTTAAATGTATGTTGTGTGTGTGTTTGTGGGTGAAAGTGTTTATGTGAGAGACAGTGTGTGTTTGTGTGAATGTGTGTATATGTGTAGGTGTGAGTGAAAGTAAAGGTCAAATGGTGTGTGACTTTGCTTGTGATGTCGTTTCTGATATGCCTGTCATTCTGGTGAATTTATGTCCATGCTGAAAAGCTACCTTTCTCTAGATGGGTTGCGCCTGCCGTCAGTCATCCCTGAGGAGAAAGGAAGATCTTGCCGCAGAAGTATCTCAGTGCCCTCATTGTGGTTCCATCATTGAACTGGCCCTTGAGCCTCAAGCACACAGAGAAGAAACAGTGGCCTAACGCAAAATGATAGCCCCCCTGCAGAATGTGGTAACAGACACTAGTCTAAGATATCTCCCAAAAATTCATAAGCTCTGGGCTGAATAGGGTTCCCCTGAAGGATGGGGTGAGAGCGCACCACTAAGGTAACAGGAGCTGCAGGGGCCTGTGTTACGCCCCAGAGAGGAAATATTCTTAACTCAGAAAGTTGAGCTACCTTTGCCATGCTAGGCTGTTATCTACATCAAATGCTCCCCATTGTTATTAAAAAAGGGCTATCTTTATCTTAGAAGTGGAACCTGAACCTCGCTGTGTTCATTCTTTTTCTACAGTGCCTCAGTGTGGAAAGGCCTGCAAGACAAGACCAGACCAGGCCTGTTTGCCGCACATGCAGTGCTCACTATTCTTGTGAAGTCCCACCAGGGAACACTGTATCCAATCTCAGACTGGGCATATACCTAGGCACCTGTACTCTTCTCTGTGCTAGGACTGCAGAAGCCACTGATCCTTCATTTTTTTATGCGAGCCATCAGTACTGGCTGAAGCAGCAGCTTTCAGCCGAGGCCTAATGCTGTAGCATACTGTACATGTAAGGTTCTCTTCTCCCCACTTGCTTCAGCCTCACCTCCTGCTGTCCTCGCCACTCATCAGATGCTGAGACCCAGACCTTCAAACATTCCTCATTCCATTTTTAGGCATGCCTGCCTTACATTCTGCAACAATCCGCCTCCCTGGCTCCCTCCTCACTCAATAGACTCCCCCATTTCTGGTGGCCCCAAACTGAATATCATAACTTAAGGTCACTTTTTTTATTCAATTGACACTCCAGGTCTCTGTAAGTGCCCGAACCATGAAGACCAATGTGCATGAAAGAAAGGAGTGTCTGCATGGAGAAGGAACTCGGGAACCCTAATGGGCTTGTATATAGTTTAGAACATAGCATAGTTTAGAATATTCCGTTGAATGTTGCCTATATTTGGGTGTTAAACTGGTACTAAAGAGGTGCAACTAAAGCCCAGACAGTGATAACAAGTTAAAAATTGACAAAATGAAGTAATACTATCATAAAATGTACCACATAATGCCACATAATTTGCCTTTTCTTGCGGCATAATTTACTTAACCCTGCCCCATAATTTGGCCCACCAATGCCGCATAAATCCAGTGGCCCTTACTACAGCTATACACTACAAAAGCCCATGCCTAGGCACTTTCTATAACATTCCCCACATCGTATGTGCGCTGTACTATGCAGCAGCGCCATGTGTAAAATGGAGAAATGAAAGCATTTTTCTAACTTTGTGCAAGGAAGTGATCGTTTTTTATGCAAAACCCAGTCTGACTATTATGGTAGACGGCCTTTGCATCAAAAACTATGGATGGCTGCACTGATAGCTCCAAGTAACGTCACCATCACGCGAAATTGTACAAAGAGCAATTCCCACTCAGAAGGGAAGCATCATTGGCTCTGGAAAGTAAATACCCTTCCACAACTTTACCACACTTTGCGTCAGCACAAAGTCTTGTGTTATCAGCCCCCAGATTTTTTTTTAAAGAATTAGGAACACTAGATTGCCAGATAGCTGGGCTGTTCTGCCAGAACTTAACAGCATATTATTATTTTAGCATGTATGTTTGTCATGCTATATCTGTCAGGTGGAAGTACATCACTGGTACTAAAGCGCTTTTTTTCAACCAATATACGGAAATAGCTCGGTGGGTTATTGCGCCTACTGCGGAGACGTGCATATCGCTAGAACAATGATTCAGACTCCCTCGGAACTGGCTAGAAGAGGCATTCTTCAGGTTTGGGGCTGTGTACCTGCTTCAAACAGACTCGCATTGCTCCATGAGAATATGCTCTGAATCGCCAGGTCACAGACTCCCTGACCCTCCTGCCGCTCAACCCACACCATCAAACTGCAATATGACGTCATATGACCAAAAACCCATCCTTTAGGTATTCATTTTCACTGCTATTATTCCCTGCCATCCTAAGATTTCTCTACGAACCTCTTCCCGCGTCTGAATGTCTCGTCCTGGGCGAAAGTGTCTATTAAGCACCAACACAACACAGCAAAAGCATAACCAACATGTATTGTCTACTGTAACCATCTACCCCTTATCTTCTTTCACACACATTGCCTACTTATGCTTTGAAACAATTCTGTTTCCTTCTCCTATACCTTCAACTTGACCGCCACCCGCGCTCCTCTTTTCCCACTTCTCACGCCTTTTTGGTATACTTTTGTTATGTGTGCTTGCAAATGCATGATTCGAAATGGCGGACAGATGTTCATGCCTATACAATTCCCAAGAATGCCAACGTGCGTAATTTTTGGAAGACGGATGGAATAAAACGGCTCTGCGCTTTTTTAATATCCTCCTCTCTCCCTGCCCCTCTCAACACAGGCTGTCCTTATCTTACTCTTCCAAAAACCATCACGCCCTTACCCCACGCTCTCAGTCTTAAAGTTTACCCTTTCTCTTTTGCTCCTTCTGCCCTCCTCTGTCTTCTGAGATGTGCACTGAAGCTGAGAAAAGCATCATAGTGTGCTATATCACAAGCCAACCATAAATTGACTCATACGTTGGATACATGCATGTTTGACAATTTGTAACCCACTAGCGCCAACCCAGATCTTTTGAAGGTGGGCTAGTGCGCAGCAATACACTGAGTAGGTTGCGGTGTGTGCTATGTAGGTGCTCCATGGTTAATTCTGTTAGAGTGGGTTGGCTGGGACCGAGTGTCTGTGTACCCACCTTCCATCTGCGGGGTTCGCTGCTCCCCTCCCCTTTCCCAGACCCAGTGAAATGCGAAGGAAAGCTTTCTTCATCCTGCATTCTGCCTAATGATGGCTCTGGGGCAAACTGCCTGTTGCAGTTGTAGCAGGTGGGGGAGGGACTTTCTGTGCAGCTGTATGCTGAAAATGTGTCTTTAATGACCAGACCTGGATGGGCCGCGATGCCTCTAATGCTTACTAAGTGCACTTACAGAGCTCACACAGGCACCACAGCCAGGTCTGCAGTAAGCCAGAAGCCTGTAATCCCCACCCCAGACCAGGCCAGTCTGAATCTAATGAGAGAGCACTAAAATCCTCGACCTTTGATATCTGGGCCTGGAATGGCCTGTCCCCGGTAACCCTGAGTTTGGCGCTCCCCGTACTAGTAATTACCAGGACAAAACTCTACCGTGACCTGGACTCTGTGGTCTAACCCGACCTACCGAGCCGGAGCCAGCCTGGCTCTAGTCACCAGGTGCTCGCGCTCTCCCTGCGTTAATATCCAGGATAGTCCAAGCCTGCCACTTGGGATCCGGAGCTCAGTGCAACCCTCGTACCTTCAATGTCGTCGACTGGCCCAGCCTGCCTGTAGGCCTTTGTGGCACCGCTCGAAGCACCGAGGTCTGACCCTGCATGTCTCTAGCGACCGGGAGCTCTGCACTCCTTACTTTAACATCCAGGACTAACGCAGCAAGGCCCGAGGCTCCTGTGACCTGGAACTCGCTGCCTCTCTTGCATTTAATATCAAAGATTAGCACCAAAGCGTAGTCTCATGGCTCACTTCGTTCTATCCATGGGGCTGTGCAGCTCTAGCGGGCGCAGCAGCAGGAACTCTGGCTGCACACAATTCACCACAGCTGCTGCGCCCACAGTCGCTTTCGGACGCGTGCATGCACCGGCGTTGCCCGCTTTTCTTACCTGCTGCTGCGGTGGGCAGTGCTGCTGTCCTCGTAACTGCTGCTGCTGAGACAGCGCCTGCCCCACCCTGAAAACGCGCAATCGCGGAGCCATCTGCGCGCGCCATAATAAAGAGCTTGCCATTTAAACGGCTAACAGTTTAATAAATTAGGAGGCCGGGCGTCCAGTGCCCCACCATTTTATTAGTGAGGGGCCGCCTGGAGCACGGCCCCCCTGCAACACGGCCTGGGGCTTCGGGGCCTCCTGTGTTAAACCCCTGGCCTTGCGTGCACCACGGCCCTTCGCACCATTAATTTCCTCTGCTGAGTGAAGGGGCTGGCGCTCTGGAGCGATGGGGCCCCCTGGAGCATGTGGCCCCCCGCAACGCGGTGGCTGCGGGGGCATGTGTTACGCCCCTGCTGCGGGGACATCGCTTTTTTGCTTCCCTGGTAACATGTTGGGATGTCTACCTGAGTTCAAAAAGAATGAGGAAAATCCAGTGGAGGAGTGCACTGCATTGTTATAGGCAAATTCTGATGCCCAGATTAAGCTTGGCCATTCGCCCTCTTGATCCATCAAGTACAGGCGCAAATATTGCTCCAGCTTGTGGTTCACTCTCTAAGTCTGTCCCTCAGTCTCCGGATGGAAACTAGTAGACAAACAGGAATCGATTCCCAATCTCTTTAAGAAATGTGAAACAAAGTGAGGGCCCCAGTCGGAGATTACCACTTTAGGGATTCTGAGTGCTTTTACTATATGCAAAGTGAAAAGAGTAGCGCACTGTGAAGAATTGGGGATGGATTTCATGGGGACAAAATGACTCATCTTAGAGAAATGATTGACTACCACCCAAATAGTTGAGTACCCCTGACTAGAGGGGAGGTCCCCAATAAAATCCATGGTAATTGCATGCCACGGATTTGGAGCAATGGGCAAAGGAAGCAAAAACCCCTGTGTAGCCTGTCTAGTGACCTTCCCCTTAATACACTGCTCACAAGATGCCACATATTGTCTCACCTGAGCCTCCATTGCTGGCCACCAAAATTCTCATTTTATAAGGTCTAATGTCTTCTTCACTCCCTTGTGTCCTGCAAGCAGGTTATCATAAAAGTGTTGTATAACCAGATTACGAAGATCATTGCTGGGAACATAAAGATGTCCTTTGTGATAAGGTTTTCTGTTCTTCATTTCTCTTCCAGAACCTCAGTTGATCCATTCACACGTTTCTTCTTAGAATAGAAGTTGTTAAGCTTGGTTTCCAGATCTGAGTACTGTATGGATCCTACTATCTTTTCTTCTGGGATAATCAATTATTTTTCAGCAATTCTTTCATCTTCTCCAGTATTTAAACAGGGCAAGGCGTCTGCCTTGTCGTTTGCAGACGCAGGCTTGTAAGTCAGAACAAAGTTCAAATCTGCAAAGAAAAGTTACCACCTCAATTGCCTTGGGGTAAGAGTTTGAGCAGAATTCAGAAATTGCAGATTTCTGTGATCAGTGAAAACTGTCACCTCATGCTTGGCTCCCAACAAGTAATACCTCCATTCCTGAAAGGTGTCTTTTTCCGCCAATAACTCCTTATCCACAATTGAATAATATATCTCAGCAGCAGTCAGTTTTCGAGATCGATATGTCACTGAATGAAGTTGGCCAATTCTCATATGTCTGCGACAGGATTCCGCCAACAGCCAGATTAGAAGCATCAGCTTCTCCATAAAAGGGTTCTTCCGGATCCGGATGTAGCAGAACTGGAGATGTAGTAAACATTTCTTTCAATTCATTGAAAGCTCTCTCAGTTTCTGAACTCCACTCAAACTTTGCCTTTTTCTTCAATAAACGAGTAAGAAGTAAGACCTTTTCATAAAAACTGAGAATAAAACGGCTGTAAAAATTGGAGAAGCCAATTAAACTTTTTTTACTTCTTTTACGTTTCGTGGGGAAGGCCAATCCCTGATTGCTTTTACCTTAGCGTCGTCTTCGGATACTCCTTCAAGAGACAATAGAAAGCCCAAAAACTCCACCTGAGTAGTGTGAAAAATGCATTTTTCCAACTTGACAAAAAGCTGATTATCAAGGAATTTCCTTAGAATTACTTGCACATGCTGGACATGTTCCCTCATGTTCACTGAGAAGATGAGAATATCATCAATGTATACCACAGCGAAGCGATCCAAATACTCTCTTAGGATGTCATTGACAAAATATTGGAACGCAGCAGGAGCATTACACAGGCTGAATGGCATGACCTGATACTCAAACAATCCCAGTTGTGTTCGGAAAGCTGTCTTCCATTTGTCACCCTCCTCAGTGCGCACTAAGTGGTATGCCCCTCTTAGATCCAATTTTGTGTAGACTCGAGCCTCCTTCACCTGATCCGAAAGTTCCGAAATTAGTGGCAAAGGGTACTGGTTCTTCTTGGTAACTTGGTTTAAGGCTCGATAGTCAATGCACGGTCCAGGTTTCCCATACTTCTCAGGGATAACAAACAGCAGAGACGAGACAGGAGACTGGGAAGGGTAAATAAAACCATTGGCTAGATATTTGTCCAAATATTCCTTCAGAAGGTGATTCTCCGCTTCCGAGAGAGCATCAATTCTGCTGCAAGGCAACGATGCTCCTGGCTCCAACTCGATCTTGCAATCATATTACCGATGCGGGGGTAATCTCTGAGCCTCTTGTATGTCAAAGACAGATGCCAAGTTGTGGTACTTGTGAGAAGTTGGCCTGGTATATAATGCTCACTAATTCTAGTGATCACTTTGTACCATGCCAAGCAACCCTTATGATGATTGGTTGTAAGTCAACCTTATAGACCAGTTATCCTAGTGGTAACGTGGACAAAGCAGTCTTAGGCTAAACTGTGAAAGGCATGTGAAGCCAGCTGTATTACCATACACAACCCCCTTGAATACCAAATGAAAGAACACCACACAGATATATATTGAAAATATATATTGATTTATTAACTAAAAGTATCCCCTGGACTCTTTATGAGCACAGAAGCACAAGCGTTAAACACAAGACAGTTTAAAATACACAAAAGTTGCACAATATGGATGAGCCCTAGGGGCCACCTAAACCATATACTAAGAAAGTGGTATAAGAGATACCAATCAGAACGGAAACAGGCCTAGGGCCTTGGGAATCGCTGGAGCTATTCGAGACTAGCAGTGACTAAGTCGGGAAAGGCCCGCGGGACTCGGGTGCAGTGCGTAAAGTGCGACTTGCACCAATGCAATGTCAATGGTGCGTAAAAGTTACACAAAGTTAGTTTAAAGATACTTCCGCTGAACCTAGAGGAACAAAACTTAAGACACAGACCCTAGAGGTGTGTACCAGTGTAAGAACACCGGCGTTGCAATGTTACCTCACCCACAGGAAGTGGGTGCACAGGGTCGAAGTGGCGTCAGGTTTTGACACGCAGGTTCTTGGCGCTTGGAGCTGAAGATGCTGCAGGCGATGGGAAGCAGAAGTGTCCGGTGGATCCAAGGGTGGATCTGAAGTGGTGAAGACCTGAAAGCAGAGGGGACAATGTTCAAAGTCACTGACCAGTGACCACTGTGGAACCAGATTGGAACCAGGCAAAGTCGGGTGCAAACAGGTGATGAGGTGTTGCTTCTCTCTGCAGCCACGTGGAGTCGATCACGAGCTGTCCCACGAAGGTTCTAGCTGATGGTGGTGTCGGCAACTCGATTGAAGCAAGGCAAGGTAGAGAGGGGCAGGTTACCTGCTCCAGACTGGGTCCGACCTGAGAAGGGTCCACTGCCATCAGAGGCTCTGTCAGGCCAGGCCTAACAACCTCTGGGACAGTTCCTTCATCAGGGGTAAGGTCAGTTCCCTGAGGAGGCTGATCCTTTCCTAAAGTCTGGTGGGAGGGAGATTTCTCTTCCTCCTCAATGCTCTCTGTTTGGGTTGAGTGATCCATCATTTCAGGCTTCACTACCCATGTATCAGTTTGAGTTTGGGCTGTGGCCATCACAGCCCCACCAACCTTTTCAGGAGGAGACTCAGTTTGGGTATGGGCTGTTACCATCACAGCCCTGCTACTCTTTTCAGGAGGGAAGTTAGTTAAAGATGGGGCTGAGGTTTGCTCAGCCCTCCCAACCTTTTCAGGAAGGACATCTTGGATTGGGGCTGTAGCCATCACAGCCCTACTAACCTTTCCATGGAGATTTACCATTCTAGAATGGGTTTGCTGTTCAACCTCAGCCCAGGCTGAGATTTCCAAATCATTACCCAGTAGGCAATCTACAGGCAAGTTTGCTGACACTGCCACTCTCTTTGGGCCAGTGACACCTCCCCAGCTAAGATTGACTACTGCCATGGGATGATTGGTTTCTATGCCATCAATGTTTGTCACCTGATATCTGGCATCAGGTAAAAGTTGCCTTGAGGGGACTAGACATTCAGCCACCATGGTGATGCTAGCCCCTGTGTCTCTGAAGGCCTCAACTTTCAAGCCATTGATGAGGGGCTCCTGTCTATACTTGCTCAAAGTGTTTGGGCAAGCAGTGAAATTGGCAAACCCCATGCCAGTCTCATAGACAAGAGTATCTGAGTTAGGGGACCTGGATAGGCCAGAGTCCACCTGTCCTCCAAAAGTAAACCCACCCAAATTCTTGGGTGTGCTCCCACCACCTGGGGGACCACTGCTAACAGTGACAGGAGGTGTTGGAGCCTTACCTGGAGGTGTATTCTTCTTATTGCCATTCTTGGGACAACAGCTGTCTGTTTTGTAATGCCCAACCTGTTTACAGGTATGACAATAAGGCTTTTTCTGGGTTGAAGAAGTGTTGTGGGACCCACCCCCATTCTTGGAGTTTTGGGGCCCTGGGGAAGTCTTTTCCTTGCTTTTATCCCCACCCTTCTCTTGAGGCTTGGTAGTCTCTTTCTTTTGGTCACCACCCTGGTTCTTAGGCCTGATCCTGGTTCTGACCCACTTGTCTGCCCTCCTACCCAATTCTTGTGGGGAGGTCAGATCAGAGTCAACCAGGTGCTGATGTAGAAGCTGATTTTGACAATTACATAAGATTTGTTCTCTCATAATTAAATTATACAATCCTGTATAGTCAGTAACCTTACTTCCCAGCAACCAGCCCTCCAGAGCCTTAGTGGCACATTCAACAAATTCAGACCAGTCCTGAGTCTGTGTCTTCTGGGTATCTCTGAACATTAACCTGTACTGTTCAGTGGTTAAGCCTAACCCATCAATCAGAGCACTCTTCAGGACCAGGTAGTTTCTAGAATCCCCATCACTAACTGTGAGGAGTCTGTCTCGGCCTCTACCTTCAAAGGAGAGCCACACGATTGCTGCCCACTGCTCCTGAGGGATCTGCTGTACTCTGCAGGCTCTCTCCATTGCAGTTATCCATTTGTGGATATCATCCCCAGCTTTGTAGGGGGCACAATCTTACTCAGGTTTCTTGTATCAAAAGACCTGTCTTTATCCTTAGGGATAGTGCTGCCACCAGTGGATCCTAATCCACTCTCTCTAGGCTGTCTTGCTCTAGCAAGTTTCTCTTGGGCCAGGGCAACCTCTAACTCTTGTCTCTGGATCTTCAATTCAGCCTCTCTCATTTTGGCCTCATGTTCCCTTCTCTGAGGGCTAGTCATCTCCCTTCTGGAGTGACCATGAGAACCTCTAGAAGCATGGGAGGTGTCAGAGTCACCTGAGTGAGCCCTTCTCCTCCTAGGCTTCTGGTTAAGTCCACCTGGGGGTCTGAATGGGTTGTTGCCAGATTCAGTCCCAAATAGGCTTAAGTTAGCCTGGTTCAGTCTACTGACCAGCACCTGACTATTTCTGTCATCATCTGACCCACTGCTCCCCCCTTCTGTCTCTTCTTCCTCTTCTTCCTCCTCATCTACCTGAGGAGCTCCAGTGATGGGGGCTTCCTCATCTACCAGGATTATAGGGACAGGGGCTTCTGCAGTGTCATCCTCAGAAGGATGGCCTCCTTCAGCATTCCCTGTGGGGTCTGCATTAGAGGTCTTTAGAGTCTCAGGTTGGTCTAAGAGCTCTCTAAGGTGGTCTGTAGTAGGGGAAGGCCCTGTCTTCAGACCCCTCAAGACACAAAGCTGTCTTAATTCCTTAAAGGAAAAAATAGCAAATTTGGATGGTGCCCTTGGAGGGTCACTCTCAACAGAGACATTCCCAGTGGAACCCTCTGCTCCAGACATTGCTCTAGTGTGGGTGGATATGTTGCAATCTACCTACACTGGTGTTTACCTACTAAACCTATCTAGTAGTTATAGTCAGGGTGTGCTACTCCCTTTCCTCTACAACAACTAAGTTCAGTAGAAGTTAAGTATACTAGTCTTGTTTTATATGTACCTAGCAGGTACCTGTATGATCTTTCAAATGATAATCTCAAAGATTGTAATGGTAGAACAACAGCAAGCTCAGATCCCAATCCGCTGCTCACCAATGTGAGAAGTTGGCCTGGTATATAATGCTCACTAATTCTAGTGATCACTTTGTACCATGCCAAGCAACCCTTATGATGATTGGTTGTAAGTCAACCTTATAGACCAGTTATCCTAGTGGTAACGCGGACCAAGCAGTCTTAGGCTAAACTCTGAAAGGTATGTGAAGCCAGCTGTATTACCATACACAACCCCCTTGAATACCAAATGCAAGGACACCACACAGATATATATTGAAAATATATATTGATTTATTAACTAAAAGTATCCCCTGGACTCTTTATGAGCACAGAAGCACAAGCGTTAAACACAAGACAGTTTAAAATACACAAAAGTTGTGCAATATGGATGAGCCCTACGGGCCACCTAAGCCATATACTAAGAAAGTGGTATAAGAGATACCAATCAGATGGGAAACAGGCCCAGGGCCTTGGGAATCGCTGGAGCTATTCGAGACTAGCAGTGACTACGTCGGGAAAGGCCCGCGGGACTCGGGTGCAGTGCGTAAAGTGCGGCTTGCACCAATGCAATGTCAATGGTGCGCAAAAGTTACACAAAGTTAGTTTAAAGATACTTCCGCTGAACCTAGAGGAACAAAACTTAAGACACAGACCCTAGAGGTGTGTACCAGTGTAAGAACACCGGCGTTGCAATGTTACCTCATCCACAGGAAGTGGGTGCACAGGGTCGAAGTGGCGTTGGGTTTTGACACGCAGGTTCTTGGCGCTTGGAGCTGAAGATGCTGCAGGCGATGGGAAGCAGAAGTGTCCGGTGGATCCAAGGGTGGATCTGAAGTGGTGAAGACCTGAAAGCAGAGGGGACAATGTTCAAAGTCACTGACCAGTGACCACTGTGGAACCAGATTGGAACCAGGCAAAGTCGGGTGCAAACAGGTGATGAGGTGTTGCTTCTCTCTGCAGCCACGTGGACACGAAGAGGTCAAGGACGTCCAGGAGTCGATCACGAGCTGTCCCACAAAGTTTCTAGCTGATGGCGGTGTCGGCAACTCGATTGAAGCAAACAAGCCTTGGCTAATGCGAGCCACGGGGAAAGTGAAAAAGGCTTATTACTCGGACCAGCAAAATCAGAGCGGGTACTCCTTTCTACAGGAGTGAGGGCAGGTCTGGAGCAACCAGACCCACAGTGTAAATTGTAGGTTTCCTTGCCAAGATGGCCGCTGACCACGTGGCAAGCGGCCGGGATGGCGAGTCGAGTGGCACAAAGCAAAAGGGCCCCACGTAGATCGTGGAGATGCTGGAGGGCTGATCTTTGGTGCAAATGCTGCTTGGTTGTGGGGCTTCTCAAACCCCAAAGCACAGAGTCGAGGGTGCCTCGGGTGCTGCGCAGTCAGCGTCTCGGGGGTCTTCCAAGATGTCCGCTCTCACGTCTCTCGGTGCGTCCACGGGTCCCTTCTTTGCAGGGACTGTGGATCGGGCTGTGAGAAGTTGGGGAAGCTGGGTCTTGTCAGGCTCTGCACTCGGGCTCCGGCGGGAGGAGGCGGCAAAGCAGACGTCGAGGTGCTGGGTGGTGCCTGTGTTCACAGGGTGGCCCCTCCTAGGCCACAAGGGAGATGCTCTTCAGTCTTCTATTCATCAGAAAGTCGAAGTCCAGTCGTCTTCTTAGTTTAAAGTTGATTTCAGGATGATCTGCTGTGCAATGGCACTGCTCCCACTCTTATTCCCAATCTGAGGGGTGGATCACCTACTAGGTCCCTCCTCTGGGTGGGACCAGGAAGGGGGGCGGTTACACCCCCTTTCCTTTGTCCAGCTCCTCGCCAGGCCTGGGTCTGGAAAGTCCCAGGACCGGTTTGGACTGGCTTATGCACGGGGACACCTTGTGTGCCCCGGGCATGTCTCAATCTATTCAGCCCTGTCCTACCCAATACACAAAACCCTGTCTGGGGTGGTGCTCGCACCTCCCAAGGCAGGAAACCCTTTGTCCAAGCCTCCCTCGCTGGAAGGACTCCCAGCAGCAGGAGGTCAGACTTGTGTCTGTGGTGGCAGCATCCATTTTGTGATGCTGAGGCTCTGGTTACCTTTAACCGGGGTTAAGGCTACACACATGTCATGTCCCTCTAGAAGGGTGGAATGCTATCCCTGTCGACAGAACTGTCGAGGGGATAGTATTCCAATTCGTATGACCCCTTACTCGACATGTTTTGATAAAGCCAAACCAAACATAGCATATAACCGCGAGGATTATAATGCACTTAAGAGTATATGGTATGGCAATATCCCGGAACAGCTTAGGGAGTGGTTCCCGACAGCTGCAGACAGACTCGGCTCATGCTAGAGCACCATCTCACATATTTCCAAGCACTCTGCCTCCAGGATTGATGAGGCCTTCCATAGGAGTGGCTGATAGGAACATATGTGTCCAGTTTAAGGTTAGATATAGGGATACTATATCTAAGTAAGAGGTGATTACACCAACTTACCCCTGCTGAGTGATCAGCCAGTTGTGTCAAATATGGAGGCCAGGCCAGGGGTGGCACAATACATGCTGCAGCCCCTGGTAGGCCTTGGATGCACCTATGCCCTGGGTACCTAGGGTACACTGTTACAGGGGCCAATAAGGTGAACCAGTTCCAATTGTGTATGCACCTAAGGTACATGGAGCCCATTTTAAGGAGAGAGCAATTAGCCTGGGGCCCTGAATAGCAGGATCCCAGGCCAACTATGTCAAAAACCAGCTAAACACCAGGCAAAAAGTTTGGGGGTAACCATAGTCAGATATCCACCTTCCTACAGTACTCTTGAATTTCCATAGCGCAAATCAACCTGGTCTGTCTGGCCAACATAGACTGAGGTGATGTCTGGTGTGCAGTCAAACACAAATTGTGGCACTGTTCCTTACAGTAGTATGGATTCATCTCAATAATTCATCTAGCCCAATCTGTCTTCGGATTATGCTCCATGAGCCAAGGTAATCCCAGTATGAGCTGAAATTGAAGGGGATGGATCAGACTGAACTTCAATGTGCTTAAATATTGGCCTGGTTGATTCCATCAACGGCTCGAAAAGGTTCTGGCTTCTCGTTCTTGAGAAATCTAATTCCTAACGACCTAGTACATTTTATACCACAGAAATTACCGGTAGCTCCGTGGTCTATCATTACTGACACCTTATCTACTTCTGAAGTTCCAAATTTGATCAGACTGGAAATATTTAGATGAGATGCGGAAAATTGCAATGTATCGGCGACTAGTTGAGAATCTGGAGTTGTCTCGTCAAAAGCACCCACCAGAGCAACTCCTCTTACTGATGGGGCCTATCTTTTACCAAAGCATTATTCTTACGTGTCTTAGGACACTCTTTGAAAAAGTGTCCAGAATTTCAGCAATACATACATAGTTTTCCAACTCGTCATTTCTCTCTTTATTCCTTGGTGAACGGCACTCAAACTGAGTCAATTTACATGGGTTCTTCTTTCGAAATGACTTTACTGGATTTCGCAGTGTCGGACTTAATCCTATCAAATTGAGGGGGAAAATGTCTGACGTATTTTCGACGTTCAAATCGTCTTTGGCTTTGATGTTGATCAATCTGCAATACCAGATCAATTATTTCAGAGATGTCAGTGGGTCTCTTAGGTATTTGCACTAACCCATTTTTAAGCTCCTCTTTGAGACCTCTGTAGAAGATAGCTGCACTTTTCACTTCTGGCCAATTGATTTCAACGATCAACTTATTAAATTGCTCCAAGTATGCAATTAATTGTTGGTTCTCCCCTGCTTCAGGTCTAAGAGTTCATTATCTGTGGATTGTGGGATGGTTCATCTGTCAAAAATACGTAAGAACTCTATCTTACATTCCTCAAAATGGTGGAGAAGTGTGGCTCACTGGTTAGAGCAGGCAGACCCTGAAGCAGAGGTCAGACCCGGGACCAGGGTTCAATTCCCGACGCGGCAGGGTCTTGAGCTCAAATGTCCACGGACTCGATAATTCTCGCTTCGGTGCCTGACCTAATCATGGGTTCACACTCTGCAACTCTGGGCATTAAGCTTGCTTAATCTCCACAACGGCCCCCTGCGGCGGGATGCCTGGCTTTCACCTTGGGGATGCCCGTTAGGGGCTATCTCACAGGGAAAAGCCAGGACGGGTTCCCAAGGCAAGCGCCGAGATGCCTCCGGGTAGTCGAGCGCTATATAAGAACATACAAAAAAAAAAAAAAAAATCATACAAAATATAATCATTGTTATTTACTAGTGGCATCAACCAGACTGCAGCAACTCCACTCAGGTAGGACAATATGAAAGCCACCTTGGATTAATTTTCTTTGAAAATAATAGGTCTATACAAGAAATGCAATGCATGGTGCATGAGAAAAATGTGGGCCTTAGGGGGGTCCCCACTAAATCTCTGTGGTGCCCCCAAAGGAATTATTGGGGAAATAGCATTTATTACTTGAAGGGGACGGAGAAAATTGTTGGGACCTATTTTCCTTGGACATGGGGTTAGACCCTACCAAAAACTCATCAAATATCTGATAGAGATAAATGGCTTCCTGACTCGACTTCTTAACCTCTTCTCGAAGGATCTTGTTTTCTTGCATAGTTTCACTCAACTCTTTTTGTAACCCCTCCAAAACTGTTGCTAAGGCCTTAGCATCTTTCCCTTCAGCCATTCCGCCCAGGTGGAAATTTGGTAAATGGCACTTCAATCTGTCAGCTCCAAGCACCTGAACTCTAGTTTCCAAAGGAACAGAAGAACTATACCTCAACCCCCAACTCCACTGCCAGCGAACTTGGAATGGTTCACTCACAGTAAAGAGGGGGAAAGGGGATTGGGATGACAAGAGAGGCTGCTCATTATGTGCCTCTTCCTCACTAGATTCGAGTGAAGGTCTTCTAGGGCACCTGCAACATAAAACACGACATAACTACTTCAATACAACTATAATTACTTTTCTCAATATTTTCTACTTTGCACCCTGTTACCTGTATTTCCTCGGTGGTTTAGCTGCTCTCCTAGTTATATCATGTGATGAATAAAATATTCGAATAAGGTTCACAAAAATAACAGTATTGTTCTTTCTCTTTTTTCTTTTAACAGATGCAGAACAGTGGAGTCTATTGTTGATAAGTACAAATATATCTATATATATTTATATCTACAGAGAATTGGCTCTTTCAATTGTGGGTATAGATTCTTGGTAGTAGTCTTAAGCTGAAAGAGCAGAAGTATGCTAAACTCCAGGTTAAACGTTGAGCACTCTTTCTTTAGTTAATTCTGTAAGTCTTTATTCCAGCAGAAACACTTGTACAACTCCTCACAAATTAGTCAGCAAATGGTTAGAGCAGGATTACTTTCGGTTGAGGAGAAATAATAAAACGCGGTGACTTACTTGGACTTCTTCTCCATTTTCCTGAGTCTCTAAACAGAACAAAATAGAACAACTGAAGAACTCACGTAGGATACTGAGACTGAATAAGAAACCTGTCACCATAAAACTGAAACCTAATGAATTTCACCAGAAAGCACTAATGAAGGACACTCTGAAGTGTCAGACGATGGATTGCAGTGACAAACGCTAACCCTCAGAAAGGTTTCTGTCACAGTCATGCGCAGAAACAAGAAAGCGTGAGCACGAAGGCAGCAACACTCCTCTTGGTGCCAGAACACTAGACCTGCTACCATCACGAATATCAGCGGTGGTCGCCATCTTGGATTTCTGAGACTGAGGGCTATGGATCATTTTGAGAAGTACTAACTGGAGTTTCACAGAGATGGAACGATGGCGTTTCCCATATGGGTACTTAGGCAATCTCTTAAATGTAACTTTGGGATGGAGATGGATTGGAGTAGATTGTGTCACAATTTGGCCAGTCCTGACACACACACTCTTCTAGCTAGTCTTCCTTCCACCCATGTAACTCACTTATGGTGTATCTAAGCATGCATATATCAACCATGTATATATTATGCATTAATAGTTATGAAAAGGAATGTAACTAATGAATTATAAGTAATTTCATTATTTTTTGTAATTGATGTTGCATTAATTTATAAATTCAAAAAAGGTTAAAATATTTATTATTAAATAACTAGCAGCCCGTCCCGACGTTGTCCGGGTATGAATTGCTGCCGGCCAGTAGTATATTGTTTTGTAGGATTTCGTTTTGATAGCATTTCTTATCTGTGACAGGCCTGTGAAACGTTCCGATTCACAGTGCACTGCTGATGCACTTAAGACTGCACGTTCAGTAGTGTGTGAACTCGAGTTTCCCTACTTTATTTTTCCTTGCAATATTATACAGCGCGAACTCGACAACATGGCATGAGCACAATTTACATTACAGAAGAACACATTCATTTGTGGTAGGCATGGGGAGACAAAGCGATTTGCCTGGAATCACAGGATGTTGAGCTGATGCAGAGATTCGAACGTAGCTCCCCAGCTCTAAAGTTCGCAATTCTAGAACTTGTGGCGGGATGTGTGTCTAAAAGTGTATGTCGTGCTGGCCATCAATGAGAGAGACCTGTGCATTTTTCAAATGGGTGGTGAAAAAATATGAGTAATGTGCTGGAGATGTGGGCCGCCGTGCCACCAATGTACTTATTCCTCAACTTTCTTTCCGCATACCATCACTCCGCATACTTTCATTACGAAAGTACCATGACTCCGCAATGCCATTATAACGCATTGCATTACATTTTATATGCTTTTACCACGCATACATGGTAAAAGCATGTTTTTTAAAATGTTTGGATAAGGTAAGTATGGGTATAGGGGTATATGTTTTGGGGTACTGAGGTATATGTTTTGGGGTGTTTGGGTATTTTAAGGGTTCAGATATAGTTTTGGGTTATGGGGGACAGGGGTAATTTTAGGGTTTAGGGATAGGTATGGGTTTTGGGGTACAGGGGTATTTTTAGGGTTCAAGACTAGGTTTGGGTTTTGGGGGATAGGGGTATTTTTAGGGTTCAGGGGTAGGTTTGGGTTTTGGGGAACATGGTTATTTTAAGGTTTCAGGGCCAGGTTTGGGTTTTAGGGTACAGGGTTATTTTTAGGGTTCATGGCTAGGTTTGGGTTTTGGGGTACAGGGTTTATTTTTAGGGTTCAGGGTTCAGAGCTAGGTTTGGATTTTGGTGTACAGGGGTATTTTTAGGGTTCAGGGGTCGGTTTGGGTTTTGGGGTACAGGGGTATTTTTAGGGTTCAGGGCTAAGTTTGGGTTTTGGGGTACAGGAGTATTTTAAGGATTCAGGCTAGGATTGGGTTTTGGGGTACAGTGGTATTTTTAGGGTTCAGGGCTAGGTTTGGGTTTTGGGGTACAGGGGTATTTTTAGTGTTCAGAGGTAGGTTTGGGTTTTAGGTTTAAAGTATTTTATTTAGCACAACATACAAGGACAAACATACATCATCAAGGAGCGACTAAGTAGGGCGGGCAAAGCCTCAGCCCCGGCGAAGAACTATCAGGTGCAATTATTTATAGGGTTCAGGGCTAGGTTTGGGTTTTGGGGTACAGGGGTATTTATAGGGTTCAGGGCTAGGTTTGGGTTTTGGGGTACAGGGGTATGTTTAGGGTTTAGGGATAGGTTTGGGTTTTGGGGTACAGGGTATATTTATAGGGTTAAGATGGGTTAGTGTTTAAGGGTGTTGGGGTATTTTAAGGAGTAAGGGTGGGTTATGATTATGGGGTGCAGGGTGGGATTAGCACACGATATGAGACATGGCATGAAGGGCGGAAAGTACCACACGCCCCCAGCGTTTGTCACGCCCCCAGCACACGCCCACAGCACAACGCAGACACGCCCACAAGGGACTACTTTGCTGGCACGGTTCTTTTACCTTTTAAATGTATATGGTGGATGTCTGCATAGCCTATGTTCTTCTGCTGCAACTGCCCTTTCCAACGCTGTATTGGGTGTTGTGATTGGTGCTGTGGTTCCTGAGATTACCCGCCTCAAAGGTTTGGGCTCTCTCTTTATTATATTAGTATAGATGCATGTTTTATTTGTATATATTGTATTAACATTAAATCAAATATAATTTTGAAATGTTTTATTTCCTATGGGGTTTTATTTTGATTCCCTTTCTCCATTATTTTCTACGGGATGGTGTTGCAGTAGCGGTGGTTGGCCATGTGTGGTGCTAGACATACTTCAGCTCTGAAATGGAGTAATTTACTACTGTTTTGGGCTCCTTTGTTGATGTACTAAAATTAGGAGTTCAGTTTGTGAACAGCAATGGGCTTACTGATTTGTGGATGGGTGCATAACACTTCCTAAACCCTCACTAACCCTCTCTAATATCCACCTTACTCCTCCACAACCTCCTCCCATGTAATAGTATGTATGCACCTTTCTCCTGCCACTCTTCGATCCCTCTCATATTTACCACTAAGGGCCTGATTCTGATGCAATGAGGAAGGCCTAACAGCATTTGCTCCATCCAAATCTGATCAAGAAAGTGTCTTTCCAACAGACTCAGAAATGTTTCAGACCGAATGAGTATGAAGCGAGTTAGGCATTAGCAATATCCCAATCGGAACCCGACGGCATTTGGAATGACCAAGCCATAAGGAGCAGAATCGCACGTCTCTATGGGCCGCTTTTCCGAACGACCAAGTACGATGCTGGATTTGGACAGCTTTTCCAAATAGTGCCGTCCAACTCGAATCAGCAGTCTGAATTCGACTTTGGGGGCCGTAGTGGCTCCCCCTGCATCCGGAGCCTTCCCACTCAGGCCCGTGGGGGAACCCATGGGTCCCGCCTTACCAGCCATGCCCAGTGTGGCAGGCACCAGTGGGTGCCCGCCACAGGGTGCCCGATTTTCCCCAGCCACATTTTTCTTCAATGAGAGCATTTGGTCAGAAGAAAGGCTCCCATTGAAGTCAATGGGAGTCCAACCAAATTGTATCTGGAAGCATCGTACTCGGTCGGTTGGACTCTCCCGATCAGATTGGGTCAGAAGCCATTTCCAAAATCATTTGGTCTGGAAGTTTTCCCAACCGCATTCAAATCGGGCCCTAAGTAGTAAACCTATGTGTGAGGATGTCCCTATAGAAAAGATAAAAAAAGGTGGAGGTGAGACTCACTGTTGTTGGGCCTCATTCACAAAGATAACTTGCCCTTTTAAGTACTTTCTACTTTAGAGTAAGCTTACTACTTTAGGCTATTGACAACATCTGAGTATGTCCAGCACCACACATAGCCAACCACTGGTATTGCAAAACCCCCTCATATAAAGTAATGGAGGTAGGGCATTTAAATAAAACCCCATCATAAATAATGGTAAATTAAATTATTTAGAATAGTTAAAATATAAATAAATATCATTGAATGTTAATATATTTAAAATAGTACATATTTATTGTTTATTTCTAAATATGGTATTGGGGTGTATTGGTAGGTCCAATGAGTTATAACATTGTAATTGTATTTATATATCGCTTACTACCCCATACAAGGTGTTGAATTACTTTTCGGGAAGTAGCACGCTACTCGGAAACCCAAAAAGGATTAGGGGGTGTTTGAATTGGGAAATATGTATTAATTTGAGCAGGGAGTCAGTTAGTTGGACAGAATAGGATAATGAAGGGATAAAAGAGGAAAGAATCTAGAAGGTTTTTTGTGTGAGAACATAGTAGTCAGACCCCTGACGAGGCATCAATCGCTTCTAGGTATGGTAAGTGATGTGTCATGTTAATTGAGTTCTGGTGGAGGTGGTAAAAATAGGGCGCAGCAGCTTTGCTGTAGTGTAATGTAAATGAGTGTTAACTTATTTTTGGTGTGATTTAATGCCCTGGAATGCTTTTTTGGTTTTGGTGTGGAAAGGTGACGTTGTGGAGTTTTTAGGATCCAAGTGTGACCTGTGTTGTTGGACTAATAGGATCGGTGAATTGTGTGTATGCTTGAGCAGTCCCAGCATGTTTCTTTGCATTATGGTATGAGGTGTGAGTGTCTGTACAGTGATTATAGGGTGATTAGTAAGTCTCTTGTCTTGCCAGTGAGATGGGTTCATTGTTGAGATGTTATGTGAAAATATTGTGAGGAAATATCTTGAACGGTGAAAGTGTGTGTTATGTTTTCGTTTGAACATGTGATACTTGTTTGATTTATGTTGGCATGATCAGTTGTATTGTGCGGCAGAGTATGTTGCAGATATTTTATTGTATTGCAAGATGGAGTGTAGTGTGATCTGGTATATTGTGATATGAAGTGAGAGTATTTGGTTTGGTAACCACATGACTGAAACAAAATACTATAATTCTCACCACACTTCAACCCAACCAGCATCAACACCATTCACAAGCATATCTCCTCACCCGTACCATCTAAACAACTGCATGACTTTATTTTATTTATTTTTATTTTAAGGGTTTTATATAGCGCTAGTCAGACCCGAAGGTATCGGAGCGCTTAGCGCTTGCGTGCTCTCTATTCCTGCACCTGCTGTGTCCGTGGTTCTTCGGCTCCGCTTGTGGAGTGCTCATGGTTTACAAGGGAACAGGCTTCCGGGATCCCTTCACAGTAGATTGTTGACGGCTGTGACTTTGGGGAAATCTTCCAGCATGGCATTACGAAAGGAAAATCAGACGCATTACCGAGGAATCAAGAGTTTGATTATGTTTAACTTCGAGATTGGCCTAAATGTCGGGCAATAAGGGCGCTTTCAGCGCTAAGACACTCTTGCGCATTTATGTTACACAAAAACAATTTTTGGAAATACTTTCTCATAGATGTTTGTGCTAGGCTGGTCCTGTGCATCCCGCAAGAAGGTTATTGACTGTTCGAAGAGAAAAAAGATTACATGAACACTGCATGATTTACCAAGAGTTATTTCTCAGTAATGGTTAATTTATACTGGCATTTCGTTCTTTCAATTTCCCCAGAAGGTCAAAACCATCTACAGTATTAGACCTGGTAGGTTTAAGAGAAGTTCATAATACTAATTGTTACAAATAAAATATTGCTAATATGATAAAGATCATTGTGTATTATTTCTTCAGGGGGAAAACTTGATAAAACAACAGTGATCTTCATACTTCATCCCAAATTCCCTTCACTGCAAAGGAGGTTCAGGTAAATCCCTAAGGTAGACATTCAACAGTAGACTGGCACCATAGTGGTTAGTGACAGTAGGGTTAACCTGTGGTGCTTTCCTTCTAGGTCTCCCTCCCAGCAGTTCCCTTCCCAACACGCTTTCCCTCACCTGGCCACTTCAATAGTCTGTGCTATCACAGGATACCGACTTGAAGCTGCCTGGAGGTGGTACATTCTGGCAACAAAGTGATCCCGAAGAATTGAGCTGCAACAAAAGCCAGCAAGACGGCACTCCAGCCTTGGGTTTTCTGTCACAAGTGCAGTAAAGATGGCCAAGCAAGATTTTGCAAGAATGCTGAAAACTACCAGGAAGTATCCGAATTTTGTGTAGAATGAGAAGTCATTCTACAAACAAGAAGTCAGAAAATGCCAGAGACGTTCAGGTCAGGATCACCTTCAATCGATGTGTGAGAAAAATGAAAAGTGCATCAAGACACCCAAATCTTCTCCAAAGTAGCAGACAGAGTGAAATGGAAAAAGCTGGTAATGAGTGGAGGGGCAACATAAGATTGAAGTGATAGATTTTGAAAGCCAGATCACCCTCACATATGAGCTCTGCCACATAATGCAATGGAAACATCTTTCCTGACTGCTGGAATGTTTGTCTCGACTAGGTGTTGGAGAAACTGCCTGCAAATACATTGACTCTATAAAGGAGAAGATTTGTCTAACCTAACAGGTCACTGGAGTGAACACTTACCCTCATGGTAAACGCCACTGATAATGAAAAGAGAATCCGCTGTTATTCAAGAGCAGTTTGATGTGTGTTATGCAAGGAAGAAAATGATGTAAATTTCCTGGATCTAAATATTACACCGCACAATGTTAGATCCACATTGTCAGCACATGTTTAAGAAGTCAGTCCCAATGAAGGACCAGTGACAAACTCCCAAACTTGCCACCTAGGAAATGATCCTCGAAGATTCATTTGATGGTGTAGGGAAACCAAAACAACATTGATCAAGGCTGCTAGTCATGGAATCTCATGAAAGAGACTTTGTACCCTAATGATTCCTATTACATAACAAAAAGAAGATGACTGTACAAGTTCTGATGATCACAGACAATTAAATTACTCTTATTAGAGGAAGAAAGATTTACAAATTCCATCTGATGTCCACAATTGTGTAAGTGCCCAGAGTACAAAGAAACATCCAAACTGGATCCTACTGGATTGAACTTTGAAGCTTCCATATTGCCAATGGGAGAAGGGCACACTGAGAGATAAACTGATGCAGAGATAAGGAATATTCTAAAAATGAGTGTGATGTGGGTAGGACCTTGGTTTTGGACTTTGCATCTGCCTGTCTTGCCGCTCTACATTTGTCACCTGTTAATGTTGAATAAGTACAAGAACATCTTGTTACATTACTTTTAGCCAGAATATTTAAAGACTCAAGAAGTCTGTATGCCTCCCCAATCATAATTTGCAGGAAGAGAGTAAATTGCCGTCAGGAATAAAAATCAGGAACAAAATCAAACATTGCATAACATTGTTCAGAGTGACCACCTACTCCCTATGGGAGAAGACATTGAGCTAACATATCAGCTACCTATTTTTCAGAATATCCTACAATTTGCCTCTGCCCACAGGATGAAAGAATCTGAAATAATTCAGTAGGGACAAAAAGTCTGATAGACTCACCCTGGAATCAAGGCCCAAATAACCAAATCAGAAACACACACAGAAATATATTGAATGAAATGATACTGATGGCCAAGGTTTCCTACATAAAGAAACTTGCTCTGACGCAATCCTCTTGAAATAACATGTAATAAATTAACCAACATCATCTAGGGGAAGCTTACTTATGTGCTTTACTAACAAGTAACTCGAGTGTCTTAATAAGGCTGCCGAAAACGCGGGAACTAATTTGCGCATGTGCTTACTACATCTACGTAGTATGACGTCTTTGCTTTTGGTGGGAATTCTATGCAGCTGCGCAGTAGTATTAAAATGACCGATTTGAACTT
Source organism: Lissotriton vulgaris (assembly GCF_964263255.1). NCBI lineage: Eukaryota > Metazoa > Chordata > Amphibia > Caudata > Salamandridae > Lissotriton > Lissotriton vulgaris. The sequence continues at coordinate 1,208,718,056 of NC_141693.1, read as the reverse complement.
CACATGGTAATGCTCATTGCTATGCTCAAACTAAAGTTTGCTAATGCAATAGTTAAAATGAATTAAAGGGATTAGAGTAGGAATAAGTGGTGTACAGTGCATTCATTTATTCAGTTCGTATTTGGGCCTGGAGGGTGACTGAAATCCCCATCTTGAATGATTATACACATGTGCCTGTGACACAGTCAAACGACGAGCGGTGACATTGAAGCACTGCCAAATCACATCTTACCAGCGAAGCGCCTGAGAACTTCACCTCTTGACCCGGAGAGGGGAAAAAGAAATGGACAATTTTTATATACATTGTACATGAAGTAATATGAATGTGGCTGGGAGGAATAAAGCATGGGAAAGTATAATTAAGGGCGGGAACATAGAACAATGAACCTTACAAAAAGACATGAAATTAGTATGGTGTGATGACCTCTCTCCATCCCACTGACCAATTGAATGAAGGGAATTCACAAATTCTGAAACATTGAGGGGTGGTACATACACCGAGAATAGTATAACTAAGGTAGGCTCAGTCGGTTAGATTGTCTGCCTTGTCACAGACCTGTCATAGACCCAACACTGTATCAGAAGAAGGTGAATGCCAAGGAGGACAGAGGGCTAATCGACCACTCTGAGAGAAGAATCGAGAGAGGCGGAGGGAGAAGAATCTTAGATTGCTGAAGATGAATCGATCTATCTAGAAGGGGAAATCAATGAGAGTAGCACCAGAGAGGGGGGTGAGGCTGGCGTTGCACTTAGAAGAGGTTACCTGTCCTGTCCTGCACCTGATCTGATCCTTAGACTCCTACTAGCTGGAGTCCGTCTTTCAACCCTTGGCCAGGGGTTGGTCCTCTCACCATTCTAGGTAAATATACATCTGTGTGGTATGTTCTTGTACGGTTTCCTTTTTCCACCCTTCCTAGGTACCATTGCTTAGAGATTTTACCAAGTCTTTAAACATTTTTGTTTTGATCATTATTTTCCTTCTTGAGAAGTTGGTGATTGACAAGTATTGGTATTTGACTCACAAAATATTGCATAGATAAAGGTTTTAAAACTCTAGAGTCTGTGGTCATTTAAAGAAATAGGAGTAAATGTTATTTTATGCCTATTATGCTAACAATCTGATCTATCGACCAGAGGAAATTAAGCACTAAGGAGTTAAGGTTTGTTAAGAAAAAGGTGTATAGGTAAATATATTTCAAGGTAGACTAAGTCCTGATCACCAGCGGAGGATTGCCAGCCTATTGTATGAATGCTGATGGGCCCAGGTGAGTATGGTATTTTTGAAATACCCCAAGCTGGTAATCTCGCTGCATCAGTATTTCTTGGTAGCAGAGCTATGGTTAGGTTTTAGTTAAAATAGGTAGTTAAATGTGTATTGGAATATTGATTTATTTATTGACCAAAACCCGTTTGTGTTGTTTTTTGTTGTCTAGAATTCCGCGGGGATACTGAATAGCGGGTGGTAAGTGGAAACCACACTGGGGTGAGGTTACTGGCCTTGATGAAGAAAGTGTGGAAAGTTAGGTGAAACTAGAAGCTCTAGTTAGGGATTATTTTCGTATAAAAGTGAGTGACTGGTAGCAAAGGGGTTCGCTGGTGAAACTTTTGTCTTATATCACCTGGAAAGGGTAAAACTGAAGGGGTAGCAGGTTCTTTGATGCTTAAGTGAAGAGTAAACAGAAGAAGTTTTACTCATGGTGTGTGAAAAGTAAACGGAAAAGGTTTACTTGTAGCGGAAGAAATGGACTTTTCTTTAGAATTAGTAAATCAGGCACAGTAGTGAATGTTTTTATGTTGTTAATTAATGAAATGTGTAATTAAAATTGAAAGAAATTAAGTTTTCGTATTACCTTACAAAGGAGGGGTCAGTTGCGGGTGCTGCGCTGATGTCACTGATAGCCACGCTGGGATTGGTTGAGACAGCAGGTGTGCAGCTGAGGTAATATTGTAAAGGAGGGGATGAGTGCAGAGAGTGAAACTCACATCACAGGAAAACCGCGCAAGCATTGGTTAAAGTAGTTCAGTAAAGCAAATGCTGATTGGTTATAAGAATAAAAGACGCACTGGTATTGGAGAAGCATTTAAGTGAAGTAAACAATTGATTAAATTGCGAAATAGAATTTTCAGTGTTAATAGACCGTGGAGATTATATGTGGAACCCCGATTGAACTATAATAGGGTACCGTCCAGATAGAAGATTTATAGGGGTTGCCCACAAGCCGTACATCAGAGGGGAACCTAGAACCATGTACGGAGAAAAAAGGAAAATGTCATTTATGCAGAAGGTTAAACATTATTTTAAATAGGATAAACCCATTAAGACTAGAGAAGGTATTATTATTCCTCCCCCGCAAATACCTGCATCATTCATGATGATAGAAAGAAGTTACCATACTTGTGTCTGATTAGAAAACTGCATAGAATATACAAAAGATGATGGAATATTAGCATTTCCTGCACATGGAATCTTTAATGGGAGAATTTGACATAATTTGAGAACTGGCATGAATGAGTTAGAACCAAGGCCTAGATTAACTCAGTACGAAGCATTAGAAGAATGGGAGACTGAGGATTTTGAACGAGACAGACCCCGATGTGACAGGAACTTGAGTACATTTTATCCTAAATTTCCCTGAGAAACTCGAGATAAACAGATGAAACAATGGGCACAGGCTATGGTAGTAGAAGGATTATATCCTATATTTACCACAGAAGAACCGACAGGAAGTAAATATGCAGAGAAAACAAAAATTTAGTGACTGGTAGTGGGATTCTGAAGATGATTATTTTGAAGACTTATTAATGAAAAATCCTCCACCTTATTGGGAAGAAATAAATAGAATAACCCCTAGTGCGCAATTTCTGAAAACACCCTTAGTTCTGCAGGTTATACATGAGAATACATTGGAAAGGATACTTCAAGAAAAGGAAAGAGAAGCAATAAATAAAAATAGAAGTGAGTTAATCTAGAAAATAACCCAATTAAATACAAATCCTGAAGCACTAACGATACCAGTGAATATAGGTCCCGTTGTTCCCTTATATGGGGGTAAGCAAGCATGTCTAAAAACTCCTGTTTTGCTACTCCAATTGCACTACCCAGAAAAAAATATATAATAGTTGATGAGCAGGCAAGTGAGTGTGAGTCAATTATTTCATTAATGGATTTACCCATAAGAGAGCCAATAAATGATTTGTTCAGGAAAGTTACCCCTGGGTTCTCAAGAGAGGTACAGATTGAAACATCCAAGGAACGAAAAGTGCCACTGTAGTAACCCCAGAAGAAATAGAAAGGTGGACACAAGAATAGAAAAGCCAAAATCACAGCCAAAGGTATTGGATATTTTTAAATTAAGAATAGACGTGGAAGAAATGATAGCTGGAAATGTAGGAATAGAGTTATTAAATACTTTCTGCAAAGAAGAATTATTATTTATATGCAGAAGCATTACTCGAAAATAAAAACATTTCATGAGAAACTACTGAATTTGGCCTCAGAAATGGGAATTGAGAAAGGTTTATGTTTATTTGATTTGTATTGCACACAAATACCCGAAGGTGTCTCGGCGCATAGGATTATCAAGGTGACATATATCATGCTGAAGGAGATCGTTGGTCAAAGAGCCAGGTTTTCAATTGTTTCCGGAAAATTAAAAGTGTGGGACTAATCTTGATGGTGAAAGGGAGAGTGTTCCAGAGCCTCGCGGTGGCCACTAGGAAGCGTCTATCTCCTCAGGCGACTGTTCTGGTGCGAGGGACTGGTAGGAGACATGTTGATGCTGAACGAAGAGACCTGTTGGGGGTATAGATCGCGAAAGCCTTTCTGAGAAATCGTGGTCCAGAATTGTGAATAGCCTTGTAGGTAATGCAAAGGGCCTTACATTTTATGCGGCTTCTGACTCGCAACCAATGGAGTTGACGTATGGCTGCTGAGACAGAATGGTGTTTAGTAATGGAGAGTAATACTCTAGATGCTGCATTTTGGATAGACTGCAATTTGTTTAAAACCTGTTCCTGAATATTCCGCAAGAGGGCATTGCAGTAATCCAATTTGGAAAAAATTAAGGTAGTTATGAGAGTTTTTCCTGCCGCAGCAGGTAGGTATGGGAGTAGCTTTTTAATTTTCCTAAGGATGAAAAAAGAGGAAGAAATCACTGTGTTGACATGATGGTGGAATGTCAGTTTGGTGTCAAACATGACCCCAAGGTTTCTGACCTTGGCAACCGGTTCTGGCGGGAGGGTCCATTTCATTTGGCCACCAGTTGTCCGGCCATCCCGGGGAAAGGTTGCCAAAAATCATGACCTCGGTCTTGTCTGAGTTTAATTTTAAACAGTTCCTTGACATCCAGGAGCCTATGGCTAGCATGCCCTCCTGGAACCTCAATGCAACCGCTATCCAATCCTTATGCACGGCCAACACCAGTTGGGTGTCGTCTGCGTAGGTCGTTAAACTCGGCCAATGTGATTTTATGACCCTCGCCAAGTTAGCGATGATCCCTGGGGCACTCCGCACGGCAAGGTGGAGGTGGGCGAGTAGAATGTGCCTAGTTTCACAAATGAGTGCGGTTAGCCAGGAAAGAAGCCACAAGATCTCTGGCTAGGTGATTGACCACCAATGTTGAGACACGGTCGATCAAGATGGAATGATCGACCGTGTCAAAGGCGGCGGAGAGATCTAACAATATGAGGGCCGCCGCCCCGCCATGGTCTAGGATTGTCCTGATCTGGTCAGACGCCTTTATCAATGCGGTTTCTATGCCATGGCCTTGCCTGAACCCAAACTGTGTATCATCCAGCAGGTGGTGTTGATTGATATATTCCGAAAGCTGATGGTTCATGAGGGATTTGAATATCTTTGCTGGGAAAGGAAGGCAGGCTATGGGTCTGTAGCTAGCTAATTCTGAGGGGGTCCTAGGATGTTTTTTTTAAAAGAGGCTTAATTACTGCTCTTTTCCATATCTCCGGATAGTCACCTGAGAGGAACATTGAATTGCAGATGTCCACCATAAGTGGAGGGTTAATGGTTTCAGAGAGCAGATTGAATACCGAAGGTGGACAAGGATCCAAAGGGGAGCCTAAGCTAATGGTGGCCACGTATTTACTGATTGTTTCAGCCGAGACGGGGTGAAAGAGTGAAAAGGTCGGGACAGCCGATGTAGGCCCAGGTCGAGAGACCGAGCCTTCAGGGTGGGTTAATGAGGAGAATGCTGAGTATATATTGGTGACCTTGGTAGCAAAGTAATCGGCTAAGGAATTACATGGGTCTTGAGATGGCTCAATAGCGGGACCTGATGGGGGGATAGAGAGGGTATTGACTATTTGAAACAGCTTCTTGGACGAGTTTTGGGCGGACTCGATTTGAGATAGAAAAAAGGCACTCTTATGAGAGAATATAGAACGTTTATATATGGCTACGGCGTCTTTATAACATTGTTTGTCCTGAGGGCTATAATATTTGCGCCAGTGTCTCTAGAGGTTTCTGCAGTGCTGCCTCTGCAGTCTAAGGTCCTCTGAAAACCATCGCGCAGACGGGGTGGATCAATTTGGGAAAATTGATTTGGTAGGGACTGCCAAGCTAAGGGCGTCCAGGAGCCAGTCTTGGTATCTATTGGAAGCCTGAGTGGGATTTGAGGAAGCCTCATAAGGGGAGGTGGTAAGAATCTGAGTAGGAAGAGGGGCGTCTAGGTATTTCCAATCTCGGATACTTTGCGCAATTTGCGCTTTAGACTGAGGTGGGTTGGGATTGTGAGCCTTTAGGCTAAAGATAACTACTTCATGGTCTGACCAGGTCAGGGGGAGCACCTTAAGCAGGGATATATCCAGGCTGTTAGTGAACAACCCGTCGAGAGTGTGACCAGCTTGATGAGTCGGGACTGAAACTAACTGATGTAAACCTACCGCTGCCAGGTCGGTGGTGAGTTGGGCCGTATCTTTGTCAGTAGGGGATTCTAGGTAGAAATTGAAATCTCCTAAAATAGTGTAGTCCGATGGTCCTATCAGAGGTTCTATCATCTCATCGAGGGTTGAAAAAAACGTTTGCGTGAACCTGGGGGTCGATAGAGAAGAGTACCTTTGAACACTTGGTTGTTGTTCAGTGAAATAGAATACCTAAGTGCTTCACAGTACAGACTGGGAATGGGTTCGGTTTTTATAGGATATATAACTTTATGAATGATGGCGAGTTCACCGCCCTTGCCTGAGGGCCTATCTAATCTTGACACACAGAAACCCTCAGGTATAGCTGAGCAGAAGTCTGGCCCTGATGCCGCATCACCCCAAGTTTCCGTAATAAACAGAATGTCCAGCTCTTGGTTCGTGATCAGCTCCAGGATTTCAAGGTTGTGCTTGGGTAGGGAGCATGCATTAATGAGGGCGGCGCGATAAGGGGACTGTAGCTTAAGTGGGGGGGGGCTGAATAAGGGGGCGAGGAACAGGAAGTATGAAAGGGCATATGGAATGAGGTGTGGGTGAGGATATATGACAAAAAACAAGTGGCAAAGGATAACAATGAGGTGAGGGAGCCCCTACTTTGATCGCCTTTAACTGTTCAGAGGTGTAACAGATGCAAGGGACATGAAGCGAGGAGATGTTTCGCACAGGGGGAGAGGCCCTAGGCCCGGTCACGGCACGGACGGGCGCAGACGGGCTTGCCTTAAGGGCGCCTTCGGCGTGCTCTCGGCGCGCCCGCTGCGCTTCCGGGAGGGCATGAGGATTAAGTACCTGTGGAGGCGAGCAGCTAGACTGCTAACCACTGTAGACCGGAAGTGAAGTAACGCACTTCCTACTATAGCGGTCTATCCCTCCACATCAATCTGAATCATCAGTGGTGGAACGGGGATCGCGCCTGAACCAACAGAACACACAAGGTAAATTAGTAATCAAAATACATTTGTGCAAAAAAATAGTGCAAAACTAAATAAAAAAGCTTTTAAAATCCGCTAGGAGCCCTGCTTAAATGAGCTTCTGTCGGCGTGTTTGTAAAATCAATATCTGATGGCATGAGGCGAGCTAATACCAGCATGCACATTAGCAACGAGTCTTCAGCATAAAATGTCCCAAGAAATCTAAAGTAAATCTAAAGTATTGCAGAAGCCATATAGAGCGGAATTTTCTGACAAATATTTAGAGAACATGAATGTGTCAGGAAGAAAATTGCAGATAAAATAACTATTGACATTATTGCAAAAATAGGGAGGTTTGGACAGATGGAAAACTAGATGGACAAAGAAAAAGGAAGAAGCACAGGCAAATCGAACAGCATCTGAATATTTAATGAAGGAAACAGAAAAGGTTGACATGTTGTGCCCAATGAGATAAGTTCCAGGAGGAGGTTATGGACATGTCCCATGGACACGACAGTATATTTTATCATTTACAAATGGTTTCCCAAAGCTTAGAGAAAAAACAGTAGAATGGGACAGGCAAGTTGGAAGGTTTGTGAAAGTTTTAAAAGTTTTACTGAAGGATTTAGATGGTTTATTTGACATAGTTGTTTCTGCTGATTAACGAACAGAATGTACAATTGCATGACTACCCAAGAGATGCAAAGACAGGAGCCCCGTCATGAGGTAATGAAAAAATATCATCAGGTAATAACTTACTTGAAGGGAAAGATTCCACCTAAAGAAACAATTGGTTAAAAATAGACAGAACAACCCAAGGAAAGGATGAGTCAGTACATGCATATTATGAGTGTCTTTACAGGTATTCAAACAGTACAGTGGGTTTGAAAACATTGAGAATAAAGATATGACACATTTTGTATATCGGTTTGTAACGGGACTAAGGGCAGATATATCACAGATGATTAAAGAACATAAGTTGTGTTGGCAAGCAAAGCCTATAGATGAAATCCTTAAGTATGCAAAATACTTTGGAGATGAGATTGACAGTAGACGAAAGAAATTAGAAGAAAAGGTAATGTGTGCTCAAGTCAAATTAGCACAGAGCAACAAGAACTTCAACTAAGTAATCAGTCAGATAATCAATGATTAGGGCAAGGCCAAGGAGAGAATAGTGGGGGGTAAATCAAAAGGGCGAATGAGCAGAGAAGAGGCAAAGAAAAAGTTTCCCTGTCACGGGTGCGGAAAATTGTGATATTAGAAAAACAAGTGTAAACCTATACAGAATAATAATGCCCAAAATCAAAACTTAAATCCACAGAATGAGGTGTAAATGAGGCAACCACAGCTGATTGTACAGAGTCAATTGCAATCTGCCCCTATGCCAAATTGTGTGAGTCAAGCCAAGTACGTGTGGACACTGGATTCCAGGAGGGAAGTGGTAAGAAAAATTCTGTAACACCACAGTTTCTTTTGCAGGATTTATTTTTTGATGAAGAGTTACAATGACGGTGCCATGCGTACTTGGCGCATCCTTTCCGGTAAATCAGTCGGGCCCTTATATTGACGGCTAGGTTGAGGGAAATGACATCACCTTCTTGTTGGATACTGGTGCTACCCGTTCTACTGTGAGAGCAGCAGACATCTCAAACCTACCCCTCTCGGGAGAAGGGATCCAAGTAGTGGGAATTTCTAATAAGCAAATTAGGACCTCAATTACTGAACCAATGGAGGTACGTATTAGCAACTTTAAAGAGATGCACACATTTGTTGTTTGTGACTCAAGTCCCATAAACTTGCTAGGAAGGCATTTATTGTGCAAAATGAATTGCACAATATTTTTCACACCGGATGGTGTTGCAATTCATACACCTGATGAAAACGGAATATACAAAATCATGTTAGCCAAACAGGGAACCGAGGTGAATGACGTTTTCACTGTAATGACTCCAGACTAGTTACCAGAAGAGGTCCAAACCACAGTGAATCCTATTGTGTGGGATTTTACTGGAAAGGAAGAAGGATTAATGGCAGATGTAGACCCGATAAAAGTAACTGTAAAAGAATGTGCGGTTTATCCAAATACCCTACAAAATAAAATGAGCCCGGAAATAAAGGCTGGTGTTGCAGCAGCGATTGAACGAATGGTTGAGCAAGGCCTTCTGAAAGAAATAATGAGTAGCCCTTGTAATTCGCCTATAATTGGTCTAAAGAAACTTAACGGAAAATATAGGGTGGTCCAAGACTTGAGGAAAATTAATAAAATTGTTGTTCCATGTTGTCCAATAGTGTCAAATCCAGCAGTAATTTTATAACAGATACCGTGAAATGCAGGATGGTTTACTGTAATTGATTTATGCCATGTCTTTTTCTCCATCCCATTGCATCCTGATAGCCAATTTTTTTTTCCATTCAAGTTTGATGACCATGTTTACATTTGGAATTGTGTTCCACAAGGGTACACTGAAAGTCCTTCCAGTTTTAATCAAATTTTAAAAAAATGTCTCGAATCTCTGGTGTTTCCCAGGCAATCAGTTCTGGTGCAGTACATAAACGACTTATTAGTCGCTTCAAAAACCCAAAATGATTGTGTCATCGATTCAATAGAATTTTTAAATCACCTGGCAGAAGGTGGACATAAAGTGTCACCAAAGAAATTGCAATTCTGCACCACCTTAGTTAAATATTTGGGACACCAAATAGAAAGAGGTGTCAGAAGAGTGACCTCAGGAAGATTAAAGATAATAAGAAATATGCAGTTACCGAAAACCCAAAAAGAAATAAAAATGTTTCTTGGAGTCGTAGGTTATTGCAGGCAATGAATTGTGGGATTTGCAGTACTAGCCAAACCTTCGATACAAATGACCAAGAAACGGGCAGAAGATCCAGTAGAGTGGGATGATGAAAGCATGACACCTTTTGCAAAATTAAGAAACAGCCTGTGTGAAGTTCCTGCTCTGGGTTTGCCAGACTATTCAAAAGAATTTGCACTATTCTTTGATGAGAGAGATAATAGTGCACTTTCAGTCTTTACACAGAGACATGGCCTAATGCTGTGTCCTGTGGCATATTTTTATGCTACATTGGATCCTGGGGCATCAGCTGCAAGATGTATGAGTCTGGAACAAAGTGAATCCATTGTAATGGGACATCCCGTAAAGGTTCATGTCCCACATGCAGTTGTGATATTACTGACAAGAACACTAATTCAGTACCTTACTCTTAGACAGCCCGACTAAATATGAGCGCGTTATATTAGGGGCTGAGAATGTAACAATAGTCAGATGTACATTCTTAAACCCAGCAACCTTGTTGCCAGATCCATATACTGAGGAAATAGATGATGTTGAACATGAATGTCTCAATGTTACTGAAATAGGGTACCAAACCACGTCCAGACATACAGGAAGAACCTTTAAAGAATGCAGAACTTGAGCTTGTGTATGCACCATGAGGAAGGAGAATTGAGTGCTGCTTACACTGTGTGCACATTGGCTGGAATAGTCGAAGCATCATATTTACCAAGAGTCAAGTCTGCACAAGTAGCCGAATTGGTAGCTTTTATTAAAGCTTGCAAAATTGGGAAAAATTAGAAAGTGACCATATACATTGACAGACAGTATGGTTATGGGGTTGTGCATGACTCTGGCCAACTCTTAATGTGGAGGAATTTCATTACCTCTTCAGGAACCCCCATTAAAAATGGACATTTTATAAAATAATTAGTTGAAGCAATTCAATTGCCAAAAGAAGTGGCTGTGGTCAAATTTTCTGCTCACCAATCAGAAAATCATAAAGTGACAGCTGGTAATCGTTATGCTGGCCAAGTTGCCCAACATTGAGCTAAATACAAAATAGCAGTAAACAAGAAAATTGATGCATGTGGAATCAGCTGCCAACTTATGCTAGTTGGGGGCATAGGCTCATGGACAGAAATGAAAGACAAGATGAAGCAGAGGAAAAAGAAAAGGAGGAATGGGAAAAAATAGGTTGTCAGAGAAGGGTCAAAGATGGTGTGTGGATTTATCTAGATGGAAGACCTGTGTTACCTGACTGTATGCTTGCACCTATGGTTAGGATGTATCCTGGAAACAAACACATAGGGAGAGATGCAATGATTACACTTTTTCGACAAGACTTGTTCAATGCAAGGTTCAGGAATGTCGCAGATAGTCTATGCCAGAGATGCTTAGTTTTTCAACAAATTCACCCAGGCAGAAGAACTTAGTTTGTCAAGGAAAAATTGGGAAAGCAGAAGGTCCATTTATAAGACTTCAGATTTATTTTATTTAGTTACCTGCTTGTGGAGGATTAAAATATGTACTTGTCATTGTTTGTTTATTTTCCAAGTCGGTTAAGGCATACCCAACCAGAAGAAATTACAGTTTAACTGTGGCCAAGCTCCTATTAAGGGAACTCATACCTCGGTTTGGTTTTCCAGTAACTATTGAATCAGACCGAGGTTCTCATTTTAATAATGAAATAATTTGATTAATTTGTGAAGCATTTAAAATTGAGCAAAAGCTGCACTGTGTATACTGCCCAGAGGCTTTTGGAGTGGTAGAACAATTGAATGGCACAATCAAGTCAAGACTGGGAAAAGTGTGTGCATCCACCCCACTGGAATAGCCTGATGCTTTACCTCTTGTCCTGATGTGACTCAGAAGTATCCCTGATAAAAATACAGGCTTGAGTCCCCATGAGATACTCATGGGAAGGGCAATGAGGCAGGCATGTATACCAGGAAACAAGCTGTTAAACATATCTGATGATTTGGTACTGGAGTATTGCAAAGAGTTGGCTGACCAAGTGCGTTCTATCTCTCACCAGGTTGGGAAAGACCCTGTTGCCAGGAAATCGACTCAAGCGCATGATCTGAAACCCGGTGACTGGGTAGTAGTGAAAGGTCACACTCGAGAATCGTGCCTAGCACCCAGGTGGGAGAAGCCACATCAGGTTACATTGATCACTACAACAGCTGTAAAGTGTACAGGTTTACCTAGTTGGATTCATGCAAGCCATATCAAAATAGTACCAGCACCTGATGAGGTAGATCCACAGCAAGTCCAAACAGTGGAAGAGGCAGTAGGTTGTACAGCTGAAGGATCACAGATAACAGATCCTGAAATAGCTGGACGAGAACAACCTAGCACTAGTCAGGATGACTGGATCCCAATAGTAGACATACCTGAAATAATTGTGAGAACCAGAAGTCAAACTCAATTAGAAAGTCAGGATGAGAGTGAAGATGTGACAGGAGTAGAAGAACGTACTCAGATCACAGCAGACAAAGATAATACAGGATCTGAGGAGGACCAGATAAGGAAAGAGCAATATACTCAGACAGAAGAAAGTAGAAACAATATCCATGAGTCTGAGGAGGGACAGACAGGTATTAAAGAAAACGTCCAGGCAGAAGAAAATCAAGAAATCATAATACCTGAGCAGGACCAGTTAGGTGAAGAAAAAAAAGTTTAGGAAGAAGAAAAAGAACAAAGTCATATCAAACAAACTCCTGAACAGGGTCAGAATAGAGTAGAAGGAAACATCCATGCAGAAACGACTAAGAAAATAAGCACCGGACAAGGTCAGAAAGAGAGGAATTCAGAAGACAGACATAAAAAAGTTGACCAACAAATTAATGAAAACAAGAGAGCACTTGAAGAACCTGAAAGCACAGTGCCAGCTAAAAGGCTCAGAAAAGGTGATACTTTGCCTAGTATTATCAAAAGAGTGACATATTGTCTTAAGACAATAAATGAAGAACCAGAACAAGTAGATGAAGTGACAAGTCAATCTGGACCATCAACAGTAAAGCCAAACAGGAGAAGTCCACATTTGAAAAGACTAAATAATAAATTCAAGGGTTCCGGAATGGACATATGTGATTGTTGAAGATTTTGAGAATCTGGAAATAAGTACAGACAGTGATGAAGAATTAAATGCTGTTTGAATTGACGAAGAAGTGAGACCAACTTGAAGAACATAAGTCTACAGGTTGTGTTCTATACAAAAGTTACAAAGAGGGGAATGCATCTCCTTAGTCTGAAATGGCTGATAATAGAGCTGCTGGACAACCAAAAGGAAACTGTATAAAGAGATGCTGTACAATATGATTATGTAGCCTTTTTTTAGTGCTCATAGTCAATCAATCAATCATATCATTTGTAAAGCGCACTACTCACCAATGAGTGTCTCAGGGCGCTGGGGTGGGGAATGCTGCTATTGCTTGAAAAGCCAGGTCTTGAGGAGTTTTCTGAAGATCAGCAGGTCTTGGGTCTGCCATAGGTGGATAGCAAGGGTGTTCCAGGTCTTGGCGGCGAGGTGGGAGAACGATCTGCCACCTGAGGTCGCTCTACGGAAGCGGGGTACTGTGGCGAGGGCGAGGTTGGCGTGTTTACGACTGACAATAGCCATTCCCTATCTAATGACTGCAAATAAACAGAATGACACTAATACACATGGAGAGGTATATAACATTAAGCAAGACAGAGTAGAATTAGAAGCACCAGATGAGACAGAATTACAACACAGTATTTTAGCTAGTTTATTTTATAGAACTGAAAATTTACAATATTATTATTCTAACATAGATGTGACTTTTTCTGAAATTCCTTTGCGCAGAAATATGAACCCCGTCCTTAGCAGTAAAGATTCACAATTCATGGGTGAATATTTACTAACAATGAAAACAATAGATATAGCTGAAGCACATAAGGATAATCTAACATGCAGGTTACATGACCAAGAAAAGATATTTCTGAATTTTTTTAGTAGTGAAAAGGAGACAGGATTTCCATAGAAGGGCCACGGAACCGAAACCTCAGATACCTAAATGGGCTGAGAGAGAAGATTTTATTGCAACTGCCAAGACTCATGCTGCTATGTCCCTGGACCTTGAAAAGAAAGGGAAAAGCTGTCTCTATAGGTTAAAAACAGAAAATAACAATATATTAATTTGTTCCAGAGAATGTGAACACAATTGTCTGATAAGTGGGGGTTGGGGACTAAAAGGTGGATCTGATCCAGTATTTCCTGGAGTGTATTATATTTGTGGAAACAAAGCTTACTTTAAGCTGCCTGATCATTGGTATGGGAGTTGCAATTTTGGAACAGTATTCCCAAAGGTATACCATGTGAAAAGAATCACTGGAAGCAATGAAGAAAATAATGGACCAATACGAACGAAAAGAGCTAGTTTTTCAGAAATTGTAGGAGATTTATTTAGTGCATTGATACCTTCAGTGGGGTAATTCTGAATATGCATAGAATTTGTAAATTATCTACAGAGGTCGATTGCTTATCGATTGACACTGCTGGAGGATTCTTAATGATCAATATCGAACTAGTTGCAGTAAGATCAATGGTTTTACAAAATTGACTTGCTCTTGATATATTATTGGCAAAAGAGGGCAGAGTCTGTAAAATGTTGAAGGTGCAACATTGTTGCACATACATACCTGACAAAAGTATCTAAATTGGGAGATATGTCAAAAACATTACGAATTTGGAAGATGAATTGAAACCACTGGAAGTTGGGGGGTTTGGGAGCAAGATGGAGTCAGCGTGAGGTTCCGAGCTGCTCGGCTGCTCACGCCAGATGCGTGCATGATCGGCTAGCCGCCCTGCGCCCTGTGATGCGATGCTGACACAGATGCCTGCTCGGGCACAGAGGCTGCTGGCGGGAGGCTTTGATCTTCGGCGGCGCACTGCTATTAACACAGCAGCTTCTTTCCTCTGTATCTTACCGGCAGATCTCCGCGCACTGCCCGCCTGGGGCTGGATTATTTTCCAGACCTGGAATGTGCTAAAACTGGATTTTTGCTTGGATTTTCGCTTTCCGGCTGCATCACCTACCCGCAGATTTGGCAGGACTCGACGGCGGCTGCACTTCGGGCGCCTGTGCAAACACTCCAGCATGAACAGCATGGGAGCCAGGAAAGGTGGCAAGGCGAAGACAACAGCCAACCCCGAACCCAGAGAACCCAGGGATGCTGCATCTACAGAGGGTGCCACAAAAGTCAGGCAAGACGTTAGTGGCAGTAAAAAGTTGTTGGGCAGAGCAGGGGGAGGCGGGCTGCCTAAAGATCTAAAGGACTATAAAGACCTAAAAGACTCAGCATCTATGCAGCCGCCCCTAGCAAAAATGTTTTTAGACACTAAAACGCAAACCTCGGGTAATAACCTCAAGACCCTTGTACCCGCACCTCCCCCTTAGATTGCCCCCTTGGCCCCACTGATTACACAAGCACTTACGCCTTGCTCGCAGCAAGAGGCCGGCTCAACATTTAACCAGGAGACTGCAGAGGAGGCTGACCCAGTCACAGCTACACCAGGGGAGGGGCCGCGCACAGACGCAGGTAACGCAGATACCTCAGCCGGGCCTCTGGACTCTGTCATAAACCCAGGCATTTTCTCTGTGCATCTGCTGCTGAACCTCTGAACGGGGGAACCGAGCAACACATCTTTACAACCCTGCACCCCGTAGCACAGAATTTGCGCGAAGGCCCTGACAACACTAATCCTGGCACTAATCCTGGCACCCCTCTTACAGCTCCAGAGGATAAGATGATTGGCATAGCCAACTTTATCCAGAGCCTAGAAGCTCCTGCTGGAGCACAAGTTCCTTGGACTCTGGAAACAGGGCCTGAGCACGTCTACTCAGTATCAGATGGTACACCTGGTACACCTACCTCATCGGGCGAGGGGGGGTCAGATACAAGCGAGGGTGATAGTGAGGTCTCAACTAAAGACACTAGCACTAGTGACCGTGTTTCTATGGTAGAGGCACGAACCGAGCACCTGGAGACCAAATCCATGGCAGCCAAACAGCAGAGCGAGTCCAATACTGCCTGCCTGGTGGATCTAATTTCCAAGATGGAGAAGCAGGGGAATCTCCGCCTGCTTGGTATTCCGGAAGGGAAGGAAGGGGATGACCCTAGGCGCTTCATCCTAAAACTCTTGCAGGAATCCTTCCCTGACCAACCGGGCTGGGACTGGGACCGTGAGGTTCAGAGGGCACACCTTTTTCCCAACGGCAGCAACACCGCTGGGGGACAGCCAAGGGTATTCCTGGTATACTTTGGCAATTTTCTCCTTAGGCAGCTAATTTATGACCAGGCTCGCCCAAATTCCAAAAAAGGGGCTAACGGCATAACATTCTTCGCAAAACCTGACTTTTGCCACCAGACAGTAGAGCGGAGATGGCGTCTAAGACAATTGATTTCCCCGTTTCAGCAGCTGGGGGCCGAAGTCTACCTAATGAACCCCGCAAGACTCAAAGTAATTTTTAACGGGGGCACCAAAGTCTTTTTGTCCGAAGTTAAAGCTGGCGAATACTTGAATGAGCTGAAATCCAAGATGAAAAGTTTACTACCTAGGGCCCTCTGGTCTTTGTTTTCTTCTCTTTGTCTCTATTCTTTGTCCTTGCAGCTTTCTATAAACTCTTCAACCCTCCTGGGGCCATGGCTTTGGCCACACCAGGATAGCTCTATGTGAAGTGTATGATTGACTAAGTAAGCACCCTCCGTCTCCCTTTTCCCTTTTTTTCTCTCTGCAGAAGAGGGGCTACTAGCCAAATGAAGGATTAATTTGTTTTTTTTAGGCGTAGTCGACAGTCGGGACTCATGACTGACTACCATTATTCAGGTTATTCCTGATTGCTCAGAAGAGGGGGGTGGGCTGGGGGTTTGGGGGGGTTGGACGGGCACCTAAAATGGCACAGAAGTACCAAGGGCACTTTCTGGTACGCACGCACTTACACACTCCCTCATCAAGACAATGGGCGAGGTTAATAAACTTACTAGGTGAAACACATTCTAAGGTCCAAGAAATACTCTTGCTATGTTTCCTTCCAACACGCAAACGGCCAAGATAGACTTGATTAGGTTTGTCTCTGCCAACATTTGCGGGCTGAACGATGCCTCAAAAAGTCAAAATGTAGCGCAAGGTCTCCGATCTCTGGGGGGGGGAACATCATCTGCCTCCAGGAGACCCAAATAGAGAGTTCGCAGAAACATCTACTAGACGCGCTGAGGTTTAAAGCTGTGGGGGCCAATACACAGGGCGCCAAAGTAAAAGGGGTAAGAATCACGGTGGACAGAAGAATTTCTCTTAAAAATCCCTATGTTGGAGGGACTTGGCTGGGGACCACCTAAGATGGCCGCAACCTAACGGAGCTCTGTAACTAGCGAGCCCTCTTCCCATTAATCCGAGCATTAATCTGCCTCACAGCAGCTGCTGCCCCACGGAATCGAAAGCGGCAGACCCTCCGGTGCAAGTAATACTGAGCCGCTTCACTGTACCCCCACAATCCGAGACGCGTCACCGCTGTGAAAACTGAGGCCTGGTTTGGCGCCAGAAGCCGGGGACTATCGTAACAGCGCACCCGGAGGAAACGGAGCCAGACTTGGGACACATCGCCCGACCAGACGAAGGTACCAGCTGGGGACACTCGGCCCCGGGACTCTAACACAGAGGCCTGATATACTGACTGCAGCGGAGGGGCCTCCCGCTGTGCCATTACAGGGAGGCACTCACTGTCTGGTCCGGGGCGTGCGTGGTGCCGGGCAGGGTCCCACCGGCAACAGGCGAAGTCGCGCCATTTGAGCTGCGCCGCATAACCAACACCTGACACTGGCAGCACGGCCCGACGGAGGACACCTCACATGCTCCCCCAATACTTGCCACAGCTGCAGGGACTCCCTCCATAAGACGCAGCAATCCCCAGGGGGGCCCTACGCAAAAGGCACGTATCCACAGTGGGCACCTGAAAACGCACCAGGTCTGCGGCCACAGAGGCGGCGACGGGAAGCCATTCGCCCAAGGGGTGCAGAGGGGGACTGCTCGGGCACGGAGCGGCTGGAGGAGCCTGCATCTATCTGGCCATATTGCCCTCCACATCACCGCAATACGGTGAAGAACATACCTCCTACGCAGAAGAAGTGCACATAACCACCTCCCGACCCCCGCTACTATATAATACCCCACGGTTGCCAGAATGAGTGGCAGGTCACAGAGACCCCCACCGCCCCCAAAATTAGACAAATATGCGTACCGCAAAGACCCCCCAGACAACGCAAGGGGAGAAACACTGCAAACACCGCCTGGAGCAGCTGGAGACCCGAGCTGCGCGGATAAAGTCACTCTACAGGATGTCATGGCGGTATTAAAGACAATGCAATCTTCAATGGGCACAATTTCAACAGACATCTCCCTAATGAAGGCGGACTTTGCGACAATGTCGGACAGACTCCTAGAGGTGGAAAAGATAACTACGGGACTGGTAGGGAAAACGGCTGACCTCCACCTCAAAGTGCAAAAACTGGAAGAAGACAACGCCATGTTGAAAGCCAAGCTCGATGACCAAGAAGGTCGCTCACGGCGCAGTAACATACGCCTGATAGGCGTGACAGAATCGGCCGGAGGCCCAACCCCAGATCTCTACGTGGAGAACGTAATACACAATCAGCTCCAGCCGAAAGGACTGTCTAAATATTTCTCGGTAGAGCTGGCCCACCGGGTGCCCGACGGCAAGACGAAACCGGGAGCACCTCCACGCCCTATCTTAGCACGCATCTTTAATTTTTGAGATCGGGACGCCATTTCACAGGCTGCACGTATGCGCCCGCCGATCAAAATAGACAACTCAGAAATCCACTTCTATCCAGATTACAGTGCAGCGGTAGCGTAACAACGGCGAAGTTTCACAGCTGTAAAGAAAGAACTCCGTGCACGAGACCTAAAGTACTCAATGATTTTCCCGGCAAAGCTGCGCGTCGAATCTGAATGAAAACCATGGTTCTTTGACTCGCTGCAAGCAGCGCAGGAGTAGCTAGAAGGCTGGAGGTCGGTCAGAGGACCCAAGAACCGAGACACACAACGACACAATGGAGGAAGACGAGCATCGGTGGACGGCGAGACCGGGCAGTGATGAATCAACACACGACACTTATTAGGAACAGTTTCCCTGCAGCAAGATACCAAATGTCCCATACGGGATTGCAGCTCTACAATCCTGGACGAGGCCCACGATAGGGAAAAAGAACACCGGGGTGGAGAGGTAAACGGCCCTCAAATCAAGAGACGAAGACTCTCACAGGTAGGACACACTGATCTAAGCAGGGCTGCATGGACAATTACAGAGAGGGGGGTCACACATGGACACAGAAGTCTCACCCTCACGAACAATGTATTCAAGTTTGGGAAGTAAGCACTCTGCTCAGTTGGGGAGGTGGAAGGTTCTAGATCCGCCAGGCAGGGAGGCTGGGTGGGGGGACGGGGTTTTGAAGGTTATGAGTTTTCTTTGTTTCAGTTATATGTTACTGGTTCTACAAACCTTTCATGTTTACGTATGGCTTAACCAATGGTACACCTCTACACGAACAGGCACGATGACCCGAGAGACGCATTCTCTCCCTAGACACCCACTATTCTATACAGGGCAATGCACTGAACTTACTAGACGATTGTCAGGTAAAAGGACACATACTTGGGATGCAGACGGATCCTTTGACTCCGCCCCGATTAGGAATGTAATAACACGATTGAAATCACTAGTTATATACTATGACAGACCGTGGAGGACCGGGATATGATCCCCAGTTGCAACGATTGGTCGCTCCCCCACTGACAATCATCTCGTGGAATGTAAATGGCCTGGGGCATAAAATTAAAAGGGGACTGGTTCTACAATACCTAAAGCGGAAGGCCCCCACTGTGGTATTGCTCCAAGAAACTCATTTAACGGGTTCGACCAGTAAAGCACTAAACCGATGGGGGCTCAAAATGGCTACACACGCAGAATTCTCCTCAGGATCATGTGGGGTGGGCATCCTGATACATAAAAGCTCTCCACTAATACTCAAACGCACATGGGCTGTAGATCAAGGACGCTTCACTGCGATCGCCTGCCAATGGGAGGGTAGAAACAACAACATAATCTCTGTTTATATCACCCCGACGCTACACCAAGGGGCCTTCCAGGACATGGGTAAACTACTGCTTGATCTCCCGGAGGGAGAATTGATCATAGGAGGAGATTTTAATGCAGTACTGAATGCAACGATAGATTGCCAGCCGCTCCGGGAGATAACAAACCCAACCAACCATTTCAGGAATTTCTGGAAGCGCTAGGACTGACAGACATGTGGAGACTTAAACACCCTACCGACCACCATTACACATTTCACTCGGGCGCACATAACAGCCTGTCTCGCATAGACTATGTATTGACACTGGCTATACCTCCGGAAAGAATCACATCCATAGAACTTCTACCACGAGGGATTTCAGATCACTCCCCAATTCAACTCACATACACTACACAACTCACTAGACGGCAGCAAATTTACCCAGTATACCCGGGGTTCCTAAAAAACCACAAGATAGCGAAAGCATTAACAACCTCCACCTCGCACTACATTGGAGAAAATTCATCAAAAGTAGAATCGCCATCAATCCTCTGGGAGGCATACAAAACGGTGATTAGAGGACAGGCCATCTCCACAATTACCAGGCATAAAAGGGAACATAGGGAAAACCTTGATTCACTAGAAATGTCAGTCCAGAGAGCGGAGGCAGCTCACGCCCTAGATCCTACTGATAATACCACAAAATACCTCGCACTAGCAACCTGCGAATATAGGGCATATGCGGAGGACATGGCGAAAACAAGGCACATAGACATGTTACATAGGATATACGAATTAGGAGACAAGACAGGGAAAATGCTCACTTGGTTAGAGCGGAAGGAAAAAGCAGATAGATGGATAGCTCAAATCACACTCGCAGACGGCACACGCACAACCAATCCCCAGGTAATAGTAGAATAACTCACCACCTATTATGAAAGGGTGTACACTCCACGGGGCACCGCAACAGAAGAAGATGGTCTGCAATTCTTACAGGCCATACCCTTAACAAGGTTATCACCGGAAGACGCACAAACACTCGAGGAAGATATAACGGTGGAAAAATTAGGGAAAGCGCTAGCAGCATAATACACTGAAAAGGCGATGGGACCGAACGGACTACCGGTGGAATTATACAACAAAGTAGCACGACAGATCACACCCCATTTACTCCCCATGTATAATGAATGTTTAACGCAAGGCTAGCTACCATTCATAAACCCGGGAAACCCCCAGATCTAACGTCCTCCTATCGCTCGATCTCACTAATGAACGCGGACGCAAAAATATTGGCGAAACTGCTAGCACACCGACTCCAGACACATCTCACAACATTGGTACACCCGGACCAATCGGGCTTCATGCCCGGGCGAAATACCTCTCTTAACTTGAGGCGCCTTACTGGGGTACCGCACCGTACATCTCTGCTGCAGGAAGATGCAGCCATTCTTTCCTTGGACGCCACAATGGCGTTTGATTTTGCGGTGCTTAGAAAGATGGGGTTCGGACCCAAATTCTGCGGATGGGTTAGGCTACTATACACAGAACCCCTAGCCCAAGTGGTGGCCAATGGACATATCTCACGTGAAATCACGCTAGGGCGCGGAACAAGGCAGGGATGTCCATTATCCCCGCTTCAATGGCGATGATAATTCGCAAGGAACCACTGATTCATGGGATAACATGGGAGGAGGGCTGGGAGGACCGAGTCTCGCTTTACGCAGACGATGTACTGATATACTTAATGTCCCCGACATCCTCATTGGAGGCACTAATGGACGTCCTCCAGCGATATGGAACTGTGTCAGGGTACACCATAAACTGGACAAAATCACTTCTCTACCCACTACGCGGCCCACCGCCTACACTGCCCCCCGACTGCGCGCTACAAATAGTGACCAGGGGGTTCAAATACTTGGGAATCTATGTCACCCCACAAGACTCGATTTTTAAGGAGGAAAATGTATTGAAACCACTGCAGAGGCTCAAATCGGATGTGGCCCATTGGCGAACCCTCCCACTAACACTATTAGGACGGGCAGCGCTCTTCAAAATGCTTGCTCTCCCCAGGTACCTTTATGCGCTACAGAACACCCAATTCCCGGTCCCGATCTCCTATTTTAAATCAATTGACGCAGAACTCTCCTCCCTGCTTTGGGACGGAAAGCCGGCCCATATAGCGCACTCTAAACTGATCCGTAGCTGGTATGACGGAGGAATTGCCCTTCCGAGTGTAAATCTGTATTATTGGGCAGCACAACTAATGATTATTACCAATGGCTACATACTCCACAGCATGACCCAGCATATAGACTCAACAGTCATATCCTACCAACGGAACATCTAATGAAGGCTTTCTACACTAACAAACAATGACACACACTTACAGGCCCTACGGCCCACACAGTGAAAATATGGCACACGGCGCAGAGGGCCTTGGGATGGGAGTGAGTGCTCACATTAGCTACCCCGCTCTGGGACACGCGCCGCCTCGGCACCCTGGCTAACTCTAAGGGATTTAGGCAATGGGGCCTCATTGGCATTACCAAAATAGGGGACCTTTGGACTCGGGGAGAGGTCATTACCTTTGCAGCATTACAGGAGACATACAGTATGACAGATACTGAGCGATACCGTTACACCTAAATCAGACACGCACTCCAAAGTGCTATCCCACCAGGGACGGAACTGGCTGACTCATCCCCCCTGGAGGATAGACTTCTCACCGACCATTTAGAAAAGAAAGCGATATCGCTAACATACCGTAAGCTGGTAAATAATCGCCCAGACCCCACGGTAGTACTCCGTAGCAAGTGGGAGGTAGAACTAGGGGATATAGATGATTCAGACTGGATGGAGGCGCTGGCATCGGCTAGGGAGGCAGCAATCCCGTCCCGCTTAAAATTAGTGCAACTCAAGATACTACACCGAGTATACTATTCTCGCACCCTATTACACAGATTAGGTCACACATTAGATCCCGGATGCCTTAGAGGATGCGGACTCTCCGGCACGTACTTCCATATAATATGGGACTTTCCCAAAATTCAAACCTATTGGGAGCGTGTGCTAAATTGCATATCCGAAGCGAGTGAGGTGGAGGTTCAACCAGAGCCCAGGTGCTGCTTATTAAACATTTGGAAACCCACAGACCTCATTCGGGGATTACAAACTTGGGCAATACACGGGTTGGCGCTCCCAAAACGGAATATTGCCAAAAACTGGGGCTCGGGAATAGTACCCACACGAACACAATGGGAACATGACATGGATGCAGCAATGGTGGCTGAAAGAGCGGTATATATTCATAGGGGATGTCCCAAAAAATGCCCGGGCGAAATACCTCTCTTAACTTGAGGCGCCTTACTGGGGTACTGCACCGTACACCTCTGCTGCAGGAAGATGCAGCCATTCTTTCCTTGGACGCCACAATGGCGTTTGATCTGGTGGAATGGCCATTCCTATTTGCGGTGCTTAGAAAGATGGGGTTCGGACCCAAATTCTGCGGATGGGTTAGGCTACTATACACAGAACCCCTAGCCCAAGTGGTGGCCAATGGACATATCTCACGTGAAATCACGCTAGGGCGCGGAACAAGGCAGGGATGTCCATTATCCCCACTTCTGTTCGCGCTCATACTAGAACCGCTGGCGATGATAATTCGCACGGAACCACTGATTCATGGGATAACATGGGAGGAGGGCTGGGAGGACCTTGTCTCGCTTTACGCAGACGATGTACTGATATACTTAATGTCCCCGACCGCCTCATTGGAGGCACTAATGGACGTCCTCCAGCGATATGGAACAGTGTCAGGGTACACCATAAACTGGACAAAATCACCACCCCCTTTTCTGAATAATTTTTGTCCACCATAAGCGTGGAAGGGTATACTCAGATGTGAGTCCCTAGCTCATTGCACCATCAGGATTCAAGAAAGCCGGGCCGAAGACGGCTGAAATGCCAGAAACCGGTCCCCGGTAGCTTGTTTCCTTCCCAGTATAAGAATTGGCTTGGTAGCTTGCTCTGCCCTGTTCCCATGATGCACTGGGCCAGGGTCAGACTAATTTGCATGTAGCCAAGTTCTGAGCTGGGATGGTGCAGTGAGCTGAAAAACGGTGATGGATCAAGCCCTGACCTTTGGACTGGGTAAGAGTGGTCTGCTTAATTCAGACACTCTGTTCATCACCACCCCCTTCTCTGAATAATTTTTGTCCACCATAAGCGTGGAAGGGTATACTCAGATGTGAGTCCCTAGCTCATTGCACTATCAGGATTCAAGAAAGCCGGGCCGAAGACGGCTGAAATGCCAGAAACCAGTCCCCGGTAGCTTGTTTCCTTCCCAGTATAAGAATTGGCATGGTAGTTTGGTCTGCCCTGTTCCCATGATGCACTGGGCCAGGGTCAGACTAATTTGCATATAGCCAAGTTCTGAGCTGGGATGGTGCAGTGAGCTGAAAAACGGTGATGGATCAAGCCCTGATCTTTGGACTGGGTAAGAGTGGTCTGCTTAATTCAGACACTCTGTTCATCACCACCCCCTTTTCTGAATAATTTTTGTCCACCATAAGCGTGGAAGGGTATACTCAGATGTGAGTCCCTAGCTCATTGCACCATCAGGATTCAAGAAAGCCGGGCCGAAGACGGCTGAAATGCCAGAAACCGGTCCCCGGTAGCTTGTTTCCTTCCCAGTATAAGAATTGGCTTGGTAGTTTGGTCTGCCCTGTTCCCATGATGCACTGGGCCAGGGTCAGACTAATTTGCATATAGCCAAGTTCTGAGCTGGGATGGTGCAGTGAGCTGAAAAACGGTGATGGATCAAGCCCTGATCTTTGGACTGGGTAAGAGTGGTCTGCTTAATTCAGACACTCTGTTCATCACCACCTCCTTTTCTGAATAATTTTTGTCCACCATAAGCGTGGAAGGGTATACTCAGATGTGAGTCCCTAGCTCATTGCACCATCAGGATTCAAGAAAGCCGGGCCGAAGACGGCTGAAATGCCAGAAACCGGTCCCCGGTAGCTTGTTTCCTTCCCAGTATAAGAATTGGCTTGGTAGTTTGGTCTGCCCTGTTCTCATGATGCACTGGGCCAGGGTCAGACTAATTTGCATATAGCCAAGTTCTGAGCTGGGATGGTGCAGTGAGCTGAAAAACAGTGATGGATCAAGCCCTGATCTTTGGACTGGGTAAGAGTGGTCTGCTTAATTCAGACACTCTGTTCATCACCACCCCCTTTTCTGAATATTTTTTGTCCACCATAAGCGTAGAAGGGTATACTCAGATGTGAGTCCCTAGCTCATTGCACCATCAGGATTCAAGAAAGCCGGGCCGAAGACGGCTGAAATTCCAGAAACCGGTCCCCGGTAGCTTGTTTCCTTCCCAGTATAAGAATTGCCTTGGTAGTTTGGTCTGCCCTGTTCCCATGATGCACTGGGCCAGGGTCAGACTAATTTGCATATAGCCAAGTTCTGAGCTGGGATGGTGCAGTGAGCTGAAAAACGGTGATGGATCAAGCCCTGATCTTTGGACTGGGTAAGAGTGGTCTGCTTAATTCAGACACTCTGTTCATCACCACCCCCTTTTCTGAATAATTTTTGTCCACCATAAGCGTGGAAGGGTATACTCAGATGTGAGTCCCTAGCTCATTGCACCATCAGGATTCAAGAAAGCCGGGCCGAAGACGGCTGAAATGCCAGAAACCGGTCCCCGGTAGCTTGTTTCCTTCCCAGTATAAGAATTGGCTTGGTAGTTTGGTCTGCCCTGTTCCCATGATGCACTGGGCCAGGGTCAGACCAATTTGCATATAGCCAAGTTCTGAGCTGGGATGGTGCAGTGAGCTGAAAAACGGTGATGGATCAAGCCCTGATCTTTGGACTGGGTAAGAGTGGTCTGCTTAATTCAGACACTCTGTTCATCACCACCCCCTTTTCTGAATAATTTTTGTCCACCATAAGCGTGGAAGGGTATACTCAGATGTGAGTCCCTAGCTCATTGCACCATCAGGATTCAAGAAAGCCGGGCCGAAGACGGCTGAAATGCCAGAAACCGGTCCCCGGTAGCTTGTTTCCTTCCCAGTATAAGAATTGGCATGGTAGTTTGGTCTGCCCTGTTCCCATGATGCACTGGGCCAGGGTCAGACTAATTTGCATATAGCCAAGTTCTGAGCTGGGATGGTGCAGTGAGCTGAAAAACGGTGATGGATCAAGCCCTGATCTTTGGACTGGGTAAGAGTGGTCTGCTTAGTTCAGACACTCTGTTCATCACCATCCCCTTTTCTGAATAATTTTTGTCCACCATAAGCGTGGAAGGGTATACTCAGATGTGAGTCCCTAGCTCATTGCACCATCAGGATTCAAGAAAGCCGGGCCGAAGACGGCTGAAATGCAAGAAACCGGTCCCCGGTAGCTTGTTTCCTTCCCAGTATAAGAATTGGCTTGGTAGGTTGGTCTGCCCTGTTCCCATGATGCACTGGGCCAGGGTCAGATTAATTTGCATATAGCCAAGTTCTGAGCTGGGATGGTGCAGTGAGCTGAAAAACGGTGATGGATCAAGCCCTGATCTTTGGACTGGGTAAGAGTGGTCTGCTTAATTCAGACACTCTGTTCATCACCACCCCCTTTTCTGAATAATATTTGTCCACCATAAGCGTGGAAGGGTATACTCAGATGTGAGTCCCTAGCTCATTGCACCATCAGGATTCAAGAAAGCCGGGCCGAAGACGGCTGAAATGCTAGAAACCGGTCCCCGGTAACTTGTTTCCTTCCCAGTATAAGAATTGGCTTGGTAGTTTGGTCTGCCCTGTTCCCATGATGCACTGGGCCAGGGTCAGACTAATTTGCATGTAGCCAAGTTCTGAGCTGGGATGGTGCAGTGAGCTGAAAAACGGTGATGGATCAAGCCCTGATCTTTGGACTGGGTAAGAGTGGTCTGCTTAGTTCAGACACTCTGTTCATCACCACCCCCTTTTCTGAATAATTTTTGTCCACCATAAGCGTGGAAGGGTATACTCAGATGTGAGTCCCTAGCTCATTGCACCATCAGGATTCAAGAAAGCCGGGCCGAAGACGGCTGAAATGCCAGAAACCACTCCCCGGTAGCTTGTTTCCTTTCCAGTATAAGAATTGGCTTGGTAGTTTGGTCTGCCCTGTTCCCATGATGCACTGGGCCAGGGTCAGACTAATTTGCATATAGCCAAGTTCTGAGCTGGGATGGTGCAGTGAGCTGAAAAACGGTGATGGATCAAGCCCTGATCTTTGGACTGGGTAAGAGTGGTCTGCCTAATTCAGACACTCTGTTCATCACCACCCCCTTTCTGAATAATTTTTGTCCACCATAAGCGTGGAAGGGTATACTCAGATGTGAGTCCCTAGCTCATTGCACCATCAGGATTCAAGAAAGCCGGGCCGAAGACGACTGAAATGCCAGAAACCGGTCCCCGGTAGCTTGTTTCCTTCCCAGTATAAGAATTGGCTTGGTAGTTTGGTCTGCCCTGTTCCCATGATGCACTGGGCCAGGTTCAGACTAATTTGCATATAGCCAAGTTCTGAGCTGGGATGGTGCAGTGAGCTGAAAAACGGTGATGGATCAAGCCCTGATCTTTGGACTGGGTAAGAGTGGTCTGCTTAATTCAGACACTCTGTTCATCACCACCCCCTTTTCTGAATAATTTTTGTCCACCATAAGCGTGGAAGGGTATACTCAGATGTGAGTCCCTAGCTCATTGCACCATCAGGATTCAAGAAAGCCGGGCCGAAGACGGCTGAAATGCCAGAAACCGGTCCCCGGTAGCTTGTTTCCTTCTCAGTATAAGAATTGGCTTGGTAGTTTGGTCTGCCCTGTTCCCATGATGCACTGGGCCAGGGTCAGACTAATTTGCATATAGCCAAGTTCTGAGCTGGGATGGTGCAGTGAGCTGAAAAACGGTGATGGATCAAGCCCTGATCTTTGGACTGGGTAAGAGTGGTCTGCTTAATTCAGACACTCTGTTCATCACCACCCCCTTTTCTGAATAATTTTTGTCCACCATAAGCGTGGAAGGGTATACTCAGATGTGAACCCTAGCTCATTGCACCATCAGGATTCAAGAAAGCCGGGCCGAAGACGGCTGAAATGCCAGAAACCGGTCCCCGGTAGCTTGTTTCCTTCCCAGTATAAGAATTGGCTTGGTAGTTTGGTCTGCCCTGTTCCCATGATGCACTGGGCCAGGGTCAGACTAATTTGCATATAGCCAAGTTCTGAGCTGGGATGGTGCAGTGAGCTGAAAAACGGTGATGGATCAAGCCCTGATCTTTGGACTGGGTAAGAGTGGTCTGCTTAATTCAGACACTCTGTTCATCACCACCCCCTTTTCTGAATAAGGGCACGGAACAAGGCAGGGATGTCTATTATCCCCGCTTCTGTTCGCGCTCATACCAGAACCGCTGGCGATGATAATTCGCACGGAACCACTGATTCATGGGATAACATGGGAGGAGGGCTGGGAGGACCGAGTCTCGCTTTACGCAGACGATGTACTGATATACTTAATGTCCCCGACCGCCTCATTGGAGGCACTAATGGACGTCCTCCAGCGATATGGAACTGTGTCAGGGTACACCATAAACTGGACAAAATCACTTCTCTACCCACTACGCGACGTACCGCCTACGCTGCCCCCTGACTGCGCGCTACAAATAGTGACCAGGGGGTTCAAATACTTGGGAATCTATGTCACCCCACAAGACTCGATTTTTAAGGAGGAAAATTTATTGAAACCACTGCAGAGGCTCAAATCGGATGTGGCCCATTGGCGAACCCTCCCACTAACACTATTGGGACGGGCAGCGCTCTTCAAAATGCTTGCTCTCCCCAGGTACCTTTATGCGCTACAGAACACCCCATTCCCGGTCCTGATCTCCTATTCTACCGAGTGTAAAACTGTATTATTGGGCCGTACAACTAATGATTATTAACCAATGGCTACATACTCCACAGCATGACCCAGCATATAGACTCGACAGACATATCCTACCACCGGAACATCTAATGAAGGCTCTCTACAGTAACAAACGACGACACACACTAGCAGGCCCTACGGCCCACACAGTGAAAATATGGCACACGGCGCAGAGGGCGTTGGGATGGGAGTGAGTGCTCACATTAGCTACCCGCTCTGGGACACGCGCCGCCTCGGCACCCTGGCTAACTCTAAGGGATTTAGGCAATGGGGCCTCATTGGCATTACCAAAATAGGGGACCTCTGGACTCGGGGAGAGGTCATTACCTTTGCAGCGTTACAGGAGACATACAGTATGACAGATACTGAGCGATACCGTTACACCTAAATCAGACCCGCACTCCAAAGTGCTATCCCACCAGGGACGGAACTGGCTGACTCATCCCCCCTGGAGGATAGACTTCTCACCGACCATTTAGAAAAGAAAGCGATATCGCTAACATACCGTAAGCTGGTAAATAATCGCCCAGACCCCACGGTAGTACTCAGTAGCAAGTGGGAGGTAGAACTAGGGGATATAGACGATTCAGACTGGATGGAGGCGCTGGCATCGACTAGGGAGGCAGCAATCCCGTCCCGGTTAAAATTAGTGCAACTCAAGATACTACACCGAGTATACTATTCTCGCACCCTATTACACAGATTAGGTCACACATTAGATCACACATTAGATCCCGGATGCCTTAGAGGATGCAGACTTACTGGCACGTACTTCCATATAATATGGGACTTTCCCAAAATACAAACCTATTGGGAGCGTGTGCTAAATTGCATATCCGAAGCGAGTGAGGTGGAGGTTCAGCCAGAGCCCAGGTGCTGCTTATTAAACATTTGGAAACCCACAGACCTCAATCGGGGATTACAAACTTGGGCAATACACGGGTTGGCGCTCGCAAAACGGAATATTGCCAAAAACTGGGGCTCGGGAATAGTACCCACACGAACACAATGGGAACATGACATGGATGCAGCAATGGTGGCTGAAAGAGCGGTATATATTCATAGGGGATGTCCCAAAAAATGGTCAAGAATATGGGGAAATGGAATGATTACCGGGGGAATCCATGTGACCCTCCGTCAGCAATGTCTGACGTAGAAGCTAGCCCATGAATTCGGAAAGTCAATGCATTCTTATATACTGGGGCACAGGAGCAGAGAGCGGAGGGAGGAGGGGGAGAGTGAGGGGTCACTGTTTAACCTTTCTCTGATTACACTGATTTACATATGTACTACAACCAGAGACACTGCACGAGAAATGGGTTCAATTGATGGACTTTACCTACCCATGGATAATATGCTCATTATATGTCTATCCTGCGCAAAGTTGCCTGTATGATGTACTGAGGTGTTTCTATTTGCAAAGACTAATGTTCATGTATATGCTATGTGACACTTTACCTAATGACTGTACTACCCAGATGATAAAAATAATTCCCTATGTTAAGTTGGACTCATTGGGCAGATGGGCAATATCCGAATGCCACCTTCCTCCTAATCTTCCTTTCACCCTCTGCTCACTGTACGGTACCAATACAGATGATCCAGGAATCATTAACCTGGTCTCAGGGGAGTTAGCACACTGGCCCACCCCAATCATCCTCTGCGGCGACCTTAACTTACATCTGCCCAGTGATTGGAAAACAGACGACAAATGGAGGTATACAGGCAGAAAGCCCCAAGGATTCCAAGCATTAGCCAACCTAGCTCAGACCCATATGCTTAGTGATATTTGGGCTAGTTTAAACCCTACTCAACCTGGCTACACCAACTTTTCTGCCCCGCATCACACATTTGCCAGACTAGACTACTTTTTTATTTCATCTTCATTACTTAGTAACTGCACCATAGACATTGCACCTCGTCAGATCACAGTGCTTTCATATTAAACATCAAGGGATTAGGAAACTGGAAGGAGGCACCAAGGTGGAGCTTTGAGAAGGCCACCTAGCAAGACGCAGACTATCGAGTGCACATGCAAGGCTGGATTCAGGAGTTCCTGGAAATAAATACCGGAACTGCCTCAGGGATGATTGTCTGGGACACACTGAAAGCGGGTGTTCGGGGAGAAACCTTGAGGTTCTCAGCTAGGAAGAATAGGAAGGAGAAGACGCTAATTAGCTATCTTCAGGAAAAATTAAGGAGAGCAGAAACAAAACTGGTCCTAATGGTTAACTCGGGACAGAATATTGAGAATGCCCAAAAAGATGTAATTTCTGCAAAGGCAGAAATAGGGGCAGTATTTGCGGGTAAACCGCAGCTAAATGGGCGACACAGTGGGAGTGTAGTGACTGCATTGGGCATCATCTTGCATCAAAACCAGGCAACAGTCCACAAGCAGTGAAATACATGTAATCAAACTGACAACAGGGACTGAGACCAATGATGCTAGTGCAATACAGAAGTGGTTCCAAGAATTCTACACTGAGTTATACACGGAAGAGAATGACAGTGCAACTGATGTAACTGAAAGTGAGATAGAGAGCTACCTGAGTGAGGTTGACCTTAAACAACTTACCTCTGATAATAGTGAGTTGCTAGATCTCACCCCAACTTGGGATGATATCAAGGAAGCCCTATCTACCCTACCAGATGGAAAAGGTGCAGGATTGGATGGCATTCCTGTGGAATTCAATAAAATCTTCGCTCCTCAAATCAAACTAATTTTCACTGACATGGTAATTTCTATCTTTAATGGGTTTCCCCCTCCTACCTCCTGGTCGAACGCTAAAATTTCTATATTCCCTAAAAAGGATA
The DNA here is from genome assembly GCF_964263255.1 of Lissotriton vulgaris. Taxonomy (NCBI): domain Eukaryota; kingdom Metazoa; phylum Chordata; class Amphibia; order Caudata; family Salamandridae; genus Lissotriton; species Lissotriton vulgaris. The sequence goes on along the minus strand of NC_141693.1, from coordinate 1,208,686,553 downwards.
AGTCGCCGCTAGGAATGTGCTCATACAGACCCATTACACTCATTAACTGCGACTCTAAAGTCTTCTCTAAATTAATGGCAATTAGAATATCCTCTGTGGCCGAGTCCCTAGTTTCAGAATGGCAGCACGGCTTTATCCCAAAAAAAGGCACAACAGAACGTATCAGGCGTGCTATTACCCTGTTCGACGCAGCGCAGGTTGCAGGAGACCCGATGTCATTAATACTACTAGATGCCGAAAATGCATTTGACCGGGTCTCCTGGCGGTTCTTGTGGGCTGTCATGGGCAGGATGGGTTTTGGGCCAAGACTCATACGGGCACTATATCAAAAGCTGACGACTTGTGTCTCTATCAATGGGTGACTTACTGATCCATTCAACATTTCCCGAGGCACCAGGAAGGGCTGTCCCTGCTCTCCCTTTGTTATTTGCCCTCTACATAGACCCATTCATCAACCAAATTGAAAGGAACCCCACTATTACAGCTACAAGCATCTAGGGCAGCAATTCCAATATCATGGCTTATGCTGACGACCTGGCCATAACTTCCCCTGATCCAGAGAATGCTATACTGACATTGGAAATGGAGGCACACAAATTTGGGAAAATCTCGGGATATGCACTGAATAACAATAAGACGTAAATAATTATAAACAGGGAAATCACCTGGACCGACACCTGGGTAGTGCCAAAGGCTAAATACCTTGGGGTTTTCATTTCTGATAACATCGAAAAAATAGTTGCTGGGAACTTATCCCCTCTTGCGGCAGAAACCAAGAAAGCCCTTAAACAAATTGACAATCTTCACCTGACCCTTGTTGGCAGATGCAACGTAATCAAAATGACCTATTTCTCTAAACTCCTTTACTTCTTTCGTACCATACCCCTGGAATTCAGCAAAACCCATCTGTAGAAATTCCAGCAAATATTTACACGGTTTATCTGGGCATACTAACAACCAAGGCGGGCTTTAAGGCAACTATCTCTTCCCAGAGAGCGGGCGGGTGGGCCTTCCCCAATATTATGCTATACTACTGGGTCTCGGTTATGCAATACAGTACGGAACTGTTGAGGAAACAGTCCCCCTCCCCACTATCGGGGCTCACCTCACGTTTTCAGCTCCTACTGGGCGAAGAGCACCGTGGCTGTCTCTTCCAGCAGACCTTGTTCGGATATTACAAACGTGTATGATTCAAGACCTTAATGAACTCCTTCAAGGTCTTCCGTAATATATCCGCAGAACATTTGGGTTCAGAAGATTTAATTTTTACTCTCCAACCAGGGCAAACTGCAATCTCCCCACCATCTTCGGTAAGTCCTACTTCTCAGATTGGCACAAGGCATGCATCACGAAACTGGGGGATCTTATCACCAGTGGAGGAGTCAAATCATTCACAGACCTGCAATCTAAATACGGTCTGAGAAGCCAAGATGCTTTCAAGTATCTTTCCATACGTGATTTTCTTTCCAGAAAGGTTGGGGGCACGACAGGGTTAACGGAAGTAGACCTCGTCAACACACTGCGTGACACCGCGACTCCTAGGATAGGCCATATCTATAACAAAATAAACAGACAAACTCCAGACGACTTATCGAAAATAGCTGCCAAGTGGCACACTAAACTCGAGTCTCGACACAGCACGTTTTTTAACTCCTTAGAGCTTTCTCAAAACATTTTGTTGTCAGCCAAACTGCAGGCACAACATTCTAAAACCATCTTTTTTCTATACATTACCCCCAGTAAAATTGCTAAATGGGGAGTCGGCAAAGGGACACTGTGCCCCCGGTGTTCAGAATTTGGTGCCGACTCAGTTCACATATTTGCAACCTGTTCTAAACTCGCTCCAACTCTCTTCGAGGTGCAGGAATTTCTAGGGAAAGTCACCACTCAGATCATTGAGCTAACCCCCACAGTCATCCTGTTGGGGACCCAGCCCGAAACCATTAGGAACAAAGATGGGGCATTAATTTTCATTGCAATGGCAATGTGCAGGATCTGTGTCGCCTCCGTGTGGTTGGATGCCGATCCCCCACCATTTTCTGAGTGGCTGGCTAGGCTACTTGCAATCTACCATCTAGAGAAAGCGGTCTATGCCAGAAAAAGCTTTTAAGGCGGAAGAAGGGCCAGGACATCTGGGAAGTGTTCGTGTCTTGGCTGGAACAGCGGGGCTAGTCCGGCCTGCGATCTCTCCCTTGCTTGTCTTCTGCTTTTTTTCTTTTCTTTTTTTTCTCCTTTTTTTTTTTCTTTTTTCTTTTTTTACTACCAGTTACACGTTTTTATAGTGCTACTTACTCTTGGTCTGTTGTTTCTTCTCTCTGTGTCACCAAATTGTTAGTGTAAAGGGGTGGGGGGTGGGGTGGGCGGTTTGAATTACATACCTTTGTACTGTTTTTGGTCACTGCAAAAGAAAAAAGAAACCACTGGAAGTTGACAGTGCATGGAAAAAACAAACTGATTGTATTTTTTCTATAGGTAGTTGGTTGTCTAATGTTGGAAGAAGTATTAGAGATCGAATACTGATGCCAATACTTGGAATAACCCTATTAGTCTTAGCAATAATGATTTGGTGCAACTGTTGCAGGAAAATAAAATGGTATGAAGTAAATGGAAAAGGGAGGAAAAGAAAATATGATGAAATCCAGCTCGAATAAATAAAAGGAGATATTTACAAAAGGATAAAAGGTTTTCACAAAAGAAAGGGAAAGGAAAATTCCAAAGGGATTGAAGAAATAGAAATGGAAAGTTGCTAAAGTTGCCAAGTGGTTCAGAAATTAGTAATGGCATAAAATGCAATCAAATAGGGGATTGATGGAGCAAGGTTTCATACACAAAGAAACTTGCTTGGACTCAATCCTCTCGACATAACATGTAATAAATTAACCAACATGTTTTGTGACTACTAATAATTGCACCACATAACATTTTCTTCATCTAGGGGATTCTTACCTATGTGCTTTACTAACAAGTAACTCGAGTGTCTTAATATGGCTGCCGAAAACACGGGAACTCTTTTGCGCATGCGTCTACTACATCTACGTAGTATGACGTCTTTGCTTTTGGTGGGAATTCTTTGCAGCTGTGCAGTAGTATTAAAATTTCCGCTTTGAACTTCACATAGTAATGCTCATTGCTATGCTCAAACTAAAGTTTGCATGTCTTGCTAAACTGCTAATGCAATAGTTAAAATAAATTAAAGGGACTAGAGTAAGAATAAGTGGTATACATTGCATTCATTTATTTTTGTATTCTAACGTGTACATCTTTGACTTTATTATTAGTTCGTATTTGGGCCTGGAGGGTGACTGAAATCTCCATATTGAATGATTGTACGCATGCGCCTGGGACACAGTCAAACGATGAGCAGTGACATTGAAGCACTGACAAATCCCATCTTACCAGCGATGCGCCTGTGAGCTTCACCTCTTGACCCGGAGAGGGGAAGAAGAAATGGACAATTTTTATATACATTGTTCATGAAGTAATATGAATGTGGCTGGGAGGAATAAAGCATGGGAAAGTAAAGTTAAGGGTGGGAACATAAACCAATGAACCTTACAAAAAGATATGAAATTAGTATTGTGTGATGACCTCTATCCCATCCCACTGACCAATCGAATGAAGGGAATTTATGAATTTAGAAATATTGAGGGGTGGTACATACACCGAGGATAGTATAACTAAGGTAGGCTCACTCAGTTAGATTGCCCGACTTGTCACAGACCTTTCACTGACCCAACTTCAGCAGAAGAAGGCGGATGCCAAGGAGGTCAGAGGGATAATCGAGCAGCCTGAGAGAAGAATCGAGAGAGGCGGAGGGAGAAGATTCTTAGATTGCTGAAGAAGAATTAATCTATCTAGAAGGGGAAATCGATGAGAGTAGCACCAGGGAGGGTGTGACGCTGGTGTTGCACTTAGAAGAGCTTACCTGTCCTGTCCTGATCTTATCCTTAGACTCCTACTAGCTGGAGTCCGTCTTTCAACCCTTGGCCAGGGGTTGGACCTTGCACCATTCTAGGTAAATATAAATCTGTGTGGTATGTCCTTGTACCGTTTCCCTTTTCCACCCTTCCCAGGTACCAATGCCTAGAGATTTTACTAAGTCTTTAAAGATGTGTGCTTTGATCATTATTTTCCTTCTTGTGAAGTTGGTGATTAACATGTATTGGTATTTGACTCACAAATATTGCATAGATAAAGGTTTTAAACTCTCCCGAGTCTGTGGTCATTCAAAGAAATAAAATTAAATGTTATTTTATGCCTATTATGCTAACATTCTGATCTATCAACCCGAGGAAATTAAGCACTAAGGAGTTAAGGTTTATTAAGAAAAAGGTGTACGGGTAAATATATTTCAAGGTAGACTAAGTCCTGATCACTAGCGGAGGATTGCCAGCTTATTGTATAAATGTTTATGGGCCCAGGTGAGTATGGTGTTTTAGAAACAACCTAAACTGGTAATCTTGCTGCATCAATACACAGATTCAGATTATGAGGACTGGAAAGTTAGAGGTGAGAGAAGTTTGCTACACTGTGTGATATCTTACACCATCCTTCCCACTCATGCGCCTGTAATGTCCAAGATGCTGGGAATTTTTTAAGAGGGAAATGTAGCTTCTGAGACTTCCGCTCCATCACAAACACAAAATGGAGAAATTCAGATCCTTCTAGATGGTTTGTTTTATCATGTTATATGGAAAAAGATCAGCACACTCCATCTATTGTTGCTAAAAATTATCTAGTACATCAACTATTGTTGAGCACAAATATCTGGTACATATCATTAAGCTAGGATTAGTTCACAGACTCCATTTGTAATTGCCATTATGCTAAAATTAACCATGTGGTTTACAAGATTTAGGTTGAGCTCTGTGGTACAGCGCCATTCTCGCAAACCTTAACGATTTAGGCAGCAGTCTAACTCATTTTAGCAGTTCCCTCAGCTTACTGATTTCACAATACACACCTTTGGCCTGCCATCTGAATCACGTTGTCTTCTCTCGGAGTTGGAAATACAGACAGATTAGCCCAGCCTGAGACTCTGCTGAGTTAAAAGAAACAGATTCAGGTTTTGTCCAGTTGGGTTTGTTTCAGTCAGCTGCCAGCCTGCTTCTCAACCAATGTTTCTTTTGAGGGTGAGACTGCTGTTTTGAGCTCTGTGGAGTACAAACACAAACTTCAGTACACCACTGCCACACTCTTAGTCATTGTGCAGGAACTACTAAGATTTTAAGCACAGTACAGAATCTAGCTCGCAAAGTGGATGCTGCACCCTGCACTGTGTCAAAAATGTAAAACAATGCTAGTGATAAAAAGCTTTGGAGTGCTGTGCTGCTACTTTATAATTAATGTTTGTGTGTGACACCAAATCAACTTTTACCCGTTTGTTCTTTTAAAGTCGAGATTACTATACAGCGCAACTTTATGATTAATGTTTGTGTGTGACACCAATTCAACTTTTACCCGTTTGTTCTTTTAAAGTCGAGATTACTATACAGCGCATGCACGGTCTGGTTTTGTGTGTCAGGGTGGGAAAATGAACAGTGAATGATCATCAGCTATCCGGTTGTCAGGCTGTCGGTCATCAATGTGTCTCTCATACAAGTTGTTGCCTTGCCTGTTACTTCTGTCCTACTATACATTGAACGTAGTTTCTCTTCAGAGTGCCCAAGACTAGGCTTAGCATTGTGCATAGTTCAGTGGATTTGGACTCATGATGCATGCCATGTTTAGAAATATTGGCAATTATTTTAGTAGCTGATTTGTCAGATGTGTACAGGTGACTGATATGGTTTTATTTTTCTCCTTGCCAACAGCATCATGACCACAATCTGGAGGAGACACAGACACGGACCACACAGAGGAACCCAGCGACAGTGCCACCTGCTTTGAGGAGTCGGAGGGAGCCAGTGGCACGGAGGGTGAGGAGAGTCTGCGGGCTGGACCCCATGTGACCGACACCTCCTACCATGCGGACAGCTCGGAATCAGACTCTCAGGAGGAGGGGGAATATGCTGAAATGGCCTCTTCTACATCTTTGGCTGGCCTCTCCTCCTCAAATACCATCTCCACCCTCCCAGTTGTTAGGGTCCCTAGGGTCCGTGCTAGCCCCGTGTCTCCTTTGGTCCCGGCACCGCAGCACCTGCCCCTGTTTCCCCTGCTGCCCTCAGTGCTGAGTCTGTGGACCTACTCCGGCAGATTGTAGTAGGTCGGACATCCATGTTGACTGTCCTCCATGGACATACACAACTCATTACACAGTTGGTGTCGTTCATGGAGGGCATGTCATCTGGCATGTCTGATCTACGTCGGAGTGTGGCTGCTATTGAGTTAACACTGACGGCAGCTCTGTCCACCCAGCAGCATCTGGCCCCCCCATCCTTCAGACCCATCCACCTCAGCCTCTCCCACACCTTTCCAACGTACACGCAGACGCCACAGGTCAGACACCCAAACAGACACGCCCAGCACACCCACACACCAGGCTAAGCGCAAATCACCACGCACCCAATCTCAAGGGGATGTAGGCACACCCACAGGGAGAGGGGACAAACATCACACACACATCCACAGACCCGCAACAACAGACTCACAACCCTCTACCTCCACCCCAAATGTGTCCCCAGGTTCAGGTGGTACTTTTTCAGAACTGGCTGAAGTGTGCAGCCAAGTTTATCTTTCAACTTTCTGCGATGCACCGGCCAGTGTGGATGACTCCACACCACCTGCACCCACTACACCTGTCCTTCCCTCTCCTGTCCCTGCGGTGCCCGTGGATTCCACAGATGATGCCCCCACTGTTTCCACTGCGGATTGAATTCCATGTGCAGGCAAGTTTGAGTGTGTCAACATCCATGAGAGCACAAACTGTTTTTGGCAATAGTTTGGACTGGCCATTGGCCTTCTGTGAGCAAGGACTCTCATTTGCATTTTAATTTTGGATCCAGCTGAATAAAGCTCTTTGTTTTTGTTCCTGTACTTTAGTTTGGCTGATAATGGCTTTGACTGCTGTGTGCCTGGGAGCTGGTGTGATGTTCTAATTTGGGTATAGTAACATGTGTCTATTTCCTGATGGTACTGAGGTTAACAATGGTATGTTTCTGCTTTTAATGCTGGGGGTCTTAGCCACACACACACTCTGATGCTGGGCACTACTGGGGGTCTTAGCCACACACACACTCTGATGCTGGGGACTGCTGGGGGTCTTAGCCATGCACACTGTTATGCTGGGCACTGCTGGGGGTCTTAGCCACACACACACTCTGATGCTGGGCACTGCTGGGGGTCTTAGCCACACACACACTCTGATGCTGGGCACTGGTGGGGGTCTTACCCACACACACACTCTGATGCTGGGCACTGGTGTGGGTCTTAGCCACACACACTGCTATGCTGGGCACTGCTGGGCACTGCTGGGGGTCTTAGCCACACACACACTCTGATGCTGGGCACTGCTGGGGGTCTTAGCCACACACTGATGCTGGGCACTGGTGGGGGTCTTAGCCACACACACACTCTGATGCTGGGCACTGCTGGGGGTCTTGGCCACACACACCCTATGCTGCTGGGCACTGCTGGGGGTCTTAGCCACACACACTGTTATGCTGGGCACTGCTGGGGGTCTTAGCCACACACACACTCTGATGCTGGGCACTGGTGGGGGTCTTGGCCACACACACCCTATGCTGCTGGGCACTGCTGGGGGTCTTAGCCACACGCACTGTTATGCTGGGCACTGCTGGGCACTGCTGGGGGTCTTAGCCACACACCCTATGCTGCTGGGCACTGCTGGGGGTCTTAGCCACACACACACTCTGATGCTGGGCACTGGTGGGGGTCTTGGCCACACACACCCTATGCTGCTGGGCACTGCTGGGCACTGCTGGGGGTCTTAGCCACACACACACTCTGATGCTGGGCACTGGTGGGGATATTGGCCACACACACCCTAAGCTGCTAGGCACTGCTGGGGGTCTTAGCCACACACACACTCTGATGCTGGGCACTGCTGAGGGTCTTGGCCACACACACCCTATGCTGCTGGGCACTGCTGGGGTCTTAGCCACACACACTGTTATGCTGGGCACTGCTGGGCACTGCTGGGGGTCTTAGCCACACACTCTGATGCTGGGCACTGGTGGGGGTCTTGGCCACACACACCCTATGTTGCTGGGCACTGCTGGGCACTGCTGGGGGTCTTAGCCACACACACTGTTATGCTGGGCACTGCTGGGGGTCTTAGCCACACACCCTATGCTGCTGGGCACTGCTGGGCACTGCTGGGGGTCTTAGCTACGCACACACTCTGATGCTGGGCACTGCTGGGTATGTTTTTTACACATCACTTACACTTGCAATGACACTGCAGACTTATGTCCCACACGTCTGACTATTACACTGGTGATATGCGGTAGCGTACCGTACCCCGGGATCGATGATGTTGGTGCGGCACTTCTGACAATTACACTGGTGATATGCGGTAGCGTACCGTACCCCGAGATCGATGATGTTGGTGCGGCACGTCTGACTATTTCACTGGTGATATGCGGTAGCGTACCGCACCCCAAGATCGATGACGTAGGTGCGGCACGTCTGACTATTACATTGGTGATATGCGGTAGCGTACCGTACCCCAGATCGATGACGTAGGTGCGCCACGTCTGACTATTACACTGGTGATATTCGGTAGCGTACCGCACCCTGAGATCGATGACGTAGGTGCGGCATGTCTGACTATTACACTGGTGATATGCGGTAGCGTACCGCACCCAGAGATCGATTACGTAGGTGCGGCACATCTGACTATTACACTGGTGATATGCGGTAGCGTACCGCACCCCGAAATCGATGACGTAGGTGCGGCACGTCTGACTGTTACACTGGTGATATGCGGTAGCGTACCGTACCCCTAGATCGATGACGTAGGTGCGGCACATCTGACTATCACACCGGTGATATGCGGTTGCGTGTGTCGCTACGTACCCCGATATTTTAGGCGTTTGATGGGGATGTGCGCGTGTGGCACCACGTACAGGTATGTTTGACTTAGTTGTACTCACCGTCTGCGCCGTCGTCGGTTTCTATGTACGAGGTGGTGGGCGTACAGGACTGGTATGACATGGGTGATGGGGTTCATGTCTTGTTTGTCGCATACCGGGGTGCGGGTCGGGCCGGACTCTGCATTTACGGCAGTTTTTGACTCTCGTAGCAAAAGAGCCTTACGGAGTGTCTTCAACACGGATCGTACTTCCTGGTACGAATGACACGGTGTATTTACGTTCGGACGTAGCGTGAAGCGTGAACCGAATGCCATTCGTATGGACTTTCGATTTGTATGGAGTTTTTTACGAATCCTACGGAGTGATGCTTTGGATTGGGATCGTACTTGCAGATTCGTACGGAGACGTCTGCGGGTACGATTTGTACGTGGAAAAACTCTTCTTACGGAAATTCGAAGCGCTTTTTTCCGGATCGGAATCGAGCCCTTGATGTTGACGAAATTTCTGTGTTGTCTAAAGGGTTAAACATTTGTCCTACGCAAAGTGGGGATGCTACAGATGTCCATATTGATATGTTTAAATTTGTGCGGACACTTAAATTGTGGGATTTCTTCTCACAACACCCTGACAAACATATCGCTCCACACAGGGAGGAAGACAGATTCCACCAAAGTATTGAGGAAATGAGAAACGTACAACTATTGCTTAGCATTGAAGATTACATTGTCCCCAATATGTCGGTACTGCTGAATGAACTAGACATTGAGCAGCTACCTAGCACAGAGAGTGGATTGAAACCCAAATCAAAATTTTTACCCACCATTAATTATCATAAGAATATTGATCCCTTCTTTGACCAAGTAACTAAAGATCTTTACAAAATGGAATTGCCGAGGGAACGTGATAATTTTCATGGCCACAACATTACCGCCAAAGAAAGAAGAGCATTGAATAGACTTAAAGAGGATAACAGCATAGTTATCAGGGAAGCCGATAAGGGCGGTAATGTTGTGGTCATGAATTTTGATGATTATATGATGGAAATAGAACGGCAATTGAGTGACATCTCCTGTTATCGAATATTGAAATCAAACCCAATGCTTGCCCTTCAACATTTGATCAACCTCAAAGTAAGTGGGTGGAGAGAAATTGGTCTGTTATCAGATGAATTATCCACTTTTCTTAGGGTGTATTGTCCTACCTACCCCTGTATCTATGTACTGCCAAAAGTACATAAGGGGGGCACTTTCCCACCTGGTCGCCCCATCGTTTCTGGGGTTGGCTCCCCCATGGAAAAAATGGCGCAGTTTGTTGACATAAGATTACAACAATTTGTGGTGAATCTCCCTTCATTCATTAGGGACAGCAAAGACATCCTCGTCAAATTGAAAGATTTTCAGTGGTGCAATAACGTCATGTTTGTGACTTTTGATGTTGTAGGTTTATATACCTGCATCATTAAGGATTTCGGAATAAGAGCTGTACGTTCCTTTCTGGACAGGAAAGTGCCAGTTTATTTGACTTCAATGAGATGATCATTGAAATGATCACTCTTATATTGGATAATAACTTCTTTTTGCATGATAAATGCTGGTACCAACAGATTCTCGGAACCCCGATGGGTTCCAGGTTTGCTCCCTCTTACGCCTGCATTTTCATAGGCTGGTTTGAGAGGGAGCACGCCTGGGGCCGTCGCCTGTCCCCCTGGACCAATTACATCATGTATTGGGGGAGGTATATCGATGATATCATCTGTTTGTGGTCAGGGACCAGTCACCAACTTGAACAGTACTTGCAGTACCTGAATTCCAATGATTTCAATGTGAGATTTACTATGGAACACAATAAGGAAAAGATAAATTTTTTGGACATTCAGTTTTATGTCCAAAATAATGTGGTTGAGAGTACACTTTACAGGAAGGAAACGGCGTGCAATGGCGTCCTTCATGCCACCAGTGCACATTCTAGATCAGTCATTAACAATATACCATTCGGGGAGATGACTAGAATCAGAAGAAATTGTAGCCAGGATGAGCTTTATTACTGCAATCTTATAGATTGCGAACAAAGATTCCTAAAGAGAGGGTATCCGCAAAAGATTGTGACTAAGGCCATGGAAAAAGCAAAAGGTATGGCCAGGAGTGATACCCTCAGAGAGAAATCACGTGCAGATCGGACCAGCCTAAACGCAAGACCTTTGAGTCTTGTGACTCAGTACAACACAGATAGTGCAAAAGTGAGAGACATAATGAAAAAGAACTGGGGCCTTCTATTGGAAGTTCCCGGGCTTAAAAACAGCATCAATGCAACCCCAACTCTAACTTTTCAGAGAGAGAGAACTTTACGCGAAACATTGTGTCCAAGTTATGTGCGAAACAAACAAGCCATGTCAATGTGGTTACCACATACACCCACCGTTTTTTTTATCTGTGGTTCGTGCAACATGTGCCCATTTGTTCGCACAAAGACCACTACTTTTTCTTACAATACACAGAAAACATACAAGGTTAATCAATTCATAAATTGTAATACCACCTATACAGTTTATATTCTTGGATGTGATTGTGGGATTATTTATATTGGCAGCACGATTCGCCCTCTCAAGGTACAATTACAAGAACATCGGAGGGCTCTCATTAACAATGACAGTTGATACCCTTTATGCACCCACTATAATGATGTCCATCCCAATTGCAATAACTTATGGTTCCATGGCATCGAACATGTTCCTTGTGGCGAAAGGGGCGGCAACCGAGAATTACTTCTCCGCCAGAAAGAGGCGAAATGGATTTGCCGCTTACAGGCTACCTTAAAGGGACACAATACGGACAGGGAACTCCATTATTTCCTTTGAAAATTATAGAGACTGGGGTATGCTGAGGTTGCTGGCTGGTTACAGTGTATTCAAACAATTGCCATAATTGAAAATATGATCCTGTAAAATGTAAAATGTCAACTATTCTGATAAGGGTTTTTAGTCAAAAGCTGGTTGGTGCAATACTGAACTTCTTCTCTGTTTCTTGTTATGTATGGATATTTCATGCTTTATTGCAAAAATTATTGAATTCTTGTTGCATGTCAATGAATACAATTTCCTGGATTTAACATAACAATTTACTTAATGCTTATGCCTGTGGCCAGGGATAGATCTGTTTGTATACTCTACAAGACTTCCTATGCCTAAACTTTACTTTTACGTCCTCTTTGTATCAAAAAATAACCTCCTTTCCTTCTTCAGTTTCAATTTCCTTTTTCATTCCAATGCTTATGGTGCTGACGTATACCTTTTTAACTTTTCTCAATATATGCAAGGTTCTATTATTATATAGATCTTGTTGATCTCAGGACTAAGCCTGAGACATTTAAGATCGAACTGCCCAGGGACGCTGTACAAATTTGTATCTGTTGATGATTTGTATGGACACGCTATCCGCAATATATATCCCCATTATAGCTGTGGATACAATTTGGCAGGATCGTTATTGTACATATACATGACTTTGTTGCTACAATCGATTATATGTATTAATGTCTCTATTCCATCCCTTTTATATGGCCGCCACATTTCCCCGTCTTTGCGCCGTCCTCACTACCGTTGTCAACTGAGTTGCCCGCCTTCCGTTTCAATGTTTTAGATCTTGTGTCTTGTAAATATACATACCATAGACTCCCGCTGATGACACTATTTCGATCGTTTTTGTCTCTTGTGGAAATATGTGGACTTTAAATATGAATGTCCAATAATGTTGTGTACTAAATTTGACTGAACGTTAATCCATATGCTTACGCTTTTGATAATAAATAAATACATCCCATTTGGAATTAGGGTATGATTTTGCAGGATTAACACTTAATGTATACATATCCTTGTTATTTCTAATGGCGGCACATCCGTTCTGATTTTAAATTCCCTACATTAATATGGCCGCCGTAGTTTTGCATTCTAATGCTGCCTTTTTCATCGTTGTCTACTGAGTTTTCCGCCCTTTATCTTCCAAGTTTCGTGAACAGAAACACGATTGACGCCCATTCACGTCACTAATTAGGACGCTTCGATTTTTTGCGGGAATTTATATGCTTTAAAAATGGAAACCTAACGATGCTCAGGTACTCGTTTTTTTCTGTTAGCATGCAGGAACCCTGCGCGTTCTTGACGGAGGTAAGATTCAGACCTGATATTGACATTGCTGGGGACTCTCACTCTAAATGTGGATCTATGCGGTAATTCTCCATACCACTCGCATAACTTCCACATGTCGGGAACCATTATGTGGGATTTTGGAACACTTTCGTATTAATTTACTTGAACGATTTGTTACGAACTTGTTATACACGTGAATAGTCTAGATAATAACCTTCTGTTCAGTATTTAATCATGTTTAATCAAGCTTGGCATGAATATTGGTGATTCATATATTGTTTCTTGATACGGAATATGTGTGGACATTTAAAAACTTCCGGGTTATAATTACCTTTGTTCTGTTATAGCCCACACTGCCGCTTAAGAGGGGAACTACACGTCCTCTGGGCCCCTCCATACCGCTCAAGACCAATTAGACCGCATGGTGAGTGATTCTTCAGCTTATGGGATGTCCCAATCACGGTAGTCATATTTTTAGTTCCATTGTCATCATGAGGACTTCTTCAATATTGCTAGATATACTCACTATGTTCGACTTTACTGAGGCCAGGGTTCGGGTGTGGTAACTGTAGTCCCGACTTGGTCGTAATGGTGACATTACTGGATGGGATTACCATGCATATCATTTTATAGAATTTAATGTCGGGTCTAATGACAAAATAACACAGTCAGTACTGACTTCATTAGAACACATCAGTTATGTGTATTATGTTATCTTTTCAGACCTTTTGAGCGTGCCGGAGCCGAACTGGGCAATACTTGATATTCATCCCTTCAGCTTATTGAAACTAACTATTTAAAAAGGTTAGTCGTGTATATATTATTTTAGTTCTCTATGTACTTAGGCCGTATTTGGATGATTCTATATTACATTTTGTATATTATTGACTACTTTTGCCATTATTATTTTAGGGGCAAGAAAATATACACCTTCTCTCTATTTATCTACTCCTCGCTCAAGTGAATTAAATCTGGGGCAAGGTGAGGATTTCTCTATTAGTCCCTGTGACCTTCATCATTGTGAAAGTGGGGTATTTTATTTACAGATGATTTGGTTGGGTCTTCCATACAATAGCAGGTTGTGATATAAATTGCCGCATCTGGTTAATTAAACACCTCCTCGCATATATGGATTGTTTATATCGGAGACAACTGTCATCAGTTTTTGTTGTGATCTCCATGCCCATTTGTCGGACTAGTCACGTTCTGTTCAAATTTTCGCCTGAGGGTGGTATATTATTCGTACTCAGCATTTAATTATGTTATTACTATTTATTAGATGAACTTCTATTTATACATATTTTTTATATACAATCTTTATAGTATATTCACATGGCCCATTCTTGATGATGCTCCCCTGCGTTTCTTGATACATCTACCATTTTTCTGACTGAACTTATACATCAAAGTTCACGGTGAGTGGCTCATTTAATCGTACATAGTACCTTTTGCGACCTTAATACAATTCATTGGTATGAATACATCTTTAGATGTTGTTTTCCCTAATAGGTTCAGCACCATATGGTTACCTATAAGTTAGTGACCATTTTCTGATAATTAATTATATTTATAATTTCATTCTCCTAAAATCTTGCCAATGGATGACCAATTTGATTTGGGAATGTAAGGATTGTACCTTAAACTCTGTTGCTTTGTGTTTCTTTCTCTTCTCTTTCTGGATTGTCTCTTCTTATCTTTTATCTTGCATTTTTCTCTTTAGCTTTATTTATTGTCATTTCTTATAAGGACTGGACATGTGATAATTTGAACCTCAACCTTCTAATCTTTTGTTATATAGGCTGGCTAATAGTAGCCAAGATTGATTATATGATTGTATTTTTCCTCTGTCGTCAATTATACATGCAAACTTGCCTTAAACTGTATATATATTTATTTATGTGTGAACTTGGTGATATCATTATTACGTGTTGTGTCTCTTTTTAGTGGGTTTTTACATTTTACCTTCCAGCCAATGGGAAGAGGAGAGAACGAAAACTACGCCCCCGAATCGGAAAATGTTGGCGCTTTGCTGAAGCCATTTCAGCTTGATCGCCGCTGGAGAAGCAAGGGAGAACGTCGGCGCCTTCCGTCTGTGCAGGCCTCCCTCCCTTAAGGGGGCCCTGCACCAGATCTCCGTTTCAGGCCACCCGTACTGGCCCTGTGGCACGAACGTCTTTGAAGGTGATACATGCAGCGGAGGCACTCGGTGTGACTGCCTGAGAGAGACCGGGATCCTAACGGCCCTCCTAGAACTCGATCTGCCGCGCAACTGAAGCCCATCTCTTCCGGCCCATACCTGTCCCACTCCCATCAGGCTATTCACAAGCCCGCTATGTTTTTCAAAACCCCCTTTTTCGAGCAGTGTTTGGTACTCTTTTGTAACCTGCACACGCCACTTTCCTCTTGTAACACACTCTTTGCTACCTCTCATATATATATGTTTTTTATACTTGCACAAGTGCCACCATCGCCTACGTAACGTTTGTTCTTGTTCTTGAATGTCTGCCATATATTGCAGTATTATACCTCTAATTGTACTTTTTCTTTCTCTCGTAACCTGCACACGTCACTCTTCCTCCTGTATTGCACCGTTTGCTACCTCATATATTCCGCTCGCTCACACTGTCACCCTTGCCTAATGTAACTCAACGCCTCCTTTTGTAATTTGTTCAATTGTAATTTTCTCCTCATGTCTGAACGTCTTTAAAGGTGCTGCGTGCAGCGGAGGCACTCGGTGTGACTGCCCGAGAGAGACCGGGATCCTAATGACCCTCCTAGAACTCGATCTACCGCGCAAATGAAGCCCATCTCTTCCGGCCCGTACCTGTCCCAGTCCCAGCAGGCTATCCACAAGCCCGCTATGTTTTTCCAAACCTGCTTTTTCGAGCGGTGTTTGGTACTCTTTTGTAACCTGCACACGCCACTTTCCTCTTGTAACACACTCTTTGCTACCTCTCACCTTTTTAATTTTTTTTTATACTTGCCCAAGTGCCACCATCGTCTACGTAACGTTTATTCTTGTTCTTGAGTGTCTTCCATATATTGCAGTATTATACCTCTAATTGTACTTTTTTTTCTCTCGTAACATGCACACATGTCACTCTTCCTCCTGTATTGCACCGTTTGCTACCTCATGTATCCGCTCGCTCACACTGTCACCCTTGCCTAATGGAACTCAACGCCTCCTTTTGTAATTTGTACAATTGTAATTTTCTCCTCATGTATCATCACTGTTCCTATTGTGAAGCACTATGACGGCTTCGGGTAAAGTTCGCACTATATAAAAACGCATTAAAAAAAATAAATAAGGGCCCCCATCACCCTCGGCCATCCCCACATCCTCTACTGCAATCACCTTTCCTGACAGCGCCCGACCCCCTGCCTTGTCCCCCCAGCGCCCGCCGCAGTAGACCCCCATCCCAATCGGCCCCAGAAGGATGAAAGGCAAATGCCTGATGCCCCTCCAACTCACACACCAGTCTCCTCCCTCAACCTCTGCTCCTGCGCACAGTCGCCTCCGAACCGTGTCGGCCGCTCCATGCTTAAATCCCCCCCTGCATGCCCCCCCCTCACTGCCCCCAGTTAAGTTCTGCTAGGCACCCTGACAGCCCTGATCAATCTCGCCCGACGTCCCATTTTGAGTGGGATCTTCACGCTATCGAGAGGCAGAGGTTTGTTATTAACAATTACCCATTTGAACCTCCTAACTACCAAATTGTCATGTACCCATTGTCATGTAGACCTTCGAATCCCTGTTGTCTTGACACTTGCCCCCTTATTTAACTTCCACAGTGGGTGGGAGGAGGGTCCCAACTCCCTGGCAGCACTTCTCTATGCTCACCACTCCTTTCGCCCCGCAACCCCCCCACGCCAACCGACCCCTTGTATTTTTATTCGCTCACAATTGTCACCTTTGCCCCATGCAACCCAACATTTCCTTTTGTAATTTGTTCACTAGTAATTTTTCCATGTATCCTCCTGTTCCCATTGTGACGCGCTCAACATCTTCGGGTAAAGTCTGCGTTATATAACAGTGCGAGGGAGGGACCACTGGACCATCCTGCAGATTGTCCCAAACAGGGCGCAAGTACTGAGGAACTGGGCAGACCATCGTGATGGCACACGAAGCCAAGCGGGCACTCCCCGGCGCCCGCACCCCCCGGATCTCCTCCTGACGACCACCACCTCCCCCCACCCCTACACCATTTGGCTGGTCATCCCTCGGCCGCTCCGATATCTCCTTCTATATCCTTATCTCTATGCATTCCTTCTCCTGGACGGCCCCCTCCCCTCAAACCCGGTCTGTCCCTCCTTTACGCTGCCATCCGACCCAACACTGCCTCTGCCATGGTCCCTAATTAGTGCCCCTGGCAAGATTTTCTCTATCTTTGCACCTTTGACTAGAAGTAGACCCCACCCCAACGTGACTTCCTTTCACCGCTACGTACTCCAGGCCCCCCCCTCCTTCACTTTCCTTGAACACCCGCAGTCCGGGGCACCCTCCCCTCACCAGCGCCCACCCTGCACCCATCCCCCTTCAGCCTCTTCCTGTGCCTGTTCCTGTGCCCCCCGCGTCCCTCAGACGTCTGAGCCCCAGCTCCAAGTATAGCCCCCTCGGTCTTGTTACACCACATCTTATGCTCCTGAGCCCCAGTCCTGTATCCGCACCCCTAAACAAGCCTCTAACCATTTGCAAGCGCCCCCCTTTCACTCCACCACCCGCCGCAGGCTGCGCACCTCTCCACACATCTATCCCTCCGTGTCCTCGTGTCCCTCCGTGCATAGCATGCTCACCCCGAATTGCAAACTTACTCCTTGGGTGGAAGGGCCTCTTGTATAAGTGCTCTCCCCCTTCTGCCCCAAACCCAAAGTACAATTCAACGGGACAGTGCCTCTGGTGTTCAAGGCACTGTACACTCTACCGGACCTCAATGTCAGCCCTTTGGAGCTGCCTCGCTAGGCACTTTCGATGCCCATCACCTCCTATGGCAGTCAAGGGCGATGGGGGCAAGTCCATTCCGGCATTTAAGTTACGCTGGGGGCATTTAATGATTACCTTATATGAAGTGTAGAGCGGGCGAAGGGCTTTATAAATGCCTCATTTTTACTCAAGACCATGCCATGCATGCGCCTGGCACCCCGCGGGCTCCGACCCTGGCATAACCAGCGATGCTCCATGTTCAGCCGGCCGCCTCCCAAGAAATCACCTGGACAAGCTCCTCTGCCACACCAACCAGGTCAACAAACGAGACACGACTGAGCCCCCCCAAAATGCAAAACGCCACAGCCATTAGCAGGCCAGGGCCCCGCTTTGCCTATCCAAACCCACCCACTCCCCAATGAGGAAGCGTGAGTGCCAAACCCCCTTCTGAGCAATGCAAGTCCTCTATCCGTGCCGCCCAAGCCTCCATCTCCCGCACTCTCTCATCACCATGCCCGACCCACACAGACCGCCCCAATGCACCCTATTCTGTTCGCCCCAAGCGGCTGCAAGCACCGCGTCCGATCCGGCACTGCCCTCGACCCCCCCCTCCGCCTCAGTCGGACAAAAGGCCAAGAGCACGCAGACTGGACCTGCACCCTGCACAATTATCGCCCCCCACCATGTTGCACAACGACAGCAAAACCACATCCAGCACTTCTACCCACAGGTGTAGTACCTTGTACAGAGAGTCCATCCCGCACTTCTAACAAAGGACTCCGTCCACGTGTTTTTGTGCACATTGTTGCCTGCCAAGGGTACACTGATCACCTTCACACCACGCATCCCATCCATCTACGTATTCCATGCAATTATTTCATCAATCAAGATGACCCACCCTCCTTGGGCCCCTTTCCGAACTCCCAGCCCCAGCAAACACCCACCCGCCAGCTGCCCCGCGCATCCGCCCACCCGCTCTGTCTTTTATCGTCCGCACCTCTCTTCTCCTGACACAATTCCCCGGCGCTGTGCTTGCTCTCCTGCCCCGGCGTTGTGCTTGCTCTCCTGCCCCTGGTGCTGTGCTTGCTCTCCTGCCCCGGCGCTGTGCTTGCTCTCCTACCCCTGGCGCTGTGCTTGCTCTCCTGCCCCTGGCGCTGTGCTTACTCTCCTGCCCTTGGCGCTGTGCTTGCTCTGTTGCCCCTGATGCTGTGCTTGCTCGCCTGCCCCGGCGCTGTGCTTGTTTGCCTGCCCCGGCGCTGTGCTTGCTCTCCTGCCCCCTCGCTGTGGCTCTGTGTGTGTGGCTCTGTGTGTCTGTGTCTGTGTGTGTGGCTCTGTGTGTCTGTGTCTGTGTGTGGGTAGCTCTGTGTGGGTAGCTCTGTGTGGGTAGCTCTGTGTCTGTGTGTGGGTAGCTCTGTGTCTGTGTGTGGGTAGCTCTGTGTGGGTAGCTCTGTGTGTGTGTGTGGCTCTGTGTGGGTAGCTCTGTGTGTGTGTGGCTCTGTGTGGGTAGCTCTGTGTGTGTGTGTGTGGGTGGTTCTGTGTGGGTAGCTGTGTGTGTGTGTGTGTGTGTGGGTGGCTCTGTGTGGGTGCAAATGCAACAGGTCTCGCATTGGCGAGCGATTAAGCTATTGGCATTGTAAATGACAATGCCATTTATTTATGTTTTAAAAACAAAAACATAAATAAAAATATTGTCATGAGCAATGCCAATAGCTCTAACTTTAACAATGCCGATACCATTGCATTTTAAATGCTTGTTCACTGTGAAATTGTGGTGTGTCCACGTTGAGTTTTGCGCCATTTCCTGTCGCGGCCACTAGGCCTACCCACAAAAGTGAGGTACCATTTTTCTCGTAAGACTTCGGGGAATACAGGGTGGGTGGAAATCTGTGGATCCACTCAGATTCCAGAACTTTCCACCACAGAAATGTGAGGAAAATGTGCTTTTTTTTTTACAATGTTTTAGATTTGCTAGGGATTCTAGATTAACAGAACCTGGTGTAAGCCAGTCAAGTCACCCAATCCTGGATTCCCCTGGGTATCTAGTTTTACAAAATGTATAGGTTTGCTGGGTTTCCCTAGGTGCGGGCGGAGCTAGGGTTCAAAATCTATAGCTATTCACTTTGCAAAAAAAAGATAATTTTTCATTGTGAAAATGTGGTGTGTTCACGTTGCTTTGTGAGCTGTTTCCTGTCGTGGGCACTATGCCTACCCACACAAGTAAGGTACTATTTTTATCGAGAGACTTAGTGTAGTTTAGATTTGTAAAGCAACTGTTTTTACCTATTGACTTTCGATGCATTTCTGCCTACCAAATGAAAGGCAATGTGTAAAAAAGAAGTAATTTTGAAAAAAGATTGATAATTTTCGTGCTAGCATGAGTATTCCTAATTTTGGAAATGTGCAAATATCTACTGAGTCTAAACTCTATATTTTGTTCCCATTTCATAAATACATAGGTGTCTTTCATACCGATTTTTCCATGTATACATTTTCCCAGAATATTTGCTATATACCCGGTTCATAATAAAAAAACATTGCAAGTCGCTGCTCAGTTTTTGGCTCTGAGTTCGTCAGGTCCTTGGTGTCCTATATATCCCCACAACCAGTAAGGTCCAGCGGATGTAACGGTATATTGCTTTCAAAGGCTGTCATAATTAGAAGAAGTTACAGGTGAAAACGTTGACACAAAAGCCTGTTTTTTGTAAACTAATTTTCAATTTTTCCTATATTTAACTGTTAGTTTTGTAGTGTAGTTCCTATTTTCCCAATAGGCTCTGCACATTGGAATAACATAAACAGCAGTGTAGACGTAGGACTTAGATCATCTAGGTCTCTACTGACTATGTTAAACTTAATTTAGGTTTGCGCCAGCTAGCTCAGAGGTCACTGGAAACTTTCTTGAATGAATAGGGAGGGACAAGCTCCCTTGGCTCAGACAAGAAGGGATTCAGTTTCCGACAACCGCATAAACATGACAACTTTGCTCCCTCAGAATAAGAGTGTATCTCTAGAGTTGTGTGAAAACAATTGACAGCTATTTCACTCAGTCAGCAGTGCATACTAAGTTTCACCAGAGTGCAGAGAAATAGAGAGACGGGCGTTTTCAATAAAAAGGTGTTATTTATTGAGAAGTCTTCTTTCTCATGCAAGAGAAATGAATTGCCACAATTGCAATACTTAAAGTAAAGTAAAGTGCGTACAGTAAAAGTAGTATTATGAAATAATACTGTAAAAGCATTTATATGGTTTCTTAGCCATATAATACTTTAAAATGGATAAAATATATACAAACATAAATACATTGGTGCTTCTAACTAAGCCTACCCCGGTGTACCTGACCTAAGCCTAATACGTGGGAAGGGATGAATAAGTAGCAGTTTTAAGTTAAGTTGGTCAATATTATTTTGCCAAGAATCTGCATCAAGAATTCTCTTAAGGGTTTAGTCAGCTCTGTACCTTGGTAATAGAATGTGAGAGGTCTGGTATCTCTTTTCCTCAGGACTCGATATTCCAGCAACCCGCAAGGGTAGGCTGGAAACACCAGAGCTGGATTTTCTCGGCTGGAAAAAAAGACAGCGTCTCTCTCAGTGCGTCAAACAGGAGGGGTGTCAGAAGGTACCTGAAGATTCTGGATCCGCTGGAGTATCAGACCGAAGAAGAAGCTAGCTCCCAATTCCCCTTCACCACTGTGCCGGATTTCTCTTGCAACAGTGATAACAGGGAAAGGGGAAGTGGATAGACAGACAGAGAGACTGCTCACACAATCATCTACTCCCGCTCAAGGAATGGTGAAGAGTTATTCTGCAAAACATAAGGACAACATTACTAAGTTCCGACCTCCTAAATACACTAGTCAACTTAAACTATCTCTCTGGGACCCAACCCCGATTACCTGTGTGTGAGTGAGCCTTAGCTACTCTCTTGAAGGTCTAATAGACTGCTGCGTAGAAGGTGGTAGCAGAACTGACGTAATGAGCAGGAGATATTGGTGGTACACAAGAATATATATATATATTTTTATCTACATGAGGTCACAGTCTTTTAACATCAAGTTTCCAACTGGTAAGTTCCAAAGAGTTTGTTATAAATGTCTATTGCTGACAAGCGTAGTACCAGAGTTCCAATAGTCTCAACGAAAACTGCGGAGGAGCAATAAACAGTTCAGAAATGAAGAGAAATCGGTTCGAGCTCACCGGCTAAATGCTGCTGGCCGCTGAGGGAACCTCTCCGTGTGTCAAGTCTCAAGCGCCTTCGCAGCGCACCATGAAAAGCTGCCAGGATGTCGAAGAAGCCGCTGCTGCCGACCCAGACTGGAGAATAGGATAACTTGACTGAAGGAGAAGGGGATAAATGCTGGAAGCGTGTCAAGGGGTCAGATGGGAGCCAAACTAATGTCCGTGAGGCTAATGGGCAGCAACGGAAGATAGACGCAGCTGACAAGCCGCCAAACACCGGGAAAATTAAACTGGCAGGTGACTGGAAAAAGAGGGTAAACCTGACCAGACTGAACTAATCTAACTATGACAGAAATATCTACTGAGAGAGAGCGCGAATGAAAAAACGTCCGCCTCTCGGGGAATTTCAGTTGAAGTGCGACGTTTACCGAACGCTCGCGCTTCAAGTCACAGAGCCAGCGTTCCAGACAAACACTAGAACGCTAACTGGCCCCACTACACTGGCAACAGGGAAATGATTGAACCAAGGCGAAACGATACTTCGCCACAAGCTGAGTCCAATTGAGAGAAGGGGGTGAGGATTTAGTGATGGAGGAAACCTGCAATGTATTGTCTACAATTGGTCCAACCCTGACAGTACCCCCCACCAAAACCCCCTTCCTAGGCTTGTGTGGATAAGTCTTGTGAAACTCTCTCACTAGTCTGGCTGCGTGAACATTAGAGCTGGGTTCCCAGGACTGTTCTTCTGGCCCAAACCCCTTCCAATCCACTAAATAGAAAAGTTGTCCCTTCCTGATCTTAGAGTCTAGTATTCTCTTAACTTCATATTCCTCCACTGAGTCTACCTGTACTGAAACGGGTGGGAGAACCTTACGAAGATTAGGTGGGCTTTTCCGAATCAAAGATACATGGAATGT
This sequence comes from Lissotriton vulgaris, assembly GCF_964263255.1. Classification (NCBI taxonomy): domain Eukaryota; kingdom Metazoa; phylum Chordata; class Amphibia; order Caudata; family Salamandridae; genus Lissotriton; species Lissotriton vulgaris. The sequence continues at coordinate 1,208,663,403 of NC_141693.1, read as the reverse complement.
TGGGTGAATTTTCAAAGTTTTGGGCAAATGGAGTCTCACACAAACAGGATTTATCATTCTGTCCACAGAGTAAGGCCCCACAAACCTAGGTTGAAACTTTCGATTTCCCCGCAAACGCATATGGCGCGTGGAAACCCAAACTTGATCCCCAGGAAGATAAACTGGATTAGCCTTGCGACCCTTATCTGCTTGCTGCTTAAAAGCTGACTTCGCCTTGACCAAATTTGCAGTTGCTGACTGCAGGGCAATCTGTAACTTATGAATGACTTCTTCAGCAGCTGGGACTTCTCCTACAACTTTGCCCACCAGCATATTGGGGTGTCTACCTGAATTCAAAAAGAAAGGAGAAAATCCAGTGGCAGTGTGCACTGAATTATTATAGGCAAATTCAGCTGGAGCTAGTAAAGATGGCCAATCTCCCTCCTGATCCAGAAGATACAAACGCAAGTACTGTTCCAAATCTTGGTTTACTCTCTCAGTCTGTCCATCGGTCTCGGGATGATAACCGGTGGACAAACGAGAGTCCACCCCCAGGCCACTTAGGAAGGATCTCCAAAATCGGGACACAAATTGGGACCCCCTATCCGAAATAACTACCTTCGGAATTCCATGCAGTTTGACTATGTGTTGAACAAACAAAGAGGCCAAATCAGTGGCAGTAGGAAGACCCTTTAGAGGAATAAAATGACTCATTTTAGAAAATTGGTCTACCACCACCCAAATGACTGACATCCCTTGACTAGATGGTAACTCAACAATAAAGTCCATGGAGACTGTGTGCCAAGGATAAGGTGGTACAGGTAAAGGCATAAGTAGACCTTGTGGGGATTGCCTGAGACTTTTCCCTTTTAAACATAGTTCACAAGTGGCAACATACTGTCGAACCTGAGCTTCCATACCTGGCCAAAGGAAATTTCGCTTTATCAGTTCCAACGTCTTCAAGACTCCCTTGTGGCCTGCCAAAGGCTGATCATGGAAACTTCGAATGATCTCCTCTTGTAGTTTCTCTCCAGGGACAAACATCTTTCCTTGAAAATATGGTTTCCCATCTTCCACAATTCGATCTGGACCCTTATTCTCCCAATTCGAGTAATCATCTTTTTTGAACTCCAAGACAATCTTCTCTTGTAACTCATCCACTACTGCAACTGCTAAGATCTTTTCTGCGGGGATGAGGAATTCCTCTGTCTTTTCCTTTGCATTCTCCCCCACATTTAATCGAGATAAAGCATCTGCTTTTCCATTGGTTACTCCCGGTTTGTATGTGAGAACAAAATCATAGTCGGCGAAGAATAAGGACCAACGAAGCTGTCTCGGGGTCAAGGTCCGCGCAGACTTTAGAAACTGCAAATTCCTATGATCGGTGAACACAGTCACCACGTGCCTGGCTCCAAGCAAATAATGTCGCCATTCGAGAAACGCCACCTTTACTGCCAGCAACTCCTTGTCGGCGATGGCGTAATTTATTTCTGCTGTGGTAAGTTTTCGGGAGTAAAAGGCTACTGGATGAAGTTGCCCCGTCTTCTTATTGCGTTGGGACAGAACCCCCCCAATAGCAAGATTGGAAGCGTCTGCCTCTACAAAAAATGGTTCCAACGGATCCGGGTGTTGCAAGATGGGTGCAGTGACAAAGGATTCTTTTAGGAATTGAAAAGCGCCTTCTGCCTCTGTTCCCCATAAAAACTTTTCGTTCTTCCGCAACAAACGAGTAATGGGGCTCACCTTTTCAGAAAAATTCTGAATGAATCGCCGATAAAAATTGGCGAACCCTAAGAAACTTTGGATTTCCTTCACTGAACCTGGAGCTGGCCAATCTCGGATTGCCTTGAGTTTGGAGTCGTCCATGGAAACTCCCTCGGGAGAGAGTATGAACCCCAAAAACTCCACTTTGGTTGTATGAAATACACATTTCTCCAATTTCACAAAAAGTTGGTTCTGCAACAGACACTCCAAGATGGTTCGAACATGCTGGATATGCTCCTCGGTATTCTTGGAAAAAATAAGAATATCATCTATATACACCACGGCGAAGCGGTCCAGAAATTCACGAAGTATATCATTTACAAAATGTTGAAATGCCGCAGGCGCATTGCACAACCCAAAGGGCATGACCTGGTATTCAAAAAGCCCATAACGAGTTCGGAAAGCCGTTTTCCACTCGTCTCCTTCAGCCATCCGGACCAAATGGTAAGCCCCCCTCAAATCCAATTTTGTATAGATCTGGGCCTCCTTCACCTGATCCAAAAGTTCAGAGATAAGTGGCAACGGGTATCGGTTCTTTCGAGTCACCAGGTTCAAGGCCCGATAGTCAATACAAGTCCTCAGGCTCTTGTCTTTCTTCGGAATAAAAAAAAGAGGGGAGGAAACTGGGGATTGTGAGGGCCTGATGAATCCATTAGCCAAATTCTTGTCAAGGTATTCCTTCAAATGCACATTTTCTGATTCCGAAAGAGCATATATGCGACTACAGGGTAGCGAGGCTCCTGGTTCCAGCTCAATTGTGCAGTCATATTCTCGATGGGGAGGAAGTTTTTGTGCTTCTCGCTCATCAAAAACGGATTTTAAATCTTGATACTGTGCAGGAACCTTGGGGAGTTCCACCAAGCAAATTACTTGCGGTTGGTTGGCCAAACAGTAAGGTTCACTAGACTCCGTCTTCAAAGTATGAGGATGAAAGCAGTGTTCCATACAGAAGTCTGAGGTCAAATCTACAGTTCTCCTAGCCCAGTCAATCTTCGGGTTATGTTCTGTTAACCAAGGCAATCCCAAAATCAGTTGGAACTGAGGAGCATCAATTAAACTGAATCGAAGGTAACTTTTATGTTCTCCAGGTCCAATCACTGTGATTGTTTCAGTATCAAAGGCTATCGGACCGGAAGATAAAGGGGTTCCATCAACAGCACGCACAGGCTCGGGCTTGTCCTTCCTCACAAAGTTAATGCCCAACCTCTTAGCAAACAGAATATCGCAAAAGTTTCCTGTAGCTCCTGAATCGATCATGATTGCTACGTTTGCACCTTGTTCTTTTCCAAAAATTATTTGACAAGATAGAATGAGATGAGGAGCCGAAAACTGCATGGTGTTAGACAACGACTGAATTAGAGGAGTTGACTTAGATTCAGCTTCCACCAGGGCAACCCCTTCTACTGGTGAAGCTTGTCTTTTACCCATGTCGATGTCTTGGGTCTGCGTGGACACTCCTTGACAAAATGTCCAGAACCACCACAGTACATACATAACTTGCCTTGTCTTCTCTTTTCCCGTTCCTCAGAACTAAGCGGTCCCCGAACCGTTCCAATTTGCATTGGTTCTTCTACCGTGACTTCTTCCTTGGGTTTTACACTCTCTGGACGCATGCGATCAAATCTCGGAGGAAAAGTTCGAGTTTCCTTTCGCCGCTCCTGACGCCTCTCTGATTGTCTCTGGTCAATTTGAAGAACTAAGTCTATAAGTTCTGAGACGTCGGTGGGTCTCTTGGGAATCTGGGAGAGTCCATCCTTCAATTCGTCACGCAGACCTCTGTAGAAGATTGCTGCTCTTTTTTCTGTTGGCCAATTTGTCTCAACTATAAGCTTGTTATACTGCGCTAAATATGCCACCAACTCTCGATTTCCTTGTTTTAGATCCAGAAGCTCATTGTCGGTGGTTTGAGAAATGGCTCTCCGATCAAATATGCGTAAAAATTCTGTCTTGAATTCCTGAAAATTGTACAGCACCGGATCATTGGTAGAAACCAATGGCAATGACCAAGAAGCGGCATCTCCACTCAGGTACGACAGCATGAACGCCACTTTAGATTGATCTTCTTTAAATATTATTGGTTTACAGAGATAATGCAAAGAACACTGAGTGACAAAAATCTGTGCCTTATTTGGGTCCCCCAGAAATCTTTCGGGAGGGGCTAGCGGGATTGTGGGAGACATAGCATGTACTACCTGTGTGGAAAACTCGCTAGTGGCTGGTGAAGGGTTAAAGGTTTGGGACTTTGCACCCCCGAAATCAGGACTTGGACTAGTGGTGAATTCATTTATCTTTTGACGAAGAAAGTTTGTTTCCTGATTAGATTTCCTAACTTCCTCTCTGGTTTCTATCAATTGCTTTTGTAAATCTTCCAAAATGGATCCCAGGGCTTTGAGGTCTAGTCCTTCGGCCATGACACCCAAGCGGATAATACAGCGGGCACTTCAATCTGTCAGAAGGTACCTGAAGATTCTGGATCCGCTGGAGTATCAGACCGAAGAAGAAGCTAGCTCCCAATTCCCCTTCACCACTGTGCCGGATTTCTCTTGCAACAGTGATAACAGGGAAAGGGGAAGTGGATAGACAGACAGAGAGACTGCTCACACAATCATCTACTCCCGCTCAAGGAATGGTGAAGAGTTATTCTGCAAAACATAAGGACAACATTACTAAGTTCCGACCTCCTAAATACACTAGTCAACTTAAACTATCTCTCTGGGACCCAACCCCGATTACCTGTGTGTGAGTGAGCCTTAGCTACTCTCTTGAAGGTCTAATAGACTGCTGCGTAGAAGGTGGTAGCAGAACTGACGTAATGAGCAGGAGATATTGGTGGTACACAAGAATATATATATATATTTTTATCTACATGAGGTCACAGTCTTTTAACATCAAGTTTCCAACTGGTAAGTTCCAAAGAGTTTGTTATAAATGTCTATTGCTGACAAGCGTAGTACCAGAGTTCCAATAGTCTCAACGAAAACTGCGGAGGAGCAATAAACAGTTCAGAAATGAAGAGAAATCGGTTCGAGCTCACCGGCTAAATGCTGCTGGCCGCTGAGGGAACCTCTCCGTGTGTCAAGTCTCAAGCGCCTTCGCAGCGCACCATGAAAAGCTGCCAGGATGTCGAAGAAGCCGCTGCTGCCGACCCAGACTGGAGAATAGGATAACTTGACTGAAGGAGAAGGGGATAAATGCTGGAAGCGTGTCAAGGGGTCAGATGGGAGCCAAACTAATGTCCGTGAGGCTAATGGGCAGCAACGGAAGATAGACGCAGCTGACAAGCCGCCAAACACCGGGAAAATTAAACTGGCAGGTGACTGGAAAAAGAGGGTAAACCTGACCAGACTGAACTAATCTAACTATGACAGAAATATCTACTGAGAGAGAGCGCGAATGAAAAAACGTCCGCCTCTCGGGGAATTTCAGTTGAAGTGCGACGTTTACCGAACGCTCGCGCTTCAAGTCACAGAGCCAGCGTTCCAGACAAACACTAGAACGCTAACTGGCCCCACTACACTGGCAACAGGGAAATGATTGAACCAAGGCGAAACGATACTTCGCCACAAGCTGAGTCCAATTGAGAGAAGGGGGTGAGGATTTAGTGATGGAGGAAACCTGCAATGTATTGTCTACAATTGGTCCAACCCTGACAAGGGGCGGCTTCCGTGGGCTTCTCGCATCAGCTGTGCTCTCAGGAAAGTAGATGGCCTCTCTGCTCCAAACCACAGTGTGTTTGCTTAAGGCAACTGTTGGTATTTTATACCTGGAAGGTGCCGGGTTTGACGTAAGGTTGGACATAAGACGTCATTAAGAACTAACAGTTCTTTCTGGACTTCAGGAGTTCTTGTTCAAATCAAAACAAAAGCAGGGGGGATTTCCCGGGCTGCTGGAGGCTTGGTTTGTTTAAAGAACGTGTTGTGCTTTCTAGGAGACGATGGGAGTAGCCGTGCTGTGCTTTTTGGCTGTATGGGCTATTACTGAATATGGATCTGATTCTTATGCCTTTATCAGGATATTATTGATTATAACCTCACAAGGGCATAAATCGGGAATATAGAATTAGGGTCCTAGATATAAACACAACACCCACTTCACGGATTGATGTCCATCATTACTAAAAAACTAAGCAATAGTAAACATTCAATGATGCATGTGTGTTTTCCGACCCACCCCAAAATACATATTTCGCATTTGAAATGGTGTAAGGTAAATACACAAAAAATGAGTGTTGGTACTGTACGCTTTTCAAGCAGTGTCATCATTCAGATAAATGCATATATATATCAGCTGAATGAATTGCGAAAATTACACATGAAATGGCTCTAAATACAGAAAAGAAGGTTGAGACCATTTCATCACATATTTATGCAAATTGCTGTATATGTGCTAGAGGCTGAGGTAAAATATTGTCTCTAGTATCCTAAAATAGAAGCTCTGTTCTCTAAGAATATTTCTACTTTAAGCAGAGTACCATGTGCCAAAATAAAAGGTAAATATTTTGAAAAATGGGCAAAAATAATTTTGCTTTCAGGGGAAAAAAGTTCCAAATATTTTCTGTAGCTTTGTTTATCAAAAACTGAAGGCCGAATTCAGAGTTCAGGGAACGCTGTGTGCTCATTGTTTTTATCACAAGTTATTCTCGTTGATTGGAGAGAACATTATTTCAGACAGACCTGCAAAAAATTGGTCTACCACATCAGGTGAAAGTTCGGCTAAGTTCGAAAATACTGCAACTGCGCAGTTCTCTGTGTGAGTGCTATCATCGATGGTTGGATCAGCAATGCTCACAGAAGGCTGTACCTGTTCGGTGCTATTTTCCTCTCGTACCTCACCGCCACCTACTCGTAGTGGTGAAGTCTCAACGAATGCCGTCATCAGAATCGGTAGCCGCTGGGGACAACACGATGCATGAGTTGTTACAGGACCTAGCAAAGTATCGATTTCCGTTGGTACTGCTGATTGCAGTGTAAGACAGACGTCCAACACGCATTCTTTTCCGCATAGCAGACATCGAAGCACAGGTATGATGCAATCTTGACAGTTCTGCCTGAATGAAAGAACCCAGGTTGTACTTAGATCTCTTAGCCGGGCCAATCCGAGGACCTTAGTGATACGGTCTTGGTATCGTATTGCTAGGATCGTTTCTTCCATCGTTGCTAGAGTCTTGTCTGTGGATTGGCTTGCCATATTGGAGCAGAAGGAGCAAAAATAAAACTCCTGCCACGAGTCCCAAGATTAAGGGTAGCCCGCCGAAGACAGAATGGACAAAATTCGGGAAGATGCCCAGAACTGTTTCAAAGGGTGCTAACAGTCCCGAAAAAATTGTCTTAAATACATGTGCGATGCCACTGGTATCAGACATGTTTAAGATTTGGCTTAACACTTCTATGAAATGTACGGGGAAATTTGTTGATAAAAGGGTATGTATCTCTGCTGCTGTCCTTGCAACTTGCAGATCATATGTTTCTTTGATGACGTTAAAGGCACAGTTGTTTGTAAAAGAATAGACTTCATTCTGCTCAAAGTATCAATTCGAATAGAAGAGATATTCAACCGAGGCCATAACGCAGCCCCCATATCTGGATTGCTGTGTGGATACAATACTTGCATACAGCAAATGGTCCTGGAAGTTACAGTTGTCAGATAGGCTTTTCCTGACAGCATGCCACAACAGCTGTGGTCACTTATTAAAATGTAACTACCGTTAGAAAGTGGTCTAAAAAATGGCTCTATCTGTTTTTCTGGCGTGCCATGCAGGTGACATGAAAGGTTGTTTGAAGACCCTTCGCAGGCTCCATGCAAATTAATACCTTGACACAGAAGTGTACCGCTTAGTGATTTTTTACAATTTTTACCACTAAGAAATACCTCCTTGTTTCCTTCACTATAACATCTGTGTGTATAAGGTAAATCCCAGGTTGATTTGATGTATTCTTTAACCAACCTTTCATACTGGCCCGCTGGTATATACTCTTGGCAGTATTTAAACTGGAAAGTTGTAATCGGAATTGTAATCGTTCCATGTATTATCCATTCAATGACAGGTCTTTTTGACATTGTCAATGGTAATCTCTCGAGTTTTTCAATGCTCAGAATCGTATAGTCTGCTCCTTTTTGTGCCAAACTGATTTGTTTATCAGTAAGGTTAAAGATAGAAAATAATGACGTTGTGTTGATTAAACGCCATGGTACGTAGCCTGAACGCAGATTTTGCAACGTCCAGCCAAGCTGTATAATAGAACGTAATTGAGACTGACCATGTTGTAACATTAGTAAGTCATGCTCTATTATATGAAAAGCAGATGATACAATGCTGTCCAGTGAATATATTCTGGAAGACAGAGTCGTTAACCCATTGTCCACAACAGAAAGTGATTTTTCCAAGTTTATATGATCAATTTCTCGTATTTTTTCTGCTGTTTCAATTTGCATTACTTTCCATGCTTCGTTGTACGCAGCGTAAATACCGGCCGCTATGAAACGTTTTTGACGCTGTTTGCGTGGTCCCATTATGAAATCACGCAAGTCAGCACCGTCTTTAAGTAAAGTCAAGTGTTGCTTAATTTCAGCCAGTGTGGATATCTGTAGCCACTCAAGGCATAGTTTCCCTACACTTTATGTTGTAACTATCCCTGGATGTTGTCTCTGGGGGTATCTAGGGTCTGGTCTGGTCATTTTGAACCCCTGTGTTTTGTTCAGGAATCTATCTTGACAGTTATTCGTGTCTGTTGGCCAGATCAACCACTTTTTCCAATCAGTATGTGTTCTATTTTGGTGTAAAATATGAGACACGTCTATCTCCACATCAGTAGTGCTGTCACTATCAGGTATGGGTTTCGGAGTAGACGGTGTATTTAAGTCTTTTATCTTAGCTAGGCCAAGACAAGTAGTTTGTTGAATTGTATCATTCAAGAATATCATTTGTTCCGGGATCATGCAGGCCCTAAATAGTGCTTCTAGGCCCTGTACTTGCCAATCTTTGGAACCCCAGATTGTTTTTGTTTCAATTGTGTTTTTCCAAAATTCAAAACCTAATGTAGACATTTTGTCATAAAATGTTTCTGAATAAATCAATTTAGTATTTGTCAACATTGTTTTCATTCCTGTTCTATTTAACATTTTAAAATAAAACGTTCGTGGATCACTGTTATTAAACCCTGAGAAGTATTGGAATTTCTCAAAAAATGTTTTCGAACTGCCTTTTGGTGGAGTTGGACAGTGTTCCCACTGGTTATAAGATAAAACATTTCTAGGCTGAGCAGTTTTATGCAAATAGTGATCACCATAATGGTTGTAGCAGTATAGCTCTTCATAATTGGATGAACCCTGTAAGTAATCATGTTCTGTAAATTTGGCTGACATTACTAAATCTGACATCATATTATTTCAAAGTCCCAGTCATCAGAGAAGGTCCTAGGTGTCACAAAGTCACTTAATGAAATCTTGAGCTGGTGGAGATACTTCAAGAGCTCGACCGGGCCAAAAATGTCATAATCAGTTCTGTCCCATGCTGCCCCACCAGGTATTGGATTGGCTGTGATTTTCACTGATGACAGTTCTCTTTTCTCGATGTGAGAGGATGTGTGAGGCTTTAGGACCAAGTTGATGTTCTGACTTGCTGTGTCCATTGTACTATATTTCCCTTCAATGAATTTTCCCAAACATAGAACCAAGATGAGCCAAAGCAGGAGGAAAAGTACACCTAACACAATCCAAAATTCAATCCATGGTGAAATTAGATATGTTTCTTTTAGTTGGTGAAAAAGTTCAATTACTTTGTTTTTAAAAGTTTTTGTTTTAGGCGTTCTTCATGCTCGCTTGGATCTTCAGAGAAATCGTCAAAATTGATGAAGTAGCCTGATGCAGTTCTGTCAATTGTAGGAATTGCTTCCGGATTTTCATTTGCTTTTGCATTTTTATTTGTCTCATTTGTATAGTCCGAGGCTACATCGTTGTAGACAGGTGTTTCGTGATGAACTGTAGTTATTTGGGTTTCAAGAGGCACTAATTCCATGGCATTATTGCATAGTCCTTTTTTATGCACTGTAGGTTTATCAAATGTGATTAGTCTCTCAGTTTGAACCTCTTGGATTGTAGCAAATTTTGGTATTCTGCTATTTCTTGGGAGTCCACTTGGCCTACTACTTATTATCGGCCACATGATTGTGGTTTTACCAGGTCGATGGATACAACTCGGTTCTCCTTTTTACCAGCAAGTGGCGGTAGTACGACTGATCTTGTTCCGTTGATAGCTAAGACAGGTACTGCTTTTCTGTAAGAAGGCCCAAATTCCTTCTTTACCGCGATCTTCTCTCTGACCAGATCCCCAATCTTTGGAATCCAGACAGGTCTTGCTGGGACAGGTGGTTTTTCTTCAGTGGCTGTCGACTGTTGTTTCAACTCTATGTTACTCAGGTTTTTTCTTGTTTCATTTAAATCCTGTAAAACAGCCAAACGATCTTTGATGTCAAAAGGTTTTTTCTTCTACCAATGAAGTGTGACTATCAAGGTCCTGAATATGCATTCTAGTTCCGAACAATAGTTTGTATGGAATGAGACCTTTTAGAGAGTTTCTTGGCAGATTGTTAAGACTACGTTGGACACTTGTTAAATGTTTGACCCACCCATCACCCGAACCTAATACCCTCGCCGTTATAGATTGCTTCATGTCCCGTTTTTTTTCTTTCCACAACCACATTTCCCTTAGGATGGAAGGGAGAAGAGTACCGCAATGCGATGCCCATACTGTTCATGGCCTCTTTGTAAGCTCGAGAGCTAAACGCAGGACCCTGATCAGAATTTAGCATGCCAATTGCGTATGTGCAGATAAAGACTCGCAAATCTTTTATAACAGTTCTGGCGTCAGCCGAGTGCTGGAGCCACATCCAAATGAATCTCGTGCAGGAATCCACTGCGACCATGATATATTTATAGTTGCCATCCCTTTGTAAGGGACCACAGTGGTTCAGGTAAACACATGCTAATGGTTTATCTGAGATTAGAAGGGGTGTCTGTGCTGGTCTTTTTACTGTTGATACTTTTATTCTTTGGCATTTTTTCGCATTCTAGAACATAGTTCTTAGTTTGCTTCCTAATACCCGGCCACCAATATCTCTGTTTTAATAATGATGTTGTGGCGGCAATACCAGCATGTGCAGATGCTAACCCTTCGTGTGCCGCTGAAATTAGTCCTAATCTGTGTTCCATGTTTGGAATTGCTCTATCCCCCACTCCAGGCATTCGAGCAAATGGAACATTGTTTGCATCAGTTATGTACGAGTACTTTACTGGAAAGCCTTTCAGGAGTGTCTGTCATCTTTTACTGACGCACTGACAGCTTGTAGTATGTCGCTGTCCATTTTTGTTTTTGACCAGGTGATTGCAGCTACGGAAGCCGTTTGCACAGCTGCCTTCGCTGCTTCATCAGCCAATGAATTCCCTGCAACGTGAACGCCATCATGTTGATGACTCAGTGTATGTATCACGTGAGTCTTTTGTAGTTCTTTCTGTAAAAGAACTATTTGTTCCCAAAGCATTTTATGCTTGATTGTGCCACCTTTTGCATCTTTGAAGCCATTTTGAACCCAGTTCTGCAAGTATTCATTATAAGACTGAACGCAGTAATGTGAATCGCACACTATTAGTGTGGGGAATACGCGATCGGTATTTTCAGGCGCCATCTTAAATGCTAGTAATTCAGCTCGCTGAGCTGTACAATCTCCTAGAGATTGAGTTTTAGTGACCATTGGTCTAAATTTCCCTTCATGCCATCGACCTTTAACAATTGCGCATGCAGCACTATATGCTTGTTTACCCCCAACTGTGGGTTGTGCTGATCTGTCTGTATATATTATACAAACGTAATGTTCTAGAGGCAGGATTTCAGCTGGCAGAGGACATTCATATTCATATTGGAGAAATTCTTGTGTTTTTAAATTAGGATCAAATTCGTATTCTACGTCTGTTGCAGCAAGAGAATTAACCCATTGTATCCATCTTGGATGTAATGCTTTAGCACTTGGAATGCTTGCTTTTGTTACTGCTTCTAAGGCAGGTACTGGTGTAACGATTATTATTCGTTTACCTTGTGCAAGGGCTCTTTCTTTTGCTACAGCAGTTTGAACCGCAATCAGAATTTTTTCTGTAGAGCTGAATTTCATTTCAGCTTGAGTGTACAAATGTGATTTGTAAGCTATAGGTACCGTTTCTCCCTCAGTAGAGGTCAGGTATGTGAATCCGTATCTTCCTGGGATGACTCGGATTACGAGATTGCGTGTATTTTCGCGAGTTTGTAATTTTGTTTTACTTAACATGTCTGTTTGCAATGATCTCAAAATCTCTGTGTGTTTCTGAGTCCAATTGGTTTGTTTAAAATCTGGTCTTATTAATTCATAGAGAGGTTTAATCCTCTCAGCATAATTTAGAATGTATGTTCTTCCGAAATTCAGGAAACCTAGTAGTGATTGTAAATTCTTCAGCGTTTTTGGTGCTTGGAATACAGCACATTTCTCTAAGAAATTGTCTGCCAGGCTTTTGCCTTCACTTGATAATTCATATCCTAAAAATAGGACTGTAAGATGGGCAATTCGTGACTTTTTAAAGTTGAATTTGTAACCCTCTGACGCGAAACCAAGTATTATGGTGTTCACCCTTTTTAAGTGAGTCTCCAGGTCATCATCTGTGAGATAGATGTCATCGACATATGATAATGCTTCATCATCATATATTTGTAGTAACTCTGTTACCCTTGCTGAGAATAATCCTGGGCTATTCTTGAATCCCTGTGGGAGTCGGAAAAATACATTTTGCGATCCAAATATTGAGAAAGCGGTCAAATACCTGCTTTCAGGTGCAATGTTTTGACAAAAGAATCCATTAGAGATGTCTAATGTTGTTTTATATTTTTTGTGCACAATGTTATTCATTAGTGCTGCACTATGTGAGTTTTGTACTGCAAATGTTTTACAACGGGAGTTAAGGTGTCTGTAGTCCAAAACTAGACAATATGAATCGTCTGGCTTGGAGACAGGAAACAAAGGATTGTTCATTTGAGAGGTGCATGTTTCGATCACCCCTTGGTATTCAAGTTGATCTAAGATCTCCCTGACTTGTTTTTTAGCTTCTTGATTAACTGGATACTGCCTTTGTGCAGTGGGCTGATTTTTTAACTGGATCTTGTGGTGAGGTGAGTCCTCATCCCATCCTACATAATTTTTGTATAAAGCAGGAGCTTGAGCTGCCCATTTTCTTGCCATTGTGTATTTTTTATGAATCGGGATGCGATTCGAGAAGGCAGGCATAATCATTTCTTCGCCATGAGGGCACTCCATGACAAACTCTGGTGGCCAGTCTTTCTCCGCTAACAGAATGTCATAGCCTTTTGAGAGTTTTTCCCAAAAGAGACCTTTTATTTTTCTAGTTTTATCTCTCTCTATACGTAATGTTATTTCATATAGTTTATGGGGCACACTAACTCGTGTGTCTGCAGTTTCCACCTGAATGTACTCATTCGTGCCACTGTCTCCAGAAGATTCATCAGGATCTTGCGAGCTATGCTCACTTCTGCTGCGCTGTCTAGCATTGTCTGTGCCCACTCTCCGTTTTTCAGCTGTGTCCCCAGAATTCTCGGCATGTTTAATCTTAATACTTGCTACCTTCTTTCTGGGAAATTGTAATTTTTTACTTTGATGAGCAGGTTCCTTGTCTTTGGACTTGGCGTGCTCTTCTCTGTGTTCTGACCGTCCTCTTCTTTCCAATTTCTGTGAGGAAGATCGAGAAAGATTGAGTAAGAAGGATCGAGAGGGACGTGTATCAACATCTTGATATCTGTCTGGTTTTCTTATTTTAGCCCTATTTCTAAGGCTATATCTTTTTTCAGAGGGCTCCCTTTGGGGAGACTTGTCTTCTCCGCCTGGAGATCTCTCTCTACGCTGAGGAGACCTTCCTCTGTACTGGAAACGTTTTTCCCTGGGAATGGTTTGTTTATTACCTTCCCAACTCTTTTTTGGAGTTTTAAAATTATTTTTAATAAATGTTTTTTCTGGATTTTCAGTTAGTTGGGGTTTTACCGGTTTCCCACCCAAACTATCTCTTCTTAGCTCTTAATAGGATTTTTCTATGATTCTGGCGAGTTCAAATGGTTGTTCTGCTATATCTGTTTCCTTCAATTTCTGGCGGATCGCCACAGATGCTGCTTCACCTTTTATGTTGGCTAATAATATAGCCGAGACCAGCTTGAAGTCTTTCAGTAATTTCATACCCAGAGTTAAAGCAGGTTCTGCACCGTATACATTTTGAATCTGTCTTAGTACATCTGGTATCACCGCCATGGACGGGACACCATGTGTTTTTGTGTAGATGGAAGCAAAGACTGTGCCCCAAGTGTCACAGTCCTCCACATGTGGTGCGATCCCCATCGGGAGGCAGATAGTAAGAATTCTGTGTTTCTCAGTAGGAGTAGTATCTGGAAATACTGCCTCTATTTGAGTAATTTTCTGTGCTAACCAGAATGTAATTTGTTCTTGTTTTATGGGTACTTTACCAAGACATGATTGTATGTTCTGTGGTGTGATTTTGTTTATGTTCCCCTGGTGAGGGGTCTGCTGTGGAATGTTAATTGTCGGTTGGACTATTGAAATCCGCATGACATATTGGACTAATTGTCTATGTATTTTAATTAATAGTTTTAGCTGAGCTAAAAGTTCAGGAACTGACATTTTATCAATGTCTGGATGTGGTGTGTAGCTGGCTAGAACCGGCCACGTTGCTCCTGGTCTACCTAGTGGACCGAGCCTGGTGATGTGATCATTATGTTTTAGGGCGCCTTTAAACCAGAGCAGGTGCTCTTGGTATTTTAGTGGGATTTCAACCTCCTCGAAAGGAGTGTATTCATCCAGAGGTTCCTCTATTTTGTAATAGTGGAAGTCTTTTGTCACAGCATGTGCTGCTGGAAAATGTATCCATGAATAGACTACCTCAGTCTGCCGATATTCATGTGCCTCTATCACGAATATGACTGTACCACCTCGTGCTGTCAGTCCATTTTCTATAAGTTTTAGAGTTATAGTTCTTCTTACATTGACCGGAATGATTATTGCATCCGGGTCAGTTTCTTGGAGACTTGTATCTTCCTCTAAGAGTGGAGCTGCTATTCTTGCTCGCTCCCTCTCTTCGTCACTTTCTGCCATTTAACTGAGTGAAAGTTTTCTGTTGCAGATCGAGTTTCAAGGAAACAAAGATTAGGTGCACAATATTTTGCAACACTGTATCCTTCAACGTTGATCAAACCAAAAACTAATACATAGTATTCTCATCCTACTAAGTTCCGGCGGATATATTAACCTTTCACCCACTCCAGACGTCTATTGGAGTTTTTATGGGGAAAGGGTTCTGTGTGAAATAGCAAGACTGAGTTACTCTAGTGTCTTGCGTTAGATTATCGCCTTACCAAACGTTGGGTGCCATGTAGTGTAGTTCCTACTTTCCCAATATGCTCTGCGCATTGGAATAACATAAACAGCAGTGTAGACGTAGGACTTAGGTCATCTAGGTCTCTACTGACTATGTTAAACTTAATTTAGGTTTGCGCCAGCTAGCTCAGAGATCACTGGAAACTTTCTTGAATGAATAGGGAGGGACAAGCTCCCTTGGCTCAGACAAGAAGGGATTCAGGGGCAGATGTATCAAGATACCATTTTGCACTTCTCAAATAGCGATTGTTAAGGAATCGCTATTTGAGAAGTGCAAAATGGTATGTATGTAGAATTTCGCTATTTATTAGCGATTCCTTAGAATTCCTTAATTGCGATTAGCAAATTGCTAATCGCAATTAAGGAATAATTTCCCATTCATTTCTATGGGCCAGGAGGCCCATAGGAATGAATGTAAAATTATACTCAATTTGCGATTAGCAATTAGCTAATCGCAAATTGAGAATAATTTCAAGGGTGCAAGGGTGTCTTAAGGACACCCTGCTGCACCCCTGAATTTGATATGTGTACGCATATGGCGCACATACATGCCCTAAGGGCATGTATGAGCGTCATATGGCACCTTTAGAATTTAAAAAAAGTGCTTTTTGAAAAGAATTCGCAAGTTACCACCAACTACAAGTTGATGGTAATTTGCGAATTCTTAGTCAAAAATCGCAACACTGAAATGCTTGATACATTTCAAATATTAAATCGCAATTTGCCTTTTCTTAAAAGACTCGCAATGTTAAGGAATCGCTAAATTAGCGATTCCTTAATATTGCGAGGCTTTTTGAATTATACATTCCAAATCCCGTTTTTTCTTGTAGCAAACGCTGCTATTTTCCGAATCGCAGCGTTTGCGACAAAAAAAACGGATGATACATCTGCCCCTCAGTTTCCGACAACTGCATAAACATGACAACTTTGCTCCCTCAGAATAAGAGCGTATCTCTAGAGTTGTGTGAAAACAATAGACAGCTATTTCACACAGTCAGCAGTGCATACTTAGTTTCACCAGAGTGCAGAGAAATAGAGAGACGGGCGTTTTCAATAAAAAGGTGTTATTTATTGAGCAGTCTTCTTTCTCATGCAAGAGAAATGAATTGCCACAATTGCAATACTTAAAGTAAAGTAAAGTACGAACAGTAAAAGTAGTATTACGAAATAATACTGTAAAAGCATTTATATGGTTTCTTAGCCATATGATACTTTAAAATGGATAAAATATATACATACATAAATACATTGACTAACGTACTCAACTGGTGTTTCTAACTAAGCCTACCCCGGTGTACCTGACCTAAGCCTAATAAGTGGGAAGGGATGAGTAAGTAGCAGTTTTAAGTTAAGTTGGTCAAGGTTATTTTGCCAAGAATCTGCATCAAGAATTCTCTTAAGGGTTTAGTCAGCTCCGTACCTTGGTAATAGAATGTGGGAGGTCTGGTATCTCTTTTCCTCAGGACTCGATATTCCAGCAACCAGCAAGGGTAGGCTGGAAACACCGGAGCTGGATTTTCTCGGCTGGAGAAAAAGACAGCGTCTCTCTCAGTACGTCAAACAGGAGGGGCGGCTTCCGTGGGCTTCTCGCATCAGCTGGGCTCTCGGGCAAGTAGATGGCCGCTCTGCTCTCAACCACTGTGTGTTTGCTTAAGGCAACTGTTGGTATTTTATACCTGGAAGGTGCCGGGTTTGACGTAAGGTTGGACATAAGACGTCACTAAGAACTAATAGTTCTTTCTGGACTTCAGGAGTTCTTGTTCAAATCAAAACAAAAGCAGGGGGAATTTCCCGGGCTGCTGGAGGTTTGGTTTGTTTAAAGAACGCGTTGTGCTTTCTAAGATTCGATAGGAGTAGCCGTGCTGTGCTTTGGACTGCATGGGCTATTACTGAATATGGATCTGATTCTTATGCCTTTATCAGGATATTATTGATTATAACCGCACAAGGGCATAAATCAGGAATATAGAATCAGGGTCCTAGATATAAACACAACAGTTTCTATAAAGAAACCTTGAAGGATGTACACAAATGACCCCTAGCTGAATTAGAATTTTGTCTACTTTTCCAAAATGTATAGCTTTCCAGGATCCATTATTATTTCATACCCATTTCTACCATTAACTGGAAGGAGGTTGAAAGCACAAAAAATAGCAAAATAGGCAATGTCCCAGAAAAATGCCAAAACAGTGTAAAAATGTTTGGTTTTCTGACAAAAGTCTGCTTTTCCCTGAACGCTGGGAAGGTGGTGATTTCAGCACCACAACCCCTTTTTTCGTACCACTTGCAGAGGAAAAAACAGACGCTTTCATCTGTAGCTCTTTTTCCGCATTTTTCCCCAAAAAACCAAAATGCCGCTGTATTTTGGCTAATTTCTGGGTCCCCTCCAGGGGAATCAAAAATTTGCTAACATTCGTGCCAAGAATTTTCAATTCTATTAAGGACACGGAGGCGAGGATTATGCTTCTCATTCTTTTACTGTAACTCACAGCAGCCAATGAAAATACGTATTTTTCATTACAAAACAGTAAACAAACTACATATCCCATCATGACATGTACTTAGGCACGCCCCCTTAGTCCATAAGAGCTCCTTGCGTGCAGCCATCTTCCTCTTTCTTTGTGGCGAACAAGTCCAAAACAACTTGAAAACTTCACAACTCCTCCAATGTGGAAGAAATAACAAAACGTCTCAGGATGCATTTCCTGGCAATCTTCTACGGTCAGTCTCCTTTTTTGTCTGATCCTGAAATAAAGGAAATGAAACTGTAACCACCGAAAACAACTGGGTGGGCAAGCAGGTATACACATAACCTTGCCGGGTGGGATAATCCTCGCCTCCGTGTCCTTAATAGAATTAAAAATTCTTGGCACGAATGTTAGCAAATTTTTGATTCTATTACAGGACCGGAGGCTTCAGATTATGCTAGTTTAACGCTTATTGAAAACAACAGAGGTAATATCTCCCACCGGCTTATAGTAATATGTCTTAAAAGTGGACTCTGAGGACCAAACAGCACTATGCATAATGTCCTGGATGCTGTAACCCAACATGTATGACTTTGAGGCCATAGCGCCTCTAACAGAATGAGCACCAAATATGGTAATGTCAACGCCTGCTTCTTTCATGATATAACGAAGCCATCTGGCAATGGTGGCAGCCGCCAGCTCTCGAAAAGGTTTTTGCAAAGCAACTAACAATTGTGAACAGCCCTGAGGCCTAATGGCCTTTGTGCATTCCTCATACGTCTTTAAACATTGAACTACACACAACTTTTCATTATCATGAAATGCATTGTAATTAATATGATGTGACATTGTCTTTGTGCGTCCTGTAATCGTAAAGGAAACTCCTTCCGGAGTAAATACTCTACCTGTTACGTCGAGAGCTCGTACGTCCGACGAACGCCTACATGCTGAGAGGCAAAGTAACATGGCCAACTTGGCCGATAGTTGCTTCCTGGTTAACAGTGAATTGACTGGCCATCTGTTGAATAGGGCCAGAACTAACGACACGCCCCACAAACCTATGTACTTGGGTTTTGGGGGATTGGACACTCTAATGCCTTTGAGCAACTTGCAAACTACCGGATGCATGCCAACCGGTTTCCCGTCTACTTGTGCATGCCCCGCTGATATGGCGGACCGGAAGTTATTCACCGATCTATAGGCCAAACCGTCCGCTGCCTTGTCCGATAGGAAGTTCTGCCCCCACGGGATCCAGTTGTCGTTCCACGCACCAATCCACCCAGTTTTTCCAGGCTGAGGAGTACCGTTTCCTTGTGGATGGTGCCCAAGCCTGCCTGATAATTCGGAAGTCCTGCTCGAAACACCTGGCAACTGCCACTGCTCCCTGAAAGCCTCCAGGCCATCAGCTGCAGTCTGCCTTCCATTATCAATGGATGTCGCTCTTGATGAGGGCCCTGCAATAGCAGGTCCGACTCCGGCAGAAGTCTGGGTAGATCGCAACTCCATTGTAATAACTTGGGAAACCACGACTGGGACGTCCACCACGGCGTTACCATGACTATCTCCGCCCTTTGTGTGATCACCTGTGACATTACTCTGGGTATCAACATGAAGGGGGGAAAGGCATACTGAATTTCCTTCGACCAGTCCTGGAGAAATGCATCGGTCGCCTTTGCCAAAGGGTCCAGCCACCAACTGAAGAACTGAGGTATTTGATAGGTCAGTCTGGAGGCGAAGAGATCCGTCTGGAATGGACCCCAAATCTTCTGTAGCCATTGAAAGACCTCCGGGAGCAACTTACAGTCGCTGTAGTCCCTGAGGTATCTCGAATTCCAATCTGCCACTTCATTGGCTTGGCCCGGCAGATATTCCGCTATTATGGATATTTGATTCGCCAGGCAATAGTGCCAAAAATCTTTGGCTATCTGTACAAGTAGTGACGACCTTGTGCCGCCCAACTTGTTGATGTACCTCACTGCTGACACATTGTCCATGCGAAGGAGGATACAACGAGAGGTCTGCCTCGGGGACAAAGTCCGTACGGCAAACGACCCTGCGAGTAGCTCCAAACAATTTATATGTAGTGCAAGCTCCTGTGGAGACCACCTGCCGCCTGTGGAAATGTCTCCGCAGCGCGCCCCCCAGCCCCAGCGGCTGGCGTCGGATTCGATTATGACCTCCGGCTGCGAGCCGAATATCGCCCGTTCCAGGCGTCTACATGGCCTAGCCACCATTGTAGTTCGGTCCCTACCTCCTGCGAGAGAGGGACGACGTCCGAATACGACAGTCCCTTCTGCAGGTGCCTGAACTTTAGCTGTTGCAGGGCCCTGTAGTGCAGAGGGCCCGGGAATATCGCTTGGACCGATGAGGCCAAAATTCCCACTACTCTGGCAATTGCTCTGAGAGTGACCGTCTGATTGCTCAGCAACTTCCAGATCTCCTTCTTTGGATCCTTCAGTTTCTCCTTTGGAAGGCACAGCTGTGCCGCCATTGAGTCTATCGTGAACCCCAGGAAATCTATTACCTGGGTGGGGACCATCACAGATTTCTTCGAATTGATGACAAACCCCAAGTTTTGAAGCAGCGTCGTCGTCTGTTCGAGATGCTGGTGAAGGATCCTCTGATCCTGTGCCATGATCAGGATGTCGTCCAGGTATATTATGAGACGAATCCCCCTCTCTCTGAGATAAGCCAAGACTGGCTTTATTATCTTGGTGAAACACCAAGGTGCTGAGGAGAGCCCGAAAGGCAGAGCCAAATATTCGTACCATCGGCCCTTCCACCTGAACTGGAGGTACCTGCGATGTGGAGGGAAGATTGGGACGGAGAGATAGGGGTCTTTGAGGTCCAATCGGACCGTCCAGTCACTTTCCTGCAGTAAGTCTGTCAAGAGATGGATGCCCTCCATCTTGAAATGATTGTAAGTGATAAACTGATTGAATTCCCTGAGATTCAGAACCAACCTGTGTCCGCCTCCTTTCTTCTGAACAATGAATATATTGCTGCAAAAGCCGTGAGGCCCCTGATCGGCCGGTGCTATCGAGTGCTTTTGCAGCAATACCTCGACCTCCTCTTCTATAAAACTGAGATCTAGTTGGGAAAAATGGAGACTTGCAGGGAAACCTGACTGAACAGGATGAGAATAAAACTCCAAGTGAAAGCCCTGTACTGTCTGTAACACCCAGGCGTCCTGTGTAAGCTCTTGCCACTTGCGGAGGCAGTCGTCGCGTCCGACCCCCCAAAGGAAGAAGAGAAAGATCTGCAACTCTCAACTGTGCTCTGCTGGCTTTTGAAGTTTCCTCTATTGTTGTTCGACTGGAATCGATTCCTGTTGAACCTCCTGCGCGAGGGATAGAAGGTCCCTCCTCTGGTTGAATCATAGTCGCTCCTGCCACGACCATAGTCTCCTCTCTGGGAGCCTTGGGGACCTCCACGGCCCGACAAGCGACCCCCGCCTCGTCCGGCCCTGTTAAAAACACCCTGGCTCAGGGCTCTTTTGATGCCTGACTGCGCCTTGTCCAGCGCCGTGAAAGTTCTGACGTATTTCGAAACGTCCTTTACAAACTTATCCCTGAAGAGCTGACCTGCTGCTAGGGGTCCCGGTTCCGCGTCTGCCAATTCGGTTAGATTGACGTCCATTTTAATCAGGAGAGATTTGCGCCGTTCCGCAGATATGGCGCAATTCGCATTGCCAATCAGGCATATGGCCCGCTGGGTCCATCCTGCCAGTACTTCTGGGTCCACGGGTGTAGAGGATTCCTTGGCCGCTAGAGCCATTTCTAGGATCTTGGCCAAAGGGCCTACTGCATCCAACATCTTGTCTTGGCAACCCCTCCATGCCCGATCAAGACTACGCTTGGGGTCCTTTGAAAATTTTTTGAGAAAGGTCAAGAGACTACCGTCTATCTCCGGCGTTTCCGCCACCTTGTTCGGGAGATCTGGCCGAGGGCGCTCGGACCTGAGGCGATTACGCACCTCCCTCGGGAAACTTTTACGAATGTTCTCATAGAGATAAGCCGTGACCGCGGCTGGGGGCACCTAGTCCGAGGACCTGGGGTGCATGATATCCGACTGGTCGAAAGTGAATGGGGTATTTACAGGTGTCACCCCAGCAGGCTGTGACGTCTTCGCTTTCTTTGAAGAAGGCTCCTCCGAGGTGTCTGTGTCCGTGTTAGTGGTGTTTGTGTCCGTATCCGTGTCCGGATAGGATTTGCGCTTGGCTTTAGCCTTGCCTTCGGAGTAAGAATGATCCACTGCCCCTCCGGCGGGCAACGTGGATAAGGCTTGCGCATGTGGCCATTTAGCAGAGTCAGCTGCTAACTGACTTGATGTAGATGCCTCTACCTTCTTCTTTTGCAGCTTGTCGTAGCCGTGCCTCTTGGCAAAGTCCTACCATTGCTTCCTGATAGGGCGTAGGGCTGCGGCTAGGGCTTGTTGGACAGTTTGTGGGACCGTAGTCTCCATAGCCCTATTCACCGAGGACTGGACAGAAGCGTCCAAAGCATTCACCAAATTGCCCTCTAAGACAGCTTCCTGCTGTCCCTCATAAGTCTCCTCCTCAGCATACTCCTCATAGTACTGCTCTCCCTCGGACATAGTCAGGGGTGGCTTATTACTCCCACTCTAGGAAAACTGTATCACTGCTGTTGAAAATACCTTCTAGGCCACAAGGAGGGTAAAGGGGGGGGGGGGGTCAGCCCACTTTGCACACTTTATGAAATAACGTTGAACCACCTCAGCAAAGCTGTAATCACACGGGCCAGTGACCCAGGCCAATGTAAGAATATAAAGAGTGTGTGCTCACTCTGTCCAGGCCTTTATTTTACAACCTTTACAGGCGATCTATGAGCAGAGCAACCACCGATGTGTAAAGCATGCCAAATACTCGTGGAATGTCCTTTGGAATTCGCGCCGTAGCGTGCTGCCCAAACGCGACTGAATTCCTACCGAAAACCAGCCAAAATTCAGCGCGTTGGGGAGCACGCTCCGGCCGAGAGCCACCCGGTCCTCACAGCATCATCGGGCGATTAGGGAGAGCCCTGCGCTTGCGCGAGAGACGCGCTGAACAACAACAAAGGGGAAAGGTGCCCCGGGGATTGATAGGCTCCGAAATGTAAAGCCGGTGTCGGTCTGCCCCCGGTCAACGACCGGAACTAGTCACGCGCTCAGCGGAGCGTCTACGAGCCACTAGGAATGCCGGAAAAATGGGGATAAAGCGCTACTACGACGCGCACACCCACCAGTGCACAAATATCCCTGTCAGCTGAAAATCTTTGACAAAGGGTGAGTCTAGAGTCTAACAAACTCGCTAATCATTCATATAAACCCACTGTATTAAGCATCAAATATATATTACAACAACCCATGCCAAACAGCGGAGGGAAGGAGCAAAGTGCACTTATCTCTTGCTGTGAGTAGCAAAGAAAGAGGAAGATGGCTGCACGCAAGGAGCTCTTATGGACTAAGGGGGCGTGCCTAAGTACATGTCATGATGGGATATGTAGTTTGTTTACTGTTTTATAATGAAAAATACGTATTTTCTTTGGCTGCTGTGAGTTGCAGTAAAAGAATGAGAAGCATAATCTGAAGCCTCCTGTCCTGTAATAGAATCCACAAACCCTGGGTACCGTTAGGATCCCCATGATGTTGGAAAAAAAAGACGCAAATTTGGTGTGGATACCTTATGTGGTCAAAAAAGTTACAGGGGCCTAAGCTCAAACTAGCCCAAATAGCACAAAAAAAGGCTTAGCACAGGGGAGGAGCAGGGAGTTGTGGGGAGGCCTAGCAGCGAAGGGGTTAAACAACTAACAACCATGGACAAAGCAAACAGTACTAGCTTATTTTAAGTGTATGTCAGTTGCTGTGTAATGTATCAGGATGTAATAACAGACGAGAGAGGCACCAAAATACCCGTCGGGTGACACACCATTGGAAATCACAGAGCATAGGTTCAGTGTTTACGTCAAGGGAATTACATAGGCTACGCCCCTTTTAGAAGCCCCTCCACCCTTTCCATCCCACTCAAAGCCCCGATTGCAGGACACATCTTCAAAAATGTTGGACGGCTGGTTCGCTAGACGTGGTCCTCTAGCCGCGCTGAAACAACTTTTAGCTGCTGCTGAGCATGTCCCGAGACGTTCTGTTTAAAACATCCAGGAAATGTGCCATGGATAGGTAGGGGGTTTCCCTTAGTCTGTTCTTGGTGATCAGTGTCTCTTCCTTAACGCACGCGCAATGTCCGGCTCTGGTACATTGCGCATGCGGCTATAAGCGTGTCCCTTGTGCGGAGCATGAGCACTGATCGGACCACAGGTTCTTATCCGGGTAAGGTCTGGAGAGAGCTGTGTTTAGGGGGTCTGAGACCCAGCGACCTCCTGCTACGTTGTGACAGCAGGGACACGTGACACTGTAAACTTTGCAGATAGTCACGCTCAGGAGAAAGATGTTACAGCAACCGACAGAGAAGGTAAGTTGAATCATGAAAATAAGATATTGAAGATTTGCAGTAAATATAGCCGACCATAAATGTTGGGAATTCGACATGAGAACTACGCCATGGATCCGTTTTCCCCACCTCTGTTCATATGTTACTGTTTATTAACCTACTGTGTGTAACCTACTGTGTGTGCGTTTTCTCATCCCACGTTGCTGAAACTCAGGCTAAAATCATGTTGCTTAGGCGACTAAGGTTAAATTCTGGATGGTGATGTCATCTGGATAAAAGTGTCATGTCCAGATGGACTCTACCGTAACATTGGCATTTTGTAGATTTGGCGGTTCCTAGTTTTGACCCCATCTTCCACTCATCCAGTAAATAGAGAGTGGTAAACAAGCATTTGCAATACAATAGGTCTCGCATTTGCAAGAGTTTAGCTATTGGCGTTGTAAATGACTGCATTTTATTTATGTTTTTAAAACATCACATAAATAAAAGGCATTGTCATTTACAATGCCAATAGCTCAAACTCTCACAAATGCGAGACCTATTGCATTTCAAATGCTTGTTATCACTGCTACTATTATTCATTAATACAAGACGCTGAAAGACATGAAAAGCTATCACTAGGCCGGATCTGAAGATTAATTGACTATTTCTTTATTTTAGGAAGTCTCAACCGTTAGGACCTCGAACACCGCTTCTAAGCTACAAAGTAAACATACATACCAGCATTGACGATATATTTTCTGTCATTTCAACTGTATAATTAATTATTTCATAACTTTGTTTGTGTTTGTTAGTTTAGTCCTAAATTTGCTGTTGTATTTTAATTTAAAAGTGTTCGTTTTAAACAAGCAGTGCACATGTATTAATCGAACAGTTTTAACACAAGGCGTCTACTTAGAAGTAACATGTCAGTAAGAAGTGGGAAATTGTTACATTATTTGTATCATAGAAAGTGCATATGTTTCAAATCTCTTTTACAACTGCAGCATTGAAATGAGTTCAAGATTTTGAACAAATAAACCAAAGAGGGGCGCAACCAAAGAATCCAGTATGGACTGTGTGGGCTTCATCTCAACCTGTTGAAAAACAAGCATTTACAATGCAATGGTCTCGGCATTCTTAAAGTTAGAGCTATTAGCATTGCTCATGACATTATTTTTATTTATGTTTTTGTTTTTAAAACATAAATAAATGGCATTGTCATTTATAATGCCAATAGCAGGGCAGGAGAGCAAGCACAACCAACGAGGGGGCGGGGGCAAGGGCAGGAGAGCAAGCACAAGCAACGAGGGGGCAGGGGTAGGAGAGCAAGCACAAGCAACGAGGGAGCAGGGGCAAGAGAGCAAGCACAAGCAACGAGGGGGCAGGGGCAGGAGAGCAAGCACAAGCAACGAGGGGGCAGAAGAGCAAGCACAACAAACAAGGCGGCAGGGTCAGGAGAGCAAGCACAACTAGCAAGGGGTGGCAGGAGAGCAAGCACAACGAACGAGGGGGCAGGAGAGCAAGCACACGCAACGAGGGGGCAGGGGCAGGAGAGAAAGCACAACAAACGAGGGGGCAGGAGAGCAAGCACAAGCAACGATGGGGGGCAGGAGAGCAAGCACAAGCAACGAGGGGGCAGGGGCAGGAGAGCAAGCACAACGAACGAGGGGGCAGGAGAGCAAGCACAACGAACAAGGGGGCAGGGGCAGGAGAGCAAGCACAAGCAACGAGGGGGCAGGAGAGCAAGCACAACGAACGAGGGGGCAGGGGCAGGTGAGCAAGCTCAACCAGCGAGGGGGGGGGGGGGCAGGAGAGCAAGCACAACGAACGAGGGGGCAGGGGCTGGAGAGCACACACCGGTTCCATGCCTCTGTGCCCCAGCTTGTACATCAGTGGCATTGCACGCCTGAACAAGACTGGTAGCTGCAGTAGTGTCCCCCTGCTTTCAAATGGTAGGCGCCAGGCTCGTGTGACATGTTGCTGCAGTGCATTTTGGCCTTGGCTATGACTGCCCTGGTGGGGTATGCCCCCTCAAGGGGAGACTGCATCTGCATAGCACTGTTGGGGGAGCTAATGCTGTGCATACTTCACCTTTCCTAGTTCTGCGATCATCGCCTAAGACTTGTGCAGAGCATACCTGTTGGTTTGCGCTGCTTCTGGCTGTTTTTGCCCAGTTACTGAGGGAAATGTGGGGCCGGACATGCCCGGCAGCTGCTGCCTCTGGAGGGAGCGGGGCTCTCCTCCTCCACACGTGTCCCAGCTGCTCCAGACCGGGCTCAGTCACCGGAGCTCCTTCCGGTGTCTCCCTCGCCCTGTGACGAGGCCTGCTGCAATGTCCTGGGCGAGGCCTGTGCCTGCCCCGGACAGGGAACGCTGCCAGTCGGTGCTGCTGACCGAGCCACAGCGAGTGAGTGCCCATGGCCCTGGCGATGGGCTGGTGCACGTGAGGGGCTCCTGGGCATGGATGCTGCAGCGTCTGAGCAGCCCGGAGGGCCTTCAGTGCACCCTTCATGTGCTGCTGTGGCCTGACTCATGGAGCGGCGTGGACTGGGTGAGGGTCTGCCCGTGTGAGGGCCCCTCGGCAGTGATGGGACTGCAGGGCTGTAGGGATGATGCATCCATTCTATGAGCCAGACGAAGATCCATTTTACTGTGAGTTTTAGTATTGACTGCAGGGGCCTACCTCCTGCAGGTCTGTCCTCAGACATCACACCGCTGGAGAAGACTGGGAGGCTGGGTGCGCAGAGAAGGAATGCGGGCGTGAACTAGAGGGAAACGGTACATTAAAAGTAAATATCGCACGAGGTGACAAAGATTCTTGAAAGTATGGATAACAAGCTACCTGCGCAGCCAGCAAAGCGAAAGGGCAGGGCCTGCGGCTTTGAAGTGCAGCAGCCAGCCCGCCTTGGTGTTCCCAGCCAGCCACCCAGGCTCACCGGCGGTCTCTGTCACCACGAGGCCTCCTGGGGGAAAGCGGGCTGTGCTTACCTCGCCTCAGCAGCTTTCACCCTCCGCCGGTAGTGCTCGGAAGAAATGCCTCGGAAAAAGCATAGTCTTTTTTCGTATTCGGGGGCGTGGTTTTCGTTCTCTCCTCTTCCCATTGGCTGGAAGGTAAAATTCCAGCAAATGGGAAGAGGAGAGAAAGAAAACAAGAAAGAAGCGATAAAAGACGCCCCCCGAATCGGAAAAAGGCGGGGCTTGAACAGAGGGACGCCCCTCTCCTCCAATGGCTGGCCTCCGTTTAGGAAGCCAGCCAATGGAGAACAGGGGCGGGTTCAAGCCCCACTCTAGAAAACATTAAATCTCTGACCGAGACTGCACAAGCGCAGCCTACGGTCCTCGACCTAAAAAGTCTTGCTTCAGCACCTAGGCTTGGCTGCAACGCCATCTAAATGCTACTATTTCCCGGATTTTTGGCAAAACAAAGGTTCTTTGAATTAAATTCACTGAGAGTCACAATAGCTACAATTGTTCCATTCAAAATAAATAATTAAAATCAAGGCCAGAAGACAGAAAACATGACTAACTATTAATTGGGTTGGGATTTGTGTAAATCTAGACTGAATTATCGACCTGCCTGTACCTGAAAACTCTTATCATTAAAATCCTCAATTCTTACCTGAAAGGGTATATAATTCCTCTTATCTGTTGCCATCTCCTTTCTCTATGTTGTGATAGAACTTTTAAGGTTTCGCAGGGCACCCGGATTGAACCAGAGACAACTTCAGCGAGTTGTGTTCCAGTCTGCAGTGGATAAAACCCATGTGATCACGGCAGGTAGCAGAGCACTTTTCATTCACTGGGAATTCCTCAGGCAGTTTGCACTTAGATCCAATACAAAAAGTTAAGTATTCCGCTCAGCACAGATGATCAAATTAGAATTAATTACAGCAGCAGTCGAGGCAGGGACACCGGTCTCTGCCTACAGCGAGCTCAGCTGTGAGGCAGGCCAGGCTGGAGCCTGCTGACTGATTAGAAGGGGGAGGGATAGCAGAGAAAATACACTAGAATGATAGGGAAACCAGCGCAGTGGTTGTGAAACGGGAACATCGCTGAATGTCCACAATCATTAAAACAAACAACTTAGCAGGAGCCAAGGTGGGGGAGGCAGCAGTAAAAAAGGCTGCAGTAACACAACTATGGCATTAAGAGGAGGTAGGAGGAAGAATGCTATATTTGAATGTAAGCAGCTAGGGCTCTGAAGCTAAACACAGGCACACAGTAACCAAGCAGGAAACCAAGAAAAAATAGTCCCCCCATAGAACAGATAAAGAGTCATGGTGGAATGAGACAGTGCTAAGCCCCTGCTCTGTAGGCGGAATAGAACAGAGAAAGGAGGGACAGACCACTAGCAAGCAGGGATTTTTGAAGGACACTGACATAGACAAATGAAAAGCAATGTGAAGAAAGGGGATGGACTTGATACCCACAGACCGATTACAGTAAACAAAATAGAACAACACCAATTAACACTTTCCAACAATGGTTACTATTTAATTGCATCACAGGGATTGAAATGAATCCAGTATATAGAATCCAGTGTATTTCATATTTAAACAATGTATAAAAAGGTGCACACAATGTGAGGTGACAAGTGCATAGCAGGGATACACTTGTCACCTCACATTGTGTGCACCTTTTTATAAATTGTTTAAATATGAAATACATTGGATTCTGTATACTTCATTCATTTCAATCTCTGTGATGCAATTAAATAAGAACCATTGTTGGAATGAATTAATCGGTGTGGTTATATTTTGTTTACTTTGATCATTTGCGGCTCCCTTATGCTTTACGAATGCTCTCCACTGTGACATTATATGTACCACATTGTACCCGGGTCCAGTGGTCTATCTGGTTACCCCATTATCACATAACTCACAGACCGATTACAGCGGATCTTGACGAGACAGCTGCGCTGCATAGCTTGACCTAATAAAAATTGAATTGTCCTGTCCAAGCTCCTACGTGGTGGGACAGAGAAGTACACGCACAGGCTGAACTCATGCCTACTTTTTGGACGGATAAGGATGTTTAGGAAAAAAAAACAAGGGATCTAATTTCTCTATGAGCTGGCATTAAAGTAATAGAAGATATAAGGAGGAGAAAAGTAACATAATGTCATTTGTGGTGCAAAAAAAGTGGGTCTCCCACTTGATTAATGTATTGGAATATGTGACTGGTGGTGTGACAAGGACGGCATCACACCTATATGTCTATAGTTTGGAGACATGAAGAGGGTTGGAATGAACTGATTTTGCCTCTGGACACAGCATCCCCTCCTCAAACAATAGATAAGTTTCCCACATCTTTATTACAATTAAGCCTGTGAGTGAACACTGCTTCGCTTGCAGAGTTTGCAGTTTTTCGCACTCCACGCAACTTGCGGAGTTCTGAAAAACTCCCTCCGGGAAGCAGCACGAGTGAGAAAAGTCCAAAGCCAGACCACTTCCCAGCGAGATTTCTCCATGTGGGAGTCGCGAATGGTCGCAACTGCTCACGTTAAGAAACCTTCTGTTCACGTTGAAGAAGCTGTCACTCGAGTAGAACTTCTACCTGAGCTGCAGAAAGAGCAGCACCCTCTTGCACTGGGCGAGATGCCGTTCGCGCTGATTTTACAGCGCAGGACAAACACCTGGCACTAAAAATCACTGCTAACGGCGTGAGGTAACCCACTCCGCCGCTCATAGAATACCACATATCTTGGCAGAGTTTTTTTGCCACTTCTCCGCGAACTCTGCCCAGGCTTGACTGCAATACAGTCAGTAGGCCCAGCTCCTATACAAAACTTTGGAAAGCCTTTCTAGGCAAAAGGCTTTGCTGTAGGAAATACTGAGTATGCAGCCCAAGGCACTACGAGTTCTCGGAATCTTTATGCAATGCCTTGGGATCAGTTTTCTTGAGCTACATCTGGGTTGTCCAACAGTAGTGCCACCATTTTAGTTATTCTTAGTGCTTAATTTTTTTTAAAGAAATATATGCCAGGGCCCTCATCAGGAGGCCACTGCAGCTTGCACCACCTATGCCCCTGCCAGCACTGCCAATCATAGTACCAACACAACTAACCATCACTCTCTTACAAGTGTGATAATCTAGACTATTCCAGCCACCCAAAGCTATAAGAATGGCTTGGGTGGCATGTATTAGTCTTTTTTAATGTATAATGAATTAATAAACAACTGTTGTGCTCATCTTTAAATTAGACTGGACTGACAGCGCCACCACGTGGCAGACTGTCATAAGTACCAGTGTTGACAATCCAGTGCCAGTGTCCAGCACTGGAAACCACTTGCTCAAAATAACCACTGGTTATTCTAAGCTTTAGTCTACATGGGATTCTGACATTGACGTGTTCGCAAAATAAGAAATATTACTGGTACTGGTACTGACAAGGATGCGTCTGACAGTTATTACCACCAAGCAATCTGGCTCAAATGAGAGGTGAATTGATGGTGCTATCCAGAAAGACTATTACATTGAAAGTGAAACGGCTCATCTGTCATTAAAATTCATTGACTTCTTGCCTGGAATAATGCAAACATGGATCACAAAAATCTCTGAGGTGAGTGTTTCAGCTTGTGTTGAACAAGGCAATGACCTCCCCTAAAATCTATGCATTTAAGCCTCACCAAACTTCCAAAAAGAGTGAGTTTAAGACAGAAGAGAAGGGAAAACAGAAGAACTACAAACCGCTCCAATTCCTGCAGCTTGGAGAAACCCGATGGATGGTTGCTGGCCACAGATTCTCGTCCTATTAACAAGCCAGAGTCCGAGTGTTTTAAATAAGAAGAGGTTGGCTAGACAATGCCCCAAAGACTGTTTTACCAAGTGGTTGATGAGTTATGTTTTTATTTATGCATGGGAGCCTGATATCCCAGTATGAAAGCCCATACATAATTTCCCTTTTAGTGGCAAAGTGTGAAGTCTCTAGTCACCTGTATTTAAGGAAATGTCATGGGTGCTCAACTGTAATGTTATTACAGTTGAGTTGATATATCAGAATGCCTGTTTATTTAAATATGACTGTGTTTAAAAAAAATATGAGTTGTATTAACCTGATCTCAATATCTTTTTTCAAAAAAATCTGCTTGTTGGTGTCTTTAATGTTGCAGCCCAGATTCTAATTTTATTCATCCTGTCTCTTTCATAAGAAAAAGCAACAACAAGCAAGTCATTTGTGGGAAGGGGGATGGGGTGACAATGCAGTATAAGGAATAAGGTACACTGTGATGTACAATATAGGGATATTGCAAGACACCTCAAAGTTTTGTGACCTTACAGAGAAACTCTTCCTTCACCTTTGTTCCTCTATATAGTACCTGAACTCCTTGGTGAGTTGCATAATCCTTAAAAGGTACGACAGGAGGTACTTCATCCCATATATAGAAGTACTGAGCAACATCACCAAACTTAGGCCAACATCGGATCACAAAAACAGTTAATTATTCCATATCAGCTACCTGAAAAATATTTACCATAAGAACACCTGCAAGCCCTAATCACCATAGTAGAGAATTCTCACATTCGTAATCTACGGACAAAATATATAACATACCCTTCAGACAAATTTCCTGACCCAAACAAAACAGAAAACATGGGAAAAGGAACACAAAGAGACTTCATGAAGTGCTTTAGTCCTTTTCTCCAGATAAGCTTTGATAGATCTCACAGCAGCTGAATCTCGCCAAGATGTGTGTAACACAGATTACACTGACCACCACAAACCAGAGCTCGGCTCATTCAAGCCAAAAAATAGAAAATGCTTGATGCCCTTATCATCAAGGAATCTACCAGTGATGGGAATGTCCGAATTGATTCAATACCTAAAGAAGATAGAAGTTCAGTTCTAAACTGCCCAGCTGTACCAAGAGCCTCTCCCATTAATTCCTCCAGCTACCCTATAACCAAAACAAGGTCATTGTTGTTTCCTGCTAATTATCTAAACTACATAAAACAGTGCTACAGAAATGTCCCCTCAAAGACCATGAGAACTGGTCCAGGTGGCATTTTGACTTCTAAATTGAAACGTGGGGTCTGCTAATAACATACCAGGCCAGTCTCAATGAATGATTGATTATATTTATATATATATATATATATATATATATATATATATATATATATTCACTGAAAAAACCATAGGTTTCACACCAGTTATAGTTACCTGGAAATTTTACTGACATAAAACCATAGAAATTCCCCCGTTATAGTTAGTTGGACTCACTATAACTTGCACGTGAAATGCACTGCTGATGACATCACATATTACATCACTCATGGCATGGTCAGTGACATCACTCATGACATCACTGATGACACCAACCAGTGAATGTGTGTCTGTCGGAAAAATAAATATGTTCTATATATGTATATGTAAAGGTCAATGGAAGAATAAATGTTTAAATAAGTGTCTAAATGGATGTTTTAAAAAAAAATGATTGAATAACTGGCTTATTAAGTGTATCTTAGTGAATACATATATTAGCGAGTAATGTTTAAATATTTAAATATATGTATCAGTGTTTCACTTTGTGTATAAGTGACTGCATGGGTTGGTGAGTAGCTACATATGTGTGTATATGGGTTATTAGATGTTTTTTTGGTATCTTTATAGTTGTCTGTTTGATTTGGTGGGGGTGTTACTTAGCACATAGAAGCATCAATGACTGACTCACTGTTTGTATGTGTTTTGAAGACAGCATATGTGCCGGACTGTATGGGTGAATGAGTGTGTTTATGTATGTGTTAGTAAGTGAATGACTGTCTCACTAGTGTCTTTATCAGTAACTACATATGTTTTAATCTAGTATATGTGAGTATTGATGTATATAAGTGAGTATATGTGAGAGATTGAAAGAGTTCTTGTTTTAATAAGTATGTGTTTCTATAAGTGATTGTTTAAGAGAGTAAGTATGTGTAAGTTTCCTTAGAAGTAAGGTGGTAGTGTGTGTATAGCTGTATATGCAAAAAAATGGATGTTCAATAGTTTATTTGCATGTGTGAATATGTGTGTGAGCAACTTTTGGAAGACTGTCGGTGTGTTAACGGATGTATAGGTGTCTCACTACATATGATGAGTGAGTATATGTATGAATGACTATATAGAACTGTTGGTGAATGAGTGGATGTGTATATAAATGGTGGAATTACTGAATTGGTTGTTGTAACTGGTATAGGTATCTCCACTTTTTTGAAAATGCTAGTTTGTATTTTTGAGTATGTGTTTCAAGTGTTACTTTACAGTGAAAGGAGGTCAGTCACTCTGTCACAAAGATGGTGTCATCAGTGATGTCATGGGTGATGTCACTGACCATGTCATGAGTGATGTCATCAGCAGTGCATTTCACGCGCAAGTTATAGTGAGTCCAACTAACTATAACGTGGGAATTTCTATGGTTTTATGTCAGTAAAATTTCCAGGTAACTATAACTGGTGTGAAACCTATGGTTTTTCAGTGAATTTAATAGGTTTTTTAAATGCTAATTCCTAACTATAACAGGCATGAAACCTATGGTTTTTTCAGTGAATTTCATAGGTTTTTTTTTTTTCAAAACCAATTTTATTGAGCAGAAGAGTATCAAGAATGTGGTATCTTCACATACCAAGATCCCCACAACAGTATCAATGCACAGTGATATACTCGTTAATCCATGAATCAAATGATGAAGCTCAGCTTTAAAGACGTCCTAACTGCCCACCCCAACCCCAACTACTCCCCCACCCCTACCCAACACCCCCCCCCCCACCACACATGTACAGAGGCAACATAAAGTCGGTACACATAAAAGAATCAGGTACGATGCAACCAGGGCTTTGCCATTCGGGCCAGGAATGTCACTGCGTTCAAATGTCCTCCTCCTGTTCCGCCGGGGGTTCCAAGGACAGGCCGCGGTAGTCGGCCCACCGCTTCCAGATTTTGAAATGTTTGCGCG
This sequence comes from Lissotriton vulgaris, assembly GCF_964263255.1. NCBI lineage: Eukaryota > Metazoa > Chordata > Amphibia > Caudata > Salamandridae > Lissotriton > Lissotriton vulgaris. The sequence goes on along the minus strand of NC_141693.1, from coordinate 1,208,629,364 downwards.
GGCAACCTCGCGCCTCAAAGACTGGCTTCTCAAGGCCCATGAAGTAGTCCAGCCCCGCCTTCCATGCAGACAGGGGGGGAGCCCTTACAGATTTCCAAGCCCGAGCCAGGTCACGCTTGGCCACGACCAGGCCCAGGAGCAACAGGTGGCGCTTATAGACGTTACCCCCTACCCCTTCCATAATGTGCAGCAGGCCTAATCGGTGGGTACGAGGAAGATCCCATCCCAGGACCTCAGCCAGGCAACCCCATACTCCCCTCCAGAAGCCAGCCAGGCGACCACACGACCACACTGTATGCAGCAAAGAGCCAGGCACCTCCCCACAACGCAGGCACTCCGAGGACGCAATCAATCCAGCCTTCCACAGGCGTTCACGTGTGTAGTAGGCACGATGCAAGTATTTGAATTGTATCAGGCGGAGCCGAACCGCAACAGCGGTGCCACGTGGGGACTCCAGTGCCTCCCTCCAATCATCCTCGTCCAGGGCGCCCACATCCACCTCCCACGCTTCCCGAAGGGAGCTGAGAGTGGAGGAGCAGTGTGTAACAAGGGACTGATAGATCCTGGAAACCTTCTTATCTCCCAAGTCACCCATAAACACTTTCGCCTCAATGGGGCTGAACTCGGGCAGGGAGTCGAGGCCGGCGATACTCGGGGCTAGGGCATGCCTCAGCTGGAGGTAACGGAAGAATTGGGAGTGAGACATCTGGAACTCCGCACGGAGGTCCTCAAAGGACTTGAGGGCGGTGCCCGACATGACCTGGCCCAGTTGTGTAATACCAATAGCCTCCCAGCCCTCAAACCCGGCCAAAGCCGCCAATTCCGGGAGCATGCCATTGTGCCACAGCGGCGTTTCGGCGGTCAGTTTGCCCCACCACCCCATACGGCGCAGAGACTGCCGCCACACGGCAAAGACCACTTTAGTGACCGACGGCAACCCACGGCGTATACGAGCTGAGTAAAGAATGGTGTGAAGTGAGTGATCTCCCATTAGGTGTCTCTCTAGGGCATAGGCCGGATCACTCCTGTCTCCATACCACCAGTCATTGAGGACAAGGAGGTGCGACGCCTGATAGTAGGAGAGAAGGTCGGACGTGGCCAAGCCCCCACAGTACGTGGACAGAAAGCACGTTCTCAGGGCCACCCTGGCAGCTCCGCCATCCCACAGGAAGCGGCCCAGCACAGAGTTCACCTGACGGAACCACTCCATGCCAATAGGGTGCGGGAAGTTCTGGAGTTGGTACAGCAGCCTCGGCAGCGCCACCATCTTAAAGATGGCCGACCGCCCATAGATTGTAAGGGGCATCCTGGACCATGTTTTGACATCGGTTTGGACTCGGTCCCATACCGGTAAGACACTGCGTGTCCAGGCCACTGCCCGTGAAGTCGATAGGAAGACGCCCAGATATTTCAGGCCGTCCGTCGCCACGCGCAAGTCGGCGGCCCAAGGACCAGCAACCACTCCGCCACGTAGCACCCACAGGGTTGATTTAGACAAGTTAAGATGAAGCCCCGAGACCTCGCCAAACCCACGCATGATCTCCAAGACTCGGGGACCCGAGCGCCGCAAATCAGTGAGAAACAGGAGGACGTCGTCAGCATAGAGTGCAATCCTATCAGTTAGATGGTCATTCCAGACAAAGCCACGCAGCTGGGCATCCATTCGGACCCGCGCCGCCAGGGGCTCCATGGCCAGGGCAAACAAGTAGGGGGAGAGTGGACATCCCTGTCGGGTACCACGGCCGATCCGGAAGCGCCCAGAAACCGCACCGGCGACACGGACCGAGGCCGTGACATTGGTGTACAGGAGGCGAATGTAGGTCAGGAAGACCGGCCCTATATTGAGGCGGGCCAGCAAGGTGAACAAATATGCCCAACTCACCGAGTCGAAGGCCCGGTCCATGTCCGCAAGAAGGAGTGCGGCCTGTTCATCCCTGTCTCTCATAGCGTCAATCGCTGCCTGTGCCCGTCGGATATTATGCCGGGTAGCCCTGCGCGGCATGAACCCGGCCTGATCAGGGTGGACCAGGTCGGCAATGTGGGGCAGCAATCGGTTCGCAAGGGCTTTCGCCAGAACCTTGGCCTCTGTGTTGAGGAGAGAGATCGGCCTGTAGGAGTCGTGCCGATCCGGCGCCCTGCCCGGCTTCAAAAAGACCACAATCTCGGCGTGGCGCCAGTCAGGTGGCAGCTCGCCCCGAGACCTCGCCGCCTCCAGAGCGTTGCGGAAATGGGGTCCCAGTTGAACGTGGAACTTCTTGTAGAATTCGGCAGGATAACCGCTCGGGCCGGGCACCTTCCCGGTGTTCAGCTGGCCAAGGGCCTCTCCAAGTTCTTCGGAGGTGAGCGGGGCCTCCAGGGCCGCTCTAGTCTCATCCGGGACTGCCCGTGGGAGCAGGTCGTCCAAATATGAGGCTATGTCGCTCTCCACCACTGGGTCTCGGGGAGCATATTGTGCCGCGTAATAGCGGGCAAAGCTCGCCGCCAGTAAATCCGGGTCGGACATGACCGACCCGTCATCCGCCGCAAGGCCGGGCAGTTCTAGGGGTTGGAAGGTCGCCTGGCAAAGCCGATGTAACATGGTGCAGGACTTGTCGCCCCACTGGTACACCCTGCTACGCGTGGCGAGCCACGCCTGTCGGGCCTCCTCGTATAGAACCGAGGCATACGTCTGCTGGGCCTGCAGGAGCCGTCGCACGACCCCCTCATCGCCCCCGAGCCGGCTACGCTGCTCCAGGGCCTCCACTCGGGCCGCGGCAGTCACAATGGCCTCCCGATGCTCCCGCCGAGCGGCCGCACACCAAGCTATATCGACGCCCCGTATCGTAGGCTTCAGCGCTTCCCACACCACAACGGCATCGACACCCCCCACCAGGTTCTCGCGCCAAAAATGGTCGATCGCTCGGCGTATATGCGTCACGTATTCCGGCCGCTGTAGCTGCCAGGCGGACATGCGCCATCGAAATGGCTGCCGTTTAGAGGGGAGGGTCACGGTGGCCAGGACAGGGGAGTGATTCGAGAGGCCCCTGGGGAGTATCGCTGCGTCCCTGACACGGCTCAGACAGGCACCCGGTACAAACAAATAGTCAAGCCTAGAGAAGGACCCATGCACCGCCGAGACATACGTGTAGGCCCGCTCCGCGGGGTGGAAATGCCGCCACACATCATTCCAGCCCAGACTACGCACTGTCGCACACAACCGGGTGGGAGCAGCCGCGGGAGGGGGATCAGGCACCACATGCACCCGTCGCTGGCGGTCCAGGCTCACATCCATGACGTCATTCCAGTCACCCCCCACCATGGTCAGGACCTCGGGGATTCCATCCCACAGCGCAAACAACCGCTCAGACAATGCCCACTGCAGGGGGGGAGGGGCGTAAACACTTCCAAAAACCACCGGCTCGGAGCCCAGCAGGCCTTGAATAAAGACAAATCTACCCTGAGGATCGATCCACTGTTTCTCATGAACATAGGCCACCCTACGATGCACCAATATGGCCACCCCCCGTGAACCCCTCGCAAAGCCAGCATGGTAAACCTGTTGATAGCCGAACCTCTGGAGGCTGAGGGCCTTGGAGCCCAGCATATGAGTCTCCTGGAGCATAAGGACATCCACCATCTCCCTCTTCCCCCATCGCAGCACCGCCCCACGCTTGATCTTGTCCAGGATACCCCGCACATTCCATGTCACCACCCGCAGGGATTTCGAAGGAGACATAAGCGCAGTATCAGCCATTGTCGATACACAGTCCAAAACCTGGCCCTCCCTCCCACCCTGGTGCCACCCGCAAACCGACAAAAATCAAAGCCTCAGACATGTGTGGACCCCCCCCCCAACCCACAAACACCGCGCTCCCCTCCCGACCCCGAGCCCCCCCAACAAGTACAACTCCAACACCCCCCCCCACGCCCCACACCCACCACCCCAATACCTCAGAAAACATTGAAGTATCTGTCGCGGCATGGAGAGACCCGGGTCCCAAACAGAGGACCCAGGACCCACCATACCAATGGATCCCAACAACCCCGCAATGACACACACACCCCCCCCCAACAACACTCACATCTGTGAGGGTCTGAGGCCCACAAGTGGTACCCCCAAGCCCCACTGCATCCCCATGACAGCAACTGAAGTCTTCACAAGGGAATTAACCGGCACATCAAGGACAGTATGAAACAGTCTCACCGGCCAAAGCAGGGCAGTTCAGGATGGAACATACAAGGTGCGCGCAGGTCCAGCAAAGTTCAGCTGCCGGCATCGGAGTGCTCCGAGTCCCGGGCATCACCCGGCCGCGCCGCGCTGGCAGAGGCTGATCTCTTCTTGGAGCGGGACCTCCGATGGCGGCCCTTCCTGTTCGGGCGATCTGTGCGCTCCGGCGACGAACCCTGGGACCTGCCCGGATCCAGCCCCGGTTGGGCATGGGGCCTGAGACGCACCGATTCATCTGTCCAGCGGAACACCTCCTCCGGCGAATCGAAGAAATGGGTCCGAGACTGATATATGACTCGCAGGCGAGCTGGATACAGGAGCGAGTATTGAATCTTGAGACCCCTAAGTTTAGCCTTAGCGTCCATGAAGGATTGCCGCTGTTGCTGAACCATCTTCGTGTAGTCCGGGAAAATCATGATGGTGTGATTCTCAAAGGCGAGGGAGCCCTTGTTCCTCGCCTCCCGGAGGATAACATCTCGGTCATGGTAGTTCAGCAGCCGAGCGATAACAGGCCTTGGGCGCTCGCCTTCCGGTGGTCGCTGGGTCAGAGCCCTGTGCGCCCTCTCGACCACGAAGCACGTAGACAGTGCCCCCTCGGGGAGCCAGCTCTCCAACCACCCGGTCAGGAACCGCTCCATGTTGTCCTTCTCGCATCGTTCAGGAAAACCGATGAAGCGGAGGTTGTTGCGCCGCGCGCGCCCTTCTGCATCTTCCACCCGGGCCGCCAGCGTCTTCTGAATGCACTCCACCTCCGCCAGGCGCTTCTTGAGGCCACTAACGTCTGCTTCGGTCTCCGTTATACGGGTCTCGGCCCCAGCAATCCGCTCCACAGCGTTGCGGAGGTCTTGGCGCAGGAGCGTGACATCCGCCCCTACCGCCCCAATCTTGGCATCGAGCGCGTCTCGGGACTGGGTAATGGCCGTCAGTAGAGCTGCATTGTCCGGCCCAGGGCCACCGCTGCCACCGGCCGCCCCGGCGCCACCACTCGGCCCAGTGAATTTGTCGATAGGGCCATGTTTAGGCGGGCCACCTCCCCTGTCCCTGGTCATGGCACACGCCAGGCAGGGCGGACACCACCTCCGTGTCTTCGGACACTGTCACAAGGCCCAGATGAGGCCCCAGAGAGAAGGGCGGGCCGGCCACAGTAATCGGGCGTCACGAAAATCGAGGTCCCGGCGCCACCCGGGCGGGACAGGCCGCACCCGCGCTCGTCCCCACGGGTACTTATTGAAGAAGCTGTGAGTCCGTGATCTGTGGACCGCCGCAGCAATGGGCTAGGCCAGGATGGGCAGATCCGATGCCACTGCCGTCTGCCGGGTCGTCACCGGCCGCCTCGGGGCCAAGGGACCTCCGCCTCCAGGTCGTCGCGGGGCCACACCGCACCGTCCCTGCTCGCCGGCCACACAGGGAAAGAACTGATGGGTAGGATCCGTTGGCACCGTCTCGCTCCTTCAGGCAAGTGCAGTCAATGAGACGAGCCAAGGTCGGCGCAGCGGATGCCACCCGCACACTCTAGATCGCTACCACCGCCAGGCGTCGCGAAACTCGAGGACCCCGGCCTCCGGCTGGCCACCAGGCCGCACTTCGTCGCCGCCTCCCTCCGATCACAGGAAGGGTAGAAATGCAGGATCGGCACACCAAAGTAGGCAGGAGACCCCACCCGATCAAAAGCAAACACCGGGTACCAGTAGCGGGCTCGGGGGTCAGGATAAATGATCGGATTAAGTCCGGGCCGGCGGGAGCTCTACCAGGCTGCGACCGCCATCTTCGCCCGCCAAGCCACGCCCCCGAATTTCATAGGTTTTTTAAATGCTAATTCCTTTCTATATCGAGTTTCTAATCTATGTTTTTTTTTTACAATTTGCTGTTTTGTTAAGTATTAATTTTTAAGTTTTTTTTTTATCATTTTTTCCTGGGGAGCTCTGGGTGCGCGCTCCGGTAAGCTCTCCGGTAAGCTCACCGGTAAGCTCTCCGGAAAGCGCACCCAGAGCGCTACTTTCGTTCGTGAAAAAATATGAATGAAAAGTTAATAATAACGCAAAACATTTCGTACCATACAAATAAAAGCAGGTTTTTTTTATAAGGAAATGAAAATGATTATGCATTTCCGTAAAACTATGATGACGTCACTTCGGCGCGCAACGTAAGCGCCCTCGGAAGCGCCTACGTTCGCGCCGCGTAAGCGCCCCCGGAAGCGCCTACGTTTGCGCCCCCGGAAGCACCTACGTTCGCGCCGCGTATGCGCCCCGGAAGCGCTCCGGTGCGCGCAGCGTCAGCGCATCAAGTCATGTGACCTTAAAACAACACTTTTCATTGGTTGCTAACAGTTTTTTTTACAAAGAATGAAATCCCCACCCATTTCCTTCACTTCTTCTTTCACTTTTGTGAATGAAAGACCTGTTTTTTGCTTCTGAATCTTTCTTGATTTACCATGGCTGCCAGAGAATCCAGCAGTGATGAAGATTCTGATTTCATCAATGAAGAGCCTCCTACCCCAAAGGTGAAGGAACATTTTATTTGGAAATTTTTTAAGATTCCAGCAGACCAGAAGAAGGTGAATGCTCCAAAAGTGGAGTGCAGGATCTGCAAACAGGTCCTGTCACGGGGTGACCCCCCCCAAAAAAATACTCATTTGGGAACTTCACGATGATCTGGCATGTGGAGAGGAGGCACCCCCAGAATTTTGCCCGGGAAAGTGTCAGGGCCCTGGCACAAGAGGTTCCCAGTGATGGGGCCTCTACATCGACCGGAGGAGCAACTTCTTCTGGGAGGGGGCAATCGCAGGAGCTGGTGCCAAACATTCAACCTGCTTTTAACCATGGTGCCCTCAGATGCAGATACTGCAATCAACTGCTTACCTTTGGAGAACAAAGTGTACAGCTCATGGTTCGAGCATTAGAAAACCATTGCTGCCCTTTCCACCCCTCATTTTTTTTGTTCTTTTTGCTCCTGTTGAGCAGTTTCCATTCCCTGTTTTTGTTCCTGCTTTGAAAAAAGAAGAAAACAAAAAGTTCTTTTCAGAACTATCTCCAATTCTCATCAAAGAGCTATATTCTTTAAAAAATGAAAAAGAGTAAGTGAAATGAAGTGCATTGATAATGGAAAGGAAAATGAGTAAGAAAGAACAGAAAGGTATGAGAGGAGAAAGGAAGTGAAGTAGGGGGACTGAAAGAAGGTTAGTGTTGGGAATGAAAGTAAGGAGAAGAAGCGTGAATATAGGGAATGTTGATATTCAAAGAAAATGTTGAAAAGGAAGGGGAGTGGAAGGGTAAGAAAAGATACATTGCTGGAGTTGAAGGCTGAAAGCCTCATTTATGAAGCCATGCGTCACCTTAACACCACCAGAGCGTCACTTTTTGTGACGCATCAGTCCAGTAAAAAATGCACCTTATTTATTCATATTTACAAAGTGGCGCATCTAGCGATGCGTCACTTTTCTGTGCGCACTCCTTACGACATTCCAGATGTGTCATATTTAATGTATGACGAATCATGTCGCAAGGAGTTACAGATACGTCAGTATTTCTGACGTATCTGTAAACACAAAAGTGACGCATTGCTGGAGTGTGTCACAAAAGTGACGCAACTCCAGTAATGCGTCCTTTCACATGGGGAAAGCACCATGTGAAAGGTCTTGCGTCAGTCTTACACCTGCTGTGAGGCAGGCGCAAGATTTTGACGCAACAGCATCCTAAAAGTGACGCAGTGAATTCTCATAGATTTCACTGCGTCGCTATTACGAAGCTTTTTGCGGGGGAACGCCCCCTCTGCATACATTATACCTGACGCAGGTATAATGTGGCGCAGGGTTTTAAAAAGTGACCCATCTACCTAGATGCGTCACTTTTTAAATATAGCGCAATAAGGCGCATTTTTTTACACCGCTGGTGTGTCACAAAAAGTGACACACAGGCGGCGCAAAACTGTCGCAAGGCCTTCATAAATAAGGCCCTGGATTTTCCCCGTGCTTCGCTCCCCGGTGCGCTTCCCGGTGCGCTTCCCGGTGCGCGTACCGGGCGCTCCCCCCGCGCAAAATCGAAAAATAATAATTTTTTAAAAATGCCCCTATTTTAGCCCACATATCAAACCTAGGGGGTCAGGAGGGGGTCTACCCTGCCCCCTTATAGCTATTTCTCCCTTTTTTTATGTTGCCTCTTGTGTCTCGATCCTACCGAGACACAAGATGGCGGCCGCTCCGGACTGTTTCGAATGTTTACAGACACCTGTGAGCCAATCAGCTTTCCGCGCGCAAGTCGCGTGTCGTGCCTGGTGCGCTCCCCGGTGCGCGCACCGGAGCGCGCCTATAGATATATATATTTTTTTAAACCTAAATTACTCAAAATCCACTGGAGCACATATCTTGAGACATAGCAAAGGCACATCGGGCTACCAGTCCATACAATTTTGCCAAGTTTGGTGGAAATCCATTCAGCCGTTCGGGCTAAAAGTGAAATCGACCGCCCTATGGAAATTAACATGGGGAAAACGCGTTTTGGGACCCCCCATTAATCTCTGCTCCCCCAAACTTTCAGGGAAGGACCGGAACGCCATTTGAGGCCATTTTGAGGAAAGTTTCAGTCAGATTCGTCAACCGGCGCCAAAGTTATTCCAAATAGAATTTTGAGATTTAACATTGAAAAAAATCCTAACTATAACTACCTACTGGCGACCGCCAGTAGGTAATATATATCAATCTCGATCCACCAAAAAATTCTTCATAGAAGGAACTGAACCACCCCCCACCTTCCTCCTCCGAGTCGTCGGCTGGCTACAGAATTAGGATGAATCTGAGATTTGTGTCACCACAAGAATTACCCATATGTATTAGCTATAGCGCAGCGTGTGCGCCACTGGCACACCGAAGGCGGCCAAAGGCAAGCTCTTCTGTGCCCATCTGCGTCCCGACCATGGCCAGGGACCCTGGGTCTCGGACCTCCCACCACTACGACTCAGCCGCCCTCCTCTCACTCAACCCTGGAAGGAACAACAACTGCCAGCTGTCAACACCAAAAACCACCCACGGGAAGTTCTCCTGCCGACACTGTTGACAATCCTTCACCATCCTCTGCACCCCCACGACAGCTGCACATCCGCTTGACACCAGCACCTTCGAATTCCTGAAGTGCATCCTCCTCAACGTGCGCTCTCTGCACAGACATGCCATAGAGTTCTGGGACCTCCTCGACACCCTCTTGCCAGACGTCGTCTTCTTCACAGAAACCTGGACCAACGCCTCGTCCGCCCCTGACATTGCCACCGCCATTCCTGATGTATACAAGATCCAGAGGAAGGACCACCCCAACCACCCAGGAGGAGGACTCGCCATCGTACACAAGAGCTACCGCCGACTCCCCACCTCCAGCACGAGCGACTCCCCTTCACCACCGAACACCTTCACTTCCAGATCCAGGCAAGCCTCAGAACAACGCATTGCAGCACCATCGCCTACATACCCTCCGGACCTCGCGCCTCTTTCACCACTACCATCGCCGACCTCATCTCACCCCACGCCATTGCCTCCATGGCCTACATACTGATTGGAGACCTGAACTTCCACCTTGACAACCACAGCCACTCAAACTCAACCGCCCTCCTGGACAACCTTGCAAACATCGAACTGAAACAGCTCGTCACCACCCCTACCCACAAGGCAGGACACACCCTCAACCCCATCTTCGCAGGAGGGAACAACATCTGCTTCAGCCACACCACGCAGCCCCTCTGGATGGACCACCACTGCCTACACTTCTCTTTCAACACTGCCACCGCTCACAAACCCACTCCACGTCCACCGCGAAGGAACTGGAGCAAGGTCACAGAGGAGCACCTAAACTCCATCCTCATCCTCAACCCCTCCCCGCCTCGATCAACGCCAACTCTGCAGCCAAGGAACTACACTGATGGATCGCCAACTGCGCAGACACGCTTGCACTCCTCTGCAACCCCGACAGACAATGCCCCTTGAAGGCCAACTGGTTCACCACCAACCTCCAAAAATCCAGACGCACTTGCAGACTTCTCGAAAAACGATGGAAGATCAGCAGAACGAGTGAAGACCAGACCACCTACAAGAACGCCATGACAAAATACCACCAACTTATAAGATCCACCAAGAGAGCCTTCATCCAAAACAAAATCCTCACCAACTCCAGCACCTCGAAGGAACTCTTCAGCATCTTCCAGCAATTCACCAAACCACCCCAGCGAAGCCACCAATGTCACGCCCTCCTAGGACCTCTGCAACAAGCTTGACTCCAACTTCCACTTGAAAATCAAGGCCCTCTACGACCACTTCAGCGATCAAACTCCAGAAACCACCTTTTCCTCCAGCGACGACAGCCAGCCCACCATAACCCTGCCTTGACCCCGGTCACCACCGAAGATACCTCCACGACCATGAAGAGCCCATACGGACTCCTGCCCGCTGCACATCTTCCTCAGAGCCACCGCCGCCATAGCGCCTGAGCTACGACGCACCATCAATGCCACATTCGAATCTGGCACTTTCCTCGATGTCTGTAAACGCGCAGAAGTCAAGCCCCTCCTCAAGGAACCCTGTGCTGACCCAATGGACCTGGAAAACTACTGACCCATGTCTCTCCTTCCCTTTGTAGCCAAAGTCACTGAGAATATCGTCAATGCAGATGGTAAACTTCATCAAAAAGAACGCTATCCTCCGCTCTTCCCAATCCGGATTCCACAGTAACCACAGCACTGAGACCACCCTCCTCGCCGCCACAGACGACATCCGCACGCTCCTCAACAAAGGCCACACCGCAGCCCTCATCCTCCTAGACATGTTTTTAGAGGGAGAAGTATTGTAGTCATGTTATGTCATCCTTGTCCTAACCTTGTCGTGTTCCATTCCCTTGATCCTTCCTACCCCCTCCCCTTTTTGTGGCTTGGTATTAACCAACATTCCAGTGGCAGTTGGAATGTCAGTTGCGGAGCATAGCACGGACTCGAACAGCTGAAGTGGCAATGAAGCTGTCATACTTCATCTTGAATAAAAGCCTCATTAGATTTCAAGTAGAGTTTATCTTCTTTTAATATAGTCCCCTTCTGAAATTCTAAATCCCATGGTTTTTATTTATTTATTATTTTATTTATTTAAGAGTTTTATATAGCGCTAGCCAGACCCGGAGGCATCAGAGTGCTTTACAACATATATTGTGATGCAGGTAGTTATACAGTATTACAATTAACAGCATTGTCTTGTGTCGAATCTTGTTCTGGCGTCTTGGGTATGAGTCAAACAAAAAGGAACAGGCAATGGAAAGTCTTCCTATTGAGGTGTCTAGGTTCTGCACTTGGCAGGATTCCTTTGGTGAAGGGGCTCTGTCACATTATGAGGCATCTCTCCCTTCGGGTGAGATCGATTGAGGAAGAGGTCTTTGAGCTGGCTTTTGAAGTTTACGAAGGAGGGGGTGGTCTTGATGTGGACTGGTGTGGAGTTCCAGATTTTGGGCGCATTTCCAGAGAAGGAGTGAGATAGGGTTTTTTGTTTGCCAGCATTTGGCGGAATGAGAAGAAGGGTATTGGTGCTCCTGAGGTTCCTCGTTTGTCCTGCCTTTTTGAGTTTGGAATTCAGGTTGGCCGGTTTTCCAGTGTGAAGAGCTTTATGTGTGAGACAGGCAGTTAGGAAGTTGGCACGCATTCTGATTGGGAGCCATTTTAGTACGAGAGGGAGAAATAAGGTCGTATTTCTTTGCTCCTGTGATCATCCTGGCAGCTGCATTTAGGGTTACTCGGATGGGAGCTAAGTGAGATTTTGCAATGCCCGTGAGAGTTGAGTTCCCGTAGTCCAATTCTGGTTTGCACCAAGGATTGTGTGGTCAGTTTAAGGGTTTTTTTGGGGGGGGAATGACCGATTTTTATTTTTTTTGGAGTAATTTTAGGCTCAAGAATGTGCTCTTTGCTGAGTTCTTGATATGTTTGTCCATGTTTAGGCTTGGGTCCAGGGTGATACCCAGGGATTTTACAGTCAGGGTAAGGTTGCAATTAAGAGCGTCAGTGGATTTTAGCCATTCTGTGACTAGGGGGGTCTGCTCCTTGTTGGATTTGAAAAGTATTTCTGTTTTGTCTTGGTTGAGCTTAAGGTGTTTGTGGGATAGCCAGTATTGTTTAATTTCTGTATGTCTCCAATTGAGGATGTTTCTAGGTAGATCTGGGTATCATCTGAATAGAGGTGGAAGGGGATGTTGGCTTTTTTTTCAGTATAGAGGTGAAGGGCTCCATGTAGATGTTAAACAGTGATAGGGAGAGAGTCAATCCTTGTGCTGCACCCCTGGTTATGGGGAGAAGGTCAGACTTGAAGTTGTTAATTTTCATTCTTATGAGTGGTTCTGAAGGCAGGAGGTAAACCGTTGTAGGACCACCTCATCTGCACCAGTTCTTTCTTGGAGTACATTTATGAGCAGATTTTTTTATTTATTTATTTTGAAAGTTTTATAAAGCGCGAACAAGATCCTAGCGGATATCAGAGCGCTGTACAAACAGTAAATGTTACTTAAACAGAAAACCAAAGCAGCTCAGAAACATATGTACAAGGCAAATAGTAAAAACAGCATAGTTAGGTGTAACATCAAAGGAAAGAAAGTGTCTTGAGGGTGGGGGCACATGTGCGTTTGTCACAGGACTTCAGTAGGTTCAGTAGTATCATGTGAACTTGGGCATGAGGATGGCTTTAACTTCCTTTTTAAAAAAGGTAGTGGATGGATTGAGTCTGGTTTCTGGGGGTAGGTTGCGGTTAACCGTGTCAAAGGCTGCCGATAGGTCAAGGAGTATAAGTAGGCAGTCACAGTCTGCATCGAGTGATTTGTAGACATCATCTATGATGTTCTGGATTGCTGTCTCTGTGATGCATCCTTTTCTGAAGCCTGATTGGTGAGTGTCTAGAAGGTTGTTCCTGTCAATGTGTTGGTTAAGTTGAAGGAGAGCACACCTTTCCAGGATTTTGGGTAGGAGAGGGAGATTGGAGACCGGCCTGAAGTTGTCAGGGTTGCTTGGGTCCGAGCCCATTTTTTAAAACTAATGGCATGACTTGGCCCATCTTTAGACAATCTGGCATCATTACAGTACTCGGGGAGATATTTATGATCTGGGTCCAGAGAGGGGCTAGGGTGAGGTTGAGTTTTTTAGCCAGTTTTACGGGAATCTGATCAGCTTTGTGTGAGAAGGTTTGGACCTGATAATCATTTCCGTGATGTCGCCTTCGGAGATGGGGTTGAATGTCTTCCAGCTGCACGGAGGGTGTCGAGGGGAGTTGTTTCCCTAATTGCCGGGAGGCAGGTTGTCGTTGGCTGCCAGGAGATGGTCATCAAGGGAGCGTTCGATCTTAGTGATTTTGTCGTTAAAGAAATTAGCAAAGGTGTCACGTAGTTCTTTGGAAGCCTGTTTGGTTGATGCAGGAGGATTGGCTGTTTGTTGTTTGATGAGACTGAAGAGTTCTTTAGGACGGTTTTTGGCATTGTCTAGTGCACTACAGAAGAAAGTAGATTTTTCATTCTTAATATTTTTATTGTATTTTCTGCGTTCTGATTTGAGTTGGTCAAGGTGGGTTGAGGAAGGGTTGTTCTGCCAGAGTCTTTCTGCCGCTTTGAGATGTCTTCTTTCAGAGTTTAGGTTTGTATTGAACCAGGTTCTCGATGGGTTGTTCCTGACTCTTTCTTTTTTTCCAAAGGGGTTGCCATTGTTGTGTTGTAGTGTGTAGTGAGCTCAGTTGCAGTTAGGTCATTCGAGTTTAGGGGTAGAAGTGTTCTTACCCTTTCTTCCAGGTCAGCATGGGGAATCTGTCTTAGATTTCTCGCTCAATGAAGGGTATCCTGTGGACGGGTAAGGCAGTGGGTCAGATGGTTAATGTGAAATAGAATTATGTGGTGGTCTGATCAGTCGACAGGGAGGATGTGGTTGATAGTAACTGTATCTTCCTGAGCTATAATGGCGTCCAGGATTGAGCCTCTATTATGCGTTTGCTCTGTGCAGTGTTGGGTAAGCTTATTTTTGAGAAGAAGTTTGTTTAGGGATTAGATCAGTGTTATTTGCATCATTTCAATGTAGGTTTAGGTCCCCTAATATAATGTTGTGAGAGTCTAGGAGAGAGCAGCGTGATATCGGGTCAGAGAGGTGCTCTCCGAAAGATGGAATGTTGCCTGGCGGGTGGTAGAGGAGATGGCAGTGAATCATTTTGTTGTCCTTCGTCTTAATGGTGGAGGATAGATATTCACATGTTTTGTAGGAGAGGGAGTCAGTTTCGGTTATAGCGATGTTGCTCTTGTGGATGATTGCAATACCCTCGCCACAATGGTTCTTTCTGTCTTTGTTTATGATTGAGAATCCGGGGGTACAAGCATGTCAAAGACAGGTAAGGTGGATTTGTTCAGCCAAGTTTCTGTGATGAACGCGATGTTAGTGTCATGAGTCATGTGTTTTAGTAGATATAAAAATAGTGTTGGAGAAGGCATTGTCAGGGGTAGTAAGCGCTATATAAATGCAAATCTTCCCTAATAACCTTGGTGAGAGTCAGACTCACATGGTGCAATGTGGATCTAGTTAGAAAGTAGCATTTCGGGTTCTGGTTCATAGTACTCACCTAGAAGAATGTGGAGAAAAGATCGCTCTCCAAGTGTTCCCGCAAGGTAGAATCTCAGGCCAATAGCAGCTGTCCTTATCCTGGGGGATATTGGACTCCTGGGCTGAGGTTATCAATAAATGCCAGCTTCAAGATTTTTACATTGTAGATAAAGAGAAGTGGGGGTAGTACAGTGAGGGAGGATTTTATTTTGTGAATAAATAGTCATGATGTAACCTATTTAACTGAATAGAAATGTAGAGTAAGTGATGCCACGTTTTGTGCTCGAGACACAGGTTGCCTACCACGATTCATCTGCATATTTATCGGAAGAGGAGTGGAAAATTTTACATCAATGGCAGGAGGAACTTCACCAGAATGTGATGAAAGAAATTGACCACGCTCTGGCCTCACTGGGTAATATCAAACTCTCCATCTTTACCTTGTCTTTACAGTCTAGAAAATGTATTCTCTTTCGTTTTAAGAGTCTTTGGAGGGATTTAGATGTTTGAACTTTCTGTTCCACAAAGGGTTTGTAATGTTGGTCAGGTATTTGGCATAAAAGATCTGCTATCAACTATCCAAATACAATTGAACGGTAGAGCGACTTTAACAAAACATTGAAAGAATCAATTCAGTTGACCAAAGGTTTTGGGAAGAATTGAAAAGTCGAAAAAGGGCTTTGGGCTGAGATCTACAGTTTGGATCCTCCCTCAATGACAGTAGAAATTCAGTGTTAGCTTTTAACAAGTAATGGCCGAGTTCTGATTTCTCTTATTAACAGGTCCTGTTATTGCCACCATGGTCGTATCCTTGAGAGCTAAAGCCGAAGACGAGCCATGCATGATGGAGGCCCAGAGGGCAGAGGGAAGACACAATAGGCATACTTTACCAAGTAAGTGAGGTGTGCATTAGCGTAAACCATGTAGTAATGGCTTAGGAGGACTTTCCCCAAAAGCCATACACACTCACCAACATGTTTGAACGCAGATACTCTCACATAGATAAATACATGACGACACTCACTTGCACCTGTACTCTCAGACTAAGAATGCTTATCTGAAGACACTATTGATGATCTATGTAAAAGATGGACAGACACCTCTGAGCTCATAGGCTGCAACACACTCTACCAGAGACCGGGAAAGAGCGAGAGATAAAAACACACCAGATTAATTGTTGCATTTATATTGTGCAGATGCTTCTCATATGTGTCCTGGTGCTAAATTCTCAACCACCAATAAAGACCAGCAATAAGACAAACTAGAAGGCTTCTAAGCTAAAAGAGGTGTGTTTTGAGTTTCTAATGGATGACTAGATGGTAAAAAACAAAGGGAAGAGGCAGAGTGTTCCAAAGCTCAGCAACTTGATAGGAAAAAGAGCGGCAGATATGAGGAACCTTCAAACGACTCAATAAAGATGGTCTTGGGAAGCAAGAAGAAGAATAAGGATGGGAAATGTTTTGTAGAAATATATGTATTATACCATGTACAGAACAGTAAATTAGACATAGGGCCTGATTTAGATCTTGGCGGATGGGATACTCCGTTACAAACGTCACGTCTAACCTATACGCCATGTTACAAGTGCCATAGGATATAATGCACTTATAATACAGCGAACGGTATATCTGTCATGTTTTTAACTGAGTTTCCCATCTGCCAGGATATAAATAAGGCCCCTAGTTTCTTAAGGGTTACGCTCTTCTGTACCAGGATCCACTGGCAATGAAACAGAGTTCACATAGCATCGAGCTTCAGCATTTTGCATCACTTGCAACCAGTAGATTAAGCTTTGACCTAGTACCGGCATGACAAAATTGTTTTTTTAGACTTCCGTAAGTCTCCCCTCCTGGGTCAAGGTTATCTCCAGATGCTGACAGAAGAGTGAGCAGACACTATGCATGGGAGTGTAACTTTGGGTGAATGTTTGGTCCCTTAGAATGCCAGAAAGCTTTGTGACATTTGATGCCCAAATCGGCTTCTCCAGTTGCTCTACTTTGGGAAAATTGCTTGTAGTAAAAACATTTATGTTTTATCCCAGTATTCCTTGACAATCAGGCACTAAAATCATTCTAATTACAATGAAGCCAGGTCGGCTTACTATAGGGAAACAAAGAAAGTGATGCCCCACTCCTGTTTATTACCACTGTGCTCCTTTGTTAAGGTTCTATAAAGTGGTATTAGATGTGCGCAAATGTGAGCACAAGATGCGGTACTTAGGGGCAGATGTATCAAGATTCCATTAAGCGAATCCTAAATAGCGATTTTTTTTTTTTTGTGATTCGCTATTTAGAATTCGCTAAATGGAATGTATGTACAAATTCGCTATTTTTTAGCGATTCCTTAAATTTCTATATTTGCGAATACGCATTTTGCTAATTTGCAAATAAGGAATAATTTCCAATGCATTCCTATGGGCCAGGAGGCCCATAGGTATGATTGTGAAGTAATTCTCAAATTGCGAATTCGCAATTTGCTAATCGCAATTTGAGAATTATTTCAAGGGTGTCTCAAAGACACCCTGCTGCTCCCCTGAAATGTACATGTGTGTGCATATGGCGCACATACAGGCCCTATGGGCATGTGTGTGCGTCACATGCCACCTTAACAAATGACAATTTGTGCATTTTTAAAAGAATTCGCAAATTACCATCAACAAGTTGGTGGTAATTTGCAATTTCTTAACCAAAATTCGCAAATTGAAATTGCTACATACATAGCATGCGATTCCTTAAATGCTATGGCAAAATAAGGAATCACAATTTTTTCCGATTCCTCAAATTGCGATTTTTTAATACATTCCAAAACATGCAAAATGGCCGTTTGCGAGTCGCAAAAGGCTTGATACATCTGCCCCTTAATGTTTTCTATAGAAGGAAATAACATGCAGCCATTTAGTTCCCATGGCAACTAAAGGAAAGCATGTAATTGAATAAAACTAACAGGTTACAGATTTTTGTAGTACGGTAAGAGCACTAATTAGGGCTTCTGATCACAATGTCAAGGTCCAGATCCAGAATGCTCCATCCTAGAATAAGATCTGCTACATGATGTTTGCTCACCCAGAAGATCAAATGAGTGCACCTACAAAAACCACAGTACACTATACTAGAAACATGCAAGCATGCCCTAGCTATGGATATCGGTGCTCACAGACCTTGTCACATTCACCAGAAACTCGCAACCCTACCTGTTCCAGATTTATTGGACCACAGTGGTTGCAAGTGTAGCATGCATGAGGCTATGTGTACCAGGAACACCTATGCCCACAGATAACAGCATCTTCCAGACACAGGCAGGAGCACATGCACATAGTAAATTCATATGAGCTCAAAGACTATAGTTCTCTCATCCAGAGGCACACATGTATTGTATTGTATTGTATTGTAATTGCATTTATATAGCGCTTATTACCCCAGACAAGGCGTCAACGCGCTTTTTCGGCTGGTAGCACGCTACTCCGGGACCCATAGAGGATTAGTGTTGAATTAGTATAGTGAAACATGCAAGTACATTTTAAGTGGTGGATAGGTTAGTCAGTTATTTGGATTTGGAATTATAGCAGAAGGATAGAGGAGGACAAAGGTTTGTATTTATTTATCACTTGTTGACGCATTCAGGAAGCCTATAAAAGATTAGTGGTTAATTAATATGGTGCAATATGAGGAAATTTCAGTGGTGGATATTAGTCTGTTACTTGGAGTGAGAAGGATAGCGGAGGGATAGAAGGGGAAGAAAGATTTGCATTCATATAGCACTTGTTACCCCTGATTGGTGTTGAAGCGCTTTTCTGGCAAGTAGCACGCCACTCCGGAACCCATAAAGGATTAGTGTTGAAAATTAGTATAGTATAAATATGAAGTAATTTGAGTAGTAGATATGTTATTCAGTTATTTGGGCAGTATATTAGTATAGTTGAATATGGAATTTGAGAAGTGAACATGTTAGTCTGTTAATTTTGATTGCAAATGATAGTGGAGGGATAAAAGAGTGAAGGATATTTTTTTTTTTATTTTTTTTAGGTCTTAGCAGTAGGAAGAGGCTTTTGGATGAGTAAAAAGGAGTTTTGGAGGGGAGGAGTCAGAGGGGAGAGTTTTTAGAAAGGTTTGTTTTAGGGGATCGGTGTAGTAAAAGGGTGTCAGATGATGCAAGGAGGGGTAGAGTAGGAGAGAGTCTAGAAAGGGTTATTTTGGCGATCATAGTAGTGGTATGGGGTTTGGGATGAATGAGAGAGTGGATGTAGAGGATATATTGATAGATGTATAGGATGAGAGATAGGGTAGTGCATTGAAAGGAGTAGTAGAAAGAAGTTTGAGATGAGTCAGAAGGTTGGGCTAGAAGATATATTGAGCGAAGTATAAGCTGACAAATAGGCTAGTGCATTGGAAATGCTAAATTAGAAGAAAGTGATAAATATATAGATCCATAAGTACATAGATACATAAGGGAAGTAAGTATATTTAGATTAAATATATTGATAGAAGCACAGGATGAGAAATAGGGTAGTGCATTGGATTTGCTTTTTCAGGAGAAAAGTAACAGACACACAGATCCAAGTACATGGAAGGTCCATAGATGCACAATGGAAGTATATGTACATGTAGACCAAAGATGATTTTTATTTATTGATTAATATTATTATTTATCTATTTTTTCTTTTCTCTTAACATAATTATTTTACATGTTTGATAATGTAATACACAAAGATAGGTACATATCTACAGTGAAAACAAATGATTATATACAGAGGGATATGCTGTAAATTTCTGTTTACGTATGGTGCTTTTGTGGGGAAGAGCCAAATCTTGAGTAGTTTTCTGAAGATAAGGTGGTTGTCAGTGGATCTTATGTTGGGGGGTAAAGAGTTCCATAGTTGGCTGCTTGAACAGAGAAGGATGTGCCACCCATGTTTTCTTTCTTGTATGGTGGGATTTCGAGGCGAGATACTCCTTTTAAACGGAGGTTCATTTGTTGAATGTGTTTGGTGATTTTATTCCTGATGAATAGTGGTCCTATTCCATGTTTTGCTTTGTGAGTAATACAAAGCAGCTTGAACGTGGATCTTCTGGCAATCGGTAACCAATGCAGGGCTTTCAAGGCAGGGGAGATGTGGTCTCATTGTTTGATATGCAAGAGTAGTCTGGCAGCCGAGTTCTGAACCTGTTGTAGTCTTTTCATGGTCGTTAAAGGTGATCCGTGGTAGAGGCTATTGGCGTAATCGAGTTTGGATAGAACAAGGGAGATGGTAGCTTGGACCTTGTGTGGAAATCCCAAATGAGGCAAAATTTGTTGCAGCGTTTTTATAGTAGCAAAGCTTGATCTTGCTAGTTTATCCACTTGGGCATTTATCAACAGCTTGGAGTCCATGGTCATTTCGAGGTTTCTTACTTCCTTCGATACTTTAGGCAGTCATCCCAGTTCATCAGGCCATGCGGCTAGCGGGTTGTAATTTTTCCAATCGCCACACGTGAGTATTTCAGTTTTTGAAGCATTTAATTTGAGATGGCTCCAAGTCCTCCACTGATCCACGGCTCTGAGACAGCTTCAAATTGGTGATTTTCCAATGTCTTTGGGGCATTCCAGTTGAATGAGTATTTGCGTGTCATCTGCATAGTTGTAGCACGTGAGGTAAAATGTATTGATCAGTACTGGTAAAGACTTCATGTAGATGTTGAAAAGCATGGGCTAGATGATAGAACCTTGAGGGACCCCTGCTTTTGTTGAGTACGGTTTGGACGAGAACGGTGGAGTATGGATGACATTAGTTCTGTTTCAAAGGTAGGACGCGATCCAGTCTAGAGCAGTTCCCTCTATGCCGGCTTCATAAAGTCTTTATTTCAGAGTGTCATGGTCAACCGTGTCAAGGGCAGCTGAGAGGTCCAAGAGGAGTAGCGCAGCAACCTCGTTGCGGTCAACTGTATTCTTTAGGTCATCCCGGATGGCCAGGAGGGCAGATTCAGTGCCTCTTCCAGGACGGAATCCTGTTTGGAAATCTGAAAGTATGTCATTGTCTTCAATGAATTGTGACATCTGGGCGAACACTGCTCTTTCTATCAGTTTGCCCAGGAAAGGTCCATTTGTAATGGGTCTGCAGTTGTCAGGGTTCGGGGGGTCCAAGTTTGTTTTCTTCAGTAAAGGGCGTATGTATGACGTTTTGAGTTCTTCTGGAGATATTCCAGTAGTTACGGAATCGTTGTTGATTTATTTTTTTTTAAAACACCTTTATTAAGTCAAACAGGTACATACACGGCTTACTGCCTACATCCCCCTCGGGCCGGCCATGCGATAATCACATACATATGCAGTAATCGTACCCCTACCAATACACAGCCGTGTGCCGTCAACCCTGGGGAACAGCGGCGCAAGGGTCCCTTAGAGAACATATATGAACCGCTGGGAGCCGCAGGAATCCTTATAGCAGATATGTAAGAGCCCACATTAACATAGCAGCAGGTCCGTGTAGGCCTTACTCTCAGCGCCCGGCAATGTAGGTGTAGTTTATTTTTTAAAGAAGCCTCCCTCCCTTCCTGAGGTAAACCCCGCTAATCCCCCCCTTAGAGCCCCCCCTTCCCAACAAAAAAGCCAGTTCGCTGATCTTCATGTCTCAAAAAAAGAAAAAAAAGTCATTGTGCATTGCATTCCCATGTTTGTGTCTTCACCCCGAGTGTAATTGCCCCAGAATGACCTGCGTGAGCTCAGTGCATCCCCAGGGAGTGTCCTGTGTGTATCACTGCTGGCCTCGCACCATAGAGCGTCTGGGCATCAATACTCCACCCAGCCACCGCTGTTCCCCACGGGTCACCACCGAGTCTCACTCGCCATGGTTCCATAGAGGCCTGTCGTCTATGTGTGGGTCACTGCACTCCATCCTCCCCTTCCCGCTGCATGTCCGCATCGTCCTCTCTAGCGTGCCTAACGGTGTTGTACAGACCCCAACATTTTTTCGGGCGACTGGTGGGTGGGAGGAGCTCACTGTAGCGCTCCGATTGTGTGCAGCAGTATACCATGTCTCTGGCCCACCGCTTCTTGGTTGGCGTCGGACCCCTCATCCAGCACTGCGCCACTGCACGTCTTGCCAATAATAGGCCCATATCTGTCAAACGCCTGAATGCCGCCGGTAATGCCCTTGAATAGCCCAGCAGCGCCAAGGCCGGATCGACTGGAAGTTCATGGTTCAGTATCTCGCTCAGCTCCGCTATAACTTCCACCCAAAACTCGTGTACCCCACGGCATCCCCACGCCACGTGGAGGAAGTCAGCCACAGGTGCGTGGCAACGCTCGCACTCAGGGGACTGCCGAAGACCGTAACGATGTAGACGCTCTGGGGTGTAGTACACTCTCTGTAAGAATTTAAAATGAATCAGCCTGTGTCGACCATTCAGCGACAGCTTTCTAGTGTTGGTGCAGCAATATGTCCACATAGAGTTGTCTATCGTAGTCTCCAGGTCGCTCTGCTAGGCAAGGCGTGCCTTGGAGGGTTCTTGTGGGAGGCAATGCTTCTATAGAGGTGTGCTGTTATATGTCGCGAAGATACGGTGTCTATGACCTGGGAGAGTTCCGGGAGGTCTGGTGGCTCTTCCAAGTCTGGGCCACGGGCGTCTTTCAGGGCGCATCGGACCCTGTGGAACTGGAACCGCTGCAGTAGCATTGGGCGATCCACTCCCTGGGCTATCTGATCCCAAGTTTTAGCTTTCCCATCCTCGAACAGTGCTCCCGCGGTCTTAATCCCCAGCCCGTGTAAGGCTCGGACAACGTTCTTGTCCTCGATGGGTGCCAGCCACAGCAGCCACTCCACCGACATCGAAGGAGAGTAGAGCCACTCGCCTCCCCTGGCCCTCAGCAACGAGTTCCAGGCATGCTTCGTAGCAGTAATCGAGTCTAGTACTCCGACTCTACGGTCCACTGGGGTGCAGACCGTAGCTGGGAGTGGAAGAGGGTCCGCGAAAAGTTGCTCCATCCGCACATGATTGATGTTCTTCTCGCCATGAATCCACGTATGCACGTGAGCTGCCTGTGCCACCCTATAGTAGCACTCCAGATCAGGGTCGCGCGAAGCCCACCTAGCTCATACGGAAGCGTGAGTGTGCTCCACTTAACCCGCAGCTGTTTACCACCTCAGGCCAGCCGGACCATAAGTTTTGTTAGATTCGCGAAGAAGGCCTTCGAGAGTATCATGGGCAAAGTGTTAAACAAAAAAAGGAAGCGTGGCAGTATCACCATCTTCATGATGGCTACACGGCCCATCCGGGAGAGCGGGAGTTTACACCACCATTCCACATCGTCCTCACATTTACTGTATGCCACACCATAGTTCTCACGGAAAAGTACCTCCGCATTCGTATGGATCATTATGCCAAGGTACCGCACAGAGTCTGTCGTAAGGGATATTCCATGTCAAAGCGGACAGACACCGGAGTTAACGGGAACACCACTGATTTCTCCCAGTTAATCTTCAGACCCGAGAGAGCTCCAAAACGCACTACTTCACATAAGACAGGGGATAGGTTTGCTTCTGGGTTCCTCACATAGAGTAGCGTGTCATCCGCGTATGTCGAGATGACAATTTTATATGTCGGGAAACTAACCCCTTGATGCCAGTGATACTCACGTAGCGTGCAAGCCAGCGGCTCAGCGACGAGGGCATACAACAACGGGGACAGGGGGCAACCCTGTCTCGTACCTCTGCTAATATCAAAAGGATCTGAGACACGGTCTCCTAGGCGCACCCTAGCCGTAGGTCTCCAGTACAGCGCCCCAATCATCTGCAAAAACTGCTCCCCCAGTCCCAGTCTGCGCAGGACCTTCAGCATGAACGGCCACTCCACTGAGTCGAAGGCCTTCTCCATGTCCAGGAACACTGCGACAGCCTTCGCGTCCTGTCGCACATGTTGCAAAGTGCCCAACACGGTGCGTATGTTATAGGTTAAGTTCCTGCCAGGCACGAAGCCAGCCTGTTCAGGCGCCACCACCTCAGGCGCTAGAAGGGACAGACGAGTGGCCAGAACCTTGGCATAGAGTTTGGTGTCTACGTTCAGGAGGGATAGCGGTCTATACGAGCTACAGACATTCGAAGGCTTTGCCAGGTTTCAAGATGGTTACCAATAGGGCCTCTCTCATCGTGTGTGGCATACTGCCCTCCTCTCATATCTCGTCAAATAGGGAAGACAGGTGGGGAATAAGTTTATCCTTAAATGCCTTATAGAACCCCACCGTCAGACCGTCAATCCCGGGGGCGCTGTGCGCACGCATACTTGCTAGAGCGTCAGAAATCTCGTCTGCCTGGATAGGGGACATTAGGAACTCTCTGTCTGACTGAGCCAAGAACGGCAGCTGTACATGTTCCAGATAGTCGTCCATGTCCGATTCCAGGTTTTCCGTTTTAGTAGTGTATAAATTAGAGTAGTAGTCACGGAATTCCGTGATGATCTCCTCGTCCGACGTGGCAATGCCCCCTCCCGAAGTATTAAGTTCAGTCAGTTTGGGTGTTCTCCTGGCGTCGCGCAATATTCTGGCTAATAGCGAGCTAGGGCGCTTGCTCTCTCCATAAGTTCTCGCCGAGGCATATTTCCCCATATAGCAAACCTCCCTATCCGCCTCCTCGTTGAATTCCGAGATAAGGGATCGTATTCTATCTGCTGTAGAGGGGTCTGGGGTAGCCAGGAGTCGTTTCTCCAGGTCAGCCAATTCAGATTCCAGGGCGCGCAGCCGCTGCCGTATGGCCTTCAAGACACTAGAATGTTTGGTCATAGCGATCCCACGGATGTATACCTTAAACGCCTCCCAAACCGTGTGGAAAGCGTCCACAGAACCTATATTCTTCTCGAAAAAGAGATCAATTTTTTTCTGCCATTTCCCCTCTAAAAGCGTCATCTAGCAACGCATACGGGGGAAAGCGCCATGTGAACGGGGGGATCCTGCATGCCGGTGTCTCCAGTACCAGCAGTATCAGCGAATGATCAGATGATGTGCGCGCAAGAACAGTGCATGCCAGAATTCGGCTAGAGATGGAGTAAGAGGCCAACCAGTAGTCAATCCTGGTGTGAATGTTGTGGAATAATGAATAGTGTGTGTACCCAGTCTTCCACCCCCCCCCCACTCCCCTGCAACCCCATCCCAACTTTGAGCAACCACCACATCAGTGTGCTGAACGCGCGGGGGCCTAGGTAGCCTGGAGTCATAGTCTCTACCTTGTCTCAGAACTCTTGTGCGTCCCTCCACCCGCTCCCGACATGCACAGTGTCTGTAAATAGCACAACGTTGCATTAGCTGTCAAAAATTGTCTGTTGTGCGCCACGCCTCTGCGGTGCGCGCCCAAACCACACATCGGTGAATGTCCCCAACTCCATGCGGGTCGCTGCATAATGCCCACGTGCTAGAGCCCTGCGCGCCTGTGGCCAACAGCGAACCATAATACAACCAGAGAAATCTTCCCTGCCGTGTATCCCCCCCCCTTCAAGAACCACTTATCTGTACATTTTGTAGTCCTCATAGTCTGTGCCGTACGCCCCACCACCCCGTCAGGGGGGGCTGCCGATGGTCCTCCCAGGGCGTCTCAACACAAACGCAAAGGCAATCCACCATGCAGGTCAAGAGGTTAATCCTGATCGTCCAGTCGGCTATCGCTCTCCCCGTCCTCCGGGTTCTTTTCAGCGTTCGCCTTCTGCTCCCTCGACCAACGCTTCATCGCTTGCTGCAGGGCCTTGGGATTCGTGAAGATATGTGAATGGCCGCCTCTATTGACACGCAGCTTGGCCGGGTACAGCAAGGCGTAGTCCAGGCCCATCTCCCTGAGACGCTTTTTGTGAGGGATGAATTGTTTCCGCTCTTCCTGCACCTTTGCAGTGAAATCCGGGTATAGCGATATGGCGGACCCCTCATACTGCAGATTTTGTTTTGTCCTTGCCAAGCGGAGCGCAGTGTCCCTGTCCCTATAGTTAAGCAGTTTCGCTATTATTGGTCTTGGCGGCGCTCCCGGCTGCGGGCGAGGGGCCAGTGATCTATGTGCCCTCTCCACTGTGAACATGGCTGAGAACACTCCGTCTCCCAGAAGTTTCGTGAGCAGTTGTTCCACGAAGCGTTCCATGAGGCCTGTAGATGTGCTTTCCGGAAGGCCCGTTATGCGCAGGTTGCAGCGACGGGAGCGCGCCTCCAAATCCTCCGTCTTATCCTGAAGGGCCTGCATCAGTCTCCATTTTTTTTGGGCCGTGTCCAGGTCTGTTTGTGCCTCTTCCACTTCAGTCATCCTCCTTTCCGCCATATCATGTCTCTCGGCGTGTTTATCTAGCCGTTCCGCCATTCTATCCTTTCTGTATGACATAGCTAGTCTATCTTGGATCCCAGGGCCGAGATGCTGGTCTGGATTCCCTGCTCCATGGATAGCAGCATGGCCTTAATATCTGAGTCAGCGCTCCGAGCCTCCTCCGATCGCGACGTGGGGCCATCCTCTGTCAGCGGGCTCTGCTGCAGTAACCGCTTCTGAGAAAAGGGCAACTTACTCTGGGTTCTGTCGCCTTTGCCCATCTCACCACTATTATCGCACCAAGTCTACAGGTAAACGTGGAGGGCGAGAGACTGGCCGCCCCGTGTGTATCTGCAAGGCTATGCCACCCGCGGCTACCGCCGCTCGCCAAGCGGCCCCCCAAAATGTCAGAGAAGGGAAATGTCTGGCCCCGCGTCGCTGTCGCCTCGTCCCAGGAGCCAATCATCCTCTCAGCCCAAGGCACGAACGGCGTGTTTCACAGTAGGAAGGAAGGGGGGACTGTACCTCAGGGGCCGCCACCAGCCGCAGCACGGTGCTCAATGGAAGGACCAGCCTGGGGGGGTCGAATCCCTGCCCTGTGACCAAACGTGCCAGTGTAGTCTTGATCTCGGGCCCACCACGCACCAGAAGCAGTCCCACTCTCAGCCCCAGGAGCACAATGCCTCACCGGTCCGCCACGTGAAAGTGAAGAAATGGCGCGAAGCTCCCCCGAAGTATAATTTTGTCCCTTCAACTCGAGCAGGTCATGATAGGTGCTTCCTGGCCGGTTAACAGTGTGTTCAGTTACACCCGTGGTCCCCCGGATCAGCCAAAGTCGGGCCCTCACCCGTCCGACTTCCCGGGAGGGGGTCAGTGCCTACCCTCGTCCTCGAAGGTATCGGAAGGGGAGCAGGAGCGGTCCCAGTGGCCGATCGGGGTTGGTGCGTGGGGAACCGCCGCTCGCCGCAGCCCCTCTGACATGCTACACACTCACCGGGGATAAGTGTTCGGAGGGCCGGCACACTGCACAGTCCGTGGCCGCACGCCCCGTTACGCTGCCCGGGCACTGAGCTTACTCCAGCCCGCGGCCTCCCGGCCTGTCACCTCGGGAATTCCGCCGTAGCGCCGCTCAGCCTTGTCTCCTCTCCCTCGCTGCCGCCCGGGCGCTCGTCCGATGTACTGGTTCTGGGGAGTATGAGGAGGCAGGAATCAGCTCGCTAACCTTGTTATTCAGGAGAAATGCAGGATATTTCAACTAGTGCATGGCGGAGCCGCGGGATCAGGCAGCCATCTCGCTTGCCGGCTAGCTCCGCCCCCCCATCGTTGATGATTTTTCTTACTGGAATGGCAGCAGAGGTTTTTAAAAGCATTGTCTTGAAAGTTTGTGGCAGACAGGGGTCAGAAGGGCTGCCGGCAGACCTGCTTGCTTTGACCAGGTCCATAAATTCATTGTGTGAGATGTGTTGGAAGGAACGGAGAGGCTTGATTAGAGCATTCTTGGATAGTTGTTTTGTACAAGGGTTAGTGCTGGTGCTTTGTTTCTGTTTTAAGTACGAGTCTGTCTGCTTTGTCCGTGTAATGATTTGCCAGTTTGTCTGTGAAATCTTGAGTAACAGGATGAGTTCCTTCTAGGCAATTTGGTTTTCGAAATTTATTGAGTATTTTATAGAATTCTTTATTTGCACTTTTAGCGTTTTGAATTCTGTCTGAATAGTACCTTTTCTTAGCTTTTTTGATAGCCGACTTATATAACCAGTTAATTTTCTGTAGGTAAAGTTTGTCTTGTTTGGCGTTTGTTTTGAGCCAGGTACATTGCAGCTTTCAAATTTTTTATTTTATGTCTTTTATTTCTATGTTTTTGAAAGGCGCTTTTTTTCTTTTGTTCTGTTGTGTGGTTTTGAGTGGTATCAGGATGTCAAAAGCTTCCTGTAGCCACTCCTATAGATTCTGAACAGAATTTATGGTTTCCAGATTTATACTGGATGTTAGTTGTGTTTCCAAGTGTTCCAAATTGAGTTTGTTCCACGGCCGATACGTGGATGGATGTAAGGTAGTTTTAGGTGAGTCGCTTAGTGTTGTTTTATGTTGGAAAGCAAGCAAGTGATGGTCTGACCATGTGACTGAAGTTATAGTTTGGAAGGTAACTAGTTCAGTTTTAGCAAAAATGACATCTAGAATATGTCCAGCGGTGTGTAACGGATTGTGGGCAATCTGATGCAGGTTCAATGCGTCTAGGCCGGTGATTATTGTTTTTGGATGCATCATATTAGTTTTATCAAACCAAATGTTAAGGTCACCCATAACGCATAGGTTGGAGTGTATTGTTATCAGGTTTGAAACTGTGTCTAGAAGTGCATCTGGGAATGTTGCCTTGCTAGGTGGAGGTCTGTAAAGGAGCAGGAAGTTACAGATGGAAGACGATGTAGGATTGCATCTTGTTAGAAGACCCTCACAATTCTTTATGGAGATGTTGTCAACTTTAGTGATATGTATTGTTTGCCTGAATACAACAGCTAGACCACCTCCTTTTTTGGCTATACGATTTTGGGTGATTATTTGATAGCCCAGAGGAATGGCTTCATGCAGGACTGGAGCCATATCTTCTCCCAACCATGATTCGGTTATGAATAGTAAGTCTGGTTTTGCATCGGTGAGAAGGTCGTAGATGTGATGCTTGTTTTTAGAAAGGGATCCAGCATTTATTAGTAGACAGTGTAGAGAGTTGTCTTTGGTGATAGTGGGACTTTGTTTTGTAGAAGAGTGATCAGTATTGTGTGTGTGTGTAGCAGGTTTGTTTTTAGTGCTGGTATTAGCTGTATTAGGATAGCAATCGTGTAGCTGTTCTGTATCGTGTTCCTCATCCAGCATGCTGAGAAGACATTTTGATGGGTCTGCATGTGTATGTGTTGGAGATGGTGTTTGAGAGTGAGTTGGAGTGCTGTGTTGCTTTTGTGGTGTAACATTGTTGTAAGGTAGACTTGGGGAAGAAAAGTTGTGAGGTATGGCATGTCGCTTATATTTTTTGCGTGTGTTTAAGGTGGAAGGTGTATGAGTCAGGGGAGTTGGTGCAGCTTGTGGGTCATGTCGTAATGTTCTAAATTGTCCAATGGATGAGATGCGGTTAGAAGAGAGTTGCTGTATTGCTGTGTCTGTGTTAGGTGTGGTGGAAGAGTGAAAGCTTGGCATTGGAGTTTGTTCCTTTGTGTGCTTTGAAAGGTGGGTATATGTATATACTTTGTGATGGTAAGCGTTATGAGGTGTTGTGCTCTGAAGATCTTGTTGTGCTGGTGTGTGTGATATGTTTTGCTTTTGAGGTGTAGTGAAAAGGGGTGCTGATGTATATGTTTCATGCGCTGGATTTGGTTTTGTAGAATTGTTTGTGAGAGGAGGTTGTGACGTAGAGGGGATGGTGATGTGTTTAAGAGTAGAGTGTATGTTGTGTGTAGGCGGGAATGAAGTAGAGGTAAGAGTGTTTATCTTAGACTGTTTTCAAGCGTTACAAAGTGTGGTGGTGTGCAGTGTGTGTGTGTTGTGTGTTAGTGTTATTATGGTAGAAGGGAGAGGAGGGTGTTTGTTGGACAACTGATGGAAGGATCATTATATGTTTGGTAGTGATAAAAGGTGGTCTGTTAGGTGTAATTACTGCTGGGAGAGTGGGCCTGAATGGGATGTATTATGTATGGTGTTGATTGGCGTTGTGTTAGTAATGAGTGTATTGGTTAGTAGTATAGCATAGTTGTGTACTGTTTGTGGGTGATGGTGGATATGTGTGGTAGTTGGGATAGTAGGGTGTGTAGATGTGGTTTGGTTGGGTTGGTGGTGCATGCTGGTACATTAATCTGTGCATAGTGTTGTGCGTGGTGTACATTTGGTGTGCATGTGTTGCTCTGTATGTGGATGGTGTGGGCTGGGTATTGCTAAATGAGAAAAAGGGCAGCATTTCTGGCCCAAGTCCCGACCAGTCTTGAACAGGCTCAAACAGGCAACTACCCTTGTCCTCTCCACCCTTAACAGGCTCAAACAGGCAACTACAATTGTCCTCTCGGCCCTTAACAGGCTCAAACAGGTAACTACCCTTGTCCTCTCCGCCCTTAGCCTCGACCCCCGGGCTGAGACGCCATAAGCCTGACCTTTTTTTATAGCCCTAATAATCAGGTGACCCCTTCAGCCAATGGGAACCCTAGCCCTAACACTATCCAATCACAACACTAGCACTAAAAATCTAGAACCAATAGGAGACCAGGACCTTACAGCCAATCTTAGCCCTAGTCCAAGCACCCAATAGTTCAAAAACCTTGATCTCCACGTCCAATAAAGGCCTTAGCCCCACCTCTAGTCCAAACCCAAGTCCAAGCATTGCATTTCCCCCGTTTTTAAATCAATCTTTGTGTGCCCTCTTACTTGCACCTTAAATTGGGCCCCCCACCGCGCTTTTCGCGGATCTGTGTCACTTTTCCTTCTGCCTTCGTGTTTGGCGCCGGGCGCCATCTTGGGGGTGGTGTGTAGCGAGTGTGCCACTTGTTTGAGCGCTCTAGCGCTCACTTGGACCACAGGTGAGCCCTACTTAAGGTGAGCTTGGCAGTAGCTCGGCCTTGGAGAAGGTAGTAGCACGCACGCGCGCTATGCTGCTGAATTGTAATCCTCAGCGCTGCTGATATTTTAAAAATACCGCTTTTGTATTTTGGTTGTTATAATTTGCATTTCCCCCGTTTTTAAATCAATCTTTGTGTGCCCTCTTACTTGCACCTTAAATTGGGCCCCCCACCGCGCTTTTCGCGGATCTGTGTCACTTTTCCTTCTGCCTTCGTGTTTGGCGCCGGGCGCCATCTTGGGGGTGGTGTGTAGCGAGTGTGCCACTTGTTTGAGCGCTCTAGCGCTCACTTGGACCACAGGTGAGCCCTACTTAAGGTGAGCTTGGCAGTAGCTCGGCCTTGGAGAAGGTAGTAGCACGCACGCGCGCTATGCTGCTGAATTGTAATCCTCAGCGCTGCTGATATTTTAAAAATACCGCTTTTGTATTTTGGTTGTTATAATTTGCATTTCCCCCGTTTTTAAATCAATCTTTGTGTGCCCTCTTACTTGCACCTTAAATTGGGCCCCCCACCGCGCTTTTCGCGGATCTGTGTCACTTTTCCTTCTGCCTTCGTGTTTGGCGCCGGGCGCCATCTTGGGGGTGGTGTGTAGCGAGTGTGCCACTTGTTTGAGCGCTCTAGCGCTCACTTGGACCACAGGTGAGCCCTACTTAATGCTCGCCCCTGCGCGCAGCGGTGACGCGCAGCGGTAGCGCCGGACTCGCGCCGGAGTTAAGCCAGAGTCCTGCCCGTCTGCGCCCGTCAGCGTCCCGGAGGCGTGCGGAGCGGCGGGTGGGGCTCTACCATCAGGGATGTGTCCCCCCGGGACTCCTGTCCAGCATTATTCCCCCGTGGAACTTCGTTCTTTCAACCCTCGGGTCTCAGGCTGTCGCACTGTTTTTCCCGGACGTCATCGTGGGAAATCCTGTTGCCCGGGTTGTGGCTGGCGCCCTAACCGCTCGCATTTTCCACACCCGAGCAATAACACCCATAGTGTGGGCTTCTGTTGCATGCTATTAAACACCAGGTCAGCATGTAAACATGCGCAAGACATTTTTGAGCTCCTAGATACAGTGAAGCCACTATGTCTTATGCTCACTGAGACGTGGTGGGGCGAATTCTCCAACCCTGATGTTGTTACGGCAATCCCGCCTGACTACAACATCTTCAGGAAGGATAGAGCTAAGGGAAGGGGCGGTGGAGTGGCATTGGTGGTCAAGAAAGGTACCCCGTGCGCGATCCTGCCAGCAATGGACATCCGAGGCTCGGAGACCCTAGCCTTTTCTATTACTCTGTCGCCACATCAATCTTTTAAGGGATTACTCGTGTATAGGCCACCTGGCGCACCCGGCACTTTCTTTGAAGATCTGGATTCCGTGCTGTTGGGGCTGGCCCTGAAAGCGGAACATTGTATCGTGGCAGGGGACTTCAACTTTCGGATGGATGATCCGTCCGACCCTGCTGCCATCAAACTTTCCGAGGCTTTGACCCCGCTGGGACTGATCCCTTATTTACAGGAGCCTACGCACGAGAAGGGGCACACTCTTGACCAGGTATTCTCGTCCTCCCCTCTTGAGAAGATTGAGATTACTCCTGTCCTATGGTCAGACCACTTCCTTGCCAAATTTGCGATCAAAGGCATAGCTAAACCGGTGTCTATCCTGGCACAGCAACAGGGTCGTGTCCATAGGGCATATCATCGAGTAACCCCAGAGATGCTGGCCCAGGCTGCAGTGGTTCACCCTTGCCCCCTCTCTGGCGATCTGGACAGGGATCTGGAGACCCTGCAGGATTGGCTTCTTGACAGGCTAAATGATCTTGCCCCGGAATTGACACCTCGCCTGACACCGAAACGGGTCTCTGCGCCTTGGTTCACCGCTGCACTGTCGGCTACGCGGCAGCAGTGCAAGGTAGCCGAAAGAGCCTGGCGGGCACAATATGATACTGTTGCCAAGCTGACCTACAAGACGGTGGTTAAGGCCTATCACCGGGACATTCGCCTGGAAAAAAAAGCATATCTAGCTAGGAGAATAGAAGCTGCTTCTAACTCCTGCAAGGAGATTTTCTCCATTGTGAGAGAATTCACTTCCCCATGGTCTAACACCTCGGACGAAAAGCCATCAGGTACCTGGGCTACGGACCTTGCTGATTTCTTTACGAGCAAGATCCAATGCATTCAGGATTCATTCCCTTCGCCGGGGCCCATGGGCCAGACTGAACCTGAGACCACCATATCGCCGCAGACCTGGCCAGGTGTGACGCTGAGCGTGTTTCCACCGATCTCTGCTCCTGACTCCTTAGCTCTAATGGGCAATTTAAAATCGGGTTCACCCCTCGACCCATGCCCTGCTAAATTTCTAGCGAAAGTTGCGGAGGTGATCAATCCACTGGCTAACCCGCTGTTAAATCTCTCGCTGAGTCAGGGAGTGGTTCCACAAGCCTGGAAACAGGCGATGGTGATTCCTTTGCTCAAAAAACCAGGCCTAGATCCGAAGGCCCCGGTTAATTATAGGCCCATCTCTCTGCTGCCGGCTCTCATGAAGATTGTGGAAAAACACGTTCAGGGTGTGCTTTCCAATTTTCTTGAAACCAACGAGATCCTGCATGCCACCCAATCGGGTTTTCGTCCCCATCTAAGCACAGAGACTGCGCTCCTTGAGGTCGCAGAAACCATTAAAGGGGTTCTGGACTCTGGGGGCAAAGCCATGCTGGTGATGTTAGACTTGTCGGCGGCGTTCGACACCGTCCCCCATGATGGCCTTCTCGCAAGACTCTTTGAGATAGGTCTACGGGGGACGGTGTTCGACTGGTTTTCCTCCTTTCTAGCCGGCCGCCGGCAAACGATCTGGGCTCCGGCTGATTCCGCCGTGATGCCGCCTCTGGGAGTCGGGGTCCCACAGGGCTCTATCTTGAGCCCGACCCTTTTTAACATCATTATGACCCCGTTGGCGGCGTTGGTGGAGTCGTATGGTGCCCAGATCGTATCCTACGCTGACGACACCCAGCTCCTCTTCTCATGTAAGAGAGGAGGTGACTTTGATGAGGAGAGTATCCGGGATTGCCTTGGGGCTGTTTTCCAATGGTTCCAACTGAACAGCCTCAAGTGCAATTCCGATAAGTCCGAGGTACTTTTCTTTGGGTGTGACACAGAGCCAGATTGGCAGGCCTGGTGGCCGATGAATATGTTCCCTCCGTCTTGCTCTTCCCAGGTTGCCAAGAATCTGGGGGTCAAGATGGATAATAGGCTAACATTGAAATCCCAGATCCTAGGGGTGTCGGGCACCTGCTTCGGCATCCTTAGGATGCTGCAGAGGTTTCTTCCCCTGCTGTCCGAGGAGCACAGGAAACTGACAGTGCAGGCTCTGATTGGGTCCAGGTTGGATTATTCCAACATTCTCTACCTGGGCCTTCCAGAGTACTTGCTGCAGCGGCTTCAAGTGGTGCAGAATGCCGCTGCGAGAGCAATCTATGGTCTAAATAGACGGTCCAGTGCATCGGGCCTGTTGAAAACCTTGCACTGGCTTCCCATCCGGAAACGGATCGCCTTCAAGGCTCTGACTCTGGCCTATAAAGCTCTCCACGAGGGGGGAGCAAAGTACCTTCAAAAGAGACTGGTCTTTTATCAACCGACCAGGTCTTTGAGGTCGGAATCCCTGTACTTGGCAGTTGTTCCGCGTGTAAAGAGAGCGCGCCTCGGAGGCCGCTCTTTTGGATTGCTGGCACCACAGTTGTGGAACTCTCTGCCGCTTGCTCTGCGGGGAGCTACTAGCCTGCTGGCTTTTAGAAAAGGCCTTAAAACTTGGTTGTTTACTCAGTAGCCTGTTTTGTTTGTAAGTTTTTGCTTGGCACTCTGTTCTTTCTTTTATCGGTGTTATGTTATTCTGTCGCAGTTTTCCTTTTCCAATAAAGCGCCGGGACACTCTTTTTGAGTAGCCGAGCGCTATACAAAAGAATAAATAACATAACATAACATAACATAACAAGCATCCAAAGGTACAGGTAGCACTAGTCCCTACTTCCAATAGAAAGCCTAACCCTACTCTTAGTCCCACAACTAGTCCAACAACCAATTACACCAGAAGCCCTAAATAGCTACTTCCAATTAAAGGTCTAACCCTAGCCCTAGTTCCATCCTACTCCCAACAACCAATAACATAGGAAGCCCTAGTCCCCACTTCCAATAGAAATCCTAACCCTAGCCCTAGCCCTAGTCCCAACCCTACAATGATTGAATCACAGAACCAGAAACCAATCAGAACTCTCATATACCCAACCAATGAGGACACAGATACACACACCAATCATTGTACACATGTGCCAATCACTAGCAGACCATATAAGGTCCCAGCGATCTCAGACAAGGTTTGCTGGCCAGGGAGTTGGAAGCTGCTTCTCCTGTTCAGAATCCCCTTGTAGTGGTTACGTATTTTGTAATTCAGAATGTGTATATGTCCTGCAATGTAGAATGTATATTTTTGATTGTCTGGAGTCTTCTGATGCCTGGGGTTCAATGGGCTTCTTCAGTTGCTTGTCGGACTCCGGGCTGAAGAGGCACTCCTTCTTTGGTTGGAACGGATATTAAATATACCTAAATCTATACATTGTGGTTCCCTGGATTATTGCAACGTTTGTCTTCTACACTCCTAGGAGACAGACAGGCTCAATACACACTTTGGACTTCTGCAGGTAAAGGCTTCACTAACTCGAAATCTAACAATACTGTTTGAATAGAACTTTACTCCCCCTGCTGGCCAAAAATGAAGTGCACAGGCCCCAGAAAATACAGTTTAAACAGCTCACAGAAGCACCCTCTGATGTAGAATATCCCTGTTGCTGGGGGGCGGAGGCAGGGGGACTGGCCTCACTGGCTTCTGAACACAAAATGGTGGCTGGGGGAGCACTGTTTTAACACACAGGTCTTAGCACAGAGCAAAGGAGAAATTTGGAGGGAAAACAGATTTGTCACCAAGGAATGAGAGGGACAAACTACAGAGGTTGGACTGCAAATCCCACAATTCAACACGTTAATTGCAAACAATCATGGGCAGGGAAAACCACAAGTTTTAAAACACAAAACGGGTGATAACATATGCAATCACAGGCAGGTCAAAACTGCAATTTTTAAACTGTAACAACCACATGCAAAGACAGTAATCACAGAAAGGGAAAATCGTTTTTTAAACAACTTTTGTTTTGGGAAGAGACAGCACTAGTCTGTCTCCTTACCACTTCCTGGACTCTGCTCACTGCAATCTGTGGCACAAGTAGGCTGCAATTCACAAGATGGAGGAGAATGATTTGGGGTGCACCCAGCAAGGCCTTAAGGGGCCTGGGCAGGTGTGAGAGGAGGGCTCAGACTTGCCTGGTAGCTGAATAGCCAATGGTCTGCTGGCCTGGGGGTGGAGGCTGGGCAGCTGCTTCTCCTGTTCAGAATCTCCTAGGAGACAGACGGGCACAATCCACACTTTGGACTTCTGCAGGTAAAGGCTTCACTAACTCGAAATCTAACAATACTGTTTGAATAGAACTTTACTCCCCCTGCTGGCCAAAAAACGAAGTACACAAGCCCCAGTAAATACAGTTTAAACAGCTCATAGAAGCACCCTCTAATGTAGAATATCCCTGTTGCTGGGGGGATGGGGGGGGGGGGGGGCTGGCCTCACTGGCTTGTGAACACAAAATGGTGGCTGGGGGTGCACTGTTTTAACACAGGTCTTCGCACAGAGCAAAGGAGAAATTTGGAGGGGAAAACCGATTTGTCACCAAGGAATGAGAGGGACAAACTACAGAGGTTGGACTGCAAATCCCACAATTCAACATGTTAAATGCAAGCAATCATGGGCAGGAAAAGCCACAAGTTTAAAACATAAAACAGGTGATGACATATGTCATCCCAGGCAGGTCAAAACTGCAATTTTAAACTGTAACAACCACATGCAAAGTCAAAAAGCCAGCTCTTAAGCAGTATGCTCACCCATAAAAACATGCACACTCACCTACATAAACCAAACACACATTTACATATTCTCTCTCTCTCTGTCTTTCCCCTTCTTCCTCTCCCTCCCATCCTCCTACCATAGCAAGCTCACCTTCCAGACTTATCGCTAGCTTGACTGTCACACTCTGAATCTTCTGTGTTTTCTTTGTTAGTTTCCTTGGCGAATCAGATACAGATTAATAACCCAGAATAGTACAACAAACCTAAAAGGTAATACCATGAAAGACTCTCTGAGATTGCCACGGCGAAACAGAGAAAAGAATTTAAGCAGTGAGTGAGGCTCAGTGGGAAGTACCAGACGAACAGAACCACAAGTGTCCAGATAAAAACATCAGACACACGTGAGAGAGTGAAAAAATCAACTTGAAGAATGATAAAGAAAATAGATCTAACTAAAGAATAGAGAAGGCTACATTCACCAAGTGCTGCCACAGTGTGGAACCAGACAGAAGAGGAAACTGTTAGGCACCCTTGGTTGACCATATTTGAAAAGAGATGCTACAGAAAAACATAAAATGCACGCACCAAAAATAAGGAGAAAATAGACTTTCCTGAACACAAGATAGGAAAACGTATCCACAAAAAAGAGAAATACACTGCTTAATTTTGCAAAATAGACACATACACAGGGCAAAATGTAGATCACAACCTATAGAGAATGTTATATTACTCTGTGCTCTGATGAGAGTGGGTAGTACCTGATGTATATGTTAAATTGGAAAGGTACAGTAGTTATCTTTGTGACACACGACAGGCATGAGGTGCATGGAGAGGTAGAGGAGACAAAGTATGAAAGAAGACGATTTACTCTTTGGACTCTGATTGTAAAGAAAAATGTGGCACATGCATCAAGCATATATTTTGTGATTCTAAAATAGCAATTTTTATTGTATCGCTATTTTGGAATCGCAAAAAGCTATGCATGTAGGAATTGCTAAATAATTTACCATTCATTAACATTCGCTAATAGCAATTCGGAAACTGTGAATCGCTGTTAGCTAATGTGACTCCATTCATTCCTAAGGGCCTACAGGCTCATAGGAATGAATGGTAATGCATTTGCAAATTGCGATTACCAAATTGGTAATCGCAAAGTGCAAATGCAAATCCATGGATGCCCTGGGGCCGAAGGCCCCCCTGAAGCACCCCCCAAAAAAGGTA
Source organism: Lissotriton vulgaris (assembly GCF_964263255.1). Lineage (NCBI taxonomy): Eukaryota > Metazoa > Chordata > Amphibia > Caudata > Salamandridae > Lissotriton > Lissotriton vulgaris. Next base: position 1,208,591,616 of record NC_141693.1, on the reverse strand, counting down.
AGTGTGTATATGTAAAGCCCACACATTCTCTAAGGGCATGTGGGCTCTAGTTGGCACTTTGAAAAATTGATTTGTTCAAAACATACACAAATTACCATGAACTTGAAGTTGATGGTAATTTGCATTTCCTAAATACACAGTTAGCATTTACCGAAGGCTACTTGCACTGCCATCAGGGAATTGCAAATTGCGATTCATTAAATGCATTATAGTAATCGCAAATAATTGCTTTTATCTGCATTGCGAATGTCAAGCCTTTGATGCATTAGAAACGGTCTATTTCCGTTCACAAATGGGCTGATTTGCAGAATCAGGCCATTTGCAAAGAGAAAATGGCTTGATGCATGTGCCCTAATGTGACTGTTCTAGCTGATTCAGAGGCAAAGGACATGGTTGTCTTTTAAGATGACACTAGTGGCAAACATGGTCAAGATGAATTTAGATGAATTTAGATTGAAATTGACCTTCAGCCGAGAGTCACATATATTCAGTAGCACCCTGTTCTTTGGTACAGCCTAGGTGGATACCTGATAATATGGTGTCTAGAAATCCCCATTTGTCTGGGTATTTTTGCCCTTGTGGGACTTTTTAGGTCTAACCTGGAACAGCACTTGCAAGTTGTTATGTACAACAAGGGGTTTGCAGCCCACCCATTGCTTACCATTTGTTAGCTTTGTTGTCACTGTTGTTTGGTGTCTCCTAATTGGCCAGTGCAGACCAAGCGTCACTTCATTTCCATTTTGTAGAGCATGGACCAAGCACAGATTGATTCTACTTAATTAGTGTTTGTCCGCTGCTTGCGCTGTTATTCAGGTGCTATTTCTTCTTCCCTCCTCTCACTCCTCCTTGTTTGCCCATCCCTCCATTGTTAGGGTTGCACCCATACCCCCTCCCTCCATCTCTAATGCCCCCCCATCCTCCTGCCAGCAATAAAAAAGGTGCTATAACGCAAGCAGCGCTGGCCGTATAATATTGTGCTTTTTCATTTTAAGTTTCAGCCATAAACAATCATGCTATATAAACGCCTTAAGGAGATGCAAAGTCTCTTACAGGTTAAATGTTTTACAGATACCAAGAGTGTCTTTAAATAAACAATGTACATTTAAATTGGAGGACAGGCAGTCTCAGAGATAGATTAACCAGGGGGATTAAAGACTGCAATGCAACCTGAGGCCGCACACACACGTGTTACCACACAACGGCATTCTCTCCTTGAGCGTTTGTTACTAAAGGTGACTTCTGTTGTCTCCCTGCGCGTGTGTAACGACCGGATTCTCAGAACAGGCAGCCTACCAACCGTAGCTAACCCAGTCGTCACGTCACCACACTCTTCTCAGGCCACTATACATGATATCTAGAATACTCACCTGAGAAGGTGAAAAAGAGCTATTTACAAGCCTGTACAATCAAAGATACCACTAACACCTAATGGATTCCATATCTTATCCTATAATTTACCTCATCTTATATTCTTTAACGTCACCCGACGATATCTTTAACGTCACCCGACGATATCTTTAACGTCACCCGACGATATCTTTAACGTCACCCGACGATATCTATAACGTCTCCCGACGATATACACTAATGGGGATACTAATGGGGATTCACCTTTATGAGTTATTTCCCAAATGAAGTCCACACTCTCCCCTCATCATCAGCTACCATGGCAGAAGGGCATATCCCATCCTTCTGTATGTCAGCACCTGGTTAAAAGGAAAGGTTAATCTCCTTCATGAAAACAACATTCAAAGATATTTATCATTGAATCTTTATTCTACAATTAAGCATGACAGAATGAGAAAGAAACATGAATTAAGTTAGTCGCTACCTATAACCTAAAAAGGGGATCAAAATAAATGTTTAAATATATTCTACACTAAGCTCAGAAAGCCTCACCATAGACGTGCGTCTTTCCATTTCAGCAGCGGAGCTGATCCCTCTCTCTCTCTCTCGCTTTGTCTTTAATGTGCTCGGGACTCTGCTCTCCCTCTATGGCTCACGAATACACGTCTGCACCGCTACGCCTCATCTATGCTGCACTGGTTTTGAAATACTCGAACCCTCTTCTGGTCTCAGTCTCTGCCACTCCTGTATGATGTCACTACAGGATCCTCAATCACCAGCCTTTGGACCAACTTCTTCTGTCCACTCCACACGCTGCTCTCTCTCTCCTCTCTACTTGCTCCTTGATAATATAGAGCTCACTTTCTCTATGGAAAATTCCGGTATTAGGCCACTCCCACCAAATTCCTGTACCAGCCCCGGCGCCCTTCGCCTTCCACAGTGGCCACCTGCGTATTGCGTCTAGAGCCGGGGAGACAAACAAATTCCTTTGATCAGGGCCAGTCTTGACCGGTTCCTCTCTAGCGAATAACAGAATGAATTCTAAACACTACCTTTACCCTGCAAGCTTCTCGGACAGTCGAGGCAGGAATACAAAATGGCTTCTCTCTAGCTTTCGGGCCTGTAGGCCCAAGAAAACGGAAAAAGGCACTAAACCCTGTCAAAGCGCATAGTTAAGCCCATTCAAATGAACGCAAATGCAACTAAGACTGAGATGGTAGTGGATTACAGTCACCACTAGTCTGAAAATAGACTAAAATTACCCTGTCACTACAACGTGTCCAGGACCAGCCGCCACATCGACATGCTTATGGGAGTGCAGTGAGTCTCTGAGAATAGCACAGAATGTCTCAGCCAAAGCCTAGTGCATCCCTGCTCAGCCACAGATCTCTCATGCTGCATGGCTGAGCAATCCACGCTACACCCTTTGCCAAACCATTCTCTGTGAACTCCAGAGAGGAGCGAACTGTACCACTTTGCCAACGGAATGGACACAGAGCACGCGATGAGTGCACTAGTTATATCGCAGATAATCTTGTTAACAATGATGATTTACACATGCACACCACAAGCTAAATTGTATGTGGATACTTGAATATTAGTGTTATTAAAATGTTTCTTACCTTACACATAGGCAAACGTTTAAGGGATGTGTTAGGTTATGAAGTAATGGATTCTGTGAAGGAGATGGTACCTTTTATTGGGAGGCTGCAGATAATAATTGTTGGAAATTGGGTTACTGGTTGAGGTGGGTGAAATCCTACTCAAACAGCAAACACAATTCTTGTCCATTTGAAACACAAGAATACCCAAAATTAACCTGTGCTCAACCCCTAGTAACTTGGAACCAAGCGGTCAGGCTTAACTAGAGGGCAATGTGTAAATACTTCAAACGTTAAAAAAATGAGAAACACAATACTAAAGAAATCACACACCAATTTAGAAAAATAGAGTTACATTTAATAGATTTGACTCCAAAACAACAACAATCTAATCTGTAGAAGCAAAGAAATGCTATTTCAAAGATTTAAACAACAGTGTTGAAAAGAACAAAGTGCCAACTGTGTTTATCTGGTTGTGCTGGACTGGGACAAAGTCACAAGTACAGGCTGACTGCGATGCCAGGTCCTGCGTCAATGATGCATTGAGCAGTGACAGGTCCAAAGTTCTGCAGGCCCTGCATCTGGGATGTGTTGCGTAGCGTCAGTTCCAATGTGAAGCTCAGAGGAGATGCGTTGGTGCTGCTAAAGTCCACAGTCGACTGGCACCATCCAAGGGTCCAGGACTCTGGTGGCACCACTTTGGGGGCAGGACTCACAGGAGGCAGCGTTCGGGTGCAGTGTTCATGGTTGTTGAAGTCTTCTCTGTCCCTGAGTCTCTAATCAGGAGGCCAGCCAACTAGCCTTGGAGTCACTTTGGGTTCAAGATGCAGATTCAGTCCTGCCTCAGACAGCAGGGCAGCAGAGTAGCAGTCCTCCGTGCAGTAGTGCAGCACAGCAGTCCTTCTGAGTTTCCGACAGATCCTGAAGTGTACTGAAGAGTTTGGTCTAAAGGCCCAATATTTATTCTTGGTGCCAACTTTGAAGAAGGAGAACTTTTTAGAGGATTCCACCCCCTAGAGAATTTTCTTTCTCCCTTGCCCCAGCATGGCTGGGGGCACAAAAGACTACTATGAAACCCTATGTGAGGGTGCTGAGGCAGAGCCTTTGTGATGTGTAAGTGTGGTAGGTGACATCTCCTCCATGTTATCAAGATGGAGCTGGCCAATCCTGCCAAAACCTAGCTCCCCTTTGTCTCACTGTCTGGGAGATCAACTGCCAGTTACACCTAGTCATGTGACCCAAGACACAGGCTGCAAGCACCAAATGGGTTGGACAAGAAATTGCCACCTTTCTAAAACTGTAACTGCAACCAATGATGGACTGAATGCTGAATGATTCAAACATTCTCCCCCAGTCAAGTGATCTGGGTTAAATCTATTGTTCTTTTTCCCACTACGCCACCCCAGTTTGTTCTTTTTGCATTTGTCACCCAGAGTGGGATGGCTATGCCCAGACGTGGGTCCCGTGCTCTCCATGCCACTGGATTAAAGCTATCCTGGCTGATAAGGGCTGAAAGCCCAAAACCGTTCCTAGAATGCTTGTTCCAGTCCAGATAGGACCTGGCCTGGCAGTTCGGGCTGGACTGTTTCCATTGGGCGCAGGGTCAAGACTGATTTGCATATGGCTTGGTCCAAACCGGAATGGCATGGTGAGCAAAAAAATAATCGATTTAGGCCCAGATCTCTGAATTGGTGTGAATCTATGACATTGTTCTGCATTGTGTCTGTTAAACTTGGCATCTTTTGGCGTGTTTCTGCTGACTTTTTGCTTTCTTATCCCGGTTTTTGCTGGTGTAATGATTCTGTGCACTTTCCTCACTGCTGCCCAGTGGTAAAGTGCAAGTGCTCCTGTATAAATTGTGTTATGGATTGGTGTTTCCATAATTGGAATATTTGATTTATGTGTCTGTCCCCAGTAAAGTGCACTGCATGTGCCGGGGCCTATAAATCAAATGCTGTTGGTGGGCTGCAGCACTGGATTGTGCCACCCACGTAAACAGCCCGTAAAGTGTAACTCTGGCCTGCCATCGCAGAGCCTGTGAGCAGCCTAGGGCTTCCGTGTCGAATTGGTGAATGCACACACTCGCAAGTCCCTAAACCTTCCCTTTGCTACATGTGAGTCACCCCTAAGGTAGGTCCAAGGTACCCCCATGGGCAGGGTGTATTGTATGTAAAAGGTAAGATATGGTCTGCTGTGTGTGGCATGTCCTGATAGTGAATTACAGCCTACTTCGTTTTTCACTATTGCAAGGCTACCTGTTCTCCATAGACCAGAATGGGAAGTTGGATCATTACATCCTATGATCCTAACTGACTCAGAGAACATGGTAGAAATTCGAGTTTAGTATGCCTGAACTCGGAATGATAAAATACATCTTTTAGTGAAGTTGGTTTTAGCATTCTGTGTTTGAAAATCCCACTTTTAGAAAGTAGGTATTTTCTGACCTAACCATCCAGCCTGCCTCTGCTAGCGTGTGTATTGTCTGTCTGGTTTGTGAGTCACAGGAGCTGGGGGGAGACAGGGTGATTCACCCGGGCTGAATAGGCACATCTACACCTACATGGGTGGGAGGAGTAGCGCCTAGGTCTGGACAGGGCTGAGCTCACCTTCCACAATTCTGGCTCCACCTCCTGTGGTGCGTCTGAGGACCCTGGCCCACACTGACAAAGGAAGAAGGTGCAACGTGGCAGAATGCACCCGAACTAGTTTGGACTAGGTCCAGGTCCCTCTGCCTTCAGAGGTCAAAGGATTTGCTGATATAAATATTGGGGCCCAGATCTCACTGGGATCAAGGAACCTGCCAAGAGGAAGAGCTGGAAGAGCTGCCAGGAGGAGTACTGCCCCTTTGCTGTGTTTTTGCTTTTTTGGGTTGGCCTGCGGCTGCTGCGGCTGCCTTGGGCAGTGAAAGGACTAGACTGAACTTTCTTTACTTGTGCTGAATATCTCCAGGGCCTGTGCTGGCCTCCTGTTAAGAAGTCTGAGACTGCAAAGACTTCAACAACCTCTGTGTACCGCTCATGGAACCGTTGTTTCAGTTGCCACAGAGAAGAGGTAACCACGACCGACTCTGTAATCGGACTCAGACACCTGCCTTGTGTCATGAAGGCACCACATTGAAGCACTGTCTCGCCATGCACCGCCCGTCTTGGTCTCACCGACGCTGCCCGGGACGATCGTCTCCGAGCCGCTGCTCGCACCGCATCGAGAGGCACCTCAACCTGCATCGCCTCGCTTCACTTCGCTGGCCTGGCCTCACCGACATGGTCACTGCTGGCTTGACACCCGTGACCGCCTTGTCAAGCACAGCTGACCGGCTTGGCCAGCGCCAATTCTCGCCAACCGGCTCTGTCAACTGCATCGCAACTTACCAGCACCGCATCGAGCACGATCTCGCCCTGCACCGCAAGCCTTGGTCTCATCGACGCCCTCTGGAGGATCATCACCGAGCCGCTGCTCACACCGCATCGAGAGGCACTGCACCGTGCACCACTTCCGCTTTGCGCCGTAACCGCAATGGACGCCACGACCGGCTCTGTCACCTGCACCACGACCTTCCAGCACCGCATCGAGCACCATCTCGCCCTGCACCGTAAGCCTTGGTCTCACTGACGCCGTCTGGACGATCGTCACTGAGCCCCTGCTCGCATCACATCGCGGGGCACCGCACCGTGCAGCGCTTCCACTTCGCATCGCAACCGCGACAGATGCCAAGACTGACTCGCACTGCCATGTGAGTCGCACTAAGAAAGGTACTGTGAACGAACCTGTCCCGCTGTTGCTGGCCACTACCGACGTGGTCAGTTGGAATTGCGAGACTCTGTTGTTTTCAGCATCGCGGTAGGCTCGGACCGAGCTACCTACTCGAACGAACTGTGTTTTCAACGTAACTTTGCAATTTAAATACATCTTGCAACGCAACTAATTTTAAAGTACTGTACTGTGGATTTTGATCGTATTTGGTCTTGTTTGAGTATATAAAAATATTAGATATTATTCTAGACTCGTGTGGTGTCCGTTTGTAGTGCTTACACTGTGTTACTGTTGGTTATGTGCAAATGCTTTACACACTGCCTCTAAGATAAGCCTGACTGCTCGTGCCAAGCTACCAAGGGGGTGAGCAAGGGTTATTTTAGGAGTGTAACTTCCTTATCCTGACTAGAGTGGTGGTTTCTGCCTGGCTTTGGTGTAAACATTAGCCAAACAGAAATCCCATTTCTAACACTGTCCATCAATTGTTCTTTTTGCATTTGTCAACCCGAGTGGGACGGGTATGCCCAGATGTGGGTCCCGTGCTCTCCGTGCCACTGGAGTCAAGCTATCCTGGCTGAAGAGAGCTGAAAGCCCGAAACCGGCCCTAGGATGCTTGTTTCCAGTCCAGGGAGGACCTGGCGTGGCAGTTCGGGCTGGACTGTTCCCATTGGGTGCTGGGTCACGACTGATTTGCATATGGCTGGGTCCAGACTGGAATGGCATGGTGAGCAAAAAAACGATGGATTTAGACCCAGATCTCTGTACTGGGGTGAATGGATGACATTGGTTTGCATTCTGTCCATCAATTGTTCTTTTTGCATTTGTCACCCAGAGTGGGACGGGTATGTCCAGACGTGGATCCCGTGCTCTCCATGCAATTTGGAGTCAAGCTATCCTGGCTAATGAAGGCTGAAAGCCCGAAAATGGTCCGAGGATGCTTGTTTGCAGTCCAGGGAGGACCTGGCCTGGCAGTTCAGGCTGGACTGTTCCCATTGGACCCAGGGTCAAGACTGATTTGCATATGGCTGGGTCCAAAGTGGAATGGCATGGTGAGCAAAAAAACGATGAATTTAGGCCCAGATCTCTGTACTGGGATGAATGTATTACATTGTTCTGCATTCTGTCCACCAATTGTTCTTTTAACACCTTTCTAAAAGTGGCCTTCTCAGAACTGTGACTTAAAAGCCAACTTAACCATTAAAGTAGGGTTTCAATTACAATTCTTTAAATACCAAACTCGACATTCCTAGCTTATCCCAATTGAAAGTTATCACCTACTAAATGTAATAAGGTAACCTAATGGTATCCTAAGGGAGAGGTTGGTCTTGCAATAGTGAAAACTGATTTGAGAGTTTTTCACTACCAGGACGTGTAAAAGTTTAAAATACATGTCTAACTTTTTAACTACACTGTGCCCTGCCATATGGGCTGTAGGGGTCAACTCTATGGATGACTTACATGTATAAAAAAATAAACTGTAGGTCTGGCAAAAGGTTTATTTTGCTATGTAGGAATAGCAGTGGAAACTGCACACACAGGCTGCAATGGCAAGCCTGAGATAAGTTTAAGGGGCTATATAAGTGGGTGGCACAATGGGTGCAGCATGCCCACTAGTAGCATTTAATTTACAGGCAGCAGGGTGCATGTAGTACCGCTTTACTAGGGACTTACAAGTAAATTAAATATGCCAATTCGATGTAAGCCAATTACACCATGTTTAAAGGAGAGAGCACATGCACTCTAGCACTGGTTAGCAGTAGTAGAGTGTTCAGACTGCTAAAAGCCAACAAAGCAGGTTCATAAAAAAGGAAGGCAAGGTCAAATAGTTTGGGGATGACCCTGAAGAGAAGGCGAAGTCCAACAATAATAATACACAGTTTATAGATATATGTGGCTGTACAGGTCCAAAAATGATATTTTCCGAGGTGGAAGAATAAACAGGATGACAGGAGCTCACAGAGAAAGGCCAGAACTATCAGAAAATGTTAATCAAGGATTGTTTGCAGCAGTGCAAAACAAGAAGAGAAGAGTAATAGTTTTTCATAAAACAAGCACTGGTAAAGCCTGTAGGGCTCACCTATGAGTTATTGGCTTTGGCAATGTTTTTAAGCTATGCTGTACAACAGTGCGGATGCTTTGTAGTGTGGCTAAAACTAATTGTAAATAGCGGTATGACGCTGCCGGGGCAAATGATTTTTTTTCCTGACTGCATTAGCGCTGGATGCATCACAGTTCTTTTTTTAATATTATTATTTTAACCATACTGCATGGCTACAAATCATTGCCAAAGTGAGCAATGAGCATGTTGTACAGCACGCACATAAGGTCCTATAGTTCCAAAGGTCAGACCGATTGATTTTGCCAGTGCTTGTTGCTATTTGGCCTGGATTAGAACATTGGTATCAGACAGCAGAATAGGCGTCTCAGGCTGTTTATTAGGAGATCTGGAAATTAAACTTCAGATAAAGTTAAATTGCAAATGTGATCACGATGGCCATCATTGTTCAAAATGTGTGCTGGTGTTAGGTGTTTCAGTGGCTTGGCTGGGCTCATAGACTGTCGGATGTTGTGGGTGTGTTTTGGCATGACTGTACTGATGTTGAGTGCTGGGAATGCAATGTGCATAGGGTAGGTGACTTGGCTTGGGCACCTAAGTACTAGGAAAGTGTTGAGTTTTGTATTCAATTAATTGCTTCTTAGAAATAGATTGTTGTTTTGTTGTACACATATGTTGAGGTGTCGGGTTTTACTGCTAGACAGGGCATGCTGGCTAAAAATTGTGGTGATGGACTACCTCTATAGAATACTCAACGGGGGCTTGTAAACTTTTTGTAAAGAAGGTTTTTGTCTAACTTTGTGATAAGATGTCTTGAGCATTTACTATTGTTTAATGTGCTCCATTCGGTTTCTAGTCAGTGAACCCAAATACTGCATTCCTTTTTGTATCAACTGTCTTCATTTTCGACTTTCATTAGGAAAGCCTGTTACAAGCCTCATGAAGGGAATTGCAGCACTGGTAGAAAAAAGCACAAAACACAACTGAGAACTTAATGGGTCAGAGGTAGAAAGTGTTTTTTGACTTGCCTATATCTTTGGCGTTTTTTGATGAGTCTTCACAAAATTTCCCTCAAAAAGTGTTATAGTGAGTTATGTTGTGCTTGGAAAGTTTCAGGGAGACCAGTCAAGGGGAAGTCAAAAAAGGGTGTGTCCCATGCAGCTCGAACCACTGGATGGAATTCCACCAAATTTATCAGAAAGCTAGCTTTTGGTATCTGGATTGTGCTTTTTTAATATTTGGAGTAAATCAGTTCAGTAGTTGTTGAGAAATGTAAGGAAATCCAAATAAGGATATCTACGATCGCGACAACCTGGCGAAAATGATGAGCTTGTTCAGGGAAATGCAGAGCTCTGATTAGCTTCCAAGACTTCAACCAGGAAGTGTTGGCAGCCATCCCAAAAATGGGAAAAAAAGAAAAGGTGCAGGGTAGAAATACCCTGACCCCAAGCCTTGGGGTTCCCCTGGAACCCCACTACGGCATAAAAGCATGTTATGTTATGTAAATTCACATGATTTTCGCTAAATATTTGCAGATATCGCCATGAATCCCCCCCCCAAAAAAACGTGGGTTCTTGCATTTGATTTAATTGTAGCCCCAGGCGGTCAGGTCCCAGGGGCATATGAGGATTATTCAAAAATACAAGGGGCATGCATGGGGCCCATCTCCCAGTGCTTAAAAAAAAAAACACAGACCACTATCCACTAGGGCAACATATTAAATGCTTGGTGAGGCCTTGAGGACCCTCTCTAACCCCGTGTACCACCAGCTCATGGGGCTTGGTGGAAGCGAAGAACCCAGAGCCCCAGAGACCACCCCCTCTTTGGGGATACTTTAAATATGGAGCGGGGCTGCACAGACCACCACCTCCCCGGGGCTTTCTATTTTTTAAAGAAGGAAGGGGGCTGCGCGGCCCCCCTCCTGAGCCATTCTCGGACCCCGGGACCAACACCTCCCCTGGGCAGGCCCATGAGATTGAAATGGGCGGGACATGGGGCCCTCCTCTTGGAGCCAATAATGGCCCTGGGGACCGCCACACCCCTGTTCCGGCTCCTGCTATGTTCTGGGGTGCCCACCCCGGGACATGGCAGTTCGAGTTGACTTGGCTGTAGCTTTCACAGCTCCAGCCAAGTTTGATGAAATAGTCCACTTCCAGCAAACAGGAGCTGACAAAATGCTCTTGCTTGCTGGAAGGGGTGGGTTCATCTATTTCCCTGCCTGCTGTTAAGCGAGCAGACAAACAGATGAAACGATTGCTTTCACGGACAAGGAGCTGCATGATTAGCAGCTTCCTGTCTGTGAGAGCAATGCCTGCTACCGCAGGAAGCGGGTGCCAGCAGGGTCCGCGGGAGCCTTGAGACTCTCCTTGCAGTCTCAGCAGAAAAGAGCAGAAAGAGGCAAAATAAAGGTGAGAAACAAGCAAAAAGAGGCAGAATAAAGGTCCGTAACGAGCAGAAAGAGGCAGAATAAAGGTCAGAAACAAGCAGAAAAGGTAGAATTCTACCTCTTGGTGCTCGTTTCTGACTTCTAATTTGCCTCTTTCTGCTCATTGCTGACCTTTATTCTGCCTCTTTCTGCTTGCTTCTCACCTTTTTATTTTTTGTGGCTCTTTCTGCTCATTGCTGACTTTTTTAATTTGCTTCTTTCTGCTCGTTTCTGACCTTTATCCTGTCTCTTTCTGCTCATTTCTCACCTTTATCATGCCTCTTTCTGCTCATTTCCGAACTTTCTTCTGCCTCTTTTTGAACTTTATTCTGCCTCTTTCTGCTCGTTTCTCACCTTTATTTTGCCTCTACCTGCTCAATGCTGACCTTGCTCATTGCTCCCTCTTTCTGCTTGTAGCTGATCTTTATTCTGCCTGTTCATACATGGTTCTGACCTTTATACTGTCTATTTCCGCTTGTTTCTTACCTTATCTTTCCACTTTCTGCTCATTGCTGACCTTTATTCTTCCACTTATTGCTCATTTCTCACCTTAATTTTGCCTCTTTTTGCTCTTTTCTCCTGGGACTGCAGGGGGGCGGCTCAAGGCCCGCAGTCTCTGCCGGTTCCCGCCTCCAGTGGGAGTTGGCATTGCTTTCACAAACTGAGAAGTGCTAAACATGCAGCTCCCTGTCTGTGAGAGTAATTATGTTGTAGGTTTCCCTGCCCCCTTAACAGCGGGAAGGGAAACGGACGAAGCCTCCGCTTCCAGAAGGCAAGAGCATTTTTTCAGCTCCCACTTGCTGGAAGCAGAGTGCTCTGACATGGCTGGAGCTGTCAAAGCTCCCAGCATGTCACAGCAAACAGCTTTGCCCCGGTGGTGGACACCCCGGGACATAGCATTAGCCGGCCTTGAGAAGTGGTGGTCCCCAGGGCCATTATTAGTTCCAGGAAGGGAGCCCCCTTCTTTCACATTTATGATCCCGCCCCAGGGAGGTAGTGGTAACCCCCTCCTTCTTTTTAAAAATCAAAAATAAAATCCTGGGGTGTTGGTGGTTCCCGGGACATGCCCCCCCCCTGTTTTATGAATATTCCCTGCATGCCCCCGGGTCCTAGCCCACCCGGAAGCTACAATTAAAACAAGCGCATGAACCTGCCCTTTTTTTTTAATTCGCAATGATATTCGCAAATATTTCACGGAAACCGCAGTGAATTTAAAAAAGTGCTTTTATGCCATTGCAGGGAACAAGGGGCCGACCAAGGCTTGGGGGGTCAGGGTATTCCTACCCTGTCCTCCTTTTCTGTGTTTTTTTCTCCTTTTTTTGGGACATAGCTGAAGCCGAGTTCCAAGATCAATCAATCAATCATAGACATTTATAGAGCGCTCTACTTACCCGGAGGGTCTCAAGGCGCTAGGGGGGGGGGGGTGCTGCTACTGCCCGAACAGCCAGGTCTTGAGCTTCTTCCTGAAGGCGAGGTGGTCTTGGGTCAGGCGCAGGTCGGTCGGGAGGGAGTTCCAGGTCTTGGCGGCCAGGTAGGAGAAGGACCTTCCTCCTGTTGTCGTTCTTCGGATGCGGGGGACGGCGGCGAGGGCGTGACTGGCTGATCGGAGGTGTCGTTTGGGAGCGTAGAAGTTGATGCGGTTGTTGAGGTAGCTCGGGCCTTGATCGTGTAGGGCTTTGTGTGCGTGGGTGAGGAGACGGAAGGTGATTCTCTTGTTGACCGGGAGCCAGTGCAGGTTTCTTAGGTGTCCGGAGATGTGGCTGTGTCGTGGGATGTCGAGGATGAGTCTGGCTGCGGCGTTCTGGATCCGTTGGAGTCTCTTCTGGAGCTTGGTGGTGGTTCCGGCGTAGAGGGCGTTGCCGTAGTCCAGTCGGCTGGTGACGAGGGCCTGGGTGACAGTCTTCCTGGTCTCGGTGGGGATCCACCGGAAGATTTTCCGTAGCATGCGCAGGATGTTGAAGCACGACGAGGAGACTGCGTTGACTTGCTTGGTCATGGAGAGGGAGGAGTCCAGGATGAAGCCCAGGTTGCGTGCGTGGTCTGTCGGTTTGGGTGCAGTTCCCAGGGCGGGGGGCCACCAGGAGTCGTCCCAGGCCGAGGGCGAGGATCCCAGGATGAGGACTTCCGTCTTGTCCGAGTTCAGCTTCAGGCGGCTGGTCGACATCCACTCGGCTACTTCTTTCAATCCTTCGTGAAGGTTGGCTCTGGCGGCGGCGGGGTCGTTGGTCAGGGAGAGGATCAGCTGGGTATCGTCGGCGTAGGAGATGATGTTCAGGTTGTGTTGGCGTGCGATGGCCGCGAGGGGGCTCATGTAGACGTTGAAGAGGGTTGGGCTCAGCGAGGATCCTTGGGGTACGCCGCAGATGACTTCGGTGGCCTTTGATTTGTACGGTGGTAGGCGGACTCTCTGGGTTCTTCCGTCGAGGAAGGAGATGATCCATTCCAGTGCCTTCTCCTGGATTCCGACGTTGTAGAGGCGCTGCACTAGGGTGCGGTGGCAGACGGTGTCGAAGGCCGCGGAGAGGTCTAGGAGGATGAGGGCCGCTGTTTCTCCGTTATCCATCAGGGTTCGGATGTCATCGGTGGCAGCGATGAGGGCGGTCTCGGTGCTGTGGTTGGCTCGAAAGCCAGACTGTGAGGGGTCGAGGGATCCGTTCGTCTCGAGGAAGGCGGCCAGTTGCTTGTTGACGGTCTTCTCGATGACTTTGGCTGGAAACGGGAGGAGCGAGATGGGGCGGTAATTCTTGAGTTCGATGGGGTCCGCTGTTGGTTTCTTGAGTAGAGCGCTGAGTTCGGCGTGCTTCCAGCTCTCAGGGAAGGTGGCGGTGTCGAATGAGGTGTTGATGATGTCCCGCAGGTGGGGTGCGATGACAGCGTCGGCCTTGTTGAAGACGTGGTGAGGGCAGGGGTCGGTCGGAGATCCGGAGTGGATGGAGTTCATCATGCGGACGGTGTCTTCAGTGCTGATAGGAGTCCAGGCGCGGAGGGTGGTGGTGGGGGGCGGTGGTTCGGTTGAGTCGGACGTGGCGTTCGTCGGTTGGGTGTTGAAGCTGTTGTGTATGTCCGCGATCTTGTTGTGGAAGTAGGAGGCGAGGGAGTTGCAGAGTTCTTGCGATGGGGTGATGTCGTTGTTTCCGGCGTTGGGGTTGGAGAGCTCTTTCACGATGTTGAAGAGTTCCTTGCAGTTGTGTGCGTTGTTGTCCAGTCGGTCCTTAAATTCAGTTTTCTTGGTGTCGCGGATCAGCTGGTGGTGCTTCCGGGTGGCAAGCTTGAGGGTGGTCATGTTGTCCGGTGTTGGCTCCCTTCTCCAGGCTTTCTCGAGGGCTCGGCAGTTCTTCTTGGAGCTCTTGAGTTCGTCGGTGAACCATGGGGCCTTCTTGCTGTCGGGTCTGCTGGGCGGGGTCTTCAGTGGGGCGAGTTTGTCCGCGCAGTTGCTGATCCACTTCGTGAGGTTGTCGGCGGCCTGGCTGGGGTTCGCTGAGCTGGCGGTAGGGTGCTGGCTCAGGGAAGCGGCGAGCTGGTCGACTGTGATCTTGCTCCAGTTTCTGCGGGCGACCTGTTGCTGGTGGTGGTGGATCGTCGTTCTTCTGAAGGTGAAGTGGACGCAGCTGTGGTCCGTCCAGTGGAGTCCTGTGGCGTGGCTGAAGGCGATGTCTTTGCTGGATGAGAAGACGGCGTCGAGTGTGTGTCCGGCGAGGTGGGTGGGGGTGGTCACCAGCTGCTTGAGTCCGAGGTTGGCGAGGTTGTCGAGCAGGGTGGTGGTGTTGCGGTCGTTGTTGTTCTCCAGGTGGAAGTTGAGGTCCCCCAGGAGGATGTAGTCAGCGGAGGGGAGGGCATGCGGGCTGACGAAGTCGGCGATGTCCTCGCTGAATTGTGTGCGTGGTCCCGGGGGTCGGTAGATCAGGGTGCCTCTGAGGGTGGTCTTCGGGTCGGTGTGGATCTGGAAGTGTAGGTGTTCGGTGGTAGTCAGGATGTCGTCGGTGTAGGTCGTGATGCGGATGGTGTCCCTGTGGATGATGGCGATGCCTCCTCCCATCTGGTTGGCGGTGCGGTCCCTCCGGGTGATCTTGTAGCCCTCTGGGATGGCGATGGCGATGTCTGGCGCTGAAGAGGCGTTCATCCAGGTCTCCGTGAGGAAGGCAACGTCAGGGGCTGTGGTGTCGATGAGGTTCCAGAGTTCGATGGCGTGTCTGTGGACTGAGCGGGTGTTGAGCAGGATGCACTTGAGGTGGTTGCTGCTGGTGTTCGTCTAGGCGGGTGCTGGTGCGAGGCAGGTCCGGATGCAGGTGAACTTGCAGGCGGTGCAGCAGAAGGGTCCGTGGGAGCGCCTCGGGGTGGCACGGTAGCATCCCGGGACTCGTCCGTCGTTGAGTGCGATGAGGGTGGCGGCGTCGTACGTCCCGCGGGTGGGCTGGGATCTGCGGGGGCCAGGGGTCCTGGCACTGGGCGCGGTCCAGGCACGGACGGGCGCAGACGGGCTTACCTTTGGCGCACCTTCGGCGCTCAGTCGGCGCTCCCGCTGCGCGCGTCCGCTGCGCGGTCGCTGAGGGGGCGTCATAAGAAGGGATCCGGGAGGGCAGGTCAGGCGGGAGGCGGGAAGCGCGTGGGCCTATCGGCAGGCGGGGGGCGGGGTCGCGTCAAAAACCGGCGCGAAAATCCAGGCGGCCGGCTCTGCGGCGGCTGGGGCGCCGGGCTGGATCGGCGATCGAGGCGGGCGGCCCTGCGGCGGCTGGGGCGCCGGGATGGATCGGCAGCAGGCAGGCAGGCAGCAGGTAAGAGGCAGGCAGCAGGCGGGGAGCGAGGGGGCAACCAGGCCGAGGGCACAGTGGTCGCTGCAAGACTGGGGTCGGGGTCCCCTTAAGAAGGGATCCGGGAGGGCGGGTCAGGCGGGAGGCGGGGATCGCGTGGGCCTATCGGCAGGCGGGGGGGCGGGGTCGCGTCAAAACCCGGCGCGAAAATCCAGGCGGCCGGCCCTGCGGCGGCTGGGGCGCCGGGCTGGATCGGCGATCGAGGCGGGCGGCCCTGCGGCGGCTGGGGCGCCGGGATGGATCGGCAGCAGGCAGGCAGGCAGCAGGTAAGAGGCAGGCAGCAGGCGGGGAGCGAGGGGGCAACCAGGCCGAGGGCACAGTGCACCGAAGCCGAGTTCCAAGATGGCTCTGCATTTCTCTGCACAAGCTTGGTATTATTCACAAAGTCATCAAGATCGCAGAAATGCTTATTTGTATTACCTTACATTTCTCAACAAATACTGAACGGATTTTCACCATATAACAAAAGGAAGATTTGTCAAATGACACCAAAGATAGAGGCAAGTTAAAAAAAAAACGCTTTTTCTATGGAAACATGGTCCGAACAATAACTACATAATGGCGTCTGCCGGTAGGTAATACATATTCACCAAAAAGAAAGAAAGGTTAAAACCCCCACGGGCACCCGAATCCCTGCCCGCACACACCTGTTCGCGGAAACCCACCACAGAAACTCAGTCCCTGACCCACTCTTTTTGTTTATTTTACCAATCCCACCAGACTCTTGCAGGAGTCACTGCAGTCCCTATGCTCTCCTGTGGGACTTCTCCGGGGGCCCAAGGGGCCAGCGCTGACTCCCATGGGATCACAGAAAACCGAAAAATGTATATTAGTTTTACATTTTACTCGGGGTGTTCCCCTGGGACCCTTTCCCCCTTTAAGATCTAGGAGATAAGGGTTCCCCGACCCTTCCCCCTATACCTTATTTATTTATCTTTTTAGATTTTTAGGACATGAAGACTAAGTGCCAATGCCTTGAAATGGCTGCCACAACATTTCTCTTCATGTTGCAGCTTGTAAACCACAGCGTTAGCTCCCACATAAGCTGCGCCGATGGGGGAATAAAAAGATCCCTCAGCCAATCAGATCACTCTATTATTTCAACTTGCGTGATCTCGCCACTCTTGCGTGCCTCCTGCGAACCCAACCATCCAGATATGCAAAGTTTTCAAACCTTAATTCCTTAAAAACTTCTAAACAGATTTACACCTAATCACAAAATGTTAGCTTTCTGGACCAAGATCCTGCCTTCTTTCAAATTTGGTATAATTCCATTCAGCCATTTTTGTGTTATCGCTGTTCGATTTTCCTATAGAAAATTGCATGAGAAAATTGCATTTTGGGACCTCTTTTTTCACAGTTGGGTCTTAACATATCACCCATAAACATTCCAGGAAGGAGCCGAGGTGGCCGATCTTAACTTTTTTGGAAAGTCTAGTGAAGTCAGATGGCCCCAAAGGTATTTGCAAACCAAAAAACGCTTCTCCTTTGATAACTAGGCCCTAACTATAACTACACAGTGGCAACTGCCACTGTGCAGTATGTGTATGTATGTGAATGTGTGTGTATCTGTGTGTGTGTATTAATTCGTAATGGGGATAGGGAAATAATTTCGAGTGAGTGAAAATAATTTCTTTTGTCTTCACGCAATAGGTGGCATGATTATGAATCCTGATAAACTATTCAGAATAGCAAAAAAGGAAAACCTACACATGAACGGCACCCAGGACACACATGAAATCGTAAGAAATGACTGCCTCAGTACAGGTGAATTTATGCTACTCTGACTCTTAGTACATTACAAAGTCTGAAACTTTATAGCTTTGGAAATCATAAAAATAATTTTTTGCTTACTCTGATTTTTATTGGACCAACATAAAAAGTACAGAGGAGATTTTGCACACAAGTCCCTTGAAGGGATGTCGACACAGAGGTCCCTTATCAAATTTCTGAAAGTATCAAACTTCTTCAGAAAGACAATATTTGCATTTGTATATTGCCCAAACAAATAATATGTCGGGATGAACCACATAGCTACATCTGAGGGTTCATGTATTTGTTCTATTGAACCAACTTTGTGTATACGAAAACGGAAAGGCTGGGACCTTTTACTCAGCGAACAGTACAACTGCACTTGAAATGGTTAACGTTATAGCCTTTTCGTGATACATGTTCTATGCACAATGCAGTAGAATGAGTGAGGTAGTAGAGAATGTGGTGATATTTGGAGTATGGGGCTTGGTAGCTGGTGTAAGCCTAGCAGCAGATAAGTTAGTGGTGGCTGTATCTTTGAGAAGATCTGAACTCACTGAATCTTTATCTTTAGGCTTGTCACCTATTAAGAGTTGTTATCTACACCCAGGGATATCCTAAATCCTGTATTAAAAAGCTTTCACATCAGCATTTTACAAACATTTGATTTAAATTGTTAAATTTACATTGAGTGTTACATTTTGAAGCAGAACACTTGTCGCCTTGTGTAACTTGTTTGCCTTTCTTTTCTCAATACTGGTGTTTCTTTGAGTAAAGAAGAACAGCAAACATCAATTTTGATTGATGATTTTGGGGAGGAGTTTGGGGAAAACAGCACTGACTCCCACTCAGGTGAGTTACACATGATCCTAGGTTTTCAAGTGCTGGGCCTGTCGCGTCAGAAACCTTTTTTCATGAGCTAAAATGGCTTCTTGGTATTCTTGTTGTCACATCACTGTTCTGTTCTACTTAGTTTTTCCATTTCTTATGTGCTCTTAATTGTAGCATTTCTTGGGTTAATACAAAGTGGGCTCTGTCATCTAATCATAGACATTACAGGTTTGCTCTTTTACTGTTTTGCTCTTGTACTGTCACACTCATGACCTTTGACTTGAAATATCCCATTCCTATGTATTTCTTTGCAATACAAGTTGTATAAAACAGCGTCACTGTTTAATAGCTTGTACCGATGTATATGTACATTTTATGTTGAATGTTTTATTAAGTCTTATTTACAAAGTGACTGGATTTTCCTTCTAATATTGTCTTCACTTTGAAATGTAAACGTTATTAGTGATGGAGTGAAATTTGTTCTTTCCTGGTAAGAAACTTGGACAAACATGTGCAAATGACCACATTTTCCACCAAATCCACATCAGTTCATTAGAAGAACATGCGTTAAAAATGTTATCCGTGACTACCCATACAGATGTATTTATTTGTTTCCTCAAAGAAAGTCCTTCTCACTGAATATGTATCTTTATTATAATATTATACTAATATTTATATTATTATTATATAACAGGACATGATAGTATTTCCTTCTACATAAAAGAGGAGGGAGGTGCCTATTACATCGACACTCAGGACCGTAAGCAAAAGGAAAGTACCTACAATTCCACAGGTGAGTAAACCATGCTTAGCTGCCTGACGTAACATTTGTATTTCGAGGCATCCCCTCATAAAGTGCTAGATAGCAATATTTTGTTATTATATCTAGTTTCTTGGAAGGTGTCAGCAAAGCTTTTGAGATCATCACAGTAAATACCAAGTCATTTAAGCAGATGTACTGCTCTTGGAGCCAAATACCACATGATGTTGAGCCCCATGGGATTATTATGGGTCTTCGGGTCTATGGGGGTCCTTTCGCTAGATGCTTAAACTAGAGCTGTGTTTCAGAGAAGGTTTGGTTAAGGGAACTCTTGCATATGGCACATAATGAAAAAAACACAGCAAAAAAGTAGATGAAATAATCGAAGGATAAAGTGAAGCATATGTTTAAAAAAAAGCACTCAAAGTGCAGGTATGGTTACAAAATGAAACCAAAAAACCATAGAAATGTGCAAGTTATGGTGAGGAGCAACATCCACAACTCGCGCATTAGCCATGCAAACTATAGCTTGGCCATTGGTCATGCCATGCAGCCAACAACCTTTTCACATGGCTAAAGGCCTTGCACTGTAGGGGTTGGCTGCCCATAGCAGGTTGGGCACAGCACTTGTAGTCATTTCCTACTGCAAGGAGCCAAAGTCCGTTCACAGAGATATTTACTCATAAACAGAAGTTGACGTCCAAAAACCCTCCCATGCAGAAGATGATCAAAAATACCAAAGGTAATAGTGAAGGTATGGTTAGCTTTGCTTATAAGACCGAAAGTTATGTTTAACAAAATCCCTTAAATTCGCTGAACCATAATTAAAATGCAATTGTTGTTACAAAACTAAGTCTCCCTAATGCACTGCTCATGATCTCTCAAATGACATCACTTACCCATTAATGACATCATTGATGATATCATCTAATGGTACCAATACTCTGCTCATTTCGCTAAAACTATGTTGTTCCTGATGGCAGAACTATTTATCCACATTTGTACCTCTGGATATACTGTGTAATAATACAGTACACTTTACTGTAAAAATATTACTCCCTGCAATCTTATCAACCACATGCAGCAGTATTGAGGCAGTGCACTACTGTTGGAAACCACTGTCAAACAGCATTAACATATACCCATTATTTCATTAGCACACATGCACAATCCCAACATAAAGCAAACACCACAATAAACCACAAAACTGCTGTTAAGAAAAAGACCCAGTATAATTTTACATTACACACACCCTATGATTTAGAAACATTCCCATGTAATATAAACATTCTACTGGTATCATATGATCGCATATCCCCAGATGAATACAAAGAAAAATGTTGTAAATAAATAATCCAAGGGGTAAGCCGAGTGGTAGTTCCAAGTAGTTCCTTTATTAGTTTCAGTTATAGTTGTAGAAGATGAAGGTAGGATGGTAAATAGGATAGAAGTAAAGATGTACAGCAGCAGCCCCACCAGGAGCAGTCTCCCTCTGCTCAGCCTCTCATCCTCCAACTGACGCTCTCCACCAGTCCACACACCAACATTCCATGACATCACACATTATTCTCCAGCCATGCAGGCTGAACAGAGAGAGCATTGATGTGAAGAAAGAAGAGGGGAATTAACCATTACAACATATCCTCTCTCTTCACAACAAAAGGCAATAGAAGAATAAGAAGTAAAGAAACGGAAGGAATACAAAGTCATTGCAATAATGGAATGCAATAAAGCGATGAATTAAAATAGAACAAAGTGCAATAATGCAAAACAAAGAAATGCAATGTAATAATAATGCAAATGCAAATGTGCAATGAAATCATGCGATAACCTAGAATGCAATAATGCTATAACATGAAAATAAAAGAAATAACATGACAGCAATGAATGCACAATGAAATATAAGCAACTTAATGGCACGCACACCATCCCCATTTCTCTCAAAGGAAGGCAAAACCAGACCTGTGCCACGAAAATACCACAAGACAATACGTCACAAGCAAAAGAAATAAGAAGAGAAACACACGCACAACATAAGTGCACCTGACGTCTCAGGCTCGCCTATGTGTAAAAGATCCAATCATCGGCAACAAAAAGAAAGATGGATAAACAAGAGCCGTTAAGTAAACAGCGAACCAGCGCTGAAACTTGACTGGACCATAACCAGAATGTATAAGAATGCATGCGTGACAACTAGTACTCAACAAAGATGACACCAATAGAAAAAAGAAGATACACCTCACATAAATAACAAATAACGGGATACACTCACCCGTAATCAAAATACCGGGATACACTCACCCATAATCAAAATACCGGGATACACTCACCCGTAATCAAAATACCGGGATACACTCACCCGTGATAATTGTAAATTACAGGGAAACCATCACCTGTGTAAATATCAAGAATGTACAGGATACACTAATATATGTAAAATTACAGGGTTACCCTCACCTGTATAAAAATGCACTAACTCGTAGAAATATTATTCAAGCAATGAGATACTCACCCAAACATTCAAGCAATGAGAAACACTCACCAAACTGCAATTTTAACTTTGTCACGTAAATGTAGACAATTGATAATACTCAGCACATATTGTACTCACAGAAAGAAAGTAGCAAGTTAATACAAATACACCTTCTCATATGCAAAAACATTGGTAAATCATTACAATGAAAAAACATGCCAGAAGGTGGCGCACAGTGTATATTTTAAAGAATAAAGGCCGAATAATGAAAGTTTCCGAATAATACTAAATCTTATCTGTGCCAAACTGGAAATCGTAGATTGATGCAAGAGAGTGTTTTAAGTTAACTGGAAGTCCAGAAACAAAGATGTAACTCCCAGCATTTCAAAAAGCCTTCATCAAACACATCCACAGAGAGGGAACAGTTCTCACGAAGACACGAACTGCAACGGAATCTGACGAAATCAACTTGACAAGCTTGACGCTCCATAGTTACGATGTTCCCCATAACTTTATTGACAGTCAACATAAAAAAAAATGGTAGGCAAAGCATGGACACCGTAATCCAAAGATGGCGGCACGTTGAAATGAAGGGTGCCGGATGGCTTACATCAGGTGCGTGCTTCCTTCTCGCTGCAGAGTAAAGTGACGTCACAGAAGAGTTTGATATCAGTAGCAGATGAAGGCATCACAGAAGAAAGGCACGCGGCGCACAAGCAATCCAAATGCCAAAGATCAAGTATGTTACACGCGCTGATGCTTGCTCGAGGCACTGATTTGAATGATGCTTGCTCGAGGCACTGATTGAATGATGTGGCTCGAGGTGCCAATTTGAATGTTGCAGTAACAGTAAAATGCCACCGATCACCAAATGAAAAAGAAATATCAAAAACTCACCCAGGCTGTGAAGACTTTGTTTGCCAAAATAAAGTTATCCAAACACACTTGACGTGACGGCAGAAACAATGTGTGTGTGTATCAAAACACCTTGCACTCGCTCTCTCTGTGGAACTGAGTATCCCACGTCGAGTTTTTAAAAAAAATCAAATACAGGTATCAATGTCCCACACTGGTTGAGTATTGATAAGCACTGTGACAGTCACATCTGGTCACAGGTTAGAAAAGAAGAATCTGGCACGCCCAAGTTGTAGGCTGACCGGTATCAAGGTCACTGGTGGGGCTGGGGCTGCCAGTTTCTCTAAGTAGATTGCTTGAAGCTTGTAATTCATAAGTTGTACTTCTTCAGTTTGAATGTTCCTTTTCTTTAGTTGCAGTTTCAATGTTCCTTGTAAAAGAAAATTCAAAATCTGTAGGTTCAAGAGTCCAAACGTCGCCAAAATGTTGTAAATAAATAATCCAAGGGGTAAGCCGAGTGGTAGTTCCAAGTAGTTCCTTTATTAGTTTCAGTTATAGTTGTAGAAGATGAAGGTAGGATGGTAAATAGGATAGAAGTAAAGATGTACAGCAGCAGCCCCACCAGGAGCAGTCTCCCTCTGCTCAGCCTCTCATCCTCCAACTGACGCTCTCCACCAGTCCACGCACCAACATTCCATGACATCACACATTATTCTCCAGCCATGCAGGCTGAACAGAGAGAGCATTGATGTGAAGAAAGAAGAGGGGAATTAACCATTACAACATAAAGCATAGTCAATTAAACTACCACAAGTGAGAACAGATACATCACTTTCTACATGCTGTCACCACGTAGCAGTCAGACTTTGTCAATACATCTGTGATGCAATCTTGAACAGAGAACTCAGATGGCCTTGAGGTGGGAGGAATAGGGCGACAGGGGTTTAAGCTTGGGAGCATATGTATTACTGGGTATTAGTTCTTTTTTTCTGATTCGTTCCCAGAGCATCAAACCTTTTACTATTCCTAAGTTTTTTCAAATTGTTTTTACACTATGAGACATATTGATTCTCATTTAGGAGACCCTATTTTACATTAGTTCTCCAAGATAACTTGTTTCAAAGGAAATTGGTAACAATTACTTATCTTGTTACCATTCAGGCAAATGTTTGACTGCAACTACTGAACAATTCTAGTGATGACTTGTTCATGCAAACATTGGAGTTGTATACTTCATTAAATGTCATAATGTGATAAGGAGTCTGACCAGAGATTCAGTTAGGACCTCTCTAAATGTTTTTTACTGCTCACAGCTTAGAAGAAATGTACTCTAGTTGTACAGCTTGGTAGTATTTGCATTGTTTGAGAACCCTACCAACTTATGGCATTCTTCAAAGCCATTGATTCTTGTAAGGTTTTACCTTCTGCTGACAGGAAGAATATCACAGATCATCTGATTGTTCACAGAGCATGTTAATCATTATGAATTCCATATTGTATTACAATGCCACTACACTAGTGTGCCATAGATTTTCAGGACCCTATTATGAACAAGGAATATGTTCTCAACCCTTCAAGTTGAGTACTAAGAAATGACAATATTTTCTGTGCACTGGCTAGCTGCTGGGTCCCATCCAACTACTTCTGCCTCTCTAATAACAGCAAAAGCCTGCAAGTAATGTTCTTCTTTCCAAGACTCTCACATCAGTCATCAGATCTACTAGCCTTTGTTCTTTTTTCTCAAACTTCGGTTTGTCAGATAATATTGTTATACTTTGGTACTCCCCATGCTTGAATTGCAAGTGGTGAAAACAACATTGCTTAAATTTGTTCCTGCGAGTCCTGTAACATCAGGTTTTTTAGGTCTCGCCTGTCGATGCACATGCGCATCGAGCAAGCGAGACTATGGGGGCTTATCCACTCTTTGTCCAACTTGCAAGGAATCGTGGCGATTCCTTGCAGTGCCCGTGACTTTTAAGCTCAATGCGCATGCGCATTGAGCTTAAAAGCGCGTGCACATCAGTTCCCTCATCCGCACGTCGCATTTCTCCTCCCCCCTCGCCCCCTCCCCTGCCCGCCGTGTCGCATTTCTCCTCCCCCCTCCCCTTATCTGGCCTTCCCTCCGTCCCGTCCACCTGGAAGGACTACCATGTACCACTGCTTCAATAGTAGCCCACCCACTGAAACTGCATCTGCTGCGCAGGTACTCTGCTGAAAAATGGTGCGTACTTCAGCCCTCGCACAATTGGAATACCGAGGGCACTGTGGTTGTAGGTTAATACACGTTTATTCAGCATATGAGGAGGAGCGCAAGTAACAGGTCATCACTTCAAGGAGTTCACTTTCGACTGTCACTACATAGTTGCATAGTGGAACTAGGACTATATCCCAGTCGGAGTCCATGACTTTGTTACTAGGTATCTCCAAACACCCCCCACCCCACCACCACAGTTTTATATAAAGCAAACTCAACCCGAAAGTATTGGAGGGCTGTAAATGACCACATTACACAATGGCACGTTCATGTATAGGTCCGGGGAATTCAAGATATTTGCGCAGCACCAGGGTGTTCAGCCGAGACTCGAACTTGAGTTCCCCTTCCCCGCTCTCCATTTCTTATCCTGGACGACGAGCAGCATCTTTCTAACCAGCCAGACACTAAACAGGTAGTCGCCGCCCGGTCCCATGATGATAACTCACCTCAGGCTAGAGACGAGACTCCGACCGACTAACTAAACATCGTTCCCTATCAGATGGGCGTTACTCTGTGAGACAGTAAGAGGCTGAAACGAACAAACGCAATTCTCCAAAGCCAATCAGCACTTCCGAATTTGAAAGCCGCACTAGGATTGGTTAAAGTATCTCCAATAAACCAATCCCATTTCAACTCAAATGTTATACCGCGCACTCCCGGGCTATGTTAAACCGTCCGATTGGACGTTTTGCGACCCGGAAGTACTACAAGTACGCACAAATGAAACCAGTTAAAAGATCAACTGCAGACGATGGACACGAGACTAGAGTCACCGGCAGTCCGTGTAAGTAGCGGGCAGGTGTTTACCATACCATCTCTTTCGATTGGAGAGCACTTACCACATTACCGCCCTCCCCCAACTGGTCTCCTTATCTCTTTACGTTAGGGACTGTCATAACCTTTCTGGTCCCGCCATCATTACTGATAAGGCACCATATATACTACGTTCCTTCTATACCTTCTAAGTTTTCAGACTGCTCATTTGCGGCATTTGAATGCTTTCATCGTACGTATGTGTGCACTTGATAGAGAAATTTGTCTAGAGCCCATGCTCTAGAATCGGCAAGAAAAACCGACTGATAACTTTGTAGTACCTGCGTGGGGTTTAAATACACACATACCCTTCAAATGTCATATATTCACTTACTTAAACTACTGGAAATGAGGCATCATGTTACAAGGGTACATACATTTTTTGGTAGGGGGAGATTAAATGATTTGCCCAGAATCACAGGCTGTTAAGCCAACACTTAACACCAAGACTGGAACTTGGTTCCCTATGGCCAAAGTGGGTAGCTCTGACTGTTATGCCACATCCTCCTTTTGAAATGACTTGTAGCTTAGGCGCAAGAGCTGTCTACTTGGGAATGGGAAAGGCTCAAATTGTCAAGCCTGCAGGCTCTGATTAGGCTTCTCTTTATTTTCATATTTTTTTACAGCAGCCAATAAGATTAATTAATGTGAGAACACTACATTACTAATTAACACCAATCAACATAGTCACATGTACCAATCACAGAGCCCTCAACTCTACATAATCGCAAACTGCAATTTTACGCTCTCTTTGCTACTACGTAGCCAGTTAAGCGTCTCGTTTTCAATATATATGTCGATGAGTATGATTACTGTGTTAGGTTATTGTGTTGTGTATTTCATGGTTAATTAGACACTGATACTAACATACCTAAGAAACTGTTTGAAATGATCAGAAACCAATCTACCTGAGAACCGATCTTGTTTCCACAAACAACAAAGCACCCCCTAATTGTTAAACCGTTGCCTCCTTTTTTGCTTAAAAAACATCGCAAATTACTAGCAATATTGAGATCGCTCTCAAACTAGTTTCGCACCAACCCCTCCTCCACCCCTCCACAATAGATAATGAAGCCTGGCTGTATAATCGCCTCATCGAACCGAAAAATAATACCTCCTGGTCTAGCTTCATAATCTTTGATGAGATTCTGGTGACGCTACGTACGTTTAATTATGATATTCCGAGCGTTAAAACATACACTGCCAAACGCGCCTTCACATCCTCACCCCCTCATCCTCACACACCCTCACTCACCCTCACACCCCTCACAACCCTCTCACCCTCACTCAGCCTCACACCCCCTCACCCTCACACACCCTCACACACCCGCACCCACCCTCACCCTCTCACCGTCACCCCCTCTCCCTCACACACCCTTACCCTCATCCCCTCACCCTCACACACACTCTGTCACCCTCTCACCCTCACCCTCACACCCCCTAACCCTCACCCTCACCACCTCACACACCCTCACTCACCCTCACACACCCTCACTCACCCTCACACACCCACACCCTCACCCTCACACACCCTCACCCTCACTCACCCTCACACCCTCACACACCCACTCACCCTCTCACACCTGCTGCACTCTCCTGCTCTCTGGAGATGTGGCCTAACGACCAGAGCTGCCATCTATGTCACGTAAATACAAAACATGTTGCATTCCAAATGCTATAGGTGTCACATTCGCGAAAGTTATAACTATTGGCGTTGTAAATGACAAAGCTATCAATTTAGCTATTTTAAAAACCAACAAATAAATAAAATATTTGTCGTTTACAAGACCAATAGCTCCAACTTTTCTAATGCAAGACCTATTGCATTTCCAATGCTTGTTAAAATATTGTGTCCTTCACTTTGTTGCATTTTAAATATGGCTACCTACAGAAAGTGCCCAGTCTGATAAAGTTATTACTGTCTATTGTCTAGACAAAACATCTAAGGAAGGTTAATGAGTTATTTGTCATAAATGGGTCGGTTTGAACGGGTTTAGCCATATCCGAACAATCCTGCCCTAGATGGATACTATCTTGCATTATCCCCTGTTGCCAAAAACTTAGTAAGTTCTTGATCAAACTCTCAATTTGTTGTAGTATGGTTACAAGTTCAAATAATTGTGTTTTAATTATATAGTGATGATCTTTATACACATTTGAAAATGTGATTCATTCAGTAGTGGTTGTAATTTATTTGGTTGCCATGAGCCATCCAAGTATACATACACAATACAATCAAAATATGTCCACATTTTAAATATTACATAAAACAGCAAATATCCAAGTTAATTTTAAAAACATTGGCTCAACCATGAAATACAATCTTTACCAATATAATTCCATTCCTATATACAATCTGTGCAATATGCAACCCTAGACCATGTGCAAAATAGCAGGATAACATTAACAATTTCTTCATAGATTTCATAAAGGTTGTAAAAAGTAAACAAAATTGTGACTTTGAAAAAAGTTGAGAAGTATTTAATGTATAAATGTAGTCGCTAAACTACTGCTGTTATAATTTTACTTCTCTTGTACCCGACGTCCTGTAGAAATCTACTCACAGCCAAAACAGTTACAAGAGAAGTATCAATTTTTAAGATTCTATGGACTAATCTGTTTATAACCAGATCCCGACATATTGGGCGGATCCTTTTGTGTCTACACCCATAATACTTGTCCTGGAGCCAGCGACCTCTGGAGCCCTGGGAGGACTGACTGCCTTTAACAAAGACCAGATCTCCAGTGAACAGCAGCTCTGTTCAAAAGAAACTCCCAAGACAGACTCTGAGCCGGCTGTGGACAAAGAAACCCGAAGCCTGGAACCACCACTGCACCCAACGCCTATGGTTCTGGTCCGAGTGGCCCACTGGTCCCACCGAGGCCCCCCAGCACTTCAGAGCACGAGTTCATCATGGTTCGAACCTTTCAGGACTCCCTGACATCACCTGTAGCCTCTGCACGGGCCCCCGCCCCAAACTCAAGTGACTCGGTAATGTGAAATCCAGCCTCAAAAGGCACCCCTGCATACAGCCGCCCTGCACCCTGGAGAAGAGGTCCTGGGGTGCACCTACGTCCCAGAGCCCTCCAACTTATCTGCCCAGCTTTTGGTTCCTCCAGGAAGACTTCCTGGACCAAGGCTGCTGCTAAAAACCAAACAGGCAATCTCCAATGAATACAACAGGAAATCTGACACCAAAACAGAACCCTGCGCCGCTGTGGGTGCACCTTGTGTGCTAACTCGGATACCCCTTTGCCCTGAGCTAAATCCTAGGAGGTTTGCAGCCTCACACGGAGGCCCCCTATCCCCCATTGGACAACATTGGGCGTCAGCACCCTGCACCTGGCCACCCTAGTACTGCTGAGGGTGCTTTGAGAGTGTATCCACGACCCAGGGGGAACCCTTGTTCTAACCCCAGGAAGCCAACTCTCAAACTAAATAATTACTGTTAAACCGATAACCTGATTTTCTCTGGTAGGACAGCATTGAGTGCTTTCTTGTGACATTTGTTCTGTGTGTACAGTTGGTGTGTGTGAAACCTTAGGAAACTGCATATGTACAAAAACTGTTTTACTTACCTTTTATCTAGGAAATGTCCCAGTGTGATATCTAGGCATATTACACTGAGTAGAGAAAGTAACTTAAAGAATAATCTGAAAAGTAGTCTGAAAGTACCTAAAAAGTTATTCAAACTGGTTTTTATAAACGCATGACTTACCTGTAACCAATCCAATTGCGTTCAAACTGAAGCTAACTGCATTATTCTTGCAAAGTATTATTATTCTTACCTGTACCAGGCCTGGCTTGGTTCCAGAATGAAAAAACAACTACCGTATTTTCCGGCGTATAAGACGACCTTTTAACCCCTTAAAATTTTCTGGAAAGTCGGGGGTCGTCTTATACGCCGGGTATAAAATTTTATGGTATTTTTTCATGCGCTTTTTCATAGCGAGGACTTCACTCGAAGGTGTCAGACCGCTTCACAATACGAAATAACAAGAAACAACACACCTTATGTTAAAAAATACAGCCACCGACCCTGGCAACGTCCAAAAATACAGCCACCGACCCTGGCAACGTCCACACCCAGGCCCCGCGCCATGAATTGTGCAAGTATCGAAAGCGAGCGTGTTTTTGTCATAGCGAGGACTTCACTCGAAGGTGTCAGACCGCTTCACAATAGGAAATAACAAGAAACAACACACCTTATGTCAAAAAATACAGCCACCGACCCTGGCAACGTCCACACCCAGGCCCCGCGCCATGAAGTATCGAAAGCGAGCGTTTTTTTCATAGCAAGGACTTCACTCGAAGGTGTCAAACCGCTTCACAAGCGAGCAAATGGCGCCATGAGTCTTACCTCGACTGCCGCTGCCGCTGTACACGCGCCTCCAACCGCTTGCACATCCCCAGGCAGACGAGGCAGCAGGACGAGGCAGCAGGACGTCCGAAAACGGTACATGGTAATGGGCAGCCAACGCCGAAGATGGCAGCGCCCAGTGTGTTGATACGTTTGGCACGTTTGGCACGTTTTGGCACGCTCACCTCTCCCCTTGGCATGGGCGTGGCATAGAAAGGGGACTGTACAATGTTCCCGAATGTTCCCGAAGGCAGTAGAGCACTTGCCGTGATTGGCTGGTTGTTGCTAAGAGGAAAAACAGTCTCGTGACCAGATAGCGTATTTGCCGTACCGTACGTGTGGTGTTGAAGACAGTCTCTGCACCTGTCCATTCTGTACAGCACCAGTACCGTACATCGAGTGCAAATGGCTGACAGTCAAGAACCCGGCAAGGCTCCAGCAGCACATTCCGTGCAAATGGCAGACAGCGAAGAACCCGGCAAGGCTCCAGCAGCGCATCCAGAGCAAATGGCTGGCAGTCTAGAACTCAGCAAGGCTCCAGCAGTGGCAAGGAGAAGAAAATATGAAGCCAGCTACAAACTCAAAGTTGTGGCTTTTGCCACGGAACATAATAACTGTGCTGCTGCTAGGCAATATGGAGTGACAGAGAAGATGGTTCGGGCCTGGAGAGCAAATGAGCAAGCATTGCGGAGTATGCCAAGGGGCAAGTGTGCACTAAGAAGAGGCACCCCACATTGGCCAGAACTGGAAAAGCATGTAGCAGACATGGTGGCCGAGCATCGGCAAAGCGGGTATGTCGTGACCCGAAATAAAATCCGCTTGGTTGCACTTCAGTGGGCCAAATCTAATCCCGATCTCAGCCACAGATTTAAGGCCACTGTGTCCTGGTGTACCAGATTCTTGGGAAGGCATAATCTGGTATTGCGGCAAAAGACAAAAATTGCCCAGAAATTACCAGCGGATCTTGATGCCAAAATGCATAGCTTCCATCGCTACGTCATTAGGCTGCGCAATGAACATGTGTATGCGCTAAGTAGCATCGGAAACATGGATGAAACTCCGATGAATTTTGATATGATCGCCAACAAAACTGTCCATCAAAAAGGCGAAAAGACAATTTTAATAAAAACAACAGGACATGAGAAGTCCAGTTTCACTGTGGTACTTGCATGCACAGCTGATGGTGGCAAACTGAGGCCAATGGTTATTTTTAAAAGGAAAACAATGCCGAAACTCAAGTTTCCTGCTGGTTGTTTTGTGCATGTTAATGAGAAAGGATGGATGGATGAAGAAGGGGTAAAGCTATGGCTTGATAACGTATGGAGCAGGCGACCAGGTGGACTTCTACAAAGGCGTAGTCTACTGGTGTGGGATATGTTCAGGGCTCATTTAACTCCCAGCACCAAGCAAAGGCTGGCAAGACTGAAAACGGATGCTGCTGTTATACCTGGAGGACTGACATCGTTGGTGCAGCCACTGGATGTGTGCCTAAACAAGCCATTTAAAGATCGCATCCGAGAACAGTGGAATGAGTGGATGGTTAGCGGTGAAAAAACATTCACAAAAGGAGGAAACATGCGTGCGCCACAGTTGGATGTTTTGTGCAACTTTGTCATAAAGGCCTGGAACGACATCGATGCAGAAACAGTCATAAAGTCTTTCAAGAAGTGTGGCATATCGAACTCATTAGATGGTATGGAGGACGACTATCTGTGGGAAGGTGAAGAGGATGCCGAAGAAGAGACCACATCATCTGATACGGAATTGGTACAAGATCCATACGATGACTGCCTTACAGATGTACCACAAGATCTCATAGACTTACTTATGAGATCAGATGACGAAGAGGAGGATTTTGAAGGTTTTTAAAGGGAACGTTATAAATCCTGTAGAAATCGCTTGGATTTATGGGAAGTTATGGAACGTTTAATGCACTTGCACTGTTTCATGCACTACGTTATTTATGTTTGCCGTTATTCAGAAGTGACAGTTTTTGATATGGTTTTAAATAAAATGTTTCCGAGTAAAGCAAGATTGTTTCTACAACCAATTTCTTTGCGTTCAGTCTTTCAGTTTGTAAAATAAACGCTTATAGGTACCCACTGCCCACTGATAAAGCCTTACTGCTCACCCACAGGGAGGAGGACTAGACTAATACGGTAAGTTCAAAATACCGGTACATACTCGGAATGGCTATGCTGCGCTGGAAGTGGGGGGTCGTCTTATACGGCGAGTATAGCACTAAACCTAAAATTTTTCTGCCAAAGTCGGGGGTCGTCTTATACGCCGGGTCGTCTTATACGCCGGAAAATACGGTAAGTAATATATTTATACACAC
Organism: Lissotriton vulgaris; assembly: GCF_964263255.1. Taxonomy (NCBI): domain Eukaryota; kingdom Metazoa; phylum Chordata; class Amphibia; order Caudata; family Salamandridae; genus Lissotriton; species Lissotriton vulgaris. The sequence goes on along the minus strand of NC_141693.1, from coordinate 1,208,559,192 downwards.
AAATAGGTCTGATGAGTGTATGACATCATCTCTTGCCTGAGTGTGCACAATAAATACTTAACACTACCCTCTGATAAATCCTTACTGCTTGCCCACACTACCACAAATAGAGAGTAAGGTATTATCTACGTTTACCTCTGCCTACCTTTAGCGATCCACAGGATTCTGTGCACACTATACCTTACTTTTGTATATTATATACAGAGCCGACTACCTACATGCAGTCAAAGCCAAACTAAGAGACCTATTCCTGCCCAATATGCTTGTGTACCTGGCTAAGCTGAAAGTGATTTGTGTCTCCGCACCCACTTCCTTATGAGCCAGAGGCCTCTCAGTGGCCTACTGAGTGCCTTCAGCTCCGCTAGTGAGACCTACCGGCCTTTCCCAGAGGAGTCTAGGGACCCCTATAACTCAAGCAGTGTGGGATGTCTGAGCCCGGAGGGTTTTGAGCCCCCCGGGAGGGGGCATAGACGCCGCAGGGGTTTGCTCGACTCCTCTGGAACTGAAGGGGGTCTCGGGCAGGAGAACAATGATCCCCACCCTGGAGTACCCTTCTCCCAACCCCCCCCCAGGTTACTCGCAGGAGAATGCCTGTGATGGAAACTGAAGGGTGAATGTTTGCTTCTTTTTTTCCGATCTCCCCCATGGCTGTAGCAAACCACAGCTTTTCCTTTGTTGCCCTCATCATAGTGAGTCTGTCTTTTGGAGGGCAGATGAAGTTACTGAACGGGTTGATCCGCGTGCATACCATTAGGCTCTATGTCAATTGATCCTTTGTAGGAGGAAGTCCACCTTTAATGCCTGTTCTTATGATAAACATGCTGGTAGGACTATATTGGGAAAGGAGGAGTAGGGAGGTATTGGATGTTTTCAGTTTTTTCCTGTTGCTTTTGCTTTGATGATTTTGTTGCACACACCAAGCATTGCATGCACTCACCACTGCCCTACACTTGCAGGCCTTTCGCTGGGGAGCTATTTGCGAATACACACCATGACGGGGATAGGAGTTGGCCTAACGGCTCGGGCAGTCGACTTTGAATCTGGGGAACGCGGAACATCCTGTGATTCTGGCCAAATCACTTAATCTCCCCGTGCCTAACACAAATTAATGTGTGTCCTCATGATACCCGATACTCCGGGTCAAGTTGGCGCTATGTTAAAATAAATAAAATTAAAAAATTACCCCGGCCCAGGACATCTACCCATTAGCATGGCTAATTTCCAAGTTTTGACGTGGAATGTCAACAGTCTGCTGGACCAGATCAAGTGCACAGCCATCCTCCGCTATGGTAAAAGAACCTATACAGCGGTCTTGATACTGCAGGAGACTCCTCTTCTGGGCACCAACTGCTCCTTTCTGTGTAGGTTCTGCTACGACCAAGCCTACCATGTGGGACATATCAGGCGGTCCAGGGACAGGACTATACTCTTACACAAAGCATTCTACTTGGCAGTGACTCGGACTGTCTCATTTCCACAGGGCAGTTGTTTTATGGTTGTCACGGGGCCTCTAGTGTCACCATGGAACGAGGCGAGGACCTTAACCATTGTTCCTTTCCGCCCCGTCCTCAGGAACCCTACTGTCCCTTTAACGCGGCTTGGATCTCCCCGGTGGAGGTGGACTCCGCTCCTCTGACGTCAGGCGATTTCGGCCTATCAGCACCGGAGGGGCAGATAAGGAAGAGCACCCGGAACAGCACAGCGCGAAAGCCGGAGAAGGGAGTCGGGAGCTGAACGCAGTTCAGGATTTTGGTACGAGGACGAGAAGTAGACGAAGGGACCAGGAGTACGCCCGGAGGCCATCGTCACCACGAGCCGCCCTGCCGCACTTCTGGGGATGTGTGGCTGGACAAGGTACGGGGCCGTTTGAAGGGATTGTTTGTCTCACGGGGTGGGAACATATAGGGGAAGTCTGAGGTAGGACCCGGTACACCCACTGTGTGTCTCACTCCCGGTACTTCTTTTTCCTTTGTGACACAAACACCGTGAAAAGATTGCTTACGTTTGGTGTCGGGCCCCGGTGACTCCTCACTCCCCCTTTTCCCCCTCCTTATCTACGAAGCTCTCGGACGTGTCAGTAATGGTCGGTTTGTCTTCTCCTTCTTTTTCATGACGCCGAGACGCGGAACCAAGACAAGAAGTCCCGGACCCAGTGAAAAGAAACTTGAGGACCTCACTTCTTTCCCTTCGTTGTGTAGTCAAAGACTGACTCTGTTTACTTTGTTGATCGTGAAATAAATAACTATCCTCTACTTACGAACGACTATTGGCCATTATTACCCTCAGATCCGACCTCATACGACCCCCTCCCTTACAATGGTGGAAGGCATACTAGACAGCAATCATATCAACCTTTTTAGTGTTTACTTACCTTCTCACTTGCTTACATATGAGGATTGTCTCTAGGGTTTCCCCAGAGGACTGCTATCCTTGGGGGGGCTGGTGGTGGGGGGGGGGTAGTTCTGCAACTCAGCACCAGGCCCTGAGCTGAATTCCCCTGGCCCCCCAGTGGGCATTGACAGAGAGCGGCATGACAGTTGGGATCCTGGATGGACTCCCTAAGTCTGTGCGACGCTTGAAGAGCCTGGCATGCTACTGATAGGGAATATATGCACATGGTGGCCTCGGCTAAGACCATCTTGAGAATCAATCTCCTTCTTCTCCCAGCCACAGATAATCTCCACATGACTGCAAAGCACATACTCCCTTGGGGTATTTCTGATCACTCCCTGGTGCTCGTTTATTTTGGGGCTCCAGTCCAAACTAGTTACCCGATGTAGCGGCTTAACGTCTGGTGCCTTACGGTTGAGCTATTCAGCTAGCACATTCGGACGGAACTTGACTTCTACTTTGAGACCAACTCAGGTTAATTGACCTCCTCTGGTTCACTATGGGCGGCCAGCAAAGCCACGATAAGGGGAATTGCTAAATCCTACCTCCGCAGGGTGGAGAGGCTCAAAGAGGAGGAGCTTGCATGTATAGAATCCAAAATACTCACGCTCAAGATGCTGCTCCGCCGGGGCCCCTGAGGGTATTCATAGGCAACTTGAGGTAGACGGGACCTCACTGCGCTAGCTGATGCCTGATGAGTCTCATTTGTATTAGAGGGTGTCCACTCAGACAGTCTACCAAAACGGTGATAAGAATAGGAAACTCCTCTACTGGCTTGCAATGGTCAAAATGATATCTCACAGAAACCCCGTCATCAAGAACATAATGGGCCGGTACCTCACCATTCCTGACATTATATACGAAGCATTTGCTGCCTATTACCAAGCCTTCTTTTCCCATCACCTTGGGTCCAAGCAGGAGTGTACTAGCCTGCTTCTTAATAATGTAACTTTGACCAAACTCACTGCACCCCAAAATGGGGACCGTGAGTCTGCAATCCCGACAGATGAGTTAGAGGCGGCCATACACAACCGGATTACTGGTCAAACCTCAGGGACAGATGGGTTCCCTGCAGAGAACTATTGGTGTTTTTGCTCTGTGCTTACTCCTCACCTGGCGCATCCATTCTCTGACTTTGAATGGCAGGGTTTCTTTGACCCGGAGTTGGATGTGCCTCCCCAAAGCCGTCCCAATGAAGGGGCAAACGCCCGCCACCTGTGCCTCATTCCATCCCATTTTGTTGATTAACTCAGATCTTAAAATTTCCCCCAAAGTTTTGCCGAACAAAATACTGCAGGTGCTGATCCACCTCATTCATACCGAGAATGCAGCTTTATGCCAAACCGCAGAACCCATCACTGCATACAGTGCTTTAATATTGCTTTGGGCCATAGTCTGGAGATTACTGACCCCAGCGCGCTATTACTAGTCGATTTCGAGAAAGCATTTGACATGGTTGACGGGTCTTACCTAAACCAGGTTGTGCATTGCATGGGTATGGGCCTCTAATATCATAGCTGTGTCCGACTCCTCTATAGGGAACTCTCCGCCCAGGGCCAAATTACTGAATGCTCTCCACACCCTTTCCTTTCCACAGGGGCACTAGACTGGGGTGCCCTCTCCCTCCCCTTCACTTTGCCCTGGCTATAGAATCCCTGGCTACACTCATCCGGTGCAATGCTCGGGTGTGGGGATGGAAGTGGGGGAAAGGCACAGAGGATAAGATAGCCATATACGCCGACCATGTGCTACTCTTCGTGATCCAACTGCAGCTATCGGGCTCTCTAGTTCTCCACATTTTGAGGGTGTTTATGGAAGCCTCTGGCCTCTGTGTGAACTGGCTAAAGTCTCTTTTGGTTGCACTGAAGGGTGACACGACAATAGTTAGCTGGACGAGTTGTGCTCAACTTGCTCTGAACAAGAACAAAATGAGCCCCTTTGGCAGAGGTCTGTGTGGGTCTTATGAATGTGTTTGATAAAGAAAGTTATGCCTCTTCCTGCCCAGGCGAAAACCTTAATACAACAACTTTTATTTATTGCTACTGAGTTGTATCCAAAGCAGGAAAACTGAAAAGATTAACCCAGTTTCTTAGCAAGTTTATCCTTGAGAAGGAGACTGATTAACGAGGGACCCAATAGTCTTGAGGCTATGTCAGTGGACCAATCCTCACCAGCAATACCCTTCCCAATTCAACCTGATGCTTCCCTAAACTGAAGACCTCTGATTACAACCCCTCAATAGTTGTAAATGTATGGATTTATGGAAGACCATTACATATTCTTTTATCCTGAAAACCTGGACTTATGTTCCTAGATAATTGAGCATTATATCTTGGGAATCTTTCAGCACTTAATTAGTTCATTTCTTTGAAACCTCCATTCTTTTAAAGAGATAAGGAAGCACTACAGAAGTGATTTCCATAAGTGAAAGTCTAGGACTTTGCTTGTATATGTTCCTACCCATACAGGGAGCTTTGGATGCAGAAACTAGGGAATTGTTCTGCAGATCAAAATGACACACAATCTTGTGTCCTTCTCCATACTCGCAAATTCTGGATACTCAAACTGAACTGTGGAATACCGACTTATATACTTGTGGGATGGAATTATAACCAAATGAGTAGTAGTTGGTACCGTGATTAGATATTGTTCAGTCCTTCTCTTAGATGAAATTAGGCCTTGGATGGACTTGGTTTTTTGATTACTATTGCTTTTTTCTCCCTCACCATAGATTACTACCAGAGACAGTGGAGGTATTTGGCGATGTTTTATTTACGCATGATTTTTTGGAATTGGTTGGTATATGTTGCACTTTTCCGTTTTTTCTTTGCTGCTTTCCTGCATATCATTGATATGCGGCTGTTCTTGCATCACGTATATTCACGCACATTATTATCATCACCACTCAAGTTAAGATCTGGGGGTGATTGGGGTCCCCTCTAAACATCCAGATTATAAGACCTTCTTCACCCACCAGTTTCCTTCCATTTTCAGTTGGGCTACGAGGGATCCACACTGTGCATGTATGCTAATGTGTTTCCTATATGCTATTGCAGCCATACTAAGTCACGGTGGGCCTTATTTATTTGTCAGATGTACACCAGTTACTGTATGGTGTCACGATGTCCTCTTTATTTCTTATTTGTTTACTTAGCCTTGAAAATGTCACGGGACAATTTCCCAGTGTGGCGACGAAACACGTGTTGGCTGGCTAAGAACTCTATAAAGTAACAAGAGAAGGAAAATAATAAAAGCAAGAAAGGATTACGACTACTTTGTTTATAATTTGTGTACACTATTTTACATTATTATTGTCTTTACCCTGCAGACGTGTGCTGAGGATTGTATATACGTCTTGGATTTTAGATTGATTCCTTTCTGATATAGCAAACGTCGCCTAGAACCTGAAACCTGTTAGAGGTAACGATACTCAAGTGGAAAGCTACTTCATCTTGGTTATTAGGCTCCATGCTTACGACAGGCACCCATATTTCTTGATGCAGCTCTGCAGTTTCGGGGGTAGTTAACCCTGACTTGGGCTGCTTCCTTTCGCTGTTGCACCAAAGATCTAGAAGAAGAGTCCTGTGGGTTTATGGTGGCATTGCCCCCTGTCTTCTACCAGGTCTTTTGGTCAAAGTTTTTCCATAAACTGGGGCTTGGGTGTGTCTGCAATACCAATTTCTTTTATTCCTTAGCGCATATCTGCTTTGAGAGTTCAACCACCTTCTCACCAGATAGACCATCAAGCTGTGAAGGAGAATCCACTGACTCATGCAAATCATGCCCAGCAGAAACGTCTTCCCTTCTTACTTGGCAACCTTATGTGGTATTCAGTTTCAGTTTTTAACGTCTTTATTTCGATTTTTCATCATAAAAGACACATATATACAAAAGATTTACATAGTCTACAATAAATACAGCATAGTCATAACGATATAAATATCCAGATACATACAGTAACCAAAACAGAAAAAAAGGAACAAAACCAATCGTTAAAAAAAAAAAAGAAAAACAAATGAGGTTAAGATCTCAATTAAACATACATATAAAGACGTCAAGGGAAATGGTAAAATCATTTGAGCATATATAAAAGTAGCAGATCATCAATGCTATTAAATTCATAGACCAAAGAAACAGTCAGGGAATACAGGTTCATGGTATACAGGTTGTTTAGATCGTGAATTATGAACTGATTAACTTAGACCTTATCAACCAAGCCCACCCGAGGAATTTCGCCAATCCTATAGTTAGCCATTCAGAAGTATTCGTTTTCAAGGTGTACAATGCTTCACTACTCACTCGGGTGTTTAGTCTAGTACATACAGGTTTCAGCCACTTTTTACGAGGTTCATGATAGGCAGTACAGACAAATAAAAAGTGGCCTAGTGTTTCTTCACAAACGGCACAACAGGGACAGAAGCTTGACTCCAGCCCCTGCCAGCCGCTAGTAAAGGCCCTCAGGGGCAATGTGCCCACACGGAATTGGTGATATAGTTTCCTATCCAATGTTTTAAGGATTACATCCCAATATACTTCTTTGTTAGGAATTACTTTGTGGAGCAAAAACTGGCCTGTCAAGTTCGCTTTGTCAGAAAGTGCAACATGTTCCGTTTTTACCATGGACCAGAAAAAAACTTTGAATTCATCCTTAGTAGGAAAGGTTTGGGAACCCGGCTCTGACCATAGCAAAGGTAGACCCATTTCAATAAGGGTGTTCTTGATTTGCTTTAGCCACGGTATATTGCCTGCCCCTTGTTGCTGTCTCACATCTTGAAGCTCACGGGCAAACATGGCCAGTTCCGGGGTGGACCATATGCGTCTTCATAGAGCCACCATCCTGTACTGGGCCTGATGTTTAATGGTGTGCATGCCCATATCCATCAGAAGTGGAAGGACTGGTGTTGATGGCGGGAGACTAACTAGGTTACGAAGAAATTTATTCTGTATCCTATCCAGGACAGCCAAGTCCACACAACCCCAAATATCTGCCCCATACAATATCGCTGAGCTGATTTTAGCACTGTAGATTTTGAGCGCGGGCAGTACTCTTTTAGTCAGGGAGCGCCGCTGCTCTTTTACTAGGCAGCCGGTCAAGCGGGCAAATTTCAGACAGAGTGCCTCTACTTGCTCTTTCCATTTTAACCTGTAATCCAAGGTAACACCAAGATAGGTCATTACATCTACCTGTTCCAGTCTGGACCCATTCATTAGAATATTGCCCCTCAATGGCTTTTTCTTGGTCAAGACCATAAACTTGGTTTTGTTAATATTAATCTCAAGATCATTCAAATTACAAAAATCCATAAATTTGTTTATTGCAACCTGTAAACCCTTCTGCGTTTTGGCCAATATGAGGGTATCGTCAGCGAAAATTAAAAGTGGGAATTTTGTCCCACCCAGTGAAGGAGCATCAGTGGGGGTGTCTGAAAGGAACTTAACCACCTGATTAATAAAGAGCACAAATAGGGTGGGGGCCAGGACACAACCCTGCCTCACACCACGGGTCACGGGGAAGGATTCGGTAACCTGGCCCTGACGACCCCATCTGACTCTTGCGAAGTTACCCTCGTGCATCCTAATGGTAAGATCTAGAAGTGCAGAAGGAACCCCCATCCTTCTCAGTGCAGCCCACATCTTCCCTCTAGGGACCAGATCAAACGCTGATTTGAGGTCCACAAATGCAGCGAAGATCTTCCCATCTCTCAATAGCACAGTTTTCCAATAGATCATGACAAATCTTAAAATCTGATCAACTGTGCTAATGTGTGCCCTAAACCCAGCCTGCATTGGAGACAGGATATCTTCATCTATCATCCACAAATGAATCTTCCCCAACAACATTCTGGCTATTACTTTTTGAAGGGCGTCGATGAGGCTGATGGGGCGGTAATTTCCCGCATCAGATCTATCCCCTTTTTTATGCACTGGCAAAATCTCGGCCCCTTTCCAGGAGTTTGGGATCCTAGTGCCCCTGGCTATAGCGTTTGCTAAGTTTAATATATACGGGACCCAGTGTTTTTGGTCATATTTGAAGAGGTCCGCGGGGATGCAATCTATGCCGGGGGCTTTGCCATTCTGCACTTGTTTAAGAGCAGAAATAGCTTCGGTTTCGGTAAAAACAACGTGATCAGATGAGGACAATTCAGGCTGCACACTGGCATCTTCCCTAATGGTAGTGAGGGAGATCCGTTCCGTGTGGCTGAACTGCACCTCATAATGTTTGACCCATTGCTCTGCTGGGACGTGGTTTACCGGACTTATGTGGTATTCACCATGGGAAGCTTCTCTTTTGCTTTCTTCCGCGGTGCTATTTTAGAAGTGCAGGTCGCACTTAGCTTCCTGCCACCAAATATGTGTAGCTCGTCTTGGGCTCATGGGCAGGGGAAGCACCACAAGGTAGACAGGAGACTGACACTCCCTGCAAGTGTGAGGGAAAAGCCCACAGGGAGACTCAAGCACAATCCCACTGGAAATAGAGCCTGTAACATGGGGCACCCAGCAGGGGCTGACCCTGCCTGGAGTACCTTGGAAGGAAATCTCTGATTCAGCACACCTGTCCAGGCATACGCCGACTTCAGCCTGCAATAATCGCCCCCTCCCGAAATTGTGCAGCAGAACCGCACCCAACAGCCAGCTATGCCCCTCTCCCCATTACTCTTTGACTTGTATATAAGCCGCTTGCATGTAACATCAGCGCCAGCCAAAATTTCGCACCATTTGAATGGAATGGGTGGATGAAAAAATTAGCCCTATATGCGGACAACCTAATGATCTTCACAAAGGAGTGCACCAATATTTTACCTTTGCTGCAGCAACTCCTAAAGGATTTTTGGAAGGTCTCCGGTTATCTAATTAACCGACAAAAAACAGAAATCATGTCCTGAAACACACATTCCATCAACTCATTGATCAAACAAAAAATTTGATATTTACGGGTGCAGGCCACTCATGACATTACCTTGCTAGCCCAGACAAATCTTGAGCTTAAAATGAAAGTGTCAAGATTACTATTAAGATCCTGGGGGATTCTTCCTCTTTCTATTTTGGACCGCTCCGAACTGGTTAAAATGTCAATCCTACCAAAATTCACATTTATTTTTAATGCAATCCCTCTATCCTTTATTGTTAAAACAATAAAAGCATGCAAGGAGATATATATATATAGTTTTGTCTGGTCCAGTTAAGGAGTGAGGATCGCCTGGAAGAAATTGGGACGTTTGAAGTTAGAAGGTGGTATCGCAAGCTCCGATTTCCGTTTTTATTAATGGGCATTCCAGTTACAAAATGTAAGATCGCTTTTTTTTGGTTCTTTGTGCTTTCCTCCCTTCCTCCAAGCTATGATGAAAAATCTTCCCTTGGGTGGCGATGGCTTTCTTTTTAAGTTTGGTCACTCTAAATTTTTTAAGAAAGTCAAACTAAAGGTCTTGAGATCTGCTAACAAGCTCTGGTATCAGGTTAGAAGGATTTTGAAGATTCCTTATTATAGCTCGCTTGCCCCTATTCCGAATTCCCCATGCACGCCCAAGTGCATTAAGGATAATCTGACTGCTCCGTTGAAGGAAGAAGGGATTGACAAATGGGGTCAACTTTTACAAAACAAAAAACTACATCCTTGGGAGTTTTTAAGGAACATCACAAATCGGAGACTTTCTAGATTCAAATTTTACCAGTTATCAAGCTGGGCCGCTAGTTTAGGTAAAGATGGGGAAGGAAATGAAGATTGTGAAAACATTCTGCTTGGGCCACTCTACCAATGTAAAGGAGTTTCCAAATGGTACTGGATGTTGTTAAAAGGGGACCCACCACCAATCCCTATGTTCTGGCTGTGTCCCCAGATCCAGGGCTTCTGGCAAGATGTTGGTAAGACCATCTGAGAGGTTCTGGGGCAAGAAATTGAGGTAAGCTATGCCCTAGTTATTTTTGGGGTCCTACCAGGGTTCCTACCAGGAGAGAGTGATAACTGTAAACTTACAAGACTACAAGCACACTTATTATTCATCTTAATCCTCCTGGCAAGAAGAGAAAGCTGTTTAAAGTGGTTATCGCCCCTGCCCCCAGTGCTTCTGGATTGCGTCACTTCAGTCAATAGAGTTAATACGTTGGTTGTCTCTCTAAAAAAGGAACTAGTTTTTGGGTGGCTTAGGAAGATTGGGTCAATAAATTACGAAATAAGTAAAGACTAAGGCTGTTCCTTAGGGAAATCATTACGTTTCACATCCTTTTGTGTAGGAGTCTCGAGGTTGGTCCTTCAGGGTTCCTGGAGGTGGTAAGGCAACAGTTAGTAGATGAGACCTCCCTCCATAGGAGCTGTTAAAGAGCTGGTACTCTCTAAGAGACAATTACTTACTTATTTATGAATGATGACAGAAAATAATAAATAAATCAAGGGCAGAAAAATGTGTAGAAAAAATGCCAAAACCGAGGGCAGAAAATGTGCAGAAAAGGCAAAAGAGAGCAAGAAACGAGCAGAGGAGGCACAAACAGAGAGCAGCAGGTAGACGGGCATCAGGGGGTGGCGGACTGCGGGCAAGATAGATAGGAGAACTGTTGCAGTAGGAGCTGGCACGAAGACCTGCTAAAATGCACCAATGCTTGAATGTGTAAGACAGGTTTTTGTAGTCCTGTTGAACCCTACCCAATATATAGTTGAAGTGGCGTCAATACTTTTGGGTTACTAACATGGAACATGGGTATTCCAGATGATTGTTCATTCAAGATCACATGAAACAGAATATACATTTAAACATATTTGTTTTAAAGTATTTATTTCAAAACTCCGGGATCAGGTGCACACATTACTGATAATAGCACTGAAGATATAAAAAACATCTAAGCTTTTCAATAATCGTGAGAACAGGGGAAAATTGTAAAATCACAATGTATAGCCCTTACCACCCTCACTGTGCTTTCTATAAGCACTATGCTGGTTCTAGCAGATGAATATAGAATACGTTTGAATTTCAGAGGTGGTGCGCATACCTGGATAACATGATAACATGATTTGTTGTCTGTTTGGAATAACTTGCCAGCCATTTCGAGCACATGGGCAATGAGATTGTGTCTATGCAAACACAATCCTGGCACCAGTTAATGAAGGCAGAATGGAATGCTTTGCAGAGCCTCGGACAGATTTGCTGGGGGGTTCTTTAATCTAGACTGAATCCATGCCTTGCTCATCTTGAACTGCGATCTTCAACCTGGGTAAAAATGTATCCCTCCAGTTTGACAGAGATTTCACAGGGGTTTTATAGTATTAGCGACCTATTTTATCTCGCTTGAGGAATGTCTTGACATAAATATATACATCATTGTCTGGGTTATAGTTGCTATTTGACCTTGAAAAAGGCACCTGTCCCAGACTGATGTTGCACAAACTATTCTATGTCATTGATGGAAATATTTGAAATCTTAGGGGGGTGGGAGCGCACCAGACACGCCCCAACGTAATTACATCTTGCATGATGGTTCATGTGGTTCATTCTTTCTCGCTCAATTCAATTCAAAGTGTTCATAGCCAGTGCTGTATTATTAGTTTAAATTTGTATCCCTAGACACGTGTTTCATGATTCCTCAATCGTCAGTAGGGAAAAAAAGCAAAGTTCATAGGTTGCAGGGCGTGCTGCCTCATCTCTCAGAACCAGTTCCACTCACAGCATGAAGATGCAGGCTCCCGAGCTCGTCAGCTCACAAACGTTATACTCTTAGGGGGGTGGGAGCGCACCAGACACACCCCAACGTAATTACATCTTGCATGATGGTTCATGTAGTTCATTCTTTCTCGCTCAATTCAATTCAAAGTGTTCATAGCCAGTGCTGTATTATTAGTTTCAATTCGTATCCTTAGACACGTGTTTCATGATTCCTCAATCGTCAGTAGGGAAAAAAAGCAAAGTTCATAGGTTACAGGGCGTTCTGCCTCATCTCTCAGGACCAGTTCCACTCACAGCATGAAGATGCAGGCTCCCGAGCTCGTCAGCTCACAAACTTTATACTCTTAGGGGGGTGGGAGCGCACCAGACACGCCCCAACGTAATTACCTCTTGCATGATGGTTCATGCATTCATTCTTTCTCGCTCGCTCAATTCAATTCAAAGTGTTCATAGCCAGTGCTGTATTATTAGTTTCAGTTCGTATCCCTAGGTATCAAGGCACTGAGTAGGTGCAGGATCTGCAAGTAGGATCAGTTGAAGAGCCAGGTTTTCAGTTTCTTGCGGAAATCTATAAGTGACCCGGCTGACCTGATGTGCTGGGGAGTCGTTCCGGGATTTGGCTGCCAGGCCTTACCCCTGTCTTGCTTCTATGGATATGGGGGGTCGTGAATGAGTGCCAGTGAGGCAAAGCAAAGGTTCCTGGTAGGTTGGTGGAAGTGTAGACGATGATTGGGGTAGGTGGACCCTCGTTGTGAAGTGCCTTGTTGGCATGATTGAACTGTCAGCGTTTCTAAATGGGGAACCAGTGTAGTTTTCGGAGGAGAGGTATGTGTGGCGGGTAGGGTTGAGGATTAGTCTGACTTTGGCATTTTGTATGGTTTCTAGCTTTTGTAGAAGGTGTGTGGATATGGCGTAGTAGAGGTTATTGCTGTAGTCCGGTCTGCTTGTAGTGAGGGCTTGGGTGACAGTTATTTTGGTGTCAGGAGAGAGCCATTTGACAATTTTTCTGAGGAAGCCAAGTATGTGAAAACAGGCGGAGGTGGTGGTGTTGATTTGATGTCTCCTTGTCAGATTAGTGTCAAGGGTGATGTCCAGGATTCTGGAGTGGTCGCGTGTGAGGACTAGATCTGTGGGCCACCAGGTGGAGTCTCAGTGTGAGGGATTGTTGCTGACCATCAGTACTTCCATCTTGTCAGCATTGAGTTTGAGGTAGGTGTCTCTCATCCACTTGGCCATGTTGGTCTCGTACATTTTGAAATTACTTTTGGTAGTGTTGGTGTCTTCTGAAAGGGATAGGATGAGTTGGGTGTCGGTGTAAGAGCAGATGTTGAGTCTGTGGGTCTGAATGATGCTTGGTAGAGGAGTCATATCAACGTTGAAGAGAGTGGAGCTGAGTGAAGAGCTTTGCAGGACTCAGCAGATGAGATTCTTGGGTTCGTAGAACGGAGGAACCTTGACCCATTACGTTCTTCCAGTCAGGAAGTAGGCTATCCTTGGACTACGGTTTCATGGAGTCTGGAGAGGAGTGTGTTGTGGGAGACTGTGTCAAAGGCCGCAGAGAGGTCCAGGAGGATAAGTGCAGCAGAGTGGCCTCGATCTAGTATGGAACGAATATTGTAAGAGTTGCAATGAGGGCCATCTCAGTACTGTGGTTACTACAGACACCAGATTGCAAACTGTCCAGGAATTTGTGGCGGGAAAGCTGACAGTTGATGGCCTTTCTATGACTTTGGCTGCGAAAAGGAGTGGACAGATGAGTAAGAAGTTGCTGAGGACTTTGGGGTCTGTGGATGGTTTCTTCAGGAGTGAGGTGACTTCTGCATGTTTCAAGTTATCCATTAAAGTGGCTGTAGCATTGCAGGTGTTGATGACAGTTGTGAGTGTCTTGCTTATCCTGGGGCTCCTTAGGCATATCTTTGTTGAAATCAGTGAGAACAAGAGAGGCATTGCTATCAGTATTTCACAGTTAAGTTAATGTGAGCTGCTGCCTAGAGTTTGAGAGAATTCGAGAGTGATCTGGTTGACAGGCTTCCCCGCGAGATCTGTGCTACATAGCACTTTGCTTGCTTTCAGTACACATTTGAGGGGCTGCGATTAAGTGGAGTTTATTGGTTAATTTAATCTGTTATTTTGCAATGATGTGACAGTTGAATCAGGGATATTGGAGGCATATTTAGTTTAGTAAATGGATCATAAGTGTATGTCAGTAAGACCAATTAGTGGTTGAAACCCTTGTTCATCACCCTAGTCATGATTGAGGCTTTCCAGGTTGAGAAGAATGAGAACATAATCTTTTCTATGTCATTGGGGTTGTCTCCTTTCAGGTGAAAAGGTTGTCCTTCATTGAGTTTACCAACCATAGACTGCAACACGATTCTACCAACCTACTGTATTAGTTTTCCTATGTTATGGGTCCCCAATAAATTGATGATCCCTTCCACTGAAGATATTTAAAGTTCAAGCATTCAGGCATACTTTTCTACAAATACGCAGTGTGTTGCATGTGTGTCATTATATAAATTGCCTGTCCTCTCCCTTCATTGAGTTCAGGGGTCAGAACTTGCTAGGTGCACCAAGAGTGGCTGGTGAATTGGGCTACTAACCTGGGCTCACTCCCCTGAGCTGTAGTACAACTGCATGCTTGTGCCCAATTCCACCAGTGTGTTAATGTAGACATCTTGCATTCTGTTGTATAGTTTTCTCTGTTTGCTCCTCCTTTGTGTTTTTTTATCCGTCAATGAAAACCAAGCATTAGAAAATTAAGTGGGGCTTAGTATTAGTTTTGCAGTGAGTGGATTTAGACTGCAGAGGATTTATTTCAGGTGCACATCCACACAGAGGGTGACGTATTGCAGAGAGAAACGACACAAGAAGGTGATGGAGGTCAGGGAGGTTCATGAAAACTGTGGGGCTCTTTTCAGAAAACATGGATTCAAAGGCCTGACAGCTTTCGAATCCACCAAATGCTGGATCTCAGTAGAGACACTGATCTTGTTAGTCTACACCCCAGCTGAGCACAATGCATTGGGATGGACTTGCGCCTTGCCTCATGCAAAATTTTATCGCAGGAGCGACTCTTTGTGCTAGCAATCTGCTATCACACGACATTTCCTTGATGGAGGCAGTCCAGAGAATTAAGAATCTATTTACAGAAGTACTTAAGCTCCCTTAATTAGCGATTTAACCCTACACTGTCAGGGTATTTGAGCAACAATGTCTGACTCTATGCAGCTGTATATCAGACAAATGCCTTCACAATTTTCATGGTTCAAAATGCTTAGATCAGACACAGAATATGCACTTATTGTGTGCTATGTCTAGAAACATACATGCACATAATGCAGTACAACATTATTGTGCATCCTCTGTATGTCTTGGGTGTAAAAAAATAAAAGTCTTTGGTGTGTAAAAAAAGAAAAGAAAATGATGATTTGAAGCATATAAGAGCTTTAACCTGGTTTTCAATGGCTTGCATTTGAAGTGATGTAGATGTTGCACATTCATTCAGTGAAGACGTTCTCAAATCCGCATTTTTAACTGAAATAATCTCTTCTTACTTTGTATGTTGTAATATATTTCCATTCATATTATTTAAATAACAGGACATGACATTATTTCCTTCTGCATAAATGAGGACGAGACCTGCTTTGTTGACAAACAGGACACAAAGCTCAAGGAAAGCACTCACAACTGCACAGGTGAGTACCCTTTCTCAGCTGTTTCGGATCAGACTGTACAAGACTCTTGACAATGCCATATGTAGCCCAGTTGACCTCATTTGTAGTTCAAGTCATTCTCTGACCTTGCAGAGAATGCCACGCGCCTCTTACTGTAGCTAATTTACTGGAGAACAACCACAGTGCATTTCAGACCAATTAAGTAAATGTCCATGTATGGAAGCATATCATGGCCACTATTCAGAGTCTCCAGTACTAGCATGGTGCTGTCTTGCAGTCCCTGGGCTCAGAGGTCCACCACCATATACAGGCGATAAGTGACATAAGAGACATGTTGACCTTCTGTAATTCTCATCTTTTGTTCTTCAACTAACCCCTTGGCAGCAAATAGGACATGTTCAGTGTTAGTACACGAAGAAAGCTTCAAGGTTTCAAATTTGGATTTTCTATTTTGGATTTTCTATTATTCTTTTAATCATAGTTTTTGAGTTTTCATCATATTTTCAAGATGTTACAAAATTCAGTTTGAAACTTTCAACAGCAGACACGTGTTTCACCCTTATATGGTCATCTGGACCAGGACTTCCTCAAGGCTGTAATACATGTAATAAGAAATCTTTTACAATTGTTAATAGCAGTTTTTAATTTTTCGTTTTTGTTTCAAGTATATCTCTTATTTCACACTTTAAAAAAATCAGGAATAAATATTTGGTTGCTGACTGTTAGGCAGCTTCCTTCAATGTAAAATCCCGGTCCGCAAATGGTGTACCGGGCAAAGTTCGGGATTTTACATAGAAGGTAACTGCCTAAAAGGTACCCAAGAGCCTAATGATTCATGAATTCTTTGGAATTGTAGCTTCAAATGCAAATTTGATAGTTATGGCTCCGTTTATCATCATATTACCATGTTGTGGTACGCTGTTACAATACAAAAAATGCCCACAACAGCAGGAAGTGTCTTTCAGAGTGGTTAGTGCTAATGTTTTTTTTTCCATTTCAAAAGTGTTTATTCCAAGAATATTTGTATGCACAATCATAATTAAAGGTGTACTTGTTGAAAGATATGATGTGACACACCAACAAATGGATACATCTTGAATTAAAAGTAATGACAATATTATGAGCACAAGAACGGTACCCAAACATCATGTGTACAAAAATCAAAAAATCAATGAGCGGTCCAACGACACCATGCCTTGTCAAATAATAACAGCTGTATATATTAAAAAATGCAATAAGTTTAACAATTCCAATCTTATTAATGAGGACATGAAAACATCTTCTGAATCGTTGTTTCTATGTGTTGCCAAAGGGGGCAGACTTGCCTACAATAGTAAAACATGTGAGTGGAGTCACCAGGAGGCATTTTACAATTCCTTTTTTATTTTTTTATTTTATTTATTACTCGATCCATAGCACACATATGATTATACTTAATCAATACATATATATGCCTTCAAATACACATGATAAGACAACAAAAAGGAAACACAAAAGGAAGACACTGATCCAATGTCAACAAAAGTTATTGGCAAGATAAAACAATTAGCTCATGTTGTATCATTGGGTCCCATATCTGACTACCCAGCTTTTGCCGTTTAGGTGACTTCAAACAATAAAGGCATTCCTTCTTCTATAGCGCTGGGGCGCTCTCGGGCAGCCATGCGCTCTATAAATCCATTTTCATTTCATTCATTCATTTAATTTCATATTCAAGATTGAAGCCCTCCACATCTCAAACGAAGGAACCTCCCTCTGTAGCCAACATGAGGCTATACATAGCCGAGCCACTGTGGCAATACATGTCATGTATCTGAATTTATATGCTGGTTGATCATTTAAAAGATTTTCCCCGATCCCCAATAACCTCACTTCTTTTGTTATATGAATTGTAATACCTGTGATTTCTGACAAAAACAAATCTTTTTGTTGTTTTAATTGTAAGAGCGCGATGCAGTCATAGAACACGTGCAAGGTATCAGCCCTATCCATACTACATCTAAAACACTTCCCATCGTTATTTCCACCCACTTCATCATTCTCTCTGGTGTATGATATAAATCAAATATAGTCTTGAAATGTTGTGTTTTCAAATTTGCTGACAACAAAATCTTCCCTGCAGTATCAATCGATCTCTGCATATACTCGCCTTCCTGCCCTAGTTGTTCACTCCATTTACCATCTTGAGCAGCCAGATCGTCTGATTGCTTCTCAATTAACGTGGTGTATATTGCCCCTATCCTTGCCCTTTTTCTAATAGCCTCAACTATCGGTACCATAGTGATGCCCTCATGCAGATGATGTTTAAATAAAAAGTCGTGAATTTGCAAATATTAAAAAAATTCATGCTGTTAAAGTCAATATCTATCAACTAGCCCTGCAAATTAGGCTAATACTCCCCCGCTAATAAATCACCTAACTGTCTGATCCCCTTAAGCCTCCAACCCAACATCTTATAATCCCAAAATATAGTGGGGAATTTAAAGGTTGAATTTAACGGTGTATAATAGGTAATCTGTGGAATAGCTAGCTTTTTTTGTACCAATTTCCCTATCTTGTATGCTGCAATCATTACCTTGAACCGCGTTTTATTTTAAATAGCTTGGCTCACAAAATGTTACTAATACATTTCTGGCTTCTGCCCCTAACAACAGCTGATATATATACGGTGCTTCTGCAACCAGCATATCCTCCCCTGTCAGTAATATCCACATATTTTGCAATGCGCAAACATAATAATAAAAAGAAAAATTAGGGACCGACTACCCCACCTATCATGTGGTAGCATCATGAATTTGAATGCTTGCCTCGCTTTCCGTTGTCCCCATATGAATCTATCACATATGGATTGCACCCTCTGTGGTTGTTTTTTTGTTAATTTAAGCGGTACCGCCCTAAAATAATAGTGTTATGGGGAGGACAATCCTCTTAAGCACATTGCATCTCCCGACCAGTGTAAGGTGAAGACATTCTAACTGAACCAGCTTCTGTTTAACCCCTGAGACTATGCTGCCCCATTTACCTCTATCAAGTCTTGCAGGGTCATTCTAATTTTAATACCTAAGTATCTAGCTTCATTGGTTACCCGTACCTCTTTTTGGCAGGCCAGATTGGTACATTCAATCAGTGTTTTGGACGAGTTTAATTTTTAACCAAAAACCGCACCAAATTTTTCAGCTAATCTTTCAATCTCCATTATTAGTTGTGCTGGATCTGCTAAAGCTATTACTATGTCATCTGCATAGGCTAGGACTCACACCTGGAATTGCCCACTGCTCATGGATCTAATACGCTCGCATTGTGCTAACATAATTAAAAATGGGTTAATATACATAGCGAACAGCAGCGGAGAACAGGGACATCCCTGTCTTGTTCCCCTGCTAATATAAACTCGCTGTGATTCCCTGCCCATCACACAAATCCTCGGTCGTGGTGACTTATAAATACTTTGAATCGCCCTGATATAGCCCTGCCCAAACCCTATCCTCCACATAATGCCCCACGAAAAAGCCCAGGAAACACGATCAACCGTTTTTCTGTGTCTAGAAATATCAGCCCAAGCCTTCTATGATGCACATTAGCATAATCTATTAGAGTAAATACTCTATGAATGTGATTGACCTAACTTCTACCAGGTATGAATCCATGCTGAGATATAGACACCAAAGGCGTAATCATTAGCTAATATCTTTGCATAAACTTTACCATCAGCATTTAACAGCGATATTGGTCTATATGATCCGGGTATGTTCGGGGGCTTATCCTTATTTTTTAACACTACTATGTTAGCCTCATCCCAAGATGGAGGCAGATTCCCAACTTGAGCCTCAGGAATTTAGCATGTCAATTTTCAATACTTAAAAGAGCAACCAATATATCTCGAGCAGTAGTTTATCTGCCCTGCAGCTTTACTATTTGCAAGTGACCCCAGTGCCTCCTCCAACTCCTCAATTGTTATTAAATCATCTAATATCCCTTGCTCTTCTACACTTAACCTACTCAAATATAATTCTTGACAAAAATTCTCTGTCTTGTTCATCAAAATCACTCTGCTTATATAATTCTTGGTAAAAGTCATAAAACGCCCCCAGCATACCTTCTACTGTTTCAACCGTATTACCAGCCGCATGGATCATAGCAAGTATTTTCTGTGAGGGCGGCCTTACTCTTAACCTCTGAGCCAGACATCGACCCGTAGCTTCTACATATTCATATCTATCCTGTTTGTGAATTTTATATTGAAGGGCGATTTCATTGCACCAGATCGCATTTATTTTAGCTTTGGAACATGCAATCTTAGCATGAATATCCCTGACGTCAAGTCCCTGCATAAGCACTTGATTCAGCTCCTGTTCCGCTTTCCTTAATTCCCCAGAAGTCTCTGCCTCACAATTTGTCCTTGTTTCTGTTTGGCCAACCCAAAGCTAAGTGCAACTCCACTTATTCCCGCTTTAAGGGTATCCCATACTATAGGATTAGAGGAAGATCCTCTATTAACCTCCAGAAATTGACCCGCCCATCTAAGCATGTGCGTGATAAGTGCTTTGTCTTTTAATAGTTTCCTATTAAATGTGAACGCCCTTCCAGCCTTCACCTGTCTTAAACTATGTAAATCTAACAGTAATGGACAATGATCTGCCGTTATACGGGGCCATACCTGCATTTTTCCTCCAACAATATATGCCCTAGACATAAATACATAGTCTAGTCTCACCAATTTCTGATAGGATATGAATACAAAGTATATCCTGGATCTGAATCATTTAGGGACCTCCATACATCTACTAACCCATGATCCCTCAGCAGTTATTTTAAAGCTCTAAAAACCTTGGGTTTGCGACCAGTATATTTGTCATTTTTATTGTGTAAAGCTTGCCCCTCCATATGAATATTGACTTCTCCACACAAAATTAATGGGGTCGCTCAGAGAGCCAGTTCTACATTTAAAGTCTCCAGTATAGCCGCTTCATCAAAGTTTGACCCATAAACTGTACAGATTGTACATTTAGTCCCCCCAATAATACATTCAGCAATCCCCCATCTTCCATAGTTGTCTGTCATTATCCTCCCAGTCCTGCTAATCCTACCTCGTATCAAAATAGCAACTACCCTGCTAGTAATAGTCTGCCTGGTCGCGGCCCAAAGTGTATATCAGAGCTCTTCTATCACATTACGCTTTGCCCAAGGTATATGCGTTTCTTGGGTACACAAAATATCTGGTTTTATTAAGCGCAGATCTGCAGCTACCCTTCGCCTCTTATTATTATCACGGCCACATACATTAAATGAACATATGCGTACCCCAATAGCCATCATTCATCCACATATCTTACTTAAATTGCATGACTCCTTGCTTATCTTGGCTACACAAAATTGAACATAATATATTTTAACCAGAAATATTTTGCTATGGATTGATTTTTCTGTTTTTTATGCCCCCCACTTCAACTTCTTAACCCGTGCCCCACCCCAAACCCCTCACTCAACACACTTGTGCCCCTCACTAACCCCTGGCCCACCCCCACCCTCTCCCCATTATGCAGGCAATAGGGCTAATAGCCCTGGTGATGGAAGGTGAGTGTACCGCCCTGTGTTCACCGATCCCCCGACTTAAACCAGTTTACTTTCCACTAACACAAGGACTTTACCCCTATCTAGGAAACATTACTAACAAACCATGAATCTAATCAAAGGGACTGCAGATACTCTTTTGCTTGAACCTCCGAAATAAAAAATCGTGTTTGCCCCTTATAAAGAACCTTAAGAGTGGAGGGGTTTAGCAAAAAACCTTGTACCAGTTGACGCAACTGCCAACTTTTCTCTACCGTAGAATGACAATAGGTCGCCTGACAAAAAATTGCATGCCCTTTCACTCCCTCTTCTTATCTGGTTGTGCCAAGTCATATAACGTCTGCCTCGCCAACAAATTGTTCAAGGAAATCAAGATCGCCCAAGGTCTCTATTCAGATTGCGCTCCTTTCGCCACTCGTTGCTTGAACAGGAATCTATGTGCCCTTTGTACTTCCACAGACCAGTTCCATTCCTTCATTCCAGGGAAGGCCTCTTCAAATAATTGGACCACAAATTTATGAACATCTGGCCCCCGGACCCATTAGGCACTCCCAGTATTCTGAGATTATTTCTGAAGGGCCTGTTTTCCTAGTCCACAAATTTAATCTGAACATCATCTTTAGTGGCATTCATAGCTTCTGGAATCCCCTTCTGTGACTCCATTTGATCTTCCAAGGCTGAAATGTGCGTCTCAGCTTCAGCCATTCTATCCGTAAAATTGTTACATGTTTTGGCTAATCTTCTGACAGTATTTTGAAGCTTACGGCAGGCCATATGAGTTTTCAAATTCTCTGAGCGCGTTTCCACCCTGTGATCCGACAAACATCTATAAATTTATCTTAGTGATATTTAATTGTGTGGTTTTTCGCCCACCCCCAGCTGCTTTGTCAGATAGATTTGTATCTTCTGAGGTTATTTCACCTGAAGAGGAAGAATCCCACTGAGGAAACTTCATTACTTTTATTCCAGTCTCTCCTTCATTGATTGCTGTTTGCTTGCACACTGTAAGAAGCTCTGATTTTCCCTCCTCCAAAGCAGTGCTATCCGCATCGCTGCCAGCACTTATTAATGACCCCTGCAGTGAGCCATTTTTAAAGCCTAACTCACCATCATCCTCAGACATATCAGAAGGTTCAGAAAGGGAAAAAAACTTCCCCCCTGAATTACTTTCCTTACTAGTAACATCGATCCTATCTGCACTAGCACCAGCATCTAGTTCTATTGATTCTAGCAGAATATTATCCTCATTAGATCCTGCTGTAGCTCCTGGATCAGCTGCGCTATCCATAGCAGACTGATCAGACCCTAAAAGGCTCTGCATTGTAGAATTTCCTGACAGAACCTCCTGATCGCCAGCTTTATCAGTGTGGTTAATGCCTGTTCCTTGTTCCTTGAGCCTTGAGCCTTGATCCTTGTTCCTCCATTGTACTATTAGACACCTGCGATTAAATCGATTTTTTTTCTCCTATTTGCAGCCTGGAATATCTGTGTAATTTTTCTAGAAACCAGTTCTTGCTCACTAGTAAAAAGCAAAAAAGTCTCGGGGTGAACCTGCCAAAAGGGCCGGGTCCAACACTCACTATTTTGCAAGGTATTATCCATACCTCCTGCGGCCTCTCTAGCACTGCGACCCGCTAGCGCTGCTCTGGTCCCCACCGAGGCATCACCTGCAGCTCTTGTTTTCCTGCCGGCGAGCAGCTTTGGGCGGCATTTTGCTCGTAGCTTACGATTGTGAGTGTCCAACAGTGCAAGAGATTAGCAAACACTTACTTCCAAGCGGCAGGAGTAAGCGCTATTATGCACCACCACTTCACCCAGCCGTCCCTGCTCCAGGCTCTTCGAACTCTTGGCTTCTTCTGTCGGCTCTGCCGATCCCGCGCACCTGGCCGCACCTCCACCCCAGTCTCAGGTGTGTTTCTGCTTACACGTGGCTACAGCGGCACCGCGAGCCAGGGAGATCCAAAATATGCCGCCGAGGTTTACCCGCTTTGCCTCCACTTCACCTGATCAACCCTATTCCAGGCACCTGAAGTCTCTCTGCTTCTTCCGCTGGCACTCCCGATCCCACTCAGCAATCTACTCCTCCTCCCCTGCCTCAGATACGTTTTTTGATTTCACGGTTTCGGACTGTTACTGCGCCTCACCGGCCGTGGAGCTCCAATACTTCCGAAATGACCGCTTGCCAGTCCACCGCTTCTAAGTGTTTTGACACAGCATCGTCGACATCTCCGCTCTACCACAGCTCCCTCAGCTTGCCGTTCACCGTAAAAGGCGCCAAATTAACTCCTCAGCCACCGCAGGTGCACACTATAGGTAAGCGTACCTTACATTTCTACATAAAGCCAGATCCTAGATGTCTGGTAATTGCCGTATTGAGAGGTTTTCTCAGTACTTTCTTCCCATTTTCTGCCACATACACAGCTTCATCTTCTCAGCCCTTACATAACGAAGGGTGGAGGAAAGGTGAACAAACACGGGAGCCACTCCCTCACACATCCAGCCAGTGGACGCCATCTTGCCACGTCAATTTACAATTCCAACATAGATTTCATTCTAATAGCCCCAATCTATGAAGTTGAAATGGTGTCCAATCGACATTGTATATGATCCATAGCCTCATTTGTGAAAGTTCAGGCACGAAATACCCTACAGAAGGTGAACTCCTTATTTTTTACCATGACAAGAGGGTATAACCGCATGATGCTCTAATTTGAAAGTTGAACTCCAGATATTGGAGTTAGGTTTTGTCGCTCGAGTTTTGGGCACATTGAGAAGATTATATATTTTAGATGCTATATGTGATGTCTTAGTGAAATTGCCTACGATTTGTGGCAGAGTGTGTTGTTGGATGGGGCCTAACTTTTGCATACCAGATTTTACCTTTAAGAAAATGTGAAAATCTAGGTTAGACAGTTTGTGTTTGTCCTCTATAAGCACAAAAGAAACAGGATCTGTACCAAGATCTTTGAGGAGGGAGATGCCTTTCAGTGCCCATTCCTTCCCAAAATCATCTTACATATCTCCTTTGATCTGTTTTTTTGAACCACAAAGAACCTAGTTCTGATTTAGGGAGTCTTTGTAACTGTTTTCTGTTGACAGATCGTAGGGAGTCAATGGTATCCCGTATCGTGAGAACTGAATGAGGTATGTTAACACAATAAGAGGAGCAATCAAGTCCCTTTCTATAGAAAGCCATGTGGGAATATTAGAGATGGCATTAGAAAACCACTGGGCACCTTGCTTTTTGAAGAATGCATGTTGATATCTAGGAAAGTCTGGGAATTTAACTCCCCCTTCCTCCTAGTCAAGTCCGATTTTTTTAATGGATATCCTGGCTGTTTTGCTTGTCCACAAATATTCCATCAAAATGTTATCTTTTGATTTTAAAGAAGTAGTTCAAAAGTTTAAAGGGGAGCATTCTAATTGGGAAATTGATTATAAGCATAAGCATTGTTTTAATTGTTTTAAGACTACCTTTCCAAGTGATGAATTTTGGAGGGCCTGTGTGATCAGTTCCTGAATTTGTTTATGGTTTTACCTACATTAATTAGCAGGGTTGCTTGAGAGTCCTTCCCAAACCACACACAGCTGCTCTGCCATTTGAGGACAGAGTTTTGAATATGAGGAAAAAAGCAATGAATATTCATGGGGAAGACCTCCGTTTTCTCTTTACTTAGGGTGTAACGAGATACCTCTGAGTTTTCCAAGATAACGTTTAGTATGCAAGGGATAGTCTTATCCACATTTTCTGTAAGGATTAAAACATCATCAGCATAGGCCGCAACATTTTTTGGACCAGAGAGAGAGGGAATACCTTTGATGCCACTATCATTTCTAATTATTTCAAGCAGAGGTTCAATGGATAGTAGAAAAAGAAGTGGGGAAAGAGAACAAACTTGATGGGTACCTTGTTTTAAGGGTAATACTTTTGAGGTACATTGATATTGGACTGTAGCTTGTGGTTCATTGTAAAAGGCAAACATCATTTTAATGAAGTTACCTCTGAGACCAAATCTCTGTAAAGTGGCCCGCAGAAAGGTCTACAAGACTTTATCTAAGGCCTTTTCTGCGTCTAAGGCTATTGTGGCAGAAGGGGAGTGTAGGGACTTAGCCTTTTCTAGAGCATTGCATAGAATCCTAATATTGTCACTTGCCAATCGTCCTTTATGGAAACCGGTGTGTGTCAGTTGTATCAGATTGCTCAAAATGATTTCTAATCTCATGGCTAACACTTAGGCATACTTCTGACAGTCAATGTTTATACGTGAAATTGGACATTAGTTTTTAATCTCAGGGGGATCTTTCTCTTCTTTAGGAATAACAACTATTGTTATGACAGTAGTAGAGACTTGTATGTTTCCTGTGTTTGCAAAAGAAACAGATTGTGGAGGAATATAAGCAGCTGTCTGGCATATGCCTTGTAAAATTTACTTTTAAAGCCGACCCGATCCGCTAGACTAGAAGTGGCATTCAGTATTTCGTCCTGTTCTAGCTGATTATTAAGAGTGTCTCTTGAATCTGGTATCTAATTTAATTTTGGCAATGATAACTAGTTTTAAATATTCTTATAGATATAAACGTCAAAGTGAAGAGGTATATAAAGATTCATAAAAGTCTCAAAGACAGTAGAATATTTGTCACAGATGTAACATTAATGCCATTGACATTTTTAATGGCTGGGATGATAGATTTTTACTTGCCAAAATGTAAATAATTTGCTAAGAACCAGCCAGCTTTATTCTTTTTGATATTTTGTTCCGCTTTGTTAACCTCAACCCATCTATGAGCTTTGATACTCAAAGTGTTATTGTATTCAAATTTGAAGGCTTTAAGCTTAGAAAGGACCATGGAGCCCTAATTGTTTTAGTTTGAATTCCAGCACCGTAATCTCAGTAGTTTAGCCGATTTAAGGTTAATCGTGCTTCCTCTTATAGTAGCTTTAAGTGAGTCCTAGAATATTTCAGGATGAGTCTCCTCTGTTATTTTTATTTATGAAATGCAGAATGTTTTCTTGGATGGAGGAGTTCATAACTTCATCATCTAAGTCATCCATTCTCCACTGTTTAGATATTAGGGCAGGAGTACCCATTTGTAATAATCTTAGGAGAAGACGAGTGCTGAAGAAGTTAGTCATTTACTAAAAGGTAATCATTCCTTGAAAAGGAATCATGAGAGTTTGAGTAAAAAGTATATTTACTGCCTGTCGTGTTGTGGATCCTTTAAATGTTAATGAGATTAAGTGTGGTGCATAATTTTGTAAGTTGAGCATGTGATCGATTGAGTTGAAACTTGATTTGAGATAAGCAGTCAAGTGAGCAATCCAAGGGAAGTTTACAATCTCCCCCCAGAATTCCAGCAACACATTGTAGGAGATCTGTAATTGACCTATTGAGACAATACCAGAATTCAGGGTCATCCTCATTGGGGGCATAACATTGATGATATAGAATACAAACCTTCATTTTTATTTAGCTAAAACGATCACCCATCTTCTTTCTTTGTCACATTCCTGGAAGGTGGCTGAAATATTAGAGTTATTCTCAATACGTTGCAGCTCCATTTTTCTTATGCTCTGCAGGTGAGTCAAAGCAACCATTTATCCAGTGATATTTGAGTTGCAGATATTCCTTATGCTCATGGCAGTAATCGGCTATTTACCTTCTTTTAACAGGATGATTAAGGCCCTTGGTATTAAGGGAGAGTATTTTCAGTGAGTGTATGTTGGAAGTGCCCATATTGTTAGCAGCAAGGATACAGTATAGAGTGCTATATAAAATATCCTATTTGAACCTTATATAACACAATGGTCTAGAATGACATGAAAGAAACGTGGTACCCCTGTGAAAAATGTAATCGAAATAAAAGCCTATAAAGTCTCATCAAAGTATCCGCCTGAAGATAGAAAAGCAGTTTGACGAACCAGATATTAGGGAGCTGATTAATACAGGGAGGAAGAAAAGAAATAAGCAGAAATAAACAAAACTCACCCAACACATCCCAAAGGAGCTCTGAGGTTCAGAAACCCACCCAACATTTTTTGACAAATGGAAAGAGAACAAGATCACTATGAGGTCTCCTATCAAGATAAAGATAGCAATTGTGGAGAAACAGATGATAATTGCACATAAACAGTGTATGAAAACACCTAGGAGCATAATGAAAGCAATTAACGGGTTCAAAGACGGGCATATCTTCAGTACCTTAGGTAAAGAAGTAAAGTTATACTTTCATAACATAAGTGAAAAGCAAGAGTTCAGTATTGCCATTATTTTGAAGCGACAACATCGCTGTCGCTTTTAGCTGCTATAGACAACATAGACTAAAACATAGTGGCACATAGTGGCACATTTTATAAGTATACCAATATTGATCTATATACCATGGCTGTGTTAGGATCCTGTTCAGATCCGAAATTTGTATGAAGCAAAAAGATCTACATTAATCCACATTAACTAGAAAAAAGATTACGCATCACAAGTGAAAATAAAAGGAGATCACAACTGGTTTCACTCACTGGTTCATTTTGGAATGTTTGATGTCCTGAAGGAACCTCTGGAGATCAGCAGGATTCAAAAAGGGTCTGGATTTTCAGTTGAATATGATTTTGAAGTGAGAAGGATCCACAAAGAAATGTTGTCTGGAGACAGACCTGAGTTGGTGTTTAAGAGCTAGAAAACTCTTCCTATGGATGATGGTGTCAACTGCGTAATCCTGAGCAATACCAATTCTTGCTCCTTCCCAAGATATGTACTGATGTTTTTTTGTATGTTTCAGAATCTCCTGTGTGTGTTGCTATCGAGGAGGTTTAAAAATCATGGTCCTCAATTGTTGTTTGCTCTTAGAGGAGTAGAGTGGGTCTGCTAGAGGGGATCCTATGAGCTTTCACATTCTCAAAGTCTTTAGCAAAGGCAATATTTAGAGTACAGGGAGTGCAGGGGATTCATTTCTTAAGGAATTCCACACAGGAGTTTGAAGCATCTTGAGCTCCTTCCGCAAGCCAAAAATGTTTAGGTTTCCTCTGCAATTGAGATTCCATTTCGAGCTCTTTGGAATCTTTCAGTTATCTATCCCTACCTTCGCCCATGCCTATTTGGAAACCAATGAAAAAACTTCTGGGAGTTGTTAGCGTGAGTTAGAGGTTATAAGCAATGACTATCCAAGATATAGACGTTTATGACCAAAAGAAATGTTAGAAAGTATAGTAATGAATTAGACATAGGTTTAACTTCCAATCATAAAGGATAGC
This sequence comes from Lissotriton vulgaris, assembly GCF_964263255.1. Classification (NCBI taxonomy): domain Eukaryota; kingdom Metazoa; phylum Chordata; class Amphibia; order Caudata; family Salamandridae; genus Lissotriton; species Lissotriton vulgaris. Next base: position 1,208,530,657 of record NC_141693.1, on the reverse strand, counting down.
CACAATAACAAAGAATTACATTGCTGCAAACGCAGAGACAATTATGTATCCAGACACATCTTGATTAGGAATCAGGAACACCCAGTGAAGCAGAAAACGTGATTTACAGTCCTTTAGAAGCAAATAATTATCCATGGCAGCCATTTTATCTCCAAAGATGGTGGCTGACTTTCAGATTATAGGGCACAGGTAACAATGTATAAACTCCAGAGTTCTTCCAGAAATCAGGTATAATGTGGAAGACGTGGGTAAAACCACTTTCCAAGGATTATGCCAATTCACCCATATAATAACGTCAAATACAGGAAAAGCATGATGGCGGCTATTTTGTTGTCTGACCTTCACAATGGCTGTATCGGTGCTCTGGTGTCCTCAACATTTCTTATACAGGGGAAACAGTCACTGGAGCTGCAGCAATGTTGTTGAAAGTCAGCGACGTCATTGCCAGTCTCTCATCACGCCATCTTATCCCCATATGCTGCAGAAGGTAATCTCGATCGTCCAGAGAGAGCGCTAAGGTTGCTATCTTAGTTGTGCACTAGCCACTCCGAGTCCTCGGTCAGTGATACTGTTAATGTATGGAGAGGTTAATTACTTTTGAGAGGGAAGCTGGCGTATAATGAAATCTCCTGGAGATAGTTGTGCTGGGTAAGCAAACCTTTTCCCTAAATATATGAAGATGAAAACTGAAAAGGATTATTGAATAGTTCCTCTGAAAGAAGTAGATGCCATAATTTAGGCTCCTATCACTCACACCAGTAAAAACTGCTTAACATCTGGGATGGAGTCTTTAAAATGCAAGATGATATGTCATTTTGCAAATGTTTGTAATAATAATGGAAGAATAAATTCTGTAAAACGGGTTGAAAAGGATACCACTGATGTCAGAGAGAACATAATTTTAGTATGTTTGATCACAAACAATGAGTGTAGTCGAAACAGGTGTACCATATAATGAAGAACCTAATGTTCCACCTTAGTGTGACATCAGTATTGATAATGCAAATGTAGAGTAGCGAGTGCACACCTTACCTTCATGAATAGTTTAATTTTTGCTTGAATTTCCAAATACTTGCATGCATCACAGCGCTGTGAACGTCCCACAGAGCTTCAAGACTCTTCAAGACGCTGCTGTTGCACTGCTATGGTCTCTTGAAATAAGCCAAATTCACTTCTTTTGACCAAGTAATCCAGAGTAATCAAAGGTAGTCCACTACATTTATCAATACTTATTCCTTCGAGCCGGCATTGTTAAAACAACCCAATACATTTTCGAACTGATTAAAGTTCTTTGTCAGGGGTACTAAAAATAAATCAGAAAGAATGGAAAGGGGCGACCATTCGGTCCCCCCGAACGTATGGTGGAGTACCCCGATCCCCCCGGGAAGCCATCTTGGGCGGGAGGCGAGTCTCGGCTGGTATGCCCGAAGCGGCGTAGCCGGGGCGCGCCTTTTCCCGCCCTGGAGTGGGTTTTCCTAGACACTGACGCGGCCGGCCACGCCCTCGGAGGCAGGCGGAGGCGGGTTTACGCCCGCCCGAAGACGGATAAAAGGAGCAACAAGCCAAGAAAGCATCCTCTTGTTCCTGTGCTCTGAAGCTGCACCTCCCCGCTGCACGTGAGCTCGAGACGGAACGAAGAGCCAATTTTGAGCGTTGTAATTTTGTTCTTTGTTTTACAGATATCTGCGTTGGAGAATGCCGGGCAAAAAGGTCGGAAAGCGGGTCGGTACCGATCAGATGCTCCGCATGCTCATAAAGGAGGTTGCTGATTTGAAGAAGCAGATGGCGGAAAAGAACGGGGAGGGAGGCCCGAAGCGAATCGTCGGACCAGCTTTGCCGGGAGTAGTTCCTAGCGGGAGAGGCAAGAGGTCCAAGAGGGGGGCACCTGGGGGGGAGACCCCGGTTCCCGATACACCGATAGAGGAGCCAATCCTGGTTCCGAAAGAAGGGCACCCGATTCCCGTGGTAGTCACCCCCGTGAACGGAGAAGATATGCCTCCAGAGTTGGCTGCACAACTGGCAGCATGGTTGGGAAAGGATAGCGAGGGCGTGATGAGGCAATTGCAGGAATCTAGACAGGCTGCGAAGGCACCATCTTTTGTTCCCCCGCAGGCTCCGGTGGCTGAGATCGCGGTAGACGCAGGTTCGGCAGCAAGTACGGCACCTAGTTCAGGTAAGCGGCTACTGCCGATTGCGGGGGAGGGGTCTGTACCCTCGCGAAGGGAGAAAGTAGCCCAGCATGTTCCACTTGAAGTTAAGGAAAAGATTTGGGCTAATAAGTATGTGAACATGTTTTCTTTGCTTACTGACCATTACGAGATCGAGCACGTGAAGGACCAAAAAGAGCTTATGCATCCGAGTGTTTGGCGCGCAAAAATGGCCGCCTTTAAAGTCGATGAGAACATAGGTACTTGGGGCAGAGCATTTGGCATTTTCACCTCCATTATGGGTGAGCGAAGGCCTGAGTTGTTGACAGAACTGCCTATTTATCAGACACGTATTATGGAGTTTTCTCAGGCTTATGAGGGCAATCATTGGTTTTGTTATGACAATGTTTTTAGGAAGGCCAAGGAGCACGATCCTGCTCTGACTTGGGATTGTTATGACTCCATTTCTTGGCAAAAAATGGAGAACTCGGGCATGTTAAAGGTACCGTTGTTGGGGGGTAGCGGGGGGGAGTCTTCCCGCCAAACCTCTGGGACACCCTTTCGGACGGGTGCAGGTAACGAGCACCACTCGAAGTCGAGTGGCAACACAGGTAAAAGGGGGATTTGTTGGAATTTTAACAGGGGAAAATGTACGAGGCCCCATGGGTCATGCAAGTTTAGACATGAATGTGGGGGGTGGGGACAGTCCTCCCATCCTGAGACCATGTGCAGAGCCAAAACGGGTGATAACGGTGGTAAGGGAAGCGCCAAACAGGTCTAAAATAGTCCGAGGGGCGCCTTTACCTACCCCGATTGATACCATGGCAATGATTCCTTGGCTCAACGAATACCCGGATCATGTCTCCGCTGGGGTGTTGCGAGACGGGTTTTCATATGGTTTCCGCATTCCAGTGGGGGATTTTCGGGGTGAAGCAAGTTGTAAGAACCAACTGTCGGTCCTGCAGCATACGGCGGTGGTACAGGTAAAGATTGGGAAAGAGGTGACTCGAGGGCGTGTTGCCGGTCCATTCGATATTCCACCGGTTGCTAACTTTGTTTGTTCCCCATTAGGGGTGGTCCCCAAGAAGGACCCGGGTGAGTTTAGGCTAATACATAACTTGTCAGCCCCACGAGGTCTTTCCGTGAATGATGCGATAGACCCGGAAGTGTGTTCGGTGCGGTACGCATCTTTCGATGAAGCCGTCGCCATGTTGAATCGCCCGGGGCCCGGAGCGCTGATGGCCAAATCAGACATCGAGTCAGCGTTCCGGTTGCTCCCGGTACACCCAGACGATCAGCGTCTTCTTGGTTTCATGTTTCAGGGTCGCTATTACATGGATAGATGTATGCCAATGGGTTGCTCTATATCTTGTGCTTATTTTGAAAAGTTCAGCTGTTTTCTTCAATGGGTATTCACGAGAAAGACGGGTTTTCAGCATGTTATGCATTATCTCGATGACTTTCTGTTCCTGGGGGCAGCCGGAGATCCAGAATGTGGACAGGCTTTAAAGGAATTTTGTGTTCTAATGAATCATTTTGGTGTGCCATTGGCACCAGGTAAGACTGTGGGTCCCTCGACTTCACTCGAGTTTCTGGGGATCGAGCTCGACTCAGTGGAAGGTTGTTTTCGGTTACCCAAAGAAAAAGTGTTAAAATTCAGGGCATCACTTGAAACTTGTATTCGAGAGTCTAAGGTAAACCTGCATCAATTGCAACAAACGGTGGGCCGGTTGAATTTTGCCCTCAGAGTAATACCAATGGCCCGCCCCTTTTCCCGCTCGATCGCACAAGCCATGGTCGGCCTTAAGGAGGGACATCACCGCACAAGGCTTTCGGCAGAGATTCGCCAGGACATGCGCATTTGGTTGGCATTCCTGGCGGACTTCAATGGTCGAATTGTCTGGAACAAGCCGGCGGTGTCCTCCGAGGAGCTGGGGCTGTGGACAGATTCGGCGGGGAGTATAGGTTTTGGCGCCATATTCGGTACGCAATGGTCGGCTCAGAAATGGCCGTCATGGTGGCACGAGTGCGGGCTGACGAGTAACATTGCCTTCCTCGAGCTCTTCCCTATTTTGGTGGCCCTGAAAACATGGCCTGAGGGGTTCCGAGATCACTATGTGGTATTCTGGTCGGATAACATGACCGTGGTTGAGTGTATCAATAGTCAGGCAGCACGTTGTAAATGGATTCTGAGACTGCTTAAAGAAATTGTATTGTTGTTAATGCAGTTGAATGTGCTCTTTAGGGCGCGACATGTCCCGGGGGTGCTGAACCAAGCGGCTGATGCGCTTTCTCGTTTCCGTATGCAGGCCTTCTGGGGTTTTCTGCCCACAGCGGACCCGGTGGCGGCACCCTTTCCCGAAGCTCTCTGGTCTCTCGGTGCCCCGAACTACAAAACCTCGTGGGAGAGAGTTTAGCACCCAGGACAAGGAAGGCATATGAAGGGGCGTTTCGTTCCTATTGGTCCTTTTTGGGTTCTGCTAGGTGGGAGCTTTGGGGCCAGGAAGAGCTTGTCGTAAAATTTTTGCTGTCTTTACATCAGGCAGGCAAATCAGTAGCTACGGCCCAGAGGCATCGGGCCGCCATTTCCTTTATGGCAAGGGCTCATGGGATCCAGGACCCGACAGCGTCTTTCGTAGTACAGAAAGCGCTACGTGGGTGGCAACGCCTGGAGGGGCGCAGAGTAGATGAGAGACACCCAATAGGTCTGGATAGATTGGCCCTGTTATTTTCTGTACTCCCTGCGACATGTTCATCCCAGTATGAAACAGTGTTATTCCGAGCCGCTTTTGCGCTAGCATTCCATGGGGCTATGCGGGTAAGCGAACTGGTGGCGAAGAACAAGCAGGATACGGTGGGGGGACTGTGCCGTGAGCACATCCAGGTTAAGGGGGAGACGATGACTGTCTCGTTTGTCAGATCCAAGACCGACCAGGGTGCGATTGGGGACTGCATAGTCATACATAGGATTCCCGGGTCTCCCATGTGCCCTGTTGTTTGCGTAGAGGAATATTTGGCGCAGAGGGTGGCATCATGGGGGGGGACCTTGTTGAGACACGCTGACGCCACCCCACTGACGAGGTTTCAGTTCCAGCGGGTGCTTGCGATGTCAATTTCGGCCGCGGGCTTGAACCCCGGCGAGTTCGGGACCCATTCCTTTCGGATAGGGGCTGCTACTGAGGCTACAGCCAAGGGGTCTGAGTGTGGAAAAAGTAAAACGTTTGGGGCGTTGGTCCTCGAATTGTTACAAAAGGTATGTGCGGTTGCACATGTTGTGAAGCTGTAATGATGTACTCACGCTTCTTGTTTTTGTTTGGTTTACAGTTTCGCAAGCTTACGAAGCGGGGCGGACTGTGCAGTCGACCCGACACCTGGGAACCAGCGGTCAGACATCACCGGCTGCGGAAAGAGAGGTGTGGGTCGTGGGCCACTCATACGTGAGGCGTGCCGCGGACGTATTCAAAGCAGGTGACATGATTCACATGGCTGGGGAATACGGGTACAGGGTGACCTTCTACGGAAGGGGCGGGCTCTGTATTGACCAGTTTCAATCCTTTTTCGAGGGTTTGTTAGGGCGTACAAGGTCACCGCCGTCTATAATCATAGTCCATCTTGGGGGCAACGATTTGGTGGCCACTGGTAGACGACTTCTTCTCGAGGCAATACTTTCCACAGTAAGTTGGTTGGCGAGAAGAGTTCCAGGGTGCACAATTGCATGGTCCCATATGATTCCACGGAAAGTGTGGCGGGGGGCGAATTCGGTTTCTGCTCTGAATCACTCAGTGAAGAAAGTAAATAACAAATTGGGTAGATTGTTTCGTTCAAGTACACTGCATTCTATTCCGCATGGTTGTATCAAGGGGGACAGTATGTACCTGGGAGATGGGGTCCACTTGTCCCGGGTGGGGAATGAGTTACTCATAGGAGACCTCATAGCTTGGTTAAAGAGTTTAAAACATGACCTTTAGGCAGGAGTTGTTGTGGGGGGTCCGGATAGCCGGTCAACTATCCGGCCTGTGGCGGTAAGGTCATGATCGGTGAGCAGTAATTGGAAGATCCCTATGGGGGGGCGTCACCCATTACGGATGGGAGCGCTCGGGGGAGGTGGCCATTGGCCCCTCAACGGGGAGGCGGTCCCTTCTAAGGATGGGCCGCCGAAAGGAAAGGAAAGGCGGTCAAGGCCCCTTCCTGGATAGGAGGGGCTACGGGCCCCTCCTGGGGAATTTCCCGGGGCCAGGACACCTGCGACGGCAGATGTGGTAAGTTGTGTGGGGTGGGGAGGGGTTTACGCTACCTTCTAGACACCTCACACGAGTCCTCGGACGACCTTTAAATGGCGACGAGTTCATTGGGGCCCCCGTCAAGTCAAGGGAAATTGGTAGATGCACTTGAGGTACGCCTCTGTGCGGTCGCCCCTCACAAGTGAGGGGGGGTATTTCTGGTTAGGGATCTGACACCGGTTACGACCTTGCCGTTGGCCCTTAAAAGTTAGGATGTACAATTTCAAGTTAAATGTTTTGTAGGATGTTAGTTCGGCTAGGAGAACCTTTGTATTAGAAATATGTTAAGGTTAGCCAAACATCGTAATGTGGAAATGAAATTGTACATAATATGAAACTGTTATTTTAATGTTTTGATTTTGTTTCATATTTTAATAAATACGGCCGGGAGGGTGACTCCCTCCCGCCTTCCAAAAGTTCAGAACCGTTTCCGGTTTCCCATCCTTGGGGATTGTGTTGAGAGGGGGTGGCGGGTATCTCAGCCATATGGAAAGGGGCGACCATTCGGTCCCCCCGAACGTATGGTAGAGTACCCCGATCCCCCCGGGAAGCCATCTTGGGCGGGAGGCGAGTCTCGGCTGGTATGCCCGAAGCGGCGTAGCCGGGGCGCGCCTTTTCCCGCCCTGGAGTGGGTTGTCCTAGACACTGACGCGGCCGGCCACGCCCTCGGAGGCAGGCGGAGGCGGGTTTACGCCCGCCCGAAGACGGATAAAAGGAGCAACAAGCCAAGAAAGCATCCTCTTGTTCCTGTGCTCTGAAGCTGCACCTCCCCGCTGCACGTGAGCTCGAGACGGAACGAAGAGCCAATTTTGACCCACCCACCAGCCCCTGAGGACAGCCAGTTGTTTTAAATAAAGTTTTGGTGTGGTAACTCTATTTCTTGCAGGTTGTGATGATTGTCGTGATATTTTGAGTATGCAATAAAGAATGGTCATTTTCAGTATGTTTTTTCAAATAAAGTAATTCTGCACTAGTGTTGATCAGTAATCATACTTGTAATAGTTATGGTTGTTTTGTAATTTAGTGATTTTAGGTAAATTGTCGTTTTTATTTTGGTCGGGCGGTAAGGTCATGATCGGTGAGCAGTAATTGGAAGATCCCTATGGGGGGGCGTCACCCATTACGGATGGGAGCGCTCGGGGGAGGTGGCCATTGGCCCCTCAACGGGGAGGCGGTCCCTTCTAAGGATGGGCCGCCGAAAGGAAAGGAAAGGCGGTCAAGGCCCCTTCCTGGATAGGAGGGGCTACGGGCCCCTCCTGGGGAATTTCCCGGGGCCAGGACACCTGCGACGGAAGATGTGGTAAGTTGTGTGGGGTGTGGAGGGGGTTTACGCTACCTTCTAGACAACTCACACGAGTCCTCGGACGACCTTTAAATGGCGACGAGTTCATTGGGGCCCCCGTCAAGTCAAGGGAAATTGGTAGATGCACTTGAGGTATGCCTCTGTGCGGTCGCCCCTCACAAGTGGGGGGGTATTTCTGGTTAGGGATCTGACACCGGTTACGACCTTGCCGTTGGCCCTTAAAAGTTAGGATGTACAATTTCAAGTTAAATGTTTTGTAGGATGTTAGTTCGGCTAGGAGAACCTTTGTATTAGAAATATGTTAAGGTTAGCCAAACATCGTAATGTGGAAATGAAATTGTACATAATATGAAACTGTTATTTTAATGTTTTGATTTTGTTTCATATTTTAATAAATACGGCCGGGAGGGTGACTCCCTCCCGCCTTCCAAAAGTTCAGAACCGTTTCCGGTTTCCCATCCTTGGGGATTGTGTTGAGAGGGGGTGGCGGGTATCTCAGCCATAATGCATGAACAAACAATACAATGCATTTTGTACCTGTACTTAATCACGACAACTAACATCATGACTAAAATAATAACCACATTTCATCCCCGCACCTTGAATGCCCTTTATTTTCCACAACAAAATCTAAAGTACACTAAAAGTTGCTTAATCTCAAAAACTCTCTCTCAACCTCATTTCCCTCGTGCAAACTAATAACATTGCCCAATTATTAGTGGACTCATAATCACCTTTTACAATTATTTCTGACACAGTCTTTGGAGACAATTGGAGTAAAAATATCAATAATATCAATAAAATTGAGGCTCCCAATGTTAGGACATTTTCATATGGTGTAAACACCATTAAAATGGTGGGATTTTTAATCTTTAGTATATAGATTAAGGGCTAGAACAAATTTAGGAAAAGTGTATGTCAAGAAAAAAGGTCAAATCTCCTTGGAGGCTGACACAAAAGTAATTTAGGCATGACACTAAATCCTGATGCTGTTGTTCCCATTGCATGGATATTGGTGCACAACAGTGATGTTCAACAACCACTAGAAAAGTAGAAATATGTCTTCAGGTCCAGGATTCTGCTGTACCTGTGAAATACAAGCTTAGAAATGTAAATTACGTGTTAGAAAGGAATTATAAATCTAAAAGACTTGTGGAAAGACGAAACATTACAGGCCATAGAATCCTCAAAGTGGGTCTGTACCATTGTCAGAGTTTGGAAAAAGACTAATAAACTCTGATTATTGACTTAAACTGAAGGAATCCTTGCTCAGTTCATTAAGGAGGTGCCTTTTTCTAAGAATATAGATCAGTTGGCATAATTCTTGAATCTCTGTTACTGTTATTCACAATTTGTAATAGGGATTTTCACATTAACCTTTTCATTGAGGACTTTGTTAAAGATCAATGTGATATTTGACCGGATGCAATAGAGTAGGAAGAATTTTGAGAAAGTGAAAGTAAAGATGATTGATGCACTGGCATTGACCCCTTTTTTGGACAACTGTGAGTGTTGTGTCTCAGTGGATGCCAGTGGAGTTGGTGTATGTGTTACCTTATACAGTTAAATGTGAGAAGGGTAAAGAAAGCTAGATGTTGTTTGGTTCCAGAATTATTACTGAACAGCAGCACACATAGAAAGAGGAGGTAGATGTCCTTTCCTGCATAAAAACAATCCTACTTGGTGCAGGAATGCCTGCGTTGGCGCTAGACAGCACATTGTGCGCCTGTGCTGGGAAAAGACAGGAATGTCCCATAATAGTTTAAATGTGGCGCATTCCTGCCCTTTCCCTGTCACCCAGCTCAGCATTGTGACTTGTTGAGCTGCGTGACTTGTTGGTAAATATGCCCCTTAGTTTCAATGTAGAATCTGTTTCACTTTAGTAGAATTGTAAACCTGATAGCTCGTCTAGATTGTTAACCCTTTCGCTGCTGATGACGAGCTCAGCTCGTCATCACCCACGGGTGTCGTGTGCTGATGACGAGCTGAGCTCGTCATATCTGCACCAAAATAGCAATTTGCAGCACAGCGCAAAAATCCCCGCAGCAGCCATGTGGTTAATGAACACTGATTCGGAAGACTGGTGCGATTAGTGAGGATTGTGGCCAAGGAAGAGAACTTGATCTACTTAACTAAGAGTGTTTTGGAAGGTTAAGAATAGATTAGCTTGTGTGGATGAGGTTATTTTAAGAATGGCTCTCCTGAGAATGTTAGCATGAGAATTATTAATTAAGAGCTCTTAGAGAGCATTTAGACAAGATGGCTAAAATAAATAGTTCACGTTAGTATACAAGTGCCCGTATATTGCTGACTTGATTAGACATGTTAAATAATGTGTCAAATCAGGGAAATGTTTTAGAATTCACAATGTTCCATTGATTGCAGTGTGGTTCACTGAAGGTCCATGGCAAATCTTGCCATGAATTTGTAGGTTCTGTTTCACCATCTTAAGAATGACATGAGGAATTTCATTCTATTGGTTGACTATTTTTCTGAGAGGGTGGAGAGTTAGGTTGGTAGAGCTCTAACAGCTAGCAGGCCATTGGTATTTTTAATGTCAAAACAAAAGAACTGCAGTGTACCTACTACAGCTGAACATTTTGACAAGCACATGGTTATTTTTCTTGGAACGTGAAAATTGCTCCCGTATGCTTATTCTAGTCCTACTTCACACTTCTGAGACAAATGGTTGCAGCCCCATATTCATTTTAAATGCAACAACACTCCAATGTGTATTTTCAAAAAGGTTGCATCAGTTTTTCCAAAGTGCTTCATGTTTTTTAACATATGTGTATCTGGATTTGTGTGTTTAATGGCAATTTTTAATTTTCTAGAGTGCTTTTAAAAGCAAGTTTGGGTACATTTAAGTACGCATGCATCAAACTAGCCTTCTAGTATGATATGATGTCTGCTTCATTGGCATACAAGGACAAGGAAATCTGTCAGCTCTAGGAAAATTCGGAAGTTTTCGCACCCCAAGCCCCCCATTCACTCTTATTGAGGTACTTTTTACGGGTGTAGTATAATTAATTTAAAACGTTCTCAGAGAGGGAATGTCCCTAGATATGAAAGGTTCCACCAAGTGTCAGCCATACACCTGGGAAAAAGGGGGAGTTGTAGCACTTCAGTGGCAAAAGCTTTTCTTCTGATCGCCGGGATGTAAAACAAGGAAATGGTAGGTACTTTAACTGAACGATGAGATGTTTAGAAGTCTGTATGTGCTTTAAATCATCTCCTTAGTGTTTGGGGTAAAAGTACACGGTAGCAAAAGGAGGTGCCCACACCAATTAGGATGTGTAATTTAGGCGCAACAAGGAATACAAAATACAAGTGCTAGAACAGGCAATAAATTGTCAAGTGCTGTGCTGTTCCAACCTGTACCATCAGCCGGTTATCTGGATGTCAACAACTTAGGTGGCATTCAAGCCACTGAGGAGCTCCACAGGATCTACAATGTTAATCTGCTAAAGCCCTTTCTCTGGAGAGAAATGGTTTAAGCTCTGCTTGTGGCTACTTATCAGGATAGGTGGACTGCGAGCTACTTTTTTGCCTATTAACCGAATCATGGCCAGAGGCTTCTGACGAATCCCTCTTTCACTTGCATCCAATTAAGGGATAGCCTTGTTGGTACTAAAGGGCCTCTGGCAATTAAAAATCAATGTGTTTGGCCTAGCAAAGCCCTTGCCATAGGTATGTACTGGCTGGTCTAGAAGCATTCTATGTCTCCTATGTGATCTAACGGAGTTCAGTAACATCTGGTTGAGCTACTTGGGGGTCACTTTTTTTTTTTTTGGGGGGGGGGGGTTTTCTAAAGCGCGTAGTCACCCAGAAGTGATCCCAGCGCTGAACCTCTTACTCACAGGGGGCGGAAAGTCGGGATAGAAAAATGGCTCAGGGAAAGAGTAGGGTTTTGAGAGATTTCCTGAATCTCAGGAGGTTAGGTTCTGCTCTGAGGCTCAGGGGGAGTGCGTTCCATTTTTTTCCCGTGTTGACCGAAAAGCGGCGGCCACCTATACGGGCTTTCTTCACCTTGGGGATCGTGATGAAGTTTCCATGTTCGGTGTGTGATGTGAGGACCCCAGCTGAGACCTGCACTAGAAAATTTACAGGGTAAATTGTTTCAGCAGGGAAAAGGAAATTTCCTAAAAGGAGAAAGGGATGACAGAAGTTGAATATTGAGATCTGAAGACTAGACAGGAACTGGGTAGTGTCTGCAAATGACACACCTAGAAGGACAACACAAGGGGAAGGCAATAGGAAAATACAAAACAGAAGAACAGTCGACAAAAAATGATAAGGGATATTTTTTGTTGTCTGTGGAAAATGATCTGTCTGTAACGTGAAAAAATCATAATAAGACAAGAAGCAGTTATTCCCACAGTGTTGTAAGGCACTCAACAGCTCTTAGTAAAGAAGAGCACTGAGTGAATCTCTTTGCATGAGGCAGCAAGCCTCCGATCTCAAGCTCACCCTCTGGTAACATAAACTAAGATTAGAATTCAAATATAAGAGAGTACAGGAGCTGATCAAGAAATAAGAGAATTCACAAACGGTTCAATAAAAGGCAGGACAAGATTTAACAAAATATGAAATGGGGAAAGCATGACAAAATACAGAAAAGCAGACAGTCCAACTAACTAGTAAAGCAAAAAGGACACTAAAAAACTAGCTAAGGTGAATAAGTATCTGGAGCAGAGATAGTATTCAGATGGAATTGGAAACTGCAACTTTACAGACAGAATCTGGAATACAAACAAAAGGGCTGGAAGTAGGCAGATCAAGTATACTGCAGTACAGGGCAAGGACTTTGCATACAAATGAACTGTCCTGGATGTATACAGACAGAACAATGTACTCTGGAATGCAGGATAATGACTGCACTCGAACAAGAACAGAAACAGGAAATCAAGAAACAATGACAGTTCAGATCATGCAGAGACTAATAACTGGCCTTCAAGTGGAGCAGCAAATCAAACCGTGTTCACGCAGTCTTAGCATTAAACCGATGATGCAAGATCTCTAAGCGCTGTATTTAGAGGAACGATATAGCTGGAAGCTAGGAAACAGAGCTCAGTCAATAGAGGGAAGGCTGCACTGGCATTTTGAGAAGTCAAGACTAGACAAACCAAAAGGGAAACAAGGAACAGAATGCAGATCAGAGTTGAGACTATCAAAAGTCCAGAAAGCATCTATGCACGGGTCACTGAATATCTAGAGATCAGAAACTATGATACCAAACAGAACTCCACCTCCAGGATGTGATATTCCTAAAGACTGAGGACAAAGAACCATATGGGCTGTAATGCATCAGAAGTGGTAGGATGGAAACAAGAACTGAGTTACTTGTGATGAACAACAAAGTACGCAATTGATCTGTCTTGTCTCCTTGAAATCAGTCAGATGCTGCATTGAAATTAAATGCTGATGACGAGTGACATTCTTAGGGAAGACGACAATACCTTTTTTGAGTGTTGTAGCTGAAATTGGATATTTTTGTAGGAGGAAGGCTTGAAGTTTGTTTCAAATTAAATAAGGTTTTCCAAATGCCTTCCGTGAGGTGACGTTTGTTTGACTTGAATAAAATGTTCTCTTATAAGAGCTTGAAGATTTTGTCACTTGGGACCAGGGACTATAATTAGGGCTCATTGTTCAGTTTTTACTGATTTTTACAGATAAATACAGACAGAAACCGTTTTTTTCCTGTCTGTATTTATTTTTAAATAATGAAAAATACGGAAAATATGTCTTCTTTGAATGTTTTTTTTCTACTTTCAATCATGAGTGCCAGGTCAGTAAGTGTATAGATTGAGAGGTAGGGCAGATGAAAAAAGACAATACATTTCCTAATTAAGTAACCAGCTTTTGAACTGGAAATGCGTGTTTCTGTCTGTTTTTTTATGGTCTGAAGGGTCAATTTCATATTAGCAGCTATGTTGTTGCCTCTCAAATTGCTCTTGGATTGTTTACTCTTGCTCATTTCGTGTGAGCCGAATGAGGCTGGTTATCGCTGGGACTATTTTGTTAATGTGAGGATATTTTGGTTTTCATTATCAATACAATTATTAGCTTGTCATTCTTCACAGGGTTTGCATGACAGAGTTAGGGGCAGCTAGTGGCGAATGAGTACTTGGAAATTAAGATGTCCCTCCTGTCAGGCCATCCTAAATCAACCAAAAGGTTCTTTCTGTGCGAGTGGAGATGGAGGGTGTTTCCTTTGCTGTCTGGTAGGAATGTTACGTATTGAAGCTGAGCGGAAAATAAGTACTTCAGTTCGGAACAGGTCTAGTGTATCTTAAAACCACCTACAAAATAGCAGCTGAAGTATTATGCTATCATCTTTGTAGTAAGGTTTGAGATATTTTCAGTGAATGGCTGTTTTGTCCTGGGAGCGGATACTTCAGTCGGTCGGAGCCTGATTTAAAGCAGTGGGTCGAAGTGCGATTGATGAGATGGTGCAGAGATGAGAAGTGCTGCTAGTGTCTTAAATAGGGATCATTCTTGCTCTTAGCATCAGAATTTGTATGGAGAATCATAAGAAAACTTCAGTGCAGATCATAGCTGTTTAACACTCGATGCCTGCTAAAGACATTGCTAATGTGCTAGTGGTCAAATGTTACTGAGGGATTATTTCTGAAGCTCAAGCAAATAATCCTGTTGTTACAGTTGGCATGGCGAGAGGATATAGGTGAAGCGTTACAAACCTGTGTGGCTCTTTTGGAGGTGTTTCCAGGGGTGGTTGGAAGGATCAGGATCAATTGCTGGTACTAAATGTTTTAATTGGGATAGGTGCATAATGCCTTCAGTTCTGCAAGGATATGGCTCTGTAAATCGAAGGTTTCTGGAGTGGTAGAATTTGACTAAAGCAGGCTTCTCCAAAGTCGGTCCTGTTGGGCTGGACATATGGCAGATTTTTTCCATATCCCTTAAAAGATCGGGCATGGATTTGCCCTTCCAGGACTGACTTTGGAAAACCCTGGCTTAAAGCATCAACGTACTTCAAGGTACAAGAGTGCTGATACCTACAAGTGTCAGCATTTAGAAAGGCTGGTGAACTCGCTTGTATGTGTCTAACTCTGTTAATATAGGCAGACCCTAATGGGGAACTCAACATGGAGAATATTGTAGAACACCCAAGGCCTGAGGGTGGGGTGGGGGGGTATATAAATAAGGGGGGAGTTGTATGGTGAATGATGAGATTCAATCATGCATTTCATCAATCTGTACAGACATGCATAGGGATCAGATTTTACTAGATCCCATCAGTGTGTCCGTCACTGCAGATCTTCTTTTCCAGATCTTCAGTGCATATCTTCTTTTCAAGAAGAAGCGAGGGCTGTTGTGGGGAGTGAGGTTCATGTACAAGGACTAAAAAACAGATTGCCACCTCTTTGACTAAGGACTTGATTTTGAGTGTTAAAGCAACAGAATTATACTGCATTCTTTACTGGAGTGAATAGTGTTTTTTGTGTTGTGTTTTGTTTTATGTATAACAATCTGATGACGAAATTCATTTTACCCCAACAGATGTTAGAAGTGGGACGAGGAAAATGAAAATGGGTCACCTTATAGCATACACTGAAAAAATAACAGGAGACAATATTCTGCATGAAGAAGGCAAACGGAAGGTTCACCAGATCTCAGAGAAGGAAGCAAATTTTAAAAGTCAGCAGTGGTCCGGAAGTCATAGCAATATACAAGAAGAGAAAAGTGCCCATTGTGAAGGTAGTTCAGTGAGTCAAGACTATGCTATACTGAATCCATGGGCATCCAACATACCGAAAACTGGTTCACACAATACAGTGTTGCCTCATCTCTCAAATGCCAAGATTTCTGTATATCGACAGATTAGTTATGGACCATATGCCTGTCCTGAATGTGAGAAAATGTTCAAAACAAATCAGGATCTCCGAAGACACCAAAGAACGCATTCTGGAGAGAGGCCATATCATTGTGCAGATTGTGGGAAGAGATTCGCTCGGAGCCACCACCTCACTGCCCACAAAAGGACTCACACGGGTGAGAGACCTTTTCAGTGTTCTATATGTGATAAAAGCTTCAGTTTAAAAGGAAACCTTAAAGCACACCACAATACGCATATGATGGCATACAGAAAACAAATGCCAGCATTTGTAAAGCGCACATCTACCTCCGACGGAGGTGTCCCGGCGCTGGGGGCAGTCGGGAAGATTAAGCAAGCTATTGCCTAGAGTCACATGGTGCTGAGCTAACCTGCCGCCAGAGCTGGGGATCGAACCGTGAACCCTATAGTCCGGAGTCAGGCACCCTGGCCGCTGCGCCACACCTCTTCCACTCTTTCAAAACAACGCAATCGATAGTCCTCACCTGGATCTTTAAGTTGACAAGTATATCAACAAATAAACACTATTAGTGTATGTAACGAAGAAACATACTTCAGAAGACAAAATAACATATTTTTCACTAAAGAAAATGAACATATCCTGACTTTAGATCAAGGTTTATTCATGTAATTGCAAAAATGTAAACCAAAAGTGTAACCCAATCGAAACATTTTAAATATGCATCTTAGGTACAAAACAACACATTGATGAAAGCGTGCCTACTGAAAATAATTATTGCATTAAATGCAAGAGAAACATTTTACTGATATGCAGTGACATAGGAATTTAGATTTATTAGTGTAGATACATGTATGGTAAAAGAAAACCATCAGGGCCTCTCAAGGGTGCTAAAAGTTGTTGGCCCTTCAGGCATTTAGGTCAGCACAACAAATTATGAATGTGAATCATTCACATAAATAATTAAGCATTATATGGGCCTCATCTACAAGAAAAGTATGCAGCACGACGCTGCAAGCCATTTAGTGAAGCTGTGCTGCATAATTTTCAAAGCACAGGGATGCATTGCATTAACAATACGGTGCATCTGTGTGCTTTCCTCTGCGCTGGTGTACAATTGGCTGCCATGCACAAGCGCAGGCACCCTTGCATCATTTTGCAAGGGTGCCTGCACTGCAGGATGATAGTTTTTATGCAAGAACAAACATCCTCCTGCACAAAAACAATCATTAATGGCATATTCCTCTTTTTTATGGCAGCGCATTCCAAAAGTTAAAAAAGAGGAGAAATATTTTTCCTCGTTGCGCCTTTCCTATGCCTACCTTGTGGCGGCATAGGATTCTGACACATTCCCTGTTTTACAAAATGTGGGAAATCTGGTATTGAGTCAAGTTCTATGGATGTTTTGTGGGCACACCCACAGTAACACCCATGGAACGCCACTTTCATGCACAGTAATGCGTGGAAGGGCCCATATTTACAAAGCCATGAAAAGTCTCATAAGGTGACTTTACGTAGCCTTGTATATATGGGCAAGCCCATTGTGCCGCCGGTGTGCCATTATAAAGTGACACACTGGCTATGCAATAGGCTTGTAAATAAGTCATCTTTGTTTATATATCCTTTTTTGAATAAAGGTGGAATTTCTGGTGCCTTTTTGGGAGTTAGGTTTTTTCATACTCTCTGTACACTGGCCATTTGGTAGCAATATGTGCTGTCATGAGTCCGCATGCCTTGACGCACAGAAAGGGTTGCACTCTGAGGTTTAATGGAGCACTTGTATGTTTCTTGCTGGATTTGTCGCTGCATATGTAGGTCCCCTATCCCAACAGTTCAGTGTTTTGTGCCATGCTTCTCCGATAACCTTGATTCATGTTGATTGTACTATCCTGGGGCATATTTGAGAAGTGTTATTCTCAAACCTATCTCAAACTCAATGTTTTCTTCCCTACAGGCATAATTACAGGTCAGGCGTGAGCTAGAGGGAACTTGCTTACCTCCAAAATCTATGGGAATAGATATTTTCAACTCTTCTGTGCATCTTCCATTAAAGTAAATCTCCCTCTTGCCTGAATTCAGATGGTTTCCTTGGTGCAACGTTCTAAGTTACTTGTGTGTTGATGGCAGATTTAGTGAATTAATCATTGCTGCCTCCTTTCGGTCCTTCGGCATAGATTTATTACCCTGGTATCCCTGCTTTCAGGTGTACATTACTCTGGTGGATGTTAGAGCGCTTTACAGATAGGAATGGGGGGAGGCAGTCTTACATTCCAGAGGCTACATAATGTTTATATATTTATATTCAGCTGGCGACACTGATATAAATATATATATGTGTGTGTGTGTGTGTGTGTGTGTGTGTGTGTGTGTGTGTGTGTGTGTTTGTGTGTGTATGTACACATACTAAAAAATAAAGGTTAAAGTGATGTTCTAGTTAGGTGACTATTTAATTTAAAACATAACATTTGAAACTAAACAAAACCACTGAAATTCTGATGATAGCTAAATTAAGTAACTGACTTCACAGTCATGACGATAGTTATGCCACTTCAGATGTAATCAGTCATGTTATCAATGATATCATATGTCATGAGTAATGGAGTATATGAGGTCATAAGGAGTGCATGGCTAGTACACAAGTTATAACATTTCTATTAATGTTGCAACCAGCTAATCAGAGTGCAAGTTCCCATGGGACTCAAAGGAGCGAGGCAGCTGACAGGGAGGGGGTTAGTAGAAAGCCTCCTTGGCCAATCAAATCATTCTATTATTTGAAGTTGCATGCCTGTGCGACTCCCCATTACCCAACCATCCAGATATGTGTACATTTTGAACTTTCATTTCTTAAAACTAGTGAACAGATTTACACCAAATCACAAATAAACATGGTTTCTGGATGAAGATCTACAGTTCTGCCCAATTTAGTGAAATGCTGTTCAGCACTGTTCAAAAATCCCTTAGAAATTGCATGTTGGAAATTGCATTTTTCTCTCCCCCTCTTCCCTCTTGACAGATCACCCTAAATATTTCAAGGAAGGGGATAAGGTAGAGGGAATTTTATTTTGGGAAAGTTTCATGAACATTCGACAAACTATACCAAAGTTATTAGCAAAACAAATCAATTCCCATGGTAGCTAGGTCGTAACGGTAACTACCACTATGTAAAGTGAGTGTGTGCGTGTGTATGTATATATATATGTGTGTATGTGTGTATATATATATATATATATATATATATATATATATATATATATATATTCACAACATGATTTTTACCTTGCGGTAAAAAAGAATGAAGCGCACTCGCTTGTTTACAGAAGCCGTGGCAGTTTATTTGCAAGGTTCCACCATGCCAAATGCGTTTCGAATTGACATAAGGCTTGATCACGGGATGTTATCACATCTCAATACACTAACTAGTACCTAGGAGTCAAACATCAAATGGGTCATTCACCATGGACAACAAAACTAATACCATACAGATAACATCAGTGAGATTACACCATGCAGACTTTAGTGTGATAATAGCTGAGTAAAGACTCAAGGGCGTATGGAAATATTCCCATCAGAAGCCACACTGTACTGCCCTCTTTTGCATCATTTGGGTTCTCCTAGCCCAGGAGACAAAACAAAACGGCCGTTCAGATGTTACCGTGACCGATTGTAAATGAAAAGAATGTTAGAGGGAAGTGTTATATGAATTTGCAAGTGTTTATATGGCAACTGAAAAAAGCAGTGCAAGGTGAGAAAAGTGAATGGTGAAGGGTAGTAAAATTAGATGAACTGGGTAGAAGCAAGAAATTTATTAGTATCTCCCAGTCCCCCAAAGCTAAAAGACAAGTGCAAACGCGGATTTGAAATAATATCCACAGTCAGTAGTGGTCCACCTCTGACCGGGGATATTATTTCAAATCCGCGTTTGCACTTACACTGCTTTTTCAGTTGCCATATAAACACTTGCAAATTCATATAACACTTTCCTCTAACATTCTTTTCATTTACACTCGGTCACGGTAACATCTGACCGGCCGTTTTGTTTTGTCTCCTGGGCTAGGAGAACCCAAATGATGCAAAAGAGGGCAGTACAGTGTGGCTTCTGATGGGAATATTTCCATACGCCCTTGAGTCTTTACTCGGCTATTATCACACTAAAGTCTGCATGGTGTGTTCTCACTGGTGTTATCTGTATGGTATTAGTTTTGTTGTCCATGGTGAATGACCCATTTGATGTTTGACTCCTAGGTACTAGTTAGTGTATTGATATATGGTTTGGGGCATGTACCTGGTTGGTCGTTAAACTTGCCCTTGGACCCTCATTTCAAATTGTTTTGTCCATGTTATCACATCTCACCAGAGAGCAATGAACTTTGAAAACTAATGGACACTAACACATAAACAGCCTACTAAAAAGTATTAATTTCAACATGACTTTTAAATCACAAAAAAAAGCACATCTAAATTTCGTAAATTTATAATGTTAAGCCACGAGTAAATATTTTACCACAAATACCACAATGCCCAGAAACCAGAAAACAGGAAGTAACTGTGGGCCTATGGAAATAAAAGAAGTCCTTCTCTTTTGTGATAACATCCCGTGATCAAGCCTTATGTTAAGGCGAAACGCGTTGGGCATGGTGGAACCTTGCAAATAAACTGCCACGACTTCTGCAAAACAAATGAGTGCGCTTCATTCTTTTTTACCGCAAGGTAAAAATCATGTTGTGAATACGCTCCGGCGTGACCCTGCCGGTTGAAACGCACCGCCCCATCCGAGAGCGCCAGCGTCCACACTCCTTGGGTCACACAGCTGGAAGAAATTTCGAGTACGCAAGGCTGCCATCACACCAGAAAAAGCAACTTTCGTCAACACACGAAGGAAGGGAAACAGAGGACTACAACAACGTGGGGACAAGCGGAATTCATCCAAAAGCCAACAACGCCATAAAGCCGCATCGCGAAGACCTCAACCGAAGGGAGGAGAGCTCCGCGTGAAACCGCCAGCCGGTAACGTGAAACCGCCGAAGTTCCTCTTAGTACTATTCTGTGAAGTATCCAAAACCGCATGTGCAAGACGAATGTTTGCAGAGTGATTAAAGGGGCCCCCAATGATTCTCATTAAAATGAACTGAAATCATCTCCCGATTGGTACAGACTGCTATAGATAAGAAAATACATACGTGAATGGTATAAACGACTTGAAATTCAATCTATAACAGGAACGTGCATATGGGAGGGGGGCTTGTATACCGATTGGCTAATTAACATAAAAAACAAGGTTTGAACCCACCATGGAAAAACGAGAGACAAAAAGAAATGCGGAAATGTCCGAATTATTCGCACCTGCAACAACATCTAGAGTGGAAAGAGGTCAAATAATACCAACGAACAACACAAAAGACAAATTACGATATTGGGAGAGACTTTCGAAAAAAGAAATTAACAAGTACTGGGAATGAATAACAATGCAAAAATACGTGGAAGTCAAAAGAATTCCTAGAGGCCTACTTCTAATGCTGATGCCAATCCACCAAGACACGAGTGGGGAATTGCTACAGGAATGGGGCGAGCACTTGCTGGAGTCATCCATGGGTCTTATTCTAATCCTTTTAAAACACCTGGATAAAACCCTAAAAGAAATACGAAGGGAACTTAAAGGACATGAGGATGAAATCGAGAAAATGAAATTGTCAGAGGAGGAAGAAAAATTAAAAATAGACATCCTCAAAAATTTAGAAAAACATGAAGACAGAGTAAAACAACGAAAACAACACAAGTTGGTTCGGGATAGAATGGACTTCGAAGAAGGTAGAATTTTTACCTTTGGCCGACAGTATGATGCACGCAACGGCAAAGCCCAAATGGAGACAAATAATAGAGAATTTTCAAGCTATGATTCCTTAACTAGCACAGAGGTCAGTGAAAATGAAGGCACACCACAAACAACACCAGAAAAAAGACCAACTTTTTAACAGAAATGAGAATGGCTCTAGAACAACAGAGCAAGCACACGCAAAGAGGTGGTGGCAGAGGCCGTGGAAGGGGAACAAGAGGAAGACCAGAAGAGGAAAGAGAGGCAAGATAGGAACAAGGACAGGACACTTGGAGCAAAGAACGGCCAAGACAACCAAGGAAACAGAAATAGACAAATTGAAAGGTGAAGAAGTGAACGTCCTCAATCTTTCTGAAAAATTACTAACAGACACCGAAAAAGAAGTTCTCAAAAAAGGTTTAAATTTCTGCCCGGCAGGTCACATAGATATTGCCCCAACCAGGATTGATCTTTACAAGTACACAAGAAAAATCAAATCAGCGAAAATATATGCTGAAAAAACAACTTTTAAAGACAGAACAAAACTAACTTCACAGCACAGTACCCTCTTAGCAGAAGATGTACGTGGCCTGGAGGCGTTAGTAACTATGGGGGCAGTAACAACATCACAAGAAAATGCGGCACTAATGGAATTACAAGATTTTCTACCTCCAAAAGGAGCAGGAGAAAGTGGATTAAAACCGAAATCAAAATACAATCCCACCTTGCCGCCAGGGAATAAGATAGATTTATTCCATGAAGCAACGGAAGATCTATACAAAATCAGAAACTCCAAAATAAAAGACAATTTAACTAAACAACAAAGAGAAGCTCTGAATAAATTACAACAAGACAAGTCAATTGAAATCAAACCCGCAGATAAGGGTGGAAACCTCATTATCCTTGACAAAAGAGACTATGTAGCTGAAGCAAGGAGACAGTTGACAGATGTATTTATTTATTTATTTGTGTGTTTATATAGCGCTAGAATCGACTCCCGGAGGAGTATCCCAGCGCTTCGACCGCTGGGGAACCCGTCCTGGCTCACCCTGAGAGATGGTCCCTAATGGGTATCTCTAAGGTGCGACCAAGCATCCCCGGCGGTCTGGGGGGGCCGTTGTGAAGATGAGGCAAGCTAATGCCCAGAGTTGCCGAGTGTGGTCCCTGACTGGAGTAGGCACCGAGGCGAGAATTATCAAGCCCGCTGACCCTGGTCCACGACCCTGCCGCGTCGGGAATCGAACCCTGGTCCCGGGCCGTCCTCTGCTTACGGGTCTGCCGCCTCTAACCAGTGAGCCACACCACTCCACTGCTATCATGAATTACAAGACGATCCTACCTCAGAAATCCAACAAAACCTTACTATGAAGCTTAAAACATGGTGCGAAAAAGGAGTGATAGACGATGAAGAACAAAAATACTTAAGTCAAAAACATCCGACATTAGCAACGTTCTACTGCTTGCCAAAAATTCATAAAAGCAAAGAACACCCTCCGGGAAGACCTATAGTTTCGGCAAATAACTCCTTGCTGGAACCTATTTTCAACTACATTGACTACTTCCTCGCCCTCCTTGTGAAAGATCTCAGCTCGTACTTCAGAGACATCACGGATCTTTTGCAAAAATTGGATGGAATAATATGGCAGCCCACTTTCAAATTAATCACAATGGATGTAATCTCGTTATATACGAATATAGAACATTCCATTGGGATGGAGGCTTGCAAATACTACCTGGGGAAAAGAAATAGTAAATACTATGAGCACAACATCATGCTAAATGAAATAATCTCCCTATGCCTCCACAATAACTTCTTTTTATTCAACAAACAACTATATAGTCAAACAAAAGGATGTGCGATGGGCTTTTTATTTTCACCCAACTACGCAAATTTAACTATGGGATTGTTCGAGCAAAAATTGGCATGGGCAGCAGAAAATGATGAACCGTTACAAAAGATAATTCTATGGCTGCGCTTCAAAGATGATCTGTTGATCATCTGGGACGGCACGGAACAACAATTTGAAGAGTATTTTGACAGTCTAAACAACAATGTGTCAAAATTAAAATTCACATATGAAATCAGTGCAATACAGGTGACCTTCTTGGATACAAACATCTATATAGAAAATAATTCCCTGCAAACAACACTGCACTGCAAGAAAACATCTACAAATGCTGTATTATTATGGGGAAAGCTTCCATAATCAACAACTCAAATGGAGCATCCCATACGGGGAATTCTTAAGATTAAGGCGGAATTGCTCAACAGAATCAGAATTCACCAAACACAGTGATGAAGCGAGCAATATATTCCAAAAACGCAAATATCCAATGAAAGTAATTGAAAAATGTCGACTAAAGGCCTCAAATCAACAATGAAGGGAATTATTAAAAACCAAACCTAAATCGAATGAGGTGGATAAAACGATAAGACTAATAACATCTTACAGTGCTGAAAATAAAAGTCTGACAAAATTGGTAAAAAAACATTGGAATATTTTACAACTGGATCCTACCTTTAAAAGAAATAATGGGTGATCACCCTAGCGTAACCTTTCGACGAGCGAAAAACATAGGAGACAGAATTGTTCATAGTCGTTTTCAACAAGCCCCAGTAACAAATTGGCTCCAAAGGGAAGGCTTCTGGCAGTGTAAACATTGCAAAGTGTGCAAAATTGCAAAACATAAACGACAAGTTGACAACAGAAACGGCAAAAAATGGCAAATTAAACAACATCTCACATGCAAAAGTGAGTTTGTCGTTTATATGGTGGAATGCCCTTGCACACTAAGATACATAGGGAGCACGATCTTTGTAGTCAAAAAACGAATCCTCAAACATGTCAGAGCCACAAATCACATGGACCGCACCAATGCCATAGCCAAACACATGGAAACACATCATGAAGGCAAGTGGGAGTCCTTGAAATATTGGGGTCTAGAGCAAGTCCCAATAACAGAAAGAGGTGGAGACCGAAAGAA
The DNA here is from genome assembly GCF_964263255.1 of Lissotriton vulgaris. Lineage (NCBI taxonomy): Eukaryota > Metazoa > Chordata > Amphibia > Caudata > Salamandridae > Lissotriton > Lissotriton vulgaris. The sequence goes on along the minus strand of NC_141693.1, from coordinate 1,208,506,316 downwards.
AACTCTGAGTCAACCAGAATCGAAACACATACTCTCCTTCAGAACTTTAGATCTGCTTGGTTTAAACCAAAATGAGGAACTTTATGTACACCTCTAAAAAAAACACCCTTGAATCCCAAAAACAGATGACCCCGAAAAACTCACTAGAGAGAAGAAATGTATGGGTATAAATAAAAGAATGGATGGCACAAGCTGCAGGATGGCGAATCACTACTAAAAATGGTAGCAATTATATCCATCAAAACGCTCACCAGAGAGCAATGAACTTTGAAAACTAATGGACACTAACGCATAAACAGCCTACTAAAAAGTATTAATTTCAATATGACTTTTAAAGCACAAAAAAAAGCACATCTAAATTTGTTAAATTTATAATGTTAAGCCACGTGTAAATATTTTACCACATATACCACAATGCACAGCAACAACACGCTGGTCGCTGACACAGCGTTCCTCCCAGCTGAAGTCTCTTCCTCTGCACCTCGGACCTCTGGACCTCGCCGGACCCGCTACGCCCCCTGACTCCGGCATCATCACATAGACCTCCTGGGGCTGCGACTGGATAACCGGCAGGGCTGCGAGCTACAGCAGGGACTCCGAGGACCAGGAGTCCCTGCGCGCCCTCAGGATCAGCTGGTCTGCTCTCCCTGCCGGCCTCGCCCGCCCGCGCTCTGAATTAAAAGGAGGCTGCACCTGGGGAAAAGTGCATTCCGTGCAACAACACGCTGGTCGCTGACACAGCGTTCCTCCCAGCTGAAGTCTCTTCCTCTGCACCTCGGACCTCTGGACCTCGCCGGACCCGCTACGCGGGTCCCGCAGCGCCCCCTGACACCGGCATCATCACATAGACCTCCTGGGGCTGCAACTGGATAACCGGCAGGGCTGCGAGCTACAGCAGGGACTCCGAGGACCAGGAGTCCCTGCGCGCCCTCAGGATCAGCTGGGCTGCTCTCCCTGCCGGCCCCGCCCGCCCGCGCTCTGAATTAAAAGGCGGCTGCACCTGGGGAAAAGTGCATTCCGTGCAACAACACGCTGGTCGCTGACACAGCGTTCCTCCCAGCTGAAGTCTCTTCCTCTGCACCTCGGACCTCTGGACCTCGCCGGACCCACTACGCGGGTCCCGCAGCGCCCCCCTGACACCGGCATCATCACATAGACCTCCTGGGGCTGCGACTGGATAACCGGCAGGGCTGCGGGCTACAGCAGGGACTCCGAGGACCAGGAGTCCCTGCGTGCCCTCAGGATCAGCTGGGCTGCTCTCCCTGCCGGCCCCGCCCGCCCGCGCTCTGAATTAAAAGGCGGCTGCACCTGGGGAAAAGTGCATTCCGTGCAACAACACGCTGGTCGCTGACACAGCGTTCCTCCCAGCTGAAGTCTCTTCCTCTGCACCTCGGACCTCTGGACCTCGCCGGACCCGCTACGCGGGTCCCGCAGCACCCCCTGACTCCGGCATCATCACATAGACCTCCTGGGGCTGCGACTGGATAACCGGCAGGGCTGCAAGCTACAGCAGGGACTCCGAGGACCAGGAGTCCCTGCTCGCCCTCAGGATCAGCTGGGCTGCTCTCCCTGCCGGCCCGCCCGCCCGCGCTCTGAATTAAAAGGCGGCTGCACCTGGGGAAAAGTGCATTCCGTGCAACAACACGCTGGTTGCTGACACAGCATTCCTCCCAGCTGAATTCTCTTCCTCTGCACCTCGGACCTCTGGACCTCGCCGGACCCGCTACGCGGGTCCCGCAGCGCCCCCTGACACCGGCATCATCACATAGACCTCCTGGGGCTGCGACTGGATAACCGGCAGGGCTGCGAGCTACAGCAGGGACTCCGAGGACCAGGAGTCCCTGCGCGCCCTCAGGATCAGCTGGGCTGCTCTCCCTGCCGGCCCCGCCCACCCGCTAGCCGTCCTATCAGTTAGGTAGTTATTTAAAGGTGGCGTAGATCCTGCTGCGCGGGAGAGCGCCGGGAGAAGTCCGGGGCCGAAGGAGGCCAGGCCAGGCCCAGTCCCTTTCATCGCGATTGACGTGTCTTGGTATTGTCTACCTTGCCCCTTGTTTTTGATTTTGTCATAGCCTTTCAAACGCCACCTGATTCATTTTAGTTACTGTAGTTCTTTTGGTTTGTAAAAAAGGTTCCTGTTATTTCAGCTTCTTGTCTGGTTTGTGGGACAATATGTCTCTTCCTGAGGTAAACTCTGTAAATTCTGTCCCAGGAACGGTAGGGTCCCCCATTCTGGGCCCTCTGGACAAATTCTTTGCCAAAATCAAGAATGAAGTCGATAGGGAGCTCACACTCGCAGAGAAGCGAGCGGGGCAACGTCTCTCTATTGGGATGTTAAAACAAAGACCCCTCCCGCCTCCGGACGTAGATACAGGCTCCTTAATAGACTTAACCAAGTCCAAAGAACTAGATAATGACCCACTCTCTACAGAGGATATCCCCTCATCTTTCAGACTAAGCACCCTGACCAGAAGGATACTATAATTATCCCTGACTCCATCCCCTCCCAGACAACCGATAAGCAGATAATAGACTTAAGCACTCCTCTAAATGACCTAGCCCCTCTTCATGACATAAATATTCCTTCCCCAATATTCACACCAGTGGGACCCCATCAATTTCCTCTTAGTACTCCCGAAGGAAAGCCAAAAAGATCACCTACTAAGGAAACCAACAAGTGCTCTAATAGTTCCTTCTGCTCTCCGCCGAGGAAGAAAAGAAGGAAGGGCGCTTCTAAAAATGGAACTAGACCTTTCACTGAGTCCATGAATTCCGCGGACACAATTGCCCAAAAGGAAGGGAAAGCGAACCCAGCAGGGCATTTGATTTCCAAATCGATATCTGTTCCTAGCTATGCAGGGTTATTGAACGATATCAATTGTCTTATAAAGGCTTTGATCCTTCCCCTCACCGAAAGAGTTACAAGGTTAGGGGAAAAAGTTGACCAAATCCTGCAAGGACAGAAGGGTACACCTAGTCACAAACCCGATGAATGCAGCAATATAACCCAGTCTACCAAACAATCTAAGCTACCGACTGTTACCCCAAATGTAATCATAAAATCCAAAGAAGGGACTCCAAAACCAGTGTTAGATAGCAAACCCAATAATAAACCTCTTTCATCCAATAATACCACCAGTAAAAACAGGCCCTATCCTAACACAGGGACTCAAAATAGAGGCTCCAACAATATAAATCCCTCAGGTAATACAGCTTCTGATCCTAAATTAAGAACAAGATCAAGAGATATTGTTGACCTACCGCCAGAATGCCTAAACTATGTCATCGTGCTTACAGGAGTTCCGCCTACGCCAGAGGGTAACCCTGAACATCATTCTAATCTCAAAAATAAGGTTATCTACTGGCTGCGGAAAAACAGGCCACTACCTACACATCTAAACGGTGACATCGTTTCGGTTAGGCGATGTAAATGGGTGGGCCCCAGACCCAAGGACATCGAAGGTGAAGTGATCATAGTTAACTTTAAAGATCACAGACTGGTCACATACATCAGCGACTGGTTTCCTGGGAAGGGTGAGGGGGGGATTGCTACACACAACATAAGCTACTTTTACCCGGAAGTCTTGATGAAGCCCCCCCCCCCCCTAAATAAATTACCAAAGAGTAAGAGAACCCATCACTTTATGAACAAAGGGAATCATGAAGGCCCTTATGGACACACTATAGCCTCGCGTCCAGCACATAGACACCACAAACGAAATGACTCTCCCTTCCCTCAACCAATGCCCATCCCTCTCCAACCTAAGAGCAATAGACTATACCTTCCCTATAGATCTGATCCATCGATGATCCCAGGGGCTCATGATTTTTATAATGACACTAGTGATTTTTGTTTTCCATTTTGGCAGCCTAACCATCCTATGCCAAACTACAAAAATACTATTTTCCATAGTCACTGGGGCAATTTTCAATCTTACAATCCCAAGGACTCTTGGAACATACCATTAACAAATTTATTCCATCCTCTCTCTGGACTGGATGAGAATGAATGACTCATTGAGACCGACAATAGAGAGGAGTTGCTTGAGGGGTACGGGGTGTGTGAAGGTATCTCCGCCCAAAACGTTTCATCTAGTTCATTAAAGGAACAACAGGTTGATACGATGGTGGGGGTAATTTCATCAAGACATGCTTTGGATCTCAGTTCTGTCTCATATCATTCCCAACCAATCCCCCAGGATTGTTCTCCCACCACTACCAGAATTTGATCTGCCACCCTAAATATGACTCCCCCTATCCTACGAAATCCCTTGGTGAATACTGGTAGCCTTCAGTCGACCATTGGTAGGGTACCCCATTCCAACTCTCTGCTATCATGGAACACGGCGGGCCTAGGAAGTAAAGTTGCCAATAAAGCCTGGTTAGATGTTATACACAAACATGGCATCCTGTGTTTCCAAGAAACATGGCTTCTTGAGGAAGTTCATTTGTTAGGGTATCAGACCTTTCATTCCCCGGCTAAGCCATCAGCACAGGGACACAACAAGGGTGGTCTTTGTGTTTATGTTTCAACAACTGTTGATGTCAAGGTTCTTAAATTTTTTTCCAGCCAATATTTCCAAATATTATCTTTAAAATGGGGCCACAATGAAAAGATTTTATTAGTGAATTTTTATAACAACATGCCCAATAGTGATATCGAGCCCACTATGTCAAATATGTTGTCACATGGCTCGATTTGTTGATGATTCCAAGGGGGCAAAGATCATTTGGGTGGGGGACTTCAATTGCACCATCTGCTCGCTCATCGACACAGACTTGTGTGGTTTGTCAGACTATGGGACGGAGGGCCCAATTCATTTTTCTCATACAAAGATGGGGTCTCTTTTAAATGGTATTGTCTTTAATTTTGATTTTTCTTTTTTTAACCAGATGTGTTCACCTCCTGCCCCTTTTGAGCCAACCTTTTTTGGTAGAGGATGCAACTCGACAATCGATTTCGCCTTAATAACCCAGGGTTTATAACCTCCTGGGAAGTTGGAAAAGATATATTTAGTGACCACTATCCTTTGATAATTGGTGTAAACATAAAAGGACGCTCTGGCAATAAGGGAATCCCCCGCACTTACCCATATAAGATCAACCTATCCAAAACCAATGGTTATGTTGTAAAATGGGAAAAAATTGTGCCCAGTACGTTTTTACAGAAGTTAATTACCTGTTGTGCTGTAGATGTCAATGTTTGTTTGGAGGAACATGGGGCTCCCAGTAATGTTATGTCAGCCTTTGCTAATATTCAATATCACATTAAAAATATGTTGGTCCGTGCGCCTAAAAGTAATTCAAAAAGCTCTGAAGGGTGGTTCAACGGGAAATGCTCGAAAGCGCTGAAGGATCTAAAAGGAGCCCTGTCCCTGAAACCAAGAAACCCACTTATAATACGAGAGGCGAGGAAACTATATAAATTAGCTATTAAAGAAAGAAGACTGGCTTTAAAAAAGAGATCATGGGAATCACTGATGGAGGCCTCTAGTCAGAAAAATAGCTCTCATTTTTGGAGGGTAGTAAAAACCCTATACCACCCGAGGGAAAGTGGTAATACGATGGACCTTGCCATAACTGGTGAAAGATGGCTAACCCATTTTAGCCAACTGTATAATCAAAGGGGGGTAGATGACCCGACACCATTGTTAGGGGCGAGCTTAATCGCAGATAAAAATGTACCCAACAGAGAAGGTGAACACCGCTTATCCCACCCTTTCCCAATAGATCTAACTTTTACTATAGAAGAAGTCTGTGATGCTATCAGGGAAAGTGCTTCAGGTAAAGCAGCAGGTCCAGACTGTACGCCGGTAGACGTTTACAAAGCTGAACCGGATTTCTGGGCTCCACTGCTCACTAATGTTTTAAACAAGGGAAACCAAAGTGGGTTTATTTAAAGTTGGTCGGACGCCATAGTGGTCCCCATATTTAAAAAGGGTAGTAGGGACGACCCTACCTGCTACCGTCCGATATCCTTATTGGACGGTCTAATGAAAGTGGCAGGCAGAATTATCCTAAAAAGATTACAATTATGGGAGGAAGACCATAACGTGGTGTCTCGTTTGCAGTACGGGTTTAGAAAAGGGATAGGGACAACTGAACAGTGCTTAAATCTGTCCCTCCTTATCTCTAAGTATACCCAGGCCAAAAGCGGAGCACTTTTTATAACCTTTATCGATTTAAGCTCCGCGTTTGATTGCGTGGACCATTCATTACTATGGACCATGCTGGGCGAACTGGGTATTGACGCCCGTATAATTATTTTTATTAAAGAGCTTTACCATAATGCAGGGGCAAGAGTGAGGTATGGCAAACAGGGGGAATGCACTGAGAAATTTCCGATCTCAAGAGGTGTGAGACAAGGTTGCATTCTGGCCCCACAGCTTTTTACTTATTATATAAATTCAGTCGGACATTACCTCTCTCTCCTACCAAACGATTACCCCAGCACATGAAGGTCAGAGGCCTTAGAGTCAATATCTCAAAAACATTTACCATGCCATGCACCAGGAAGAATAATAGAGCCCCTTGTAATATATTCCTGGATAAACAAAAAATAGCTCCCACTGACAATTTTTGCTATCTAGGAGTACTGTTCGATAGACGGTGCCGTTGGAAGCCTGCGATTGCGGCTAGAAAGCTGGCGTTTATCCGTACCATAGGCGCTTTGCGCGCTTTTTCTGACAGACTCGGCGGCAAGCCAACTAAGGAGCTGATCCAGGTCTATTGGGCGAAATGTGTTTCAACAGCCACCTATGGCGCGGGCTTATGGGGCATTGAGAAGGACCACTCACTGCAGGGCTGCGAAAACCAATTTATCTGTTATCTTTTGGGAGTACCTAAAAGTACCTCCACATTTATGGCGCATATTGAGGCAGGAGTCAAACACCTCAGTGACACCATTAAGCTGTCCCCAATCCTGCTGTGGCACAAGGTGTGGGTTACACACGAAGCTAGTTTCAACAGGGACCTCATAGAAGACTGTGTGGCCTTAGATGGGGTTGCTAACTTCAAATGGTTAACATATGTAAGAACAATTTTAACCGATCTGGGACACCCAGAGTATTATGAAAACCCTAGAACCATGGAGGGTATCCCAAGATCAGCGCTTAAAAAAATGTTAACCATCCACCTAGAAACTGTGAGATGGAACCTTGAAAAGCTGAAACACAGTATTAAGTTTCCAGGAAATTACCCCCAAAGAAAGTTTGCAAACCTACTTGACTGTGGTCCCTAGCCCATATCATCGAATGCTTCTGTCTCGCCTGCGTTTGGGGACTTTTTATCGCATGGTTACCTTACCTGACATGAATAACTGGTCATCTAGCAAGTTGGTTTGTCCATGCGATAACATCGCAATGCAATCTAACATACATTTAATGTTTTTTTGCAAATTTTATTCCAACCTTAGGCAACAATTTTTGAAACCTTTATTAAACCGATGGGGGTTAAGAAATTGTAGAGCAGCCTTTTTAAAACTGCTTCAGCTAGAAGATGAACATGTGATTTTCGCAGTTTCATGTTTCCTAAAATCGGTTATAAGGTACCGTAAATCTATGTGGCAAAACATTTCCCTTCCTGGTACCATGATGTCTGTTGTTGTTTGATGATATTGGACCTTAAACTTATAATAACTGGTGTTTTATTCTGTTTTCTAAATGAAATATTTCTTAAATGTCTTAGTAAGCAATTATTTGTATCGATTATGTATATGAATTTTTTAATTGTTGTATGTGTTATGCTTTTATGATTTTATTTGAAAAATCGAATAAAGCTTACTTACTACTACTACAGCAACAAGAAAACAGGAAGTAACTGTGGGCCTATGGAAATAAAAGAAGTCCTTTTCTTTTGTGATAACATCCCGTGATCAAGCCTTATGTTAAGGCGAAACACGTTGGGCATGGTGGAACCTTGCAAATAAACTGCCACGACGTCTGTAAACAAGTGAGTGCGCTTCATTCTTTTTTACCGCAAGGTAAAAATCCTGTTTTCTATACGCACCGGCGTGACCCTGCCGGTTGAAAAGCACCGCCCCATCCGAGAGCGCCAGCGTCCACACTCCTTGGGTCACACAGCTGGAAGATATATATATATATATATATATATATATATATATATATATATATATACACACATATATATATATATATATATATATATATATATATATATAGATATGTATATATAGATATAGATATATAGATATATATATATATATATATATATATATATAGATATAGATATAGATATATATATCCTAATGGCAATCTCCAGTAGGTAGTTATACTTAGAACCTAGTTTCCATATGAAAAGCATTTTTTGATTTGCTAATAACTTTGGCGCCGTTTGACGAATCTTCGTGAAATTCTCCAAATAAAGGCTACCTGGCCCTGAACCCTTAAAATACCCCTGTACCCCAAAACCCAAACCTACCCCTGAACCCTAAAATTACCCCTATACCCCAAAACCCAAACCTAGCCTTGAACCCTAAAAGTACCCCTGTACCCCAAAACCCATACCTATCTTTAAACCCTAAATCGACCCCTGTACCCCATAACCCCAAACTATATCTGAACCCTTAAAATACCCAAACACCCCAAAACATATACCTCAGTACCCCAAAACATATACCCCTATACCCATACTTACCTTATCCAAACATTTAAAAAAACATGCTTTTACCATTCATGCATTTACAACGAATTTCATTGTAAATGTATGCGTGGTAAAGGCATATAAAATGTAATGCCATGCGTTATAATGGCATTGCCGAGTCATGGTACTTTCGTAATGAAAGTATGCGGAGTGATGGTATGCGGAAAAAGTTGAGGAATAATGGGTGTTTACCCTCCCCCGGTAAGTACATTGGTGGCACGGCGGCCCACATCTCCAGCAAAATACTCATATTTTTTCACCACCCATTTGAGAAATGCACAGGTCTCTCTCATTGATGGCCAGCACGACATACACTTTTAGACACACCTTCCGCCACAAGTGCTAGAATTGCAAACTTTAGAGCTGGGGAGCTACGTTCGAATCTCGGCATCAGCTCAACATCCTGTGATTCCAGGCAAATCGCTTTGTCTCCCCATGCCTACCACAAATGAATGTGTTCTTCTGTAATGTAAATTGTGTTCATGCCATGTTGTCGAGGTCGCGCTGTATAATATTGCAAGGAAAAATAAAGTAGGGAAACTCGAGTTCACACACTACTGAACGCACACTCTTAATTGCATCAGCAGTGCACTGTGAATCGGAGCGTTTCACAGGCCTGTCACAGATAAGAAATGCTATCAAAACAAAATCCTACAAAACAATCTACTACTTGCCGGCAGCAAATTATACCCGGACAACGTCGGGACGGGCTGCTAGTACCCTAATAAAACCTTTCATACACCCACTCTAAAATACAGACTACCAATATCGAAACCATAGACAGACCAATAACAGTTAGTACATACCTGTTCAGTGATTCATACGTCTACACACACATCCACCCACTAACCCATACAGTCACTCATACACCCAGTTATTCATCTGTACAGCCACTGATATATCTACTCATACACCCATATAGACACTCACACACTGTCCCTCCCATAGAGTTTCTCATACAGCTGGTCAGTCATGCAAAGAAACTATTGCACCCATTTCCTTGCTTATACAGTTATACACACACCACCACACTTAATTATACAGATATTAACACATACTTACTATCTAACGCAATCACTGATAGAAACACACACTCATCCATACAGATACTCTTGCAATCATCACTCACATATTGTCATTTATATACTCCGACACTCACATATACTGCTTTAAAACATATGTAGTCACTCCCACATGCACCACTGAGACATCCATTCACTCACCAACACACCCATACAGAAATTCACCCACTTTCTTCCACCTAGAATGGGATTGTGAGGAGAACTGTGGAGCAGTGATTTTGAACGCGGCACACCACCGCATGGCAGCACCCGCCACCAGAGTGACTCGCATTTTGGTGTTTTTTGGAGCATATACATATATATATATATATATATATATATATATATATATATATATATATATATATATATATATATGTTAATATTTTTATACTTTACAGAAACACACATTCACTGGATGATGCCATCAGTGAGGTCATGATTGAGGTCACTGAGCATGTCATGAGTGATGTGATATGTGACGTCATCAGCAGTGCATTGCGGGGTCGCAAGTTATAATTAGGACTACTAACTTTAACGGCCGAATTTCTATGGTTTTGTACGAGTGAAATCTCCAACTAACTATAACGTCCCTGAAACTTATGATTTTTCCAGTGAGTGTATATATATATATATATATATATATATATATATATATATATGTATATACACATATTTTGCATAACAAATACAATCGATAAAAAGAAGGAAATCAAATTTAAACCGATTGCCACTCTATAGTTATAGTTATTATTCCCAGAGTAAGAAATTGGTCCGATATTACCTTCCTAATAACGTTCCAGCCGTTTGACGAATCACTGCAAAACTTTACAGACCTATAGCTTTTTCTACATTTTGAGATGATGTGAATGTTTGTGTGAATTGTTTTTTCACCAGTGCATTTTCCATTGACTATTGGATTTGACATAGCACAAAAACAGCTGAATTGATGTACATGTAATGTGGCAGGATTATACATTATGGTGCTGAGATGTTGCTTTTTGGGTACTGCAGTAAAGTAGAGAAAGTATTTATTAAGTTATAAGGCATTTACACTTGGTGATCCTTGTCACTACTACACATTTTTTTGAAACTACCACTGTACATGGCCGTAAAAATATTCAAAAATATGTAAAAATAAATAAATAATTGTTCCTAACTATTACCACTTTAATAACGTGGGAATAGGTAGACACTTATTACTTACCTATAGCTAAGGCCCTAACACTGAACACAGCTATAGTGTAGTAAAAACAATACTGCTGCCTTTTCATTCTCTGTAAAAAACAGCCAGTACCCAATTATATTCTGACTTGTCATAGCAGTCGACAAAAAAAAATATATATATATATATATATATAGGAATAACATAGTAAACAGTAAAAGTAAAAATGAGGAACCCGAATGTTCTCTGCGAGAAGAGTTGGAGGTCTAACGGAGAAGCACTAGTCTGAGGAGCAGCAGACTTATGGTCAGGTATGCCAGGCAATTCGACTGGGAATTTACCCATGAGGAAGGTTTTGGCCTCTTTCTTGAAAAGTGCGAGAGAGGGGATTCTTCTGATGTTGGGTGGGAAAGAGTTCCAGATTCTAGGGGCTGCCCCAGTGAATGCCCTATTATAGATTCTTTTTTTTCTTGTGGAGGGCGGGTTGGAGTAAGAGGTTTCTGGCGGACCTGGAGTACCTTCATCCTCCATATATCACTAGTTTTTGTGCCAGATAAGCAGGGGAGTTTGAGTAAAGAGCCTTATGAGTGATGCATGCCAGTTCAGTGCTTTCAAATGTGGAGGGATGTGGTCGAATTTCCTGGTGCCGGTGAGTAGTCTGGCAGCCGCGTTGAGACAAGCTTTCAAGGGTGCAAGGGAGATCTTGAGTAGACCAGTGAGGGTGGAGCACCCATATGCCAGTCTGAAGATGACTAGTGCTTGCACTGCCATTTTTAGGTCAGCATCTTCAATGAATGGTTTCAGTTTCCAAAGATAGCTCAAGTGGGGGGCTGTGATGGCCTTGATCCACGTCTGAATCTCAGGGTTAGCTTTAGAAGGGGAGATTAGATGAAATTCGATTTTCTTTGCATTGAGTTTTAGTTGGTTAGCGGCTAGCCACTGGACAGTCATTTTCAAGGTCTCATTCAGGGAGAGGATCTCCTCCAATAAAGAGATATTGTTGTATATTTGGGTATCGTCCGCGTACATGTGGTAGGAAATGTGGGCGGTACGAAGAATTTCAGTTAGTGGCTCTAAATAAAGATTAAAGAGGGTGGGGGACAGGGTTGATCCTTGGGGGACTCCAAACGTAACCGGAGAGGGAGTTGATAGGTTGCCGTTAATGAGGAATCTTTGTGAACGATTATGGAGGAAGGACCTGAACCAATCAAGGACCACACCATCCAGACCCATCCTAAGATTGAGGCGTTCAAGAAGTTTATCATGATTGACTGTGTCGAAGGCGGAGGATAGGTCTAAAAGGATTAGCAAGCAGGTTTTGCCTTGGTCCAGGGCTTGAAGGACATCATCCACGATGTGGAGCATAGTGGTTTCAGTGCTATGCCCCGGTCTAAACCCAGATTGGAAGTCATCAAGTAGTTGGAAGTTACTGATGTGTTAAGCGCAAGCAAATCATCCCCGAAGGGATCTCTCGGCGCTGTGAAGGAAAGATGAGGGGAACACAACCAACTAAAACAGCCATGTTTTTAACAATTCTTTTAACCTGGGGAATTTGTTACAAGCCCTAATATTTACTGGTAGCTTATTCCAATGTCTAGGGGCCAGATGACAAAAGGATCTACCCTCTGTATCTTCTGTGAACACAGAAGGTTGGCTTTACTGGATCTCAGTTGGCGGGCCGGTAGATAGTCTGAGTTTATTACTAGGCTAAACAGGTAATTTACCCTGTAATGATTTAAAAACGACAATGAGCATCTTAAAAATGGCTCGTTTCTTGACCGGGAGCCAGTGAAGCTGCTACCATGTTCCAAAATATAGCTAAGGCCTAGCTGTTTTATTGGATTGCAGTACCCTTGCATCACACATGGTGTTGCATGGGCAACGCAATAGTTAAGTCAGATTTACAAAGCAACGCAAGACAATCATGCATGGTCCTGCGTTGATTGGTAAATCTGAAGAAACGCAAGGCAGCGCTGTTCGCTGTTTTGCTTTACTCTGCATACCATGATCTTCATTGCTGCTAAATTTCAGATTCATCTGTATGCCAAGCCACTATACGCTCTTCCACTGCACTCTGTGCCGCTTCACTGTGTGAGACTCCAGTCTCACACACGCCCCTCCACTCTACACTATTACACAGTACCACTGTATGCCACTGCACTTTTACACTGTACACAAGTCTACTCTATGCCACTCTACTAGATGCTACTCCACTATACGCTATTCCACTCTACACCTTTTTACTGTATACCACTCCACTCAACGTTATTCCACTGCATGCCAGTCCATATTACGCTACTCCACCCTATGCCACTCCAGTGTAAGGCTCTCCATTCTACGTTATTTGATTGAACATCACTCCAATGTACGCCACTCCTCTGTATGCTATTACATTCTACCCAACACTAGTGTGTGCCACTCGAGGCTATACCAGTCCATTATACGTCTCTCCCCATACATTGCTCCACTAATACACTGTACACAACTCCACGCTACGCTATTACACTGTATGCAACTTCACTCGAAGCCTCTACAGGATACACCTCTCCCGCTGTATGCCACTCTACTATACGCTACTCCAGTGTATGCTATTCCACTTCACTCTATGCTGTTCCACTGTATGCCACTCCACTGTATGCTGCTCCACTCTACACCACTCCAGTGTATACCCTCCCACTTTGCCCCGCTCCATTCTAAACTATTCCATTGGACACCACTCCACTGTACTCTACTGCACTTTACGCTATTCCACTATATGCTTTTCCAGTCTACACTACTCTACTGTACACCACTCCACTCTTTGCTATTTCACTGTATGCTACTCCACTCTACGCTACTCCACTCTACACCACTCCACTCTACGCCACTCCATCCTACCCTGGTCCATTGGACGCCACTCCACTATATGCTATTTCTTTCCACCCTGCAGTGTAGTTCCTATATTCCCAATAGGCTCTGTGCATTGGAATAATATATCCTATAGATTAGATGTAGGACTGAGGTCTATTAGGTCTCTATCAAAATATATTAGTCTTATTTGTGAGTGCCAGCTAGCTCAGAGGTCACTAGAAACTTTCTCGAATAAACAAGAAGGGATTAGTTTCTGACAACCGCATAAGCATCACAACTTTGTTTCCCCAAGATAAAACTGATCATCGGAGTCGTGGAAACAATTAATAGATATTTCAATCTGTCAATCGTGCATGCTTCGTTTCACCAGAGGTGCAGAGAAATACATTTTCAATAAAAGGTTTTATTGAACAGTCTTCTTTCTCAAGCATAAGAAATGAACTGCTACAATCGTAACACTGGTTGTAAAATATAATGCATACAGTAGAAAGAGTAGAATAAAATAATACTGTAAGAGCATTGTATGGTTCCTAAACGATAGATAAATGCATACATAAATAACAGAGGCTAAAAGTACTCAATTGGTGCTTCTAAAATACGCCTACCCTGATGTACCTAACCTAAGCTTAGTACGAGGGAAGAAGTAATTGAGGTGACAGATTCTTTTGCCAAGAATCTGTCCAGGATTTCTCTTAGGGGCTAATCAGCTCCGTACCTTGATTTGGAATGAAGAAGGTCAGGCTCAGGACTCGATTTCCCAACAATCCGCAAGGGTAGCTTGGAATCACTGGAGCTGGATTTCTCGGCAGGAGAAAAGACAGCGTCTCAGTTCGTCTGCTGGAGGGTCGGCTTCCTTCGGCACTTGCAGTAGCAGAAAGCGTCGGGCAAGTAGATAGTCGAACTGCTCCAAACCACCGTGTGTTTGCTAAGGCAAGTGTGGGCTTATTTATACCTTGAAGTTGCCGAGTTTGACGTAACGGTGGACATAACAACGTCATTAAAGACTCTCAGTTCTTTGAAAACACCATGAGTTCTTGGACAAGTCAGTATTCGAGCTAGGGGAAGTTCCCAGCCGTTGAAGCTCAGTTTTCCAAGAAATCGTTGTCGATTTTCTGAACTAGTGGAAGTAGCACTGCCGTATTTGGACTGCATGAGCTATGTCTAAATATGGTTATGATTCTTATGCCTATATAAGGACATAGTGATTTATACCTATATAATGGCATGAATCCGGAAAATTACAATAGTGTCCTAAAATGGTTCACAACAACCCCACTGTACACCACTCCACTCCACTCTAGTCTATGCTATGCTATTCCACTATTTGCTATTCTTCTGTATGCTATTCCACTGTACTGTACTCTACGCTATTCTACTCTACACCACTCCACTCTACGCTGTTACACTGCATGCTATTACACTCTACCTCAACCCACAATACACCACTCCAGTCTACACAACTTCACTTTACCCCACTCCACTGTATTCTACTACACTACATGCTATTACCCCTCACGCCACTCCATTTTACACTACTATTCTATACTCTATTACACTCTATTCCACTCCAATCTATGCTATTCCACTTTATGCCACTCCACTGTATTCTCCACTCTATAAAACTCTAGTAAACTCTAAGCCGCTCTACTAGACTATACTCCACTCTATCCCCATACACTCCAGTGTCCAAATTTGCTTTCAACCCACGTCATGTACACTATTAATTATACAACACTCTACTCCCCTCTAGAACAGTTTCCAACACTATACGACACAGCACTCCACTCTGCTGTATGAGATGCCACTACAATATATAACAGTTTCCTCAAGTCTATGCTATGTCACTTCAATGTATGCCACACCATTCTGCACTAATCCACTGTACCCTACTTTGCTGTAAACCACTCCACTCTATTCTACTCTATGCCACTCTACTGTACAGTATTCCACTGTAAGCTACTTCACTGTATGCTACTACACTTTACCTTAATCCACTCTACACCACTACAGCGTATGGCACTCCACTCTATGCCACTCCATTTTATGACACTCTCCACCACACTATATGTACACTATATAACTCCACTTTATAAAAGTCTACCACACTTCATGGCACTGTACGACATTCTAATCCACCATATCCCCCTACACTCCACTGCCCAATTATATACTCCACTCTATGCCCGTACACTTCAATTTACAACACTCTATTCCACTAGTCAACACTTTTCAATATAACACAGCACTCCACTCTACAGTACGAGACTCCACTCTAATTTATAAGAATTGACTACCTACGTTACACCAGTACACTCCACTCCATGCCAGTCTACTATACTTCATACAAATACACTATTGTTCTTTTCTCCACGCTATGGTACATCACTCTACTCAACTTTACTCAAGTGTACGAGACTTAACTTCACTCTTACACTACTATACAACAATCCACTCTACAGAGCTCCACTGTTTCACACATTTCTGTACTCTGTGCAACTCCTCTCTACAACACTCTAGTACACTTTATGCCATTCTTCTATACTTTACTCCTGACTATACCCCATCACTCCACTCTACAACATTGTATGCCACTGTACAACACTCTACTCGGATACTCTACTCCACTATACAACACTTGACGCGACTATTTGTATGTCAGTGCCACCCCAATTTAATCCACTCTACTCTGACACAGTACTCCACACCACTCTACTCTGTGCCATTGTACATTATTCTAACAAAACGAGGAGTGGAGGGTCTAAGGGAGTTTTTAAGACCTGCCCAGGCTATCATCCCCTAATAGTCATACTGTAAAACTCACAGAGCCTGGGGGTCTAAAGAGAGAGTCAACGATGTACTCTAAACTCGTAAGACTGGAAGCCACAAAGGTGCAAGGTAAGTAACCATAAAGTCTTTACACAGGATAGGTAACCCAACGCATCCAACCACTAGCAAAGGTAGGTGAGACGCAAAGTCCAGAGATGGATTCCCATCAAAGTCTTGTTAGTGATCTAATGTTATCATCTGGTCATCCAAAGGTTGGGCTGGTGTGTCTCTAGATCATTGAGACTGCTTCCAGACCCACCGTATAGGACTGGGATCAAGCCCACGTTCACCCGTAGACCATGCGTGTGATCACTAAATGGGACCCAGTGCAGTGCAAAAAGTGAGTGTGTGTAAGGTAAGGATTAAAAATAGAATATAGAACGAACAGCAAAGAAACTTTAATAGCTGTAAGCCTCTTTCCAATTAATAACAAGAACAGCACAAAAAAACTGTGTCAACAAATAACTGCTTGAGGGCCGACATGTTTCTGCCAAAAAGGGGGGCTACCTCCCAAGGCCTTCTTCAGGGCCTCTGTTCTAATAAAGTTTTTTGCCACTGCTAGTGCGTACTACAAACACAGAAAACGATATAAACTGTGAATAAAACAAAAACATAAAGGATATGTGTTTCTATTCCTCCATGTCAAATGGTGTATCGTTCACCTACAATAAAAAGCAAAGAGGTATGAGTACATTGGGTATTACTCTATATATATATATAGATAGGCAATCAGAGTTCTAAAGGACAACAGAGATTCCTTACTCACCCATAATGACTGGGGATATTACCTCACCTCGCCTGGACCAAGCTCAGGATAAGGGAGGCCACGCTCTATGAAGGTAAGAAAAAAGGATGCTCACTTTAGAGGGAAAAGAAAAGCTGCTCCTTCCCACATTGTACATTATAACATTGTATTCCAATATGCTCTACCAAACTCAACAACACTACTGTACTGTACTGTACACCCTTCATTCCACAAAAATCAACTAGACTGTATTTATTTATAACACTTTATATAGCGCGAACAAGAACCCAAAGTTTATGAGAGCGCTTAACAAAATGGTGGAAGGAAGATCCAATATCTACATCAAGTAAGAATACAAAACATCAATAATCGCATGATTCACAGACAAATGACACAAAGCAGAGTAACACAAAAAACAGGTATATAGGGGGTTACGAGGGGGCACACAATGCAGTAAAGAAGAGCAGCATCACATGATGGAACAGTGTTTGTAGGACCTTAGAGTGGAGTCTCACTTGATGTAGATATTGGACCTTCCTTCCACCTTTTTTTAAAGAGCTCTGATAACCTTTGGTTTCTTGTTCGCGCTATATAAAACTTTATAAATAAATAAACTTTAAACTGGAAATGTACCAAATATTATTATACTGTGTGCTATGGAAGGACAACTAAAATAGAAAATGTTGTAATTAATGTAAAATAGCATCACCACTCCCCAAATGTTACTGAAATAGAAGTGAGAGAGGTTTTACAAGACATACGAAAAGGAAGAACTAGTACTCAGGAACCCACAACCAAAATCCTTAATGACATACTACCCACAGTCTCTGAACACATAACTGGCCAACTAGCATCTATCCCCACTTTAGAACGTCTTAATTACATGCACTAAAAGCATCAATGACACCCCATCCGCTCTTAGAAGATACCAGGACATACCAGACCATTAAACAATTACACATAAAGAGGAACCCTTCCTTTTGCATGACAATAAAAATAATAAGAAACAAATGCTAATCTTCTCCACTGTAAACAAATTAATACAACTTATCCAATGTCAAACCTGGATGATGGATGGGACCTTTAATATGTATCCCAAATCATTCTCTCAGGTATACGCCGTACATGATTTATATCAAAACACCAATATCCCTTTCATATATGCTTTACTCCCTAATAAGCAAAGCAGTATCTACTACCAACTCCTAAAAGTATTTAAAACAATACGTAACTGCTACCCCCAGAAAATGATCATAGACTTTGAACAAGCTATGATTCAAATAATACTAAAAATATACCCACACACAGCCGTAAAAGGCCCTGAACTAAACCAACAAACTAAAAAAATGTACAACATGCTTCTAAGTAAAATCCAAATTTTCATAAATAATAAAGGAGTAGACTACTTAGAAGTAGTAGCCTAATCTACCTCTGAAATAAATATTAACCAAGCAAAAACCTCAACAACTACTACAAACTCTAACACTGCAAACCAAATATATATATTTTTATTAATATAAATATTGTATCACGTCAGTGAAAAAACAATATAAATAGAAAAATTATTAATCAATGGTATAATACAAATAATAATAATATAATACCTACGGGTGGTCGCTTGTTGGTAGTTCTAGTTAGGACCTTGTATCTATTCATAAAGTGTATTGTCTTGCCAATATCTTTGGCGTTGTTTTATGAATCTTCCCGAAATTTTCAAAACTAATATGCCACTCACTTCTGCTGCTGTCTTGAAAGTATTGGGGTGATTTGTCAAGCGGGGGCTGACAAATAGGGCGGAAGGTCCCAAAATGCATTTTCTCCATGTTATATTCCTTAGGAAACTTTAAACACGTCTACTTTCCGAACTGCTGAACGGAATTATACCAAATTTTGGCAAAAAGGTAGCTTTTGGTGTAAATCCAATCAGTAGTTCCTGAGAAATTGAAATATTTCTCAGAAACATCAGTGGGGACGCAAAGGATCTGCAAACCTTCCCGATCTCGTGCCTGCAATCTGATTGGCTGTCAACACTTCAAACCAGGAAGTGTTTCAGCCATCTTGTGATTCGGTTGATCTGAGTCACAAGATGTTTTTTTTTTAAATGTGAAAAAAGAAGAAAAGGGGGCAGGGTAAAAACACACTGATCCCCTATGCCTGCTCTGTAGGTCCCACAGGGATCCCCCAGAGCCCAAAAAATAATGTATTTATTTTGGCGAGATTCGCCATGGGTCCGCGAATCTGGGTGAATGGGTATTAAAAGAACAAAGCGTGGGCACCTGTGCTTCGTTTCCTTTAAGCCTCAAGGTGGCCAGGTGCCGTAGGCAATAAAAAAATTAGACGTGGGAGCCAGTGTGGGCCCCCGCATGCCCGCGTGACTGCCACCTTCCTGGGGCTTAAAGATTGAATACTGGGGATTCGTGGCCCCTGCTGCCCCGGGGACTGGCACCTTCCTGGGGCTAATTATCTTATATGCGTGGCCACGCGGTCCCCACATCCCGAAGACTGCCACCTACCTTGGGCTAATTATCTTAGATGCAGGGAGCCATGCCCCCCCCCCCGCAGCCCCAGGGACCGCCACCTTCCCAGGGCTAAATTCATACAGATGCGTGGGGGGGGCTCCAGCCCTCCCATGGAGCCCCAGGGACCACCACCTCTTCTGGGCTACATTAAAAAAAAAGTGGGGGGGGGGGTTGGAGACCCCCACACAGCCCCGGGACCACCACCTCACAGGGCTTAAATATTGTTGGAGGGAGGCAGAGCGCCCCCCTTGTGGATCCGTAACTGGCCCTGGAGACTGCCACCCCCAGGGCCGGCTCCAGCAATGTCCCGGGGTGCCCACCCCTGGTACATTGAAGTTTGCTATGGCTTGGCAGAAGGACTGCTCTCGCCAAGCCATAGCAAACTCTACTCTGCTTCATAGAAGCGAGAGCATGAAAAATGCTCTTGCTTCCATGAATCCGAGATGAATTGCTTTTGGGCAGCGCTAGCTGCAGGTTTGCAGCTCCCTCTGCCCAAAAGCAATGCCATCTCTCACAGGAGGCGGTTAGCCAGCAGGGACCGTCGGGGCCTTGAGGCTCCCCCTGCAGTCTCCAACGACGTATCCATGTCCCTGGGATGGGGTCCCCGGGGCAATATCACCACTATCTATTTTCATCATATTTAAAAACAAAAAAGGTTAACGCCAGGCCCCAAGCAAGGGGGTCCTCAGGCCGAAGTTAGCCTCAGAAGGGGGGCCGCGCGGCCCCTCTCTTTTAAATGTACTTCTTTTGAAAAAAATAGAAATGGCCTGGCCCTTGGGGGATAAGATCCCGGGGCTAAAAATGGCCTAGTGGTGGAAGGCCGCTCAATTTCCTCCCTTTAAAAAAAAATATACATATATATTAAAATTGGCTGGCCTCGGCGGATGGGGTCCCTGGGGCCAAAATCAGCCTAGGAAAGTGGGGGGCATTACATCATTTGAAAAATGTGTTACTCGGTAGGAGACACGACCCTATCACGGGGCTCAACGCTGTCCCCCCAGTCTATTATCACAGTGGATTCATGATTTCATCTTAAATAAATAATTAAATACTATAAAATTCCAGAGGTAGTGTTACAGTTGTGATTTTTTTTTTTTTAGAGCTAGTGAGATTGAACTTCATAATTACATTAAAATTGACAGAGCTAGAAAAAATATAAATTAAAAGTTAAATTTGAAAAGTGAAATGTGTTCTAGTACATTGAATTTGTGCTTTAGTTTTGCGGATTCCTGACCGGTTCGCGAATCCAGGAAATATTTCCAAAGTGTATACATGTTTGAAAATATATTTATTGCACTGCTGGGTTATAGGTTGGCTCTAAGAAGAGCCGTTATGTTCATTAGGACTTTGTTCAAGCTACAATTAAGTCTGGATATACAGCTTAAGGTTGTTGAGAAACACTCTGTTTCCTTCATCTGTGAAGTGAACTCCATCACTTCTGTAGATGTTATGCATGTCAAAACGTTGATTGTTGTTATAGATAGAGCCCATGTTATGGTCTCAGAGATAAACAAAAACAGCTTTATTAACATGCTTCCTAGCTTTGTCAATCTGTGGACAGAATTGATTTGACCACTTCCATTTCTGTCTTTGGCATATATTAGAGTATACAAAGAAAGTGTGAGGGAAAACAACATCAGTTGTGCGAAGGAATCTATTATTAGAATTGCCAATCCTACAACACAGTCTATCTGCCTAGGTCATTGCCACCACAGTGCACAATCATGAGGTCAGGGGGTTGAAGAAGCAAACAGGTTTTAACCAAAGGCATCAGTTGATGCCACTTTAATCCTCTCTGTCAAATCCATTTAATGTCTACATTTTGCAAAGCCAGGACTTTGTCAATACCTCTGCTTTCAGCATACCTTTTGCACAAGAAAACATAGTTGTGTGCTACAATCCATGCTGTTAGCTGTTGAAGGGATATGTGGAAGGCATAAAAAACGTCTGTAGCTGAGTAATTCGGTTGGTACAATGAGAGGTATCTAAAATGGTGGAGAAGACTGTTTTTAAAAAAGGTAGATTACTGATTGGCTGTTCATAAACATTGTGTATTCAAGAATAGGATGCATGTTACTTTGCAGAACAAGCATCTTTCCTATTATAGAAAAACTTTTGAAAGGTACAGTAAACAGGCTAATCTAATATTTTGCAAAAGTCCACCACACCTGTTATTTGCATTTGTAAGCTAGTGTGCTGAATTTGAAAATATGGTGAACTTGTGACCTGCTGATACAATTGAATGTTGCAGAAACTTCTAATTGAAACTAGGATTAAGCAGAATGGGGGGAAGGGTTGAACGTTAACTGTGGTTTTAAAATATGAAATGGTAAGTTATATAAATGTGAAATGCTTCTAAAGTAAGTTTTCCCAATTCAGTACCATGTTTAGAAGTTTTATGTTCTCAAAAAATAATACTAGTATTATTGAAAATAGTTTTTGAACTTCCATAAGGGTTTGCGACTCTATCACGACGTTACACTGCAGCACCATGGTGGAGTCGCGACTCCAGTAGGTTACAGAATCTGATTGGGCACTTTTAGAAGAGTGTAAGTAATACAGGGTAAATATGTGTATCCAATAGAAAAGAGTTTTAGAATTTGAACAAATGAAGGGAGTATTTTGGTTTGTTATTTACATTCATTTCTGTGCAATATGAGAGGTAAAATTTGCCATTACTGGTTTTACCCTGTTGACAGTGGTGCATCACATTTATTGTGTGGGCTACAAAATTGTTTAGGCGTTTCTGATATTTTCATATTCTACAATGGTATTTCAGAGGTGAGTTACAAATGTGTATGGTGTGTTACATATTGTGCAGGAGTGCTTTAGTGTTTGAAATGGTATTTTTATCTTTGTGACAACTATTTTTAAAGTTTGCAAGGAGCAATGCGATGTTTTAAATGTTACCAAATGTAGGAACCTTTATCGTAGTCTGTTTGGTTGTACTGAAATGAAGATTGTAATTGGTTGTGAATACTAATGTGTGCTTCCTGAGTCTGTAATGAAAGTAGTAGAGAAAACTGAGGTTTAAAATATGTTCACATTTGTATTAACGTGTATCACAGTTCATAAAAACTCTGTGTGCGAATCTTCCATTACAATGAATGCATTACATTGGGACGTGTTGTAATGGCTTGCATTGTAATAGCATGCTTTGTAATGGAAGTTGTGTTGTACAAATCATGTTGTAATACTTTGCGTTGTAACATCATATATACATGAAATACTGAGTGAGCAGTCAGTGAATAATGGAGCTACACGAGAAAAGTGAGGGTTAAAACATGTTGGTAGATAATTGTTTATGGTAGTTTGTATGAGTCTCTGGAAGGGTACACTTGAAGTAGGCTGTATAAATGTAGATGTGCGCTTTAAATGAAAGTGCTCTCTGTCAAGTTTGAATATCTCTGTGCTATCATGACTGAGGTATGTGTCTACATGTATTCTGAAAGGAAGAAGGTATGGGTCACGCACTCCTCGGTGAAAGTAAGTTGGTGATTTGTGGTGTGCTGCAGAGATATCACCCCCTGACAAGAAGGTGTGGAAATCACTGAATGGTTGGTGGCACCTAGGGTAGATGCCAACTCTCAGCGCACAACCTCAGTTGAAACAAATAAGTTTTTTCAATGAATAGTTCCAAATTATATCCAAAAAATTAAACCAAGTTCATCGTTGTGTTCTCCATGTTTAATTTCACATGTATTATTCTTTCAGGATCAATGAAATTTTCATGTCATGGATGTATCCAATATCAAAGAGTATGGGTGCACATCATTTCCCAATGCATTTCGGATACTAGATCCTTCATCAGGGGAATCCTAAAACATAATGAAGTAAACTAAGTATGATCCACGGAGGCAGAAAAGTATTTACATGAGTTAACCACTGTGATACATGTCCATGTTAAATAAAGTGCTCGAAATATAAAATAACGTGGATGCACCCAAGTAAAACGTGCTAGTCCATGATTAAGTGAAAGAACCACGTTGTGAAAAGAAGACAGAATATAAAATGGTGCTGGGTGAATCGAGCGTTCGAGAAAAGTGACTGCTTTCATGCTTATCGGTGTATCGTGTGAACTCACATAAAGTCCGTTATTTCCCCAAATACAAAACATCAATCACACAACGAAAGTCTTAAGCGTTAAACGCGATTAGGAGCGCACTTACGATAGATTAAAGGCAGGAACACGCGTCCTGCTGCTTGCGCCCTTCGCCGTTAGTTTGGAAACAAGGTGTTCCGTGAAAGCGGAAGTATAACGATAATAGCGAGAAAATAGAAAAAGGACTATGAGTATAGCGGCCATATTTGAATGGTAAAAAGAAAGCGTGTAAAGGGGTGAATAATGTAAACTGGGTGAAAACAAAAACTGCCTGTGATTAAAGTTACACAAAATATGGATAAAGATGTAGATAAAACTATAACATCTCAAATAAATGCACAAAATAAATCACATGTGTTCACAGGTAAATACATGGTGAATGACACGTCAGTAAAAGTGGTTGCACTAAAGGTAGCATTGAAATTCCATCCGATCATTGAGACCAGATGGTTTCATGGTTTGAAGGAATTTAATCCAGTGGTTTTCTCGTTGCAGTAGAAAGTTGTTGTTGTCTCTGTCGTCTCGCTTGTTAACCACTTCTACAGCAGCGAACCTGAGCTGGCTGATGTTGTGTCTGCTTTCCTTGAAATGTAGTGCCAGGTTCGATTTGATGTTTGCTGTTCTTATATTGCTCTTATGTTCATTAATTCTCACTTTAAGTTTGCGTGTGGTTTTGCCTGTGTACATCAGTCCACAAGGGCATTTGATGACATATATGACATTTTCAGTGTCGCAAGTGGCATTCAGTTTTAGTTTCACATCAGTGCCCTTCATTGGGTGTTTTAATATAGAGCCTTTAATCATATTGTTGCAGTTCTGACAATTCAAACACGGTTGATTCCCTTTGTAGTTGACATTTATTGTGGTTTTTGGGTTTTTGATAAGTTCTTTGAGGTTGTTTCCCCTTTTGTATGCGAACAGGGGTTGTTCGCTGAAAATTCCATTGAAGTCCTGTTCTCGGCTGATGATTGGCCAGTGTTTCAGGATGGAGATTTTGTAGGCCCTAGAGGCCTCAGAGAATTTAGATACGATCACAGGCCTTGTCTTTTGACTTTTTTGTTGAGTTGCTAATGCTTCCTCTCGTTTGATTCTGTCGCACCGTTCTTTGGCGTGAGTCAGGATGGTTTGAGGATATCCCCTTTTGGCAAAACGTGTCAACATGTTGGATGCTTGTTCTTCGTATTTGTGACTGTCAGATGCAATCCGTTTAACCCGTAGGAGTTGTGAAAATGGGAGATGATTTTTGAGTGATCTTTGATGGTAAGAATTATAGTGAAGGGTGTTATTCTTGTCGGTGTGTTTCCTGTATAGGTCAGTCTCCAGATGATCCAGCACCCTTGTCACTCGCACATCCAGGAATGTGATGGTGTTTTGACTGATTTCATGAGTGAATTGTATACGATCATTGATGTGATTCAAATCAGTTACTGCTTTGTTCAGAGATTCATGATCTCCATTCCATAATACGAAAATGTCATCAATGTATCGCAAGAATGACATGGCATGTTTGGTCCAAGGTGTCTGATTCAAGATGTGGTTCTCCTCAAAGTAAATCATAAATGCATTGGCATAGACAGGAGCAGCACAATTGCCCATGGAAGTCCCGGACAATTGGGCGTAGCATTGGTCGTTCCAAGAGAAATAACTCTGATAGAGAGTGAAATGCACCAGTTGCATCAGAAAAATTTGGAAACTATTGGAAAGATCAGATTGTAGTAAGATGTTCTCCACTGCTTCCATGCCGAGATCATGAGGGATGCTCGTGTATAAAGATTTGACATCAAAGGAACACAGATGAATGGTAGCGTCTTCGTCAAATCGAATGTCAATAATCTTCTGTAGGAAATGTGTGGTGTCCCTTATGTAGGTTCTAGATTGCTGAATAAGAGGTTGGAGATAACGATCAATGAATTTGCCTGTGTTCTCATGAATACTGCCACGTGTAGACACAATGGGTCTAAACGAAGGTTTCAAGTTGACCCTGACCAGGGACACTGCACCCCAAACCACCGACTTGCTGAACGCACAATGGCATATGATGACATCACGGCACTTACGGATTTAAAAGCAGACACTTTTGCTTTTAATACTGATGATGTAGATAAAATCTATGCTTTGATCCCCGAGGTGGATAACCCGCAAGGGCAAGGGTCCGTCAGAAATAAAGAAAGTTGCCTTAAACAGCTACTCTACTTTTCTAAGAAGGAAATTAGTCAAAGGCTCCATGCCAGTACACTAATTCGTTACCACAGAGCTCAACGAATCCCAAGGGGGCTCCGAGTCCCGCTAAAACCACTCTTATGCAGGAACAGCTCGAAATTTGTGGAGAGATGGTACGCCATTCTCAATAAATGCTCGTTGGACTTAATCTTACTAATAGTTGATGAACTATCCAGAGCGTTGGAAGAACTTAATAAAGACATACAACAATGCAAGCAAGAACTAAGTGACATGTTGCCCAAGGAAGAATGGTCCAAGATATTGGAGGACATAACTGTCCAACTAGACAAACACACGAGGGAAATCAATGAACGGAAAATACGCAAGTATCGCAGAGATACTATAGACTATAAGCTAGGCGAGGTATACTCTTGGGCTGAGGTTTACGCCAGGAGACGTCAAAACAAACCCCAAAGGTCCAACACCAACACTGCCACTGAGACTTCATCCTCAGAGGAAGACACACGACCCGAACAACGACGTACCAACTCACAAACGCCTTCAACTAGTACTGAATCTTCTACCCTCTCTACGGTTCCTTTTTTAGGGGAAGGCCCGGGAGAAAGAGACGACCCAGGAGGAGCCAGGTCAAAAGAAAGAGAGAAAGAAAGAGAAAAGGAGAGGGAGAGAGAATTGAGAAGCACCACGCTGAACCAGAGGGTGGACAAACCAAAGAAGAAGACAACCTAGTGATCAACATATCCTCATACACTTTGTCTGATCAAGAGATAAACGTACTGCAGAAGGGTACCTCATTTATTCCCACCAGCCACACCAATGAGTTAGAACTTGAGGTTAGCTTATTCAAATTCATGCGTAGTTTACGCCTAAGACACTTCTTTGAAAATGTTCTACCTCCACAGGACACCAATCGTGAAGATCAACTAAGAGGATTACGGGCGAGGAGTTCTTTTATGGCACCCATCAGCCATAAATCATTCGACATCTTTGAAAGCCTGGTTAAAAATGACATCAGCAGCATCAATTTTTCAAAAAGGACCAAACACACAAATTTGACCAAAAAGGAATATTCACTGTTGAACAATTTGGCTAACAGGAAAGAGATCACGTATCAAACTGCTGACAAGGGGGGTGCACTGGTACTCATGGACACCACATTTTACAATGAACAAGTTCGTCAACATTTGTCAGATATGAATACATATGGCCTTATTCACTTCAACCCAACGAAACAATATGGAGAAGTTTTGATCAACATACTCACCATGGCTGAGGAGCATGGAACCATAGACGCCAAAACTAAGAAGTTTCTAACACCTGTTAACTCTAGCACTCCAAGCATGTACATGCTGCCGAAGGTTCACAAGAACATCACTCAACCTCCGTTTAGACCCATTGTGTCTACACGTGGCAGTATTCATGAGAACACAGGCAAATTCATTGATCGTTATCTCCAACCTCTTATTCAGCAATCTAGAACCTACATAAGGGACACCACACATTTCCTACAGAAGATTATTGACATTCGATTTGACGAAGACGCTACCATTCATCTGTGTTCCATTGATGTCAAATATATATACACGAGCATCCCTCATGATCTCGGCATGGAAGCAGTGGAGAACATCTTACTACAATCTGATCTTTCCAATAGTTTCCAAATTTTTCTGATGCAACTGGTGCATTTCACTCTCTATTAGAGTTATTTCTCTTGGAACGACCAATGCTACGCCCAATTGTCCGGGACTTCCATGGGCAATTGTGCTGCTCCTGTCTATGCCAATGCATTTATGATTTACTTTGAGGAGAACCACATCTTGAATCAGACACCTTGGACCAAACATGCCATGTCATTCTTGCGATACATTGATGACATTTTCGTATTATGGATTGGAGATCATGAATCTCTGAACAAAGCAGTAACTGATTTGAATCACATCAATGATCGTATACAATTCACTCATGAAATCAGTCAAAACGCCATCACATTCCTGGATGTGCGAGTGACAAGGGTGCTGGATCATCTGGAGACTGACCTATACAGGAAACACACTGACAAGAATAACACCCTTCACTATAATTCTTACCATCAAAGATCACTCAAAAATCATCTCCCATTTTCACAACTCCTACGGGTTAAACGGATTGCATCTGACAGTCACAAATACGAAGAACAAGCATCCAACATGTTGACACGTTTTGCCAAAAGGGGATATCCTCAAACCATCCTGACTCACGCCAAAGAACGGTGCGACAGAATCAAACGAGAGGAAGCATTAGCAACTCAACAAAAAAGTCAAAAGACAAGGCCTGTGATCGTATCTAAATTCTCTGAGGCCTCTAGGGCCTACAAAATCTCCATCCTGAAACACTGGCCAATCATCAGCCGAGAACAGGACTTCAATGGAATTTTCAGCGAACAACCCCTGTTCGCATACAAAAGGGGAAACAACCTCAAAGAACTTATCAAAAACCCAAAAACCACAATAAATGTCAACTACAAAGGGAATCAACCGTGTTTGAATTGTCAGAACTGCAACAATATGATTAAAGGCTCTATATTAAAACACCCAATGAAGGGCACTGATGTGAAACTAAAACTGAATGCCACTTGCGACACTGAAAATGTCATATATGTCATCAAATGCCCTTGTGGACTGATGTACACAGGCAAAACCACACGCAAACTTAAAGTGAGAATTAATGAACATAAGAGCAATATAAGAACAGCAAACATCAAATCGAACCTGGCACTACATTTCAAGGAAAGCAGACACAACATCAGCCAGCTCAGGTTCGCTGCTGTAGAAGTGGTTAACAAGCGAGACGACAGAGACAACAACAACTTTCTACTGCAACGAGAAAACCACTGGATTAAATTCCTTCAAACCATGAAACCATCTGGTCTCAATGATCGGATGGAATTTCAATGCTACCTTTAGTGCAACCACTTTTACTGACGTGTCATTCACCATGTATTTACCTGTGAACACATGTGATTTATTTTGTGCATTTATTTGAGATGTTATAGTTTTATCTACATCTTTATCCATATTTTGTGTAACTTTAATCACAGGCAGTTTTTGTTTTCACCCGGTTTACATTATTCACCCCTTTACACGCTTTCTTTTTACCATTCAAATATGGCCGCTATACTCATAGTCCTTTTTCTATTTTCTCGCTATTATCGTTATACTTCCGCTTTCACGGAACACCTTGTCTATCGTAAGTGCGCTCCTAATCGCGTTTAACGCTTAAGACTTTCGTTGTGTGATTGATGTTTTGTATTTGGGGAAATAACGGACTTTATGTGAGTTCACACGATACACCGATAAGCATGAAAGCAGTCACTTTTCTCGAACGCTCGATTCACCCAGCACCATTTTATATTCTGTCTTCTTTTCACAACGTGGTTCTTTCACTTAATCATGGACTAGCACGTTTTACTTGGGTGCATCCACGTTATTTTATATTTCGAGCACTTTATTTAACATGGACATGTATCACAGTGGTTAACTCATGTAAATACTTTTCTGCCTCCGTGGATCATACTTAGTTTACTTCATTATGTTTTAGGATTCCCCTGATGAAGGATCTAGTATCCGAAATGCATTGGGAAATGATGTGCACCCATACTCTTTGATATTGGATACATCCATGACATGAAAATTTCATTGATCCTGAAAGAATAATACATGTGAAATTAAACATGGAGAACACAACGATGAACTTGGTTTAATTTTTTGGATATAATTTGGAACTATTCATTGAAGAAACTTATTTGTTTCAACTGAGGTTGTGCGCTGAGAGTTGGCATCTACCCTACATGTATTCTGACACATGTTGTGCATCTGATGACTCTAACTTAACAACTTAGCTTATCATACAGGTGTACAAATCTTGCCAGCCCTACTAGAGCATTCAGTCTCAGAAACAGACATCCGTTAGCTATGTAGGTGTCCCAGAGACCCTTGAATGCAGGGTTCAATACCCACCTGTACTGAAATTTAGAGAGCATGTGGTGTGAAACAGAGGTATTCTAGTATTTGTAGGCTTTTTTTATTTATCATGTCACTACAAAAAGCCACAGACACACACATTGACGCCTTGAGAAACCTGGTGAGACTTACAACAGTGAAATGAGAAGAGTTGGCCTTTCATATTTGCCTAGGCCTAACATTGTGAGCTGTCACTGAATAATGAAGTTGCAAGAGAATAGATTTCACTGCGCCACTTCTGCGAGGCTTTTTGCAGGGGAACGTCCACTCTGCATGCATTATACCTGATGTATAATGTAGATCTGGGCTTTACAAAGTGACACATCTGCCACTTTGTAAATAGGGCGCAATATGGCACATTTTTTACGCTGCCTGTGCATCACAAAAAGTGACGCAACAGCTGCTCAAAAGTGTCATAAGGCTTCATAAATAAGGCACATAGTTAGCATTTTAAAGCTCCCAGAAAGGGCAATTGGTTGAGCAAAGCTAGAGGGTTATTCAAGTGTAGCCACAGTAAATCCTGCAGATTTATTTATAATACGTCAGAATTTTCCACCTCGGATGGGGAAAGAAGACAATCTTCAACTTTTTCAGTTATAATACAGATCATTATGTCTATGTGCTCAATTGTCCATGTTCCCTTATGTATTTTATTTATTTATTTGAAAAGTTTTATATAGCGCTGGCTAGACCCGGAGGTATCAAAGCGCTTTAAATGAGTTACAGCGAGTTACCGGTTACATAGTTACATCAATTAAATCAAAGAGTCACAGGGAGAGAAAGAGGGGGAGGGAAGGAAAACCCAATGGGAAAATCAAGGAAAACAATGTTAGATGTCCAGCTTGGTAGGTGACAGCCGAGGGGGGTGAAAACAGTGCCATACTCTTCTTTAGCTGCATATGACAGCTCCACCGGGCATCGGCCAGGGTTGCTTGTGCATCGGGGTGAGGACAAACAGTTTTGGTATCTGCCCAGGTGGGCTCGTCAAAGGTCCATCAGAAGTTCCATCAGGTAAGGGCCATGTTGATTCCGGCTCCGTGGAATGTACAGTGATCAAGGTTTCCGTCCGGGGGTCATAGACCAATTGGCAGCACCCATCCCGGAGTTACTGGGAAGCTAAGAATTGCTGTTGGGTTGATATGCACTCGATAGCAATGCTTCCAGGGGCCAGGCCATGACAGCCATCTTAAGGTAAGGCGTGTAGAATGTGTAGGACCGGGCTAGTAGGGCACTCGTTGATGCCCCATGCAGTTCTCTCAGCGAGAGTGAGGTTGTAGCAGGACAAGGTGGAAAAACAGTCCTATTGCTAGACTTTAGCGCTGTGGAGACCCCTGATGTGAGCAACGATATCACGCTCTGGGTGCTATATTAGGGACAGGCAGACTCCTTGCCTAGCCACCTTCAAGCAACTCAGCCACAATTTTCATCCATTTTGGAGTCAGGTGAGTGTCTCGTGTGTCCCTGACTCCCCCACAGCCTCACCATCACCATCACCGGCGGGGGGGGTGGGGGTCACTGTGATTGTGTCTAATGGTGAAGAGCCTCCGCCTACCTCTTCACTGTCCAATGTGCG
Source organism: Lissotriton vulgaris (assembly GCF_964263255.1). NCBI lineage: Eukaryota > Metazoa > Chordata > Amphibia > Caudata > Salamandridae > Lissotriton > Lissotriton vulgaris. The sequence continues at coordinate 1,208,474,638 of NC_141693.1, read as the reverse complement.
GCTGCTCACCAGCGGATCTCCCCCCCTCACTCGCTAAAGCCCAGCCACTTGCAGCATCGGCGGGGAATGTGTTCCAATCTTAGATGGCCTTCTCAGCCACGCACATCTCAATTCCTGGGTGCACCCAGCTGTCAGCCCCGGTTATGCACCCGGGTCTTCTCCCTCTTCAAACCATGGTTTGGGGGCAGAGTGGTCAACTCATGGCTAAGTCTTGGGCCTGCCAGCACTCACCGCAGGTTCTGGTTTCGAGCCGCAAGCCGGTGCAGCTCTTAACGCTCCAATCACCACTCCATACAGCCTCTCACCGCCGCCGGACACAATTCCCCAAAAACTTTGCTTCTCACTACATTGTGACGGGGGAGCCTCTTCAGGGCAGCTGCGCGGCTCACTTTGGATGGTACTCTGGGTTAGAGGATGTTTCCTTGCGGGCTGGGCATCAGCGATGCTCTGTGTGTTCAGGGCTGTACCATCGGAAGCTGGAGCGCCACTTCAGCTGCAGGCGCTCATCGGGGGTGCAGAGGAGGTAGATCTGGGTCTCGCCGCTCCTACGATGTAGTCTCCCAGGGGCCTGCCCCTGATTTTGCGGCCCCAGGTTTGTTATACAAAAAAGCGGGTCCGCTCCGCTTCCAGCGCCATTTTGAGATGCGATCACCCAGTGAGATTTAAGCCGAATTTCGGGGAACAGTGCCCTCAGCGGCAGACGCTCCCAATTCTCTGATGACAGGAGTCAGTTTTTTCCAGATGGTTTTGGTGTGTTGAAGAACCACGCTTGGTTGCTGTGGGTGGGGCTTTCACAGAGCTTCAGCTCCGAGCAGCCATGATGGGACCGGCTCCTCCACCATGGGTAGAACCATCTTCCAACTATGTAAGCTTATTTTGAAACATCAGAGAGCCATTAGGAAGCAAATTTCACATACCATGTGGCGCGTCACCTCTGTGAACAACATGAGTGTGATGTGTCCAAATTAACCTTCTTTGCTGTTGACAGAATTCCAGCAAATTTGAGAGGAAGAAACCGGGTAGAAGCGCTAAGGTGCTTGGAATCCAAGTATATCTTGGATTTACATACTAAGACACCTGCAGAACTTAATAAGTACTTGTAGATGGAAGGTCTTACTAAGGGTGCACTTTACACTATTTCGGCTTAGGGCATGTGATATATGATATTTCCATAAGATTCAAGGAATTGGGGAAATTTGATCTCTTGGTTTTTGCCATTGGAATACTCAGGGTCCCTTTAGGTTACATGATTAATTGAAGACAGCTATATGTAATCAAATATGCATTTTTAATTTTTTAGTAGCTTTGGTTGCCATGGTTATGAGTAGAATAGTTTTAGAATAATATTTTTAGCTAAAATACTTTTACTACATTTAGTGTAGTAGGATTAGTGCATAGTGATGTATTTGAAAGATTAGTTGTTAAGGTTGTAGGATTGGGGCACTTGCCCATAATAACATGTTGAAAAGAAATTGTTACTATTTGGGAAAAGCTGCCTTTAAAATATTGAATCACATTCTCTATCCAAGAACTGTTATATTCTCTCCCTACATACATATATGGTATATATTTATGATGTTCTAGTTAAATGAGTTTTGTGGATATATAAAACAATCTTTTCATATTTCTATATGTATTTATTTAAATATTGATATTTTGACATGCATAAAGAAAGATCATTTTTTTATACCTGATGTTATTTAGAGAGAAAGAATCTTTTTAAATGTGATGAATTGAATATTTGTAACTTTTTAGCATATTTGTACATTTAAGTGTTATTTGCACTTGGTGTATTTTATTTTGATGGGGATTTGCACATATTTAATGGGAAGGGAATATAGATAGTGTATGAGAACTTGGAGAAAGGCTTCTGGCAACTTTTGTCAATGCCTTAAGTTTGGTGAATAAATATAATTCTACCTCGCATCCTGGAGAAAATGGTTTTTTCAGGTATGCCTAGTATTTACTATATTTTTCTTTTTATATTTTTTTCAGCCAAAGTGCATCTTGCTCTTAGAAACAAGCCTGCACGTTTGGGCTGGAGCTTTCTACTGGGCCATAAAGTGCTGCTACACAAAGTGTCTAAAGGGCCATTGCCCTGTATTACCCCCGCCCTGAATTAAAAACTAACAGTTAGAGTTCAGATTGCCAAATACAATTCATTCCTCGTATATAAAATGGTTACATAACCATCAAAAATATAAATATAATTCAAAGTGCTTATCATCTCACATATCCTTGTATGTATATCGTAATATAACCACAGAATGCACTTGCTTACATATTGCATTTTGGGAAATAGAGGATTTCAAGGAAATTATTGTATTAATTTCCTAATCTGTATTAATTCTATTCTAATACTTCTTCTCCAATATTAAGACATATGCCTTTAAACACTGACACAGCTCTCTTAGAGGAACTTTGAATTTGCATAAATTTAAAGGGGAAAGAAGAAAAAGAGGACCAATGATCTTTTCTTTTTATTTCAATTTATCTCATTAAAATAAACCTTCTCAATACCCCAAGCTGTTATCAATGTGCACATCAAGACACCAATCGATGACTGGTTGTCCTGAACCATGTTAAAACTATTCATTCTTTACTCCTTCCATAGTAAAAAAAGTTCTTGAATAGGAGAATCTTTAAAAGAAACAAGATCTTGAAAACAAGTTCTTGCAAGATAAAGTCTCATGGGACACAAACATTTATTAAAGTGTTGAAGGAGATGGATGTGCAAAGACAGAGTAAAATACAATATAAATAGTAGATTATCATAAGGTATGAATATTCTCTAGGTTGTACCACTGACCATGTCATGAATGATGTAATATGTGACATCAACAGCAGTGGATTGCAGGCGCGCGAGATGTAGTTAGTACAACTAACTATATTGGAGGAATTTCAATGGTTTTGTATGAGTGAAATGTCCAGCTAACTATAACACCCCTAAAACCTATGGTTTTTTTCATTGAATTTCTAAGGTTTTTTTAAATGCTAATTCCTAACTATATCAGGACTGAAACCTATGGTTTATTCAGTAAATTTCAAAGGTTTTTTAAATGCGAATTTCTAACTATATATAGCCTGAAACCTATGGTTTTTTCAGTGAATTTCAAAGTTTTTTTTAAATGCTAATTCCTAACTATATCAGGCCTGAAACCTATGGTTCTTTCAGTGAATTTCAAAGGTTTTGTAAATGAAATTTTTTACTGTATTAATTGTTATACTCATTTTTTTATACTGATTTACTACAGTTTTTTTTAACTATTTTTAGATATTTTATTTTTTTAATTACATTATAGTTACAATATACATTACAATACAAAATATACTTTCTCAGAATTAATTACTTTAGTTTAAATACTTTGCAAATAGGCAATAGAATTTTAAGTACAGTAGTTACAGTTGTTGCAATGGGCAACCCAATTTCAAAAACAATGCAACATTGAGCTCAATGTGAATTTCTAGTCAAATACAATTAGTTACTTTATGGATTACTTTTCTATCCACAGGACTGGACCCTACATTCAGTCCTTGGACATCTCCTGTAAACAGTTGAGTAAAAGCGTTTTGGTTACAGTATCGATTTTTAAAGAATATTATTGTATTTTAAAAGTTGACAGAAATTTTTTCACATAGAATCACCAATGTTATTCTTTGGCAGAAAATTCACTTAGCAGGTAAGTAGTGTTATCGTTAGTTTTTCTTACTCAGTGGTGGATCCTGAATCCAGCACTGGTGCATCTCCTGTAAACAGTTGAAGGAATGTGTTTAAGTCATACAGACGATTTTTTAGGAATATTTTTAGTTTGTGAAAATAGACACTTAGAAACTTTTCTGCTGAAAACCACACAATGGATTCCTATGGAAGGAAATACAAGTTACTGGTAAGTACGCTTAGAATTACTTTTCAGGGTCAATGCTGCGCTAAAAGATGCAGCACTGGGTTCTCTCCTGAAAACAGGTGAGTAAATCGGAATTTGTAGTTCGGCTGATTTTAGAGGAATATTTGTACGTTTCATAAATCGACACAGATTTTAGAGGAATATTTGTACAATGGTGAAGGAAGGGGGCGGGCCAGAGTGTAGTGTAGTTCCTATTTTCCCAATAGGTTCCGTGCATTGGAATAACATAAACAGCAGTGTAGACGTAGGACTGAGGTCTTCTAGGTCTCTACTGACTATGTTAGACTCAATTTAGGTTTGCGCCAGCTAGCTCAGAGGTCACTGGAAACTTTCTTGAATGAATAGGAAGGGATCAGCTTCTCTGGCTCAGACAAGAAGGGATTCAGCTTCCGATAACCACATAAACATGACAACTTTGCTCCCTCAGAATAAGAGTAAATCTCTATAGTTGTGTGAAAACAATAGACAGCTATTTCACTCAGTCAAATTTGCATTCTTAGTTTCACCAGAGTGCAGAGAATAGAGAGACGGGCGTTTTCAATAAAAGGTATTATTTACTGAGCAGCCTTCCTTCTCATGCAAGAGAAATGAATTGCCACAATTGCAATACTTAATATAAAGTAAAGTACGTACAGTAAAAGGAGTATTCTGAAATAATACTGTAAAAGCATGGATATGGTTTCTTAGCCATAAGATACTTTAAAATGGATAAAATGGATAAAGTATATACATACATAAATACATTGGCTAACGTGCTCAACTGGTGCTTCTAAAATACGCCTACCCCGGTGTACCTGACCTAAGCCTAATACGTGGGAAGGAGTAAGTAAGTAGCAGTTTAAGTTAAGTTGGTTTTGCCAAGAATCTGACTCAAGAATTCTCTCCAAGGGTTTAGTCAGCACTGTACCTTGGGAATAGAATGTAGGAGGTCTGGTATCTCTCTCTCTGGACTCGATATCCCAGTCACCGGCAAGGGTAGGCTGGAAACACCAGAGCTGGATTTTCTCGGCAGGAGAAAATACAGCGTCTTTCTCAGCGCGTCAAAGAGGAGGGGCAGCGTCCGTGGGCTCTTCGCGTCTGCTGGGCTCTCGGCAAGTAGATTATCTGCTCTGCTCCAAAACCACCACCGTGTGTTTGCCTAAGGCAACGTTGGTATATTTATACCTGAAAGGTGCCGAGTTTGACGTAAGACGTCAATAAAGATGTCACTAAGAACTGTCCGTTCTTACAGCGCTCGCAGGAGTTCTATTACAAATCAAAACAAAGCAAGCGGGGATTCCCCAGGTTGCTGGAGGTTTGGTGTGTTGAAAGAACTCGTTGTGCTTTCTCGGAATCCAAGGAAGTTGCCGTGCCTTGGACTGCAAGGGCGATTTACTAAAATATGGATCTGATTCTTATGCCATTATAGGGATATTATTGATTATAGCCGTACAAGGGCATAACATGGTAATATTGATTCAGGTTCCTAAATAAAAATACAATACCCACTCCACGATCTAATGTCCATCATTTACTAAAAACGAAGCAATAGTAAACATGTAAAAGGTGCATGCGAATTCCAACCCACCCCAAAATACATTTTGCATTTGAAATGGTGTATGCGAAATACACGAAAGATTACTGGTACTGTACGTTTTTTAAGCAGTGTAATCATTCAGTAAAAAAAGGATGCATATATATTTAGCTGAACGATTTGCGAAAATTACACATGAAATGTCTCTTAATACAAAAAAGAAGGTCTAGACTATTTCATCACATATAAATGCAATTACTTGTAAGTGTGCCAGAGGCTGAGGTAATATTTTGTCTCTAGAATTACTAAAAATAGAAGCTCTGTTCTTTAAGAATAGTTCTACTTTAAGCAGACTACATGTGCCAAAAAAAGGTAAATATTTTGGAATTTGGAAAAAATTTCGTTTTCAGGGGAAAAAATAGTTCCAAATGTTTACGAAACATCGCTACCCCCACCAGGAAGCGGCGAACACTCAACGACCACCTCGGGCCCATCCGCGTCCCCAAGGGACGACCCGGGAGCAATGGCGGCCATCACATCGTCTTGTACACAAGAATCCTGGGCCAAGGTCAGTTGCCAATTAAGGGAGGCCAAATCGTCGCCTCTGTATCAGTAGGGACGTTTGGATACAATGCTTGCATACAGCAAGTGACCATGGAACTAACGCTTACGAGATATGCTTTCCCTGGCACCATGCCACAACAGCTGTGATCCGTTATTCGAACGTAACTCCCATTAGAAAGTTGTCCAAAGAATGGCTCTAATTGGGTTGCAGGTGTGCCGTGCTGGTGGCATGGAAGGTTATTTGAAGTCCCCTCACAGGCCCCATGTAAATTAATACCTTGGCACAGAAGTATAACGCTTAGTGATCGTTTACAATTATTACTACTACGAAATACATTCTGGTTTTTGTCACTATAACATGTGTGTGTATAAGGTAATTTCCATGATGACTTAATGTACCCTTTACCCAACCTTTCATACTGGCCTGCGGGTATATACTCTTGGCAGTTTTGAAATTGGAAAGTTATCATCGGAATTGTGATTATTCCGTGTATTATCCATTCAATGACAGGTCTTTCTGACATTGTCAATGGTAATCTCTCAAGTTTTTCGATGCTCAGAATCGTATAGTCTGCTCCTTTCTGTGTCAAACTGATTTGTTTATCAGTAAGGTTAAAGATAGAGAACAATGACGTTGTGTTGATTAAACGCCATGGCACATAGCCCGAACGCAGGTTTTGCAACGTCCAGTCTAGCTGAGACTGGCCATGTTGTAACATTAGCAAGTCCTGATCTATTATATCGGTAGCAGATGATACAATACTGTCCAGTAAATATATTCTGGAGGACAGAGTCATTAACCCATTGTCCACAACAGAAAGCGATTTTTCCAAATCAACACGATCAATTTCTCGTATTTTCTCTGCTGTCTCAATTTGAGTCACTTTCCAAGCTTCGTTGTACGCAGCGTATATATTGGCCGCTATGAAACGTTTTTGACGCTGTTTGCGTGGTCCCATTATGAAATCGCGCAAGTCAGCACCGTCTTTAAGTAAAGTCAAGTGTTGCTTAATTTCTGCCAGTGTGGATGTCTGTAGCCATTCAAGGCATAATTTCCCTACACTGTATGTTGTTACTATCCCTGGATGTTGTCTCTGGGAGTATCTAGGGTCTGGTCTGGTCATTTTTAACCCCTGTATTTTGTTCAGGAATCTATCTTGACAGTTATTTGTGTCTGTTGGCCAGATTAACCACTTTTTCAAATCAGGATGTGTTCTGTTTTGATGTAAAGTTTGGGATACGTCTATCTCAATATCTGCGGTTGTATTATCAGGTATTGGCTTTGGAATAGACGGTTTGTTTAAGTCTTTGATCTTGGCTAGGCCAAGAGAGGTAGTCTGTTGAATGGTGTCATTCAAGAACATTATTTGTTCTGGGATCATGCAGGCTCGAAATAATGGTTCTAAACCTTGGACTTGCCATTCTTTTGTACCCCAGATGGTTTTTGTTTCAATGTTGTTTTTCCAGAAATCAAAACCAAATGTAATCATTTTTTCATAAAATGTTTCAGAATAAATCAATTTAGTATTTGTCAGCATGGTTTGTGTCCCTGTTTTATATAACAGTTTGTAATAAAATGTTTCTGCATCACTTGTGTTAAACCCTGAGAAGTATGGAAATTTCTCATAAAATGTTTTCAAACTGCTTTTAGGTGGAGTTGCACAATGTTCCCATTGATTATATTTAAAAACATTTCTAGGTTGAGCAGATTTATGCAAATAGTGATGTGCATAGTGGTTTTAGCAATACATCTGTTTATAGTTCGATGAACCCTGTAAATAATCATGTTCTGTAAATTTAGCTGACATTACTAAATCTGACATCATATTATTTATGCTTTCAAAGTCCCAATCATCAGAGAATATACTTGGTTTTACAAATTCACTTAATGAAACCTTAAACTGATGAGGATATTTCAAGAGTTTGACCGGGCCATAGATTTCGTAATCCGTTTTGTCCCAAACTACCCCGCCGGGTATTGGAATGGCTGTGACATTCACTGATGATAGTTCTCTTTTCTCAATATGAGATGACTTGTGTGGCTTTAGGACCAAGTTGATGTTCTGACTTGCTGTGTCCATTGTACTGTAATAAATTTTCCTAAAATTAGAACTAAAATTAGGCGGAGTATGAGTATGCCTAATACAATCCAAAATTCAATCAATGGTGCATTCAGATAGCTTTCTTTGAGTTGATGAAAGAGTTCTGTTACTTTGTCTTTAAAAGTTTGTGTTGCTGGCGTTACCTCAGGGTCGCTGTGATCTTCAGAAAAGTTATCGAAATTGATGAAGTAGCCAGACGCAGTTCTGTCAATTGTTGGAATTGCTTTCTCAATTTGTCTCTCATTAGCACAGTATGAGGCTACATCGTTGTAGACTGGTATTTCTTAACAAACTGCTTCAATTTGGGTTTCAAGAGGCACAAGTTCCATGGCATTGTTGCATAGTCCTTTTGTATTCACTGCAGGTTTGTCAAATGTGATTAATCTCTCATTTTGAACCTCTTGGATTGTAGCAAATTTTGGTATTCTGCTATTTCTTGGGAGTCCACTGGGCCTACTACTTATTATTGGCCACATGATTGTGGTTTTACCAGGTCGATGGATACAACTCGGTTCTGCTTTTTACCAGCAAGGGGCGGTAGTACAACTGATCTCGTTCCGTTGACAGATAAGACGGGTACTGCTTTTCTGTAAGAAGGCTCAAATTCCTTCTTCACTGCTACCTTTTCTCTGACCAGATCCCCAATCTTTGGAATCCAGACAGGTCTTGCTGCGACAGGTGGTGTATCTTCAGTGGCTGTTGGCTGTTGTTTTAACTTTATGTTGCTCAGGACTTTTCTTGTTTCATTTAAGTCCTGTAAAACAGCCAAACGATCTTTGATGTCAAAGCATTTTTTCTTATCTTCTACCACTGAAGTCTGACTATCTAAATCCTGAATATACATTCTAGTTGCGAACAATAGTTCGTACGGGCTGAAACCTTTTAGAGAATTTCTTGGCAGATTGTTAAGACTACGTTGGTCACTTATTAAATGCTGGACCCACCCATCACTCGAACCTAGTACCTTTGCCGTTATAGATTGCTTTATGTCTCGGTTTTTTCTTTCCACAATCCCATTTCCCTCAGGATGGAAGGGACAAGAGTACCGCAATTCAATGCTTATGCTGGTCATGGCCTACTTATAAGCTCGAGAGCTAAAAGCAGGACCCTGGTCAGAATGTAGCATGGTAATTGCCTATGTGCCGATAAAGACTCGCAAATCTTTTATAACAGTTCTGGCGTCAGCCGAGCGCTGGGGCCACATTTTTAAGTGAATCTAGTCTTTAAAAGGAATTAATGGGACGCTGGATATTGCGTATAGGTAGCCTTATGCTAACTTACAGAAATGGCCATGACAATACTCCGGGTGGCTCGTTACTGCGATCTCTGTTGCAGTTTGGACAGCTTTTTGCAAATTTATAATGTTGCAGGCTCATCCCCGGCCACCAGTATTCTGATTGTAATTCTGTCAGAGATTCCTTGATCTGTTTGTGCCTAGGACCTTCACCCATGTGTGCGTCTGCTATTAATAAGACTCTCCTGTTCATGTTTGGATTTACTCTATCCCCCACTCCAGGAATTCGAGCAAAAGGAACGGAGTTTGCGTCAATTACGTATGTATAATTGAGTAGATAGTTCACGGGTAGTGCTGCACAGTTGCCTTTGAAGACTTTTTTACCGCCAGCATGGTTTCCCCGTCTATGTATTTTTCTGAACGCTTTTTAGTTGCTTCCGCTGTGGCTGTATTAGCCAATGAATTCCCTGCAACGTGAACGCCATCACGTTGATGACTCAGAGTATGTATCACGTGAGTCTTCTGTAGTTCTTTCTGTAACAGAACTACCTATTCCCAAAGCATTTTATGCTTGATTGTGGCACCTGTGTCATCTTTGTAATCGTTTTGAACCCAGTTCTGCACACTATTAGTGTCGGGAATTCACGATCGGCATTTTCAAGCGCCATCTTTAATGATCTGATTTCAGCTCTCTGAGTCGAACAGTTTCTCAGTGATTCAGTTTTTATTTTTTTATTTTTGAAAACCTTTATTTCAGTAAATGGATGCATACAAATATGGGCCTACAACCCGGGGGCCGGCCACGGAACAAAACTGGAAAGCACCATTATCAATTAAAGGCACAGAGTGGTTAGACGATATTACCTAACGCTGCAAGTCCATGATACTAACTAAATGGAACCACTCGACATAGGATCAAAGGAGGTTAATTTTTATATATTGAAAGAATAAAGGATCAGTTGTATAAATAGCGACCTGGTGTACGTGGCGGGGAACAAAACCAACTACATCATAATAGTAAATCCACAGATCAGTAATCAGAAAGGTCCAAAGCATGCAAACCATAATTTCGCTTACAGTTCCTCATTGGTAATGTCCACTCGCAACCTCATGTACCCAGAGAACAAACTGAACAGCGTTCCCATAATAGTAAAAAACCATCAGGGAGACAGATAAAGTTGCAATCATTATACAACCCAACCCGGGAAATAAGAAAACAAAAGTACTAAAAAGAGGGAATAGGGGGACTCCACGTTACTGTACCCGCCCCACGGCGGTAAGGGTGATCAATAATGCAAATAGCAAACGTGCTTAGGGGCGGGGCAACTAATTCAGGATAAACAGAGCCGTGGGTACCATATTATATATAATACCTAATCCTCCCCCCCAGTAACTCACCCCGCGGGAATACGCACAGTCGTGGAGACCCAAGAAAAGGACACAAAAGAGCCATAGAAACAAATAACTATGTAATACACCCTAATCCACCCACCCCACCCTGCACCCCTGCAGAAAGCTACGGCCTACCCCCCCAGCAGCGTGCCTGTCGCCCTAATTATGAGCCCGAAATATAGAATGAGATGATATAGGGAAAAGGAAAGAGAAAGAGAAAAAAGAATGCCTGGGGAGAGGAACCATGTAGCAGGAAGCGCAGCCCCTGCCCCCGGCCCACATAAACCATGAGTGTGGCCCAAAACGAAACTGGCAAGTTTTCGGATATCCATAAATATGAAGGAATCGACAAATTATCACAATTTGGGGCAGTCCATATCTCCGTGCACCGAATAGTAGTCCTCCGAAGTAAGAACCGGGCTCATCCTAGTCCTTTCTTAGCTAACGCCACGATGTACGTCGATGCAGTGGGCATAAAACAAGGCGATGAGAAAAGGCCGTGGAAAAGTCGCTGGACGATCAATGGAAGCAACCCATGGGACCTCCTCTGCCGATGGCAATGCAGGAGCTGTTTACGGTAGTTGTGTATACCAGTGTCAATGATCACAAGCGGTTCCACCCGCTTACGTATCAAAACATCGCTACCCCCACCAGGAAGCGGGGAACACTCAACGACCACCTCGGGCCCATCCGCGTCCCCAAGGGACGACCCGGGAGCAATGGCGGCCATCACATCGTCTTGTACACAAGAATCCTGGGCCAAGGTCAGTTGCCAATTCTTCAGCGCTTGCAGGACGTCGCCAATCGTGGGTTCGCGCTCACCAGTGCAGGCCCCAGCGGAACACAAAGGCAAAGAATCGGCATCCCGGGGCGTTCCACAGGACATGGCATCAGCCGTCATTTTGCGACTATTGCGCCGTCTCTTCGAAACCAACTCCAGGGGTGGGCTCACCTGCAGGGCCCCCGTGGGATCCCCCTCAAGCGCACAAACAGCACCCACGGTGCTGAAACGATGACCACCAAACGAGGGGGACCCGCCGGCGTCACCGCTCCGCTGGAATCGCTCTCCGCCACCGAGCGATGGAGTCCGGAATGGCCGGACGGCAGCAAAGGGGGGAGCCACCAACACGGCGTCCCCACACACAACTTGCCGCACACCACCTCTGGAACACCGGACGGTAGTCCCAGGCGCGTTCATTTGCCTCCGGGCTCTTCGCACATCGGCATCTTCCGGCCGGCCCCAATCCTCCACCCGAGGCCGCCGCCGACACCGTCTCGCCGGCTACTCGCTGAAGGTGAGGCCCCGGTCTCCACCCCGAAGAGGCCGCACTTTCCGGGAGGACGCCGCTGCGGACCCACTGAGCGCCGGATCCACCAGGATGGATGATAAGTGACTGCAGAACTTCGCATATAAATTGTTAGCCTTTTGGGCAGGATGAGTGACAGGATAGTCGAGTTTGGGCAGGAAGGCCGGCGGAGCCGAGCTACCGTGCGGCCATCACGATGTCGAGCTTGGCTCCTCCTCCAGTGATTCAGTTTTTGTTATTTTTGGTCTGAATTTACCACAGAGCCAGCGACCTTTAACAATCGCGCATGCTGCATTGTAGGATTTATTATTAAGTGTGAGCGGGAAATCCGTTACGCTCGCAGATTTTGCGGATTTTTGGGAAATCCGCAATCCGCGAATTTTGCGGATTTCCCGCAAAATCCGCAAAAAAAAATCCGCGAGCGTAACGGGTTCAAAAGTTGAACCCCCACTCATGCAACTATTTTACAATGGCGTCAGCAAGCTGCCAGCGCCGTTGTAAAATAGTTACAAAGTTATGATGCCTCATCATCATACATTTGTAGTAACTCTGTTACTCTTGCTGAGAATAATCCTGGGCTATTCTTGAATCCCTGTGGGAGTCGACAGAAATTTCTGTGACCCCATTATTGAGAAAGCGGTTAAATACCTGCTTTCCGGTGCAGTATTTTGACAAAAGAATCCATTAGAGATATCTAATGTTGTTTTGTATTTTTTGCGAACTATGTTATTCATTAGTGCTGCACTGTGCGAATTTTGTACCGCAAATGTCTTGCAACATGAGTTAAGGTGTCTGTAGTCCAAGACTAGACGATATGAATCGTCTGGTTTGGAGACAGGAAACAAAGGATTGTTCATCTGAGAGGTGCATGTTTCAATCACCCCTTGGTATTCAAGTTGATCTAAGATCTCCCTGACCTGTTTTTTTAGCTTCTTGCTTAATTGGGTACTGTCTTTGTGCAGTAGGTTGACTTTTTAACTGGATTTTGTGAGGAGGAGAGTCCTCATCCCATCCTACATGATTCTTATATAATGCAGGTGCTTGAGCTACTGCCCATTTTCTTGCATATATGTATTTTCTATGTATTGGAATATTATTTGAGAAGGCAGACGTACCTCCAGTAAGTGCCACAGACCTGCGTTGCAGAGTGATGTAAAAAGGGGCATGTCTTCTGAACACCTCTCTGCAATGCAGCTCCCTGGCGCATACTGAAGGTACCTGGTTGGCTAGTTGGCCCCCAGGGACCCTGAGGATTGAAGAGGAATTAATTCCCCAACTTAAAACGTGCCACAGGGCGTGTTTGCACACATGTCACCTCAGGCCCCACCCCCTTCCTTCACCATTGTGCAAACACGCCCCCTGGTGAGTTGTAAGTTGGGGAATTAATTCCACTTCAATTCCAGTATGCGCCAGTCAGATGTGTTGCAGAGAGGTGTTCAGATGCCACAACCCTTTTTACACCTCTCTGCAACGCAGCTCTGTGGCGCTTACTGGATGTACCTGGTGGGCTAGTTGAACCCTAGAGACCCTTGGGATTCAAGGGGACTTAATCTCCCAATTTAAAACAGCCACAGGGCACGTTTACACATTGGGGAAGGGAGGGGACGGGGCCTGAGGTGACGTGTGAAAACATACCTTGTGGCGCATTTTAAGTTGGGGAAATAATTCCCCTTCAATATTCAGGGCCCCTGGGAGCCAACTAGCCCACCAGTTGCTTCCAGTAAGCGCCACTGCGATGCGTTGCAGAGAGGTGGTCCAGGCCATGCCCCTTTTTACATTACACCTCTCTGAAACACAGCTCTGTGGCGCTTACTGGAGGTACCTAGTGGGCTAGTTGGACGCTGGGGACCCTCAGGATTCAAGGGGAGTTAATGTCCCAACTTAAAACAGCCACAGGGCATGTTTACATAGTGGTGAAGGGAGGGGACGGGGCCTGAGGTGACGTGTGCAAACACGCCCTGTGGCGCGTTTTAAGTTAGGGAAATACTTCCCCTTCAGTCCTGAGGGCCCCTGGGGGCCAACTAACCCACTAGGTGTTTTCATTAAGCGCCACTGTGCTGCGTTGCAGAGAGGTGGTCCAGGCCATGTCCCTTTTTACACCTCTCTGCAACGAAGCTCTGTGGCGCTTACTGGAGGTACGTAGTGGGCTAGTTGGACCCTAGGGACCCTCGGGATTCAAGGGGACTTTATCCCCCAACTTAAAACGTCCACTGGGCATGTTTGCACACGTCACCTCAGGCCCCCCCCTCCCTTCACCAGTGTGCAAACGCACCCCGTGAAGCGTTTTAAGAGGGAGTTCTAATCCCGCTGCATATTATGTCATTTGAGATGTCATGAGTGATGTCATGAGTGATGTCACTGACCATGTCATGAGTGATGTTATGTTATGTTATGTTATGTTAGAACTGTATTTCTTGAGCGCACGGCTACCCAGAACGGGTGTCCCGGCGCTTTGGCAGAGAGTCCTGAACACAACCAAGAAAAAACCCGGCGGCAGAAACACTGTAGGCCCACTGGTTAGGTGGAGAATAGGAGCGTCTTGAGCTCCTTTCTAAAGGCCAGAAGATTATTAGCCTTGCGGAGTGATAGAGGGAGCTCATTCCACAACCTGGCCGCCATAAACTGGAAAGACCGGCCTCCCATCCGCACGCGTTTGATCACTGGTATCTCCACTTTAGCCAGGTCAGCAGATCTTAAACTCCTCCGAGGAACGTAGCGAACAATCCGCTTCCTGAGGTACGCTGGGCCGATGCAGTGGAGGGCTTTAAACGCCAACGTAAGGACTTTGAAACTAATTCTGCTGGGAATAGACAGCCAATGCAGTTTTCCACGCAGTAGAGAGGCACTGGCTCTCCGTGGAAGGCCAAAGATGGCTCTGGCCGCCGAGTTTTGGACCACTTGCAATCTGGATACCAGATATTTAGGCAGACCCGCGAAGAGTGCGTAATGTGTAATATGTGACTTCATCAGCAGTGCATTGCGGGGGCGCGAGTTATAGTTAGCTGAACTAACTATATCGGAGGAATTTCTATAGTTTTGTACGAGTGAAATGTCCAACTAACTATAACACTCCTGAAACCTATGTTTTTTTCAGTGATATATAGTACTGACCAACTTCAAAACGAATTCAAACTATAACATCAAATAAATACAACACATAATGCAAAGCATACCACATATTCATTCATAAAACTTTTATTCGGTTACATCATAGCGAAACCATAAAAAGTACAAAAATAAAATATTACAATACATATGGAAAATCACGATGTCTAATACATTTAAAAACTATTATCATTAAAACCATTATTAAAAACATTTCATTTTTTGTAGCTGGTTCAAAGTTCTGGCTAAAATTACGGAATCGTCCGCGTATAACAGGGCGGGAATAGGGCGTTGATTGATGGCCGCTTCCAGCCCATTAGTGTATAGATTGAATAAGAAGGGAGCCAGGACACAGCCCTGCCTGACGCCTTTATTGACGGGAAATGATGGAGATAATTCACCGCCAATCCCGTATCTAACACACGCAGTAGCGTCTGAGTAGAGTTCGCAGAGAAATTGGATAATATGGGGGTCTACCCCCAGTTCGCCGAGAATGGACCACAGCCTAGAGTGGATGACACAGTCAAATGCTGCGGTAAGATCAACATAGACTAAATACAGGTTACCACCTTTGGCCCCTACATATTTACCAATCAGAAGGGCTAGGTTCAATGTCTGCTCAACAGTACCAAGTCCCTCCTGGAAGCCATACTGGAGATCAGTCAGGATCCACATATCCGCATACCACATATAAAAACATAAAAAATGCAATATAACATTTGTCACCCACAACAATAAAACTTTATATAAAACATATTGTTCTGTAGCTGCCGATCTCGCACAAAATCCACATAGCAAAAAATACTAATCCACCAAAAAATGAAGAAAACTAACACAAAAACGCCCCCCAAAAATGCAAACATATTAACAATCCAATCGAAATCCCTCGAAGCAATCCAAAATCTGTAGGTTCCATAAAAATAAGAAAGAATATTTTTTTTAAAGAACCGCTCTAGGACACCAAATAAATAAGGACATTTACGTGAAATTAATTGCTTTATAATGAACCAAAACAGATTTCCTTTAAAAAAAAAGAACATCGTAAACTCCAACTTCCATTTGAAATCATTTGTAAACATAAACCTGCAGGGGAAACATTAAACACCACCGTAAAAAACATGACAGTCCTAAATAAACACATACATAGCACTTAGGGCCTAATAATGGACCACCGTACTTGTGGTGGTGGTCCGACTACACTGGCATTGTGCGCTGCATTCTGAGTGTGGCAGTCAGACCGACGCCTCCCCGGAAATCCAGGATCCCATAGAATGGTGGTCTGAGGCAGGAATATGCTGGCGGTTCCACAACAGAACTACCTAGTATATTCTGAATTGGCAGACCACCACTCTTTCTATTTAGGGCCAAGGGAGTACATACAAGTAAGGCACATGTAGGGTCCCCCTGGATTTGCACCCCTGGTTCCTTCACAGTGTGGCATGTATGCCAAACCATGCAGGAAGGTGCAGTTGGCGCTCTGACAACGTTGGCCTGCATGTTGGGCTCTTCTATGAGCTTGACAGATCACTGCAGTACTCCCTCCCAGACCAGGGTTTAATTCCTAATCTGGCTGGCGGCAGCACCACCGCTTTGGCGGTCCTACAGCGAATGGCGCATTGCACCATCCACTTTAGGACCACCAGAGTCGTAATCAGGACCTTAATCATCAAGACATAAGTAAATGAAATATTTTAGCAATAAACTAATCATACATTTGCTGGAAGATGCTGTGCAGTATACCCGATTAACTATTGAATGTATGTCTGTTCTTAATGATGGTTCATCTTAGACCATAAAATACCCATTAATTTTGCATTACCAGCAGAGAAGCCCAATAATATTTTTGAATGTTTTGTGGGGCAAAACCTCCATCCTAGGACAATGTTTGCAAAGCAAACTGTTACAGTCCACCGTCCCAAAGTAACAGTTGTATTTCCGCATTCACGATCTTGAATAACTCCTTTAGCAACCTGTAGGGTGTATTTTGCAGGACGTATAAGCTTTGGGACAGTACTATCATGTTATAGAGGGATGCTCTTCTGAAAAGGGGAAAAAGGCAGATCTCTCCAGTGTCTGTAGTGAGTGTTTGACCTATTTCCCAATTTACCGGAATGTCTCCCTACTAATATAAGGGTGCCACATAGGTTTTAGGCACAGACCACTCAGTCATTGGATTCTACACTGATTTCCTCTAATTAATACTAACGCTGCTAAAAATATAAAATATTTGTAAAATCCTGTCTCTGCTCATATATGGTTGTGTCACATATAACAGAACATCACCCGCCGACATGGAAATTCTCTCATTCCATGCAACATCCCAGCACAAGCCCTGAACAAGTGCATCCTTGCAAACCTAACAGGCAAATTAATCCAGTGCTATTGTAAAAGTATAGGTGTCACGGGACAAACCAGCCTTTTTCCCTGTTCTAACTCGAAGGGTGTAGACAGGACTCTGTAGTGCTATATTTGTATGGTTAGAGCATTGAGCATAGAATCCAGTTACCCTGGATTCCAGGCTCAAGGCTAGGATTTTGTAAACAGCAGTTGGTGCCGTGATCCTGGCCTGGACGCTTCAGCTGGTGACTCGCTGTATCGGAATATACTTATCAAATGAACTCTTACCCGTCTCTGCATGCTCAATACAACATTGTTTTTGGCGACGATCGAGCGAGCCACCAACACGGACCCTACGATGGAGGCCATTCTCTGCAATACTGGGAGAAGACGCATGTTCCTTTAAACAGAGGCATCAATCGGCGGAGAAGATTCTTGGGAGGAAGCCTGAGTTTAGTTTTTCATTCATGCATGAACAAGGCTCTCCGGTAAGCACAGCTTGGTGTGGAGCAAAAGGTCTGATTTGCACGGTGAGAGACCACAGTGACATGTATCGAAGCTTTGGACGCTGTGTCTGGCTAGAATGCATAGCACGACGTGCATTCCAGTGACCAAGACATGAGTAAAGACAGAGTGACGTCATTTGCACAGCAGCTGAGACTCCGGATGAGAGAACTTTGATGAATGGTGAATGGCAGTCTAGCAAATCAACCGCACAACGCAGTGGGCACTTCAGCTGATCATCGGTAAAGCGCTAGTGTGGCAGCCTCGTGCAGTTAGCTTGTAAGTCATCCTCACGCTGACTTACCCAGCAGTTTGTGTGTATATCTTCCACTAATCTGCACAGTGTCCTCTCAGTTCGCATTTGTACAATCTTATTTACAGGACGTGTGAGTGCAGATGAGGAGAATTTAAAGTGGAATTGACGCTGATCTGCACTTCAGCAAGTACATACAGTGCTGATCTACACAGTATGATTGTAGGCCACTCTTCAAGTGGGTCTTCTTTAGCTTTATTGGATTACTAACAATGACACTTAAAATTGTAGTGTGACTTTAGAAATCACAGTTTTGTGTTGTTTCTTTTCCAGTGAATAGTAGGATAATTTGTATTGCTTCTAGTACAGGCTCATTCTAATCAAGTGGTTCCTTTTTGTCATTTTCACTGGTGTTTTTATGTGGTTAGTGTCATCAGTTAAGAAAAAGTTAATAGGAGGAAAACAATAGCATCTACTTTTACAGTCAACGCAGGGTTACTGATAAGGGTCATGCATGCAGTAACTCCACCACCTGAATTTCTAGAAACCCCAGGTGAACCCCCATACGATGGAATTAGTGGTTAGCTATGTTTTTTTACAAATACAAAATCCAGGTGAAGATGTGGATACATACATTACAGCGTTGAGAAGGTTAGTGGCTGATTGTCAATTTGAAAACTTTGCTGATCAACTGATAAGAGACCAGTTTGTTTGCCACTGCAATGATAAATTAATTAGGCAAAAGCTACTGTCAATGGGAAATCCTAGTTTGGATGAGACCATCAAGTTCGCAAAGAGTGTGGAAACTTTGCACTTCACAGCAAAAGACACTGGGCCAGCAGAAAAATTAAGACAGACATCATGACAGATCCAATTAATTTTTCACTCAAAAGAATATTTGTTTCCGGTGTGTTTTTTAAACACATGCAAGAAGGGGAAAATATCCAGTGCAATTTGTCACCTGTAGGTTCTACAACAGACGGGGACATTTTGCTAAAGTCTATCAATCGAGCAAGAGTAAGCAGCAGCAACCAGTTAAATGTGTGTTAGATAGTGCTATTCAAAATGAGGATGACGTGTTTAACTAAAGATATAAGCGATAAGGTGTTATGGCTGTCTTTTTGCCAGCTCCCTGGAGAAGGAGAATGATGGAAAGTGACTCCAGCCTATCACCCTCGTAGCATAGGGATTAGGCCGATAGACAGGGACCCTGTCTTACAGATATAAGGGCACTTTCGTGCCATTTCCCTTAGAGTAAGGCTTATGAAGTTAAGTGAGGGGTTAGATATATAAGTATTAGTCATGATTTACTCATTTGCTAACATGCCGATCTGTTTCTCATGGAGCTATGCATATTATGGGCTCCGTAGGCCTTAAACGAGACAGACTCCATTTTGCTTTCTGCCCGGTAGCTCGAGAAGGCTTTCTAGGTGAAATGTAATGTTTTAGTTTCAAGCTGTTGTTCGCTTGGAGAGAACCGGTTCAGGCTGACCCTTATCGAAGGAATGTATTTTTCTCCACTCCGAAGACACAACTTCAGGCCGGCCGGCTGGGAAAGTGTCCTTGGTACGGGGAGGTACAAGAATTTGGTGGGCGGCAGGTTACTGGCCGTGAATTTCCATGAAGGAACGGGCTTTGATATTAGCGAAGGTGTTAGTCTTTCAGTCAGTTAGTCCGTAGGCGGCATCTAGCCGTTAGCATCTCTGCTATTATTCACTTTCATGGTGGACAAGTCGCCATCTTTGAAGTCGGAGAAAGATTTAAGACCGAGACTCTCTGAAAACAGACTGAACGAGAAGTGGCGCGGAGCGCACTAATGCAGAGAGAGAGAGAGAGAGAGACGGTAGCTAATTAACAGCAAGGTTCCGAGGTCCTGAGGGAGAGCAGACGAGTTTGAGCCTAACTGTGCAGACGTGTACTTGTGACGGCTGAGGGTGACTGCAAGGCGAGCCAGGACCCAGAGACGAGACAGGAGCCTAGATGACTGCCGAGTCCCGATTTCCCATTAACCAGGTGATGTCCGACCGACTCTTATAGTGCGTGCACTCTAACCTTTATCTTTTATTCTCTTTGCAAATGTAATGCTGCATAGTAATGTGATTTATGCCTATTGTTAATAAATACCCTAATTCATATAGAATTATCGTGTACCTGGTGCTTATGTTCAATCTTGGTAAATGGCACTTCTAGTTAGGCACTATTTAGACGAACGGATGAGAAATCCCGATCAGACAAGTGGTAACTAAATAAGGAGGGAGTGAGTGGACCTTTGATGTCGTGAGCACAAAGTACATTATATAATCTGAATCCATATCCAAAGTTATTACTTTAGTTTTATCCTAAGTAGATTGCTGAGATATCATCCCAATAACGTTTCATAGGAATGTGGTCGTCGTTGATATGCGGCGTTAATGAGAACGATAGGGAGGATACTATCGTGTAAAGCCACCGGATTGTGGTATAAGATAAGTGAGAGCGCCAGGAGGGATACTGGCGTGGATGTTTCGCAGGATCGCGAACGCTTGGAAAAGGGAGCATTGGGTTCTGCAATCCCGTGTGTAGACACGCCGGATTGTGTGTCAGATCTGCCCTAGGGTAGAACGGTCTGGGTCGGGGCGACCGCGAGGCCAACTGATGTGAATAAGATATTGTAAAAAACTCCATATATGTATATTGTCATTCCCCATTCTTAGGTGCAATCTGTATATTTATCTGTATAGCTACTCATTGTGAATACGATCTAAGAAGGGAAGGTGAGTACGTTTTGGCTGGGTCACAGGGGCCCCTGGGGGCTGATCCCATCTAGACAGGAAATCCAGCCATTACATCTGGCGTCACGAACTGTTTACGAAGCCTGTGTGTATTGTGTTGTTTTCATCTCGTTGGTTTGCGCTCGGCTTGTACGTATCTAATTTTGTTTATAATTGTGTATATAATTTTTTGTGTGTTAATATGTTTCCGAAAAAATCTCCGTCGGTTTTTAAATTACCGATCCAGATTCCCGGCTGGGAGTCTACGCCTTACGAGGCTTTGGCCCGTGAGTGGGCTGATTCTACTGGTTTAAGTGAAAATTGGTCTTCATTCTTGGAGCAGGCGGAGCCTGCTGATGTGATTTCGTGCCTACAGAAAGCGCCAGTAGTGAAGGGTGATGAGCTTCCTATTTTAGGACGCAGAGGGTGGATTGTTCTTACTGCATACAGAATGTTGCATGAGAAGTTTGTTCAACTACAGAAACAATTTAAAGATACGGAAGGACAGTGTGTTGAGTTGCAAAATTCGCATACTCTTTTACGTTGTCAAAATAAACTGCTTGCCGACAAACTTGAAACGTATCAGACCATTGCCGAAAGAGCTGCGGTCCGTATTGCACGATATAAATACAAACATCGGCGTGGGCGCGTGTCGTCCCGTAAAGTGCGTATGATTGTAGCAAAAGCTGGAATGGATTGGAACCCTGATGAGTGGGACGGTAATATCTGGGATTCTCATACTTCTGACTCCTCGGCAGAGGAGGGTGATAAGCGCGAGTCTTCTCGCTCCGGACGTGATTGTAAATCTGCTTCATGCATTGATTTGACTACCGATTCTGACCGTGCTCGTTCTTCCCGTGCGGATGACGTAGCTTGCCCTGATTGTTCTGTTAAATCTAAAATGCGGGCTTCCACGGAAGCTCTTCCCGCAGTTTCTGCTCACCCGATCTTTCGACGGAAATTACAACAAGCCCCTGGTAATCCGGGTGGCATCCCACTTGACTGTATTGAAGATTTTACTCAGCAGGAGATTAGTGACATCCTGCAACGTTTTAAACAACGGCCTGGTGAGGCCTTGCTTACCTGGATGGTGCGTCTTTATGAGCTTGGCGCTTCCGGTATTATGCTCGATGCTGTTGATTGCTTACGATTTTGCTCTTTGAGTTCTGATTCCACTATTCAGGACCATTTTCGAAATTTTAATGGTAATGTCCAAACTTCTTTGCTCCAGCTTGCGTCTGATGGCTGTAATCATAAATATCCAACAGAGTCTGATTGGCCCTCTGATGAAAAGCCGTGGTACACTTTGCGCGATGCGTCGCAACGTTTAAAGGAGGAAGTCATGAAAACGTGTATCTTCCTTAGTACTGCTGATAGGTTATTGGATGGTTTGTTAACATCTTCCGTGCGTAACCGCATTATACGTACTTCTCCTGTTGCTTATAAGCAGGTCATGATGACATTGTTAATTAATCAAACTGGCAATCCTTTGTCTGCTGTGCTTGAGTCTGTTCGTCAGCTTGGTGAGCTGGGTGAATGGTTTAAACCTGAAAGACAATCCCGACCTGAGGGTCGTACTGGTGGGGACTATAAGTTCTCTAGGCGCGACATGTTTCTTGCTCTCATTGCTGATGGTGTCAAAAGGGAAGAGATCGATGGTGAACCTAATAATATCCTATGGGATATGTTTCGTAAGCGTGGTTTGGATCGGAAGGAAGGTGCCCGTCGTGTGCGAAAGAATGATTATGATCGTGGTTCGGATGACAGTGGTGATGAGAGACGACGTGTGACTTTTGATCGCCGTGATGATCGGCGCCAAGAACGTGCTGATTCCCCCCGTCGTAGTGATGGGAGGGGGAGAGAGGATGATCGTGAAAGGGGAAGAGATGATCGTGGTTCTAACAGACGTAGAGATGCAAGGAGTTTTTCCCCTGATGTACGTAGGAGGGAGGATCGTAACAGACTCTCTGACCGTAACTCACAACTTTTTGAACCTGACACTAATCCGTTTCGTACTGGAGACGGATATGAACAAGAAATTCTGATACCGAAGAAAACTGAAAACATCTACCCTGATCTATCTTGGTTGACGGAACGCGGGAAAAAGGACTAGGAAATAGGTCAAGCTCCGGTACGCAGGTGGGCCCACAGAGATTACAGACCATATGTAGATATTGAGATTTTTTGGAAGCATCGTAATATCCAAAGGGCCCGAGCGTTAGTTGATACTGGAGCGGAGGCCACTTTAATTCATGGTAAAGCAAGGAAATTTCATGGACAGTCTTTTACAATTACCGGCCTGGGTGGTAAAGAAACGCCTGCAGTTCAAACTGCACTTGAGATTAAAATTGGTAGGATTCCTCGTAGAGAATACTCTGTGTTGGTTGTGCCACTTTTGGAATACATTATTGGAATTGACATCTTGAAGGGTATGACTTTGCATTTGGATGATGGTTACTATCAGTTTGGTACTAGACAGTACATTTCGACCAGACCCGTACGGGTTGGCCGTTTACGCATGCCACCTATTAAGATCCCTTTAGCGACGAAAGTGATTTCTCAGAAACAATATCGCATCCCAGGTGGTCATGAAGAAATTACAGCTACGATTCAGGATTTGGTTGACGCGGGAGTCATTACTCCGGTCACATCCGCTTGGAATAATCCTGTTTGGCCCGTGCGCAAAAGTGACAACTCTTGGCGCATGACTGTTGATTATCGAGAATTGAATAAACATACACCTAAATTGACTGTGGCAGTGCCTGACATTGTTACATTGATTGAGAGAATTCAAAAGCATCCTGGTACATGGTATGCTTCTATCGATATTGCTAATGCATTCTTTTCGATTCCGATTGCCCCCGAATGCCAAGAACAATTCAGTTTTACATGGAATGGACGTCAAATGACGTTCCGGAGTCTTCCTCAAGGCTATGTACATAGCCCTACAATCTGTCACCGGCTGGTGGCGGAACATTTATCTGAAGTGCCTACGATTCCACAAGTTCAGATTTGTCATTATATTGACGACATTTTGATTCAAGGTGAAACGCAAGACCAAGTACAGTCTCATTTAGATCAGATCATTGACTGTTTGCGAGCAAAAGGTTGGGAAATCAATCCTGACAAATTACAAACTCCATCCCAAGCTGTGAAATTTCTAGGAATTAATTGGCATGAAGGTCACAGAGAAGTGATCCCACAAGTTAAACGTAAAATACATGATTTTGCTGTTCCCAGAAATAGGAAAGAGGCGCAATCCTTTATTGGGTTGTTTGGATTTTGGCGCCAACATATTCCACATTTGAGTCAAATCTTGGCTCCACTGTATCGAGTCACTCGTAAAAAGAATGCGTTTGAGTGGGGTGAACCTCAACAGACTGCTTTTGATTTGGCTAAAGAAGCTATTCAGTATGCTTTGGATTTGTGGCCCGTGAGTGAGGGTAATGTGGATTTGAATGTGTCCGTGGAAGGTCTGTATGCCAATTGGAGTTTGTGGCAAAAGCAGGGCAGACAAAAAGTGCCATTAGGTTTTTGGACCAAAAAGCTACCAGAGGCTGGTGAGCGTTACTCTCCTTTTGAAAAACAGTTGCTTGCTTGTTATTGGGCTCTGGTGGATACCGAGCAATTGACTTTAGGCCATGCTGTGATTTTGAGGCCTGAGATTCCCATCATGCAGTGGGTTTTGAGTTCACCGAAGTCCCATCGAATTGGACATGCTCAGGAGGCTAGTGTGATTAAATGGAAATGGTACATTCAGGACAGGGCACGTGTGGGTCCGAAAGGTGTGGCGGTTCTACATGAGCGAGTGGCGCAGGCGCCCTCCAATGAAGCTGAGAGTGAGCGTTCGGTTCCCGTAGTGCAGGAGTCTCCCGTGAAGTGGGGTAAATCATTTGACGATCTGTCCGTGGAGGATAGAAAACATGTGTGGTTTACAGATGGTTCTGCGAAGTTCATTGGTGACAAGAGACATTGGAAAGCTGTCTCCTATAACCCGATTACAAAGAAATTATTGAGCACGACTGGAGATGGTAAGAGTAGTCAATATGCTGAACTCTATGCAGTTTACCAAGTTTTGAAACAGGAGTTACCAGGTACATGTCATATTTTCACTGATTCCTGGTCCACTGCAAATGGACTAGCGGTGTGGTTGCCTACATGGCACTCGCACAATTGGGAATTGCATTCTAAGGAGTTATGGGGTAAAGAATTGTGGCAAGAAATTTGGGAAATGCTTCCGCAGAGTACTGTAACAATCTTTCACGTGGATGCTCATACTCCAATCGACTCCCTTGACAAATTTTTCCATAACATTGCAGATGAACAGTCTAAAATTTCTGAGGCAGTGGTTGACATGCAAGATTCTGATTTGGCGGGATTGGCGAAATGGGCCCATCAGAAAGCAGGACATTTTGGAGAGAAAGCCACTAACAGGTGGGCTGCTGATAGAGGAATTCATATTCCCTTTTCTTTAATTAAAGATGCCATTTTACATTGCCCCATTTGCCAGCATTCTAGAAAGAAAGAGGTGCCTCAAATTGTTCGAGGTCACTTACATCGAGGTAAATTGCCCGCCCAAATTTGGCAGATTGATTATATTGGTCCGCTCCCCATGAGCAGAAATTGTCAATACATTTGTACAGCAGTTGATACTTATAGTGGCCTTTTGGTCGCTTTCCCTTGCAAGAATGCTACCCAAGTGAATACAATTAAAACCCTGGAGCTGATTATTTTATATTATGGTGTCCCATTCCAAATTCAATCAGACAATGCATCCCACTTTCGTGGAAGATTGGTGCAGGAATTCTGTATGGAGAACAATATCGATTGGGTGTTTCATATTCCATATTATCCACAGGCTTCAGGACTGATTGAGAGAATGAATGGCTTGTTGAAAGAACAGTTGCGCAAGTTGACTGATGACCGTTACAGCCAGTGGAGAGATGTCTTACTTCAAGCCTTGTTAATACTGAATAATCGTCCTTTGTTGCATGCTGAATCTCCTCTGATGCGTTTGTTTCCTCCACATGTTGATGCGAAACCTAATTCTATTGCTACCACTGTGACTTATTGGGAAATTACCCCCGGTGCTATGGCTCCATGTAGAGCAACCCCAGGTTCCGCAGGCCTCGACCTGCATGCATTAAATGATGCACACTTCCCAGGAAAAGATCGAATAATTGTTGAAACTGGCATTGGTGTCTCTATACCTGCCGGTAGTTTTGGATTAATTGCCCCTAGATCTGGCCTGGCCCTGAAAGGTGTTCAAGTACTCGGAGGAGTGATCGACAGTGATTATCAGGGAGAGATTAAGGTTCTCTTGCTTAATAGCAGTGAGACGGATTTGTTTATCAAAAAGTCTGACCGTGTTGCTCAGTTACTGATTATGCCTGTCTTCAGTGGTGAGATCAAAAAAGGCTCTGCCCCAACGTTGCTAACTGTGCGAGGACAAAAAGGCTTCGGATCCTCTGATCTTCCTGGAGCTAAAATATGGGTGCAATCGCCTAAAAATCCTCCTGAACAGGCTGATATTATTGCGACCGGTCATGACAACACCGTTTTGGTGATGAAGCCAGGGCAAGATGGCTGGGAAGCTGTCCCAGCTGATAAATGTTACTTACGAGAATGATTAAGGCCTGTGTTTGTATTCTTTCAGACCATTCTTTGGACTGCTGCTGCAGGATGTGTCGTCGTTGGACTCCTTTTGGCTTGCTACGCCGGGAGAGGAGAGTATCTACCGACGCCGAGTGATGGGATAATAAGAGCCGCGCGGTCCGCGTGGCAGAAGTCCTCCAATTTTTGGATCACGCTCGCGAAGCGAGTGACGAACTCTCCGCATTTTTGCCTTACACCCATGAAGTCCGTCACTGACATTTTATCAACCTGTTTGGTTGCTGTCCCTGCTTCTACTGATACACTTCGTCATGTATTTAATATATCCAGTGCCCGACCTAATGTCATTTTGGGCGACTTCTTGGCCCATGAGTATTGTCCCTCATGTACTCTTCTTCCAGACCAGGATGTCCTACTTACTTCCAGAATCACTACTTTTAATATTACCCCTGGTGACCTTTGCTTCATGATGACCTGTAATCCTAAAGCCATCTCTGAATGTTTGCGGTTGAAACTCCAAGCCGCTACTACTTTTTCATTTCACCAGCGTTTGTTATGTATGAAAAGACTTCCTAATTCATGTTTTTCAGTGAAGAACAATATGACTTGCAAAAGTTTAGTTGTTGCCACTAGCCATTATCGTTCAATGTTGTTACCGGCTGGATGGCTCTTTTCATGCGGGAATTCATCTTGGCCCTATATTCCTGCGAATATTTCTGGTGGCCCATGTGCCATCACTAGATTAAGTTTGTTGATGTTTTCTTCACATCCTCCTTCACATTCCCGTATTGTTCGAGATTCTATGTCATTGCATGAAGATTGTGATTCCTCTGTTCATCTTTATTCCAGATCAGAATATCTTGGTTTAGCTTTTTCCATTATTGGTGTTCCTGCATTGGCCGTTTATAATGCCAAAACAATCGGCAAAATGGCCTGCTGGATGGTCAAATCGATCAACCAGACTTCTACTGTTCTGTCCGATTTATTATTAGATTCCCAAGGTGAACGTAGAGCTATTTTGCAGAATCGTGCCGCTATCGATTATTTGTTGCTAAAACACGGGCATGAATGCTCTGATTTTGAAGGTCTATGCTGTTTTAATTTGTCTGACCATTCTAAAGATATCCAGTCCCATATTAATAAACTCCACGACTTGACTGCAGAAATTAGAGAACACATAGATCAGGGTTTCTTTGACTGGCTTTTTAATTGGCTCCCTGACATGCATTTTTTACGACAAATTTTGGGAGGGGTTATTATTATTGTCTGCATCCTTATAGCGATTTGTTGCTTTATTCAGTGTATCCCTTCCCTGCTACAATTTCTTAGACTTACGAAGAATCGTAGATCAGTTAGTTTTGTTTCATATTATTCATCTACTGACGTTAGTTCCATTTAGTTGCTGGTTAATAGACTGGAGTCAAGGGGTGTAATGTTATGGCTGTCTTTTTGCCAGCTCCCTGGAGAAGGAGAATGATGGAAAGTGACTCCAGCCTATCACCCTCGTAGCATAGGGATTAGGCCGATAGACAGGGACCCTGTCTTACAGATATAAGGGCACTTTCGTGCCATTTCCCTTAGAGTAAGGCTTATGAAGTTAAGTGAGGGGTTAGATATATAAGTATTAGTCATGATTTACTCATTTGCTAACATGCCGATCTGTTTCTCATGGAGCTATGCATATTATGGGCTCCGTAGGCCTTAAACGAGACAGACTCCATTTTGCTTTCTGCCCGGTAGCTCGAGAAGGCTTTCTAGGTGAAATGTAATGTTTTAGTTTCAAGCTGTTGTTCGCTTGGAGAGAACCGGTTCAGGCTGACCCTTATCGAAGGAATGTATTTTTCTCCACTCCGAAGACACAACTTCAGGCCGGCCGGCTGGGAAAGTGTCCTTGGTACGGGGAGGTACAAGAATTTGGTGGGCGGCAGGTTACTGGCCGTGAATTTCCATGAAGGAACGGGCTTTGATATTAGCGAAGGTGTTAGTCTTTCAGTCAGTTAGTCCGTAGGCGGCATCTAGCCGTTAGCATCTCTGCTATTATTCACTTTCATGGTGGACAAGTCGCCATCTTTGAAGTCGGAGAAAGATTTAAGACCGAGACTCTCTGAAAACAGACTGAACGAGAAGTGGCGCGGAGCGCACTAATGCAGAGAGAGAGAGAGAGAGAGACGGTAGCTAATTAACAGCAAGGTTCCGAGGTCCTGAGGGAGAGCAGACGAGTTTGAGCCTAACTGTGCAGACGTGTACTTGTGACGGCTGAGGGTGACTGCAAGGCGAGCCAGGACCCAGAGACGAGACAGGAGCCTAGATGACTGCCGAGTCCCGATTTCCCATTAACCAGGTGATGTCCGACCGACTCTTATAGTGCGTGCACTCTAACCTTTATCTTTTATTCTCTTTGCAAATGTAATGCTGCATAGTAATGTGATTTATGCCTATTGTTAATAAATACCCTAATTCATATAGAATTATCGTGTACCTGGTGCTTATGTTCAATCTTGGTAAATGGCACTTCTAGTTAGGCACTATTTAGACGAACGGATGAGAAATCCCGATCAGACAAGTGGTAACTAAATAAGGAGGGAGTGAGTGGACCTTTGATGTCGTGAGCACAAAGTACATTATATAATCTGAATCCATATCCAAAGTTATTACTTTAGTTTTATCCTAAGTAGATTGCTGAGATATCATCCCAATAACGTTTCATAGGAATGTGGTCGTCGTTGATATGCGGCGTTAATGAGAACGATAGGGAGGATACTATCGTGTAAAGCCACCGGATTGTGGTATAAGATAAGTGAGAGCGCCAGGAGGGATACTGGCGTGGATGTTTCGCAGGATCGCGAACGCTTGGAAAAGGGAGCATTGGGTTCTGCAATCCCGTGTGTAGACACGCCGGATTGTGTGTCAGATCTGCCCTAGGGTAGAACGGTCTGGGTCGGGGCGACCGCGAGGCCAACTGATGTGAATAAGATATTGTAAAAAACTCCATATATGTATATTGTCATTCCCCATTCTTAGGTGCAATCTGTATATTTATCTGTATAGCTACTCATTGTGAATACGATCTAAGAAGGGAAGGTGAGTACGTTTTGGCTGGGTCACAGGGGCCCCTGGGGGCTGATCCCATCTAGACAGGAAATCCAGCCATTACATAAGGTCATGGTGGTACAAAGCGACAAAAATTAAATTGGGGAATCTTGAATTATGTGTTGACCCATATGCTGACATTATGGTGGGCGAGGAAAATCTAAAGCTGTTGGTAGATTCAGCTGCACGGATCACCATTATCACACAAGAGTTGTTTGATGAAGTATGCTTTTAACACCAGATCGCAAGGCAGTATCGTATGAAGGTTGTGATATAAATCATTATGTGGTTACGTGGAAGATATACTGGAATTTAAGGGACAGAAAATTGCTGGGAAGTTTTATATAGTTTACAAAGGGTTGAATATTTTAGGATGGTTCTATCAAGGTTTGTTTGGAATGATCCTTAGACCAGGAGCTAGAGGACAAGTAATAGCTGTGAGAGAATGGTTGGAGATGGAAGAACTCATGAATAAATATCCCCATGTATCCTCTGGAGAACTAGGAAAAATTCAAGGGGACAAGCATTAAAATAATAGTAAAGGAAGGGGCACAACCAGTAAAACACAAACTCAGAAATGTACCAATCAGCATTCGGAAAAACCTAGAAAAAGATGTGGACACAAGTTAAAACTGGGATTATTGAACCTGTTGATTCAACATTGTGGTTCTCTCCATTAGTAGTGGCTCACAAACAATATGGGGGACTTAGAATGTGTGTGGATTTACACTATCTAAACAAAGACATTTAAGTGGATTCTCACCTTTTACCAAACATTAATGAACTGCTAGCTAACTTAAAAGGAGAAAAGTTGTTCACAAAACTTTATTTAGCATCTGCTTACCACCAGATTGAGCTGGAACAAGAATCAAGGTACCTTACAGCATTTGTCTCCCATTTTGGTACCTTTCAGTATTGCCGTATGCCTTTTGGTCTTGCCTCAGCGGCCTCAGTCTTTCAACGTACTACGGCAGACATGCTGAAAGGCATAAAAGTATTGTCCATTTCCCAGAATGATGTTTTGATTTTTGGACGAGATAGACAAACATCACATGTAATTTTGGATGAAGTGTTGATGAGGTTCCAAGAGAAAGGGGTGGTGTTGAGGAGAGACAAGTGTGTGTTCCTCACCAACAAGGTTGAATACTTGGGGCATATTTTTTTAAGACCAAGCCACCTGTTGACAAGATGAGTCTAAAATCCTTTTTAGGCCTCTGTGAGTTTTATTCAAGATTTATTCAAAATGTTGACAGCAAATTGAGACCATTGTCAAGCATGCTCGCTAAAAGGAGCTGATTTTGTTTGGGATGAAGAATGTCATGAGGGTTTTGAGTGGGTGAAAGTCCAATTGGTTTCACCCAAAGTTGTTAAGCACTATGATCCTGGTCTGCAGTGTTTTTTGACTGTTAATGCTAGCAATGTTTGTGTTTGTGCGGTCCTCAGGCAAGAGGATGGTGGTGAAATGAGGGCCATTGAGTATGCTTCACAGGTGTTGGCTGGTGCTGAGACACAGTATTCCATAATCTAAAAATAATTGTTTGTGGGCAGTGATGAAATTTAAGAACTATGTATGGGGCAGAAAAGTTCAGATTTCAAACAGATCACAAACCTTTCATATTTAGTTTGAGCGGGAGAAATGCTAGAGGTTTTACTCCACATATTGCACGTTGTCATCTAACTTGCTACAGTTTGACAGCATCCCAGAGCATATTCCTGGTTGTAGGAATGGTTGTGCAGATTATCTTTCATGTACGTCGGAGTAAGTTGAGGAAGAAAGTTGTGCAGTAGATGAAGACAAGGAGGACTGCTTAGTGGCTTCTGATGATATACCTGAACTGGGTGCGATTTCGGAAATGGAGTGGCATAAAAGAATTGAGGAAGACTTTGTCTTGCAAGGAGTCATGAGATATGTGGAATCCGGTTGGCCTTGTGAGAGGAATCTGCATTTTGATTTTAAAACCTTTGTAAATGTGGCTGATGATCTATCTCTGGAGGATTATTTGTTGTTGCGGGCAGACAAGTTAGTTCCACCTCTTGTGTTAAGAAAGCCTGCTATAATCCATACACATGAAGGACATTTAGGGGCTACTGTGACTAAGAAAAGAGTGTGACTATCCCTTTGGCGGCTTGCTATGGATAGAGAGATTGATCAGGTGGTTACTGAGTGGGTGATCTGCACGGGGTGTCACAAAACCATTAAGTTGCATACTCCTCCTCTCAATCGTTTACCAAGTGGTCTCTGGGAGAAGTTAGGGATTGACATTGTGAGTCCTTTCCACGAATTGGCACCCTCCTCCAAATTTCTATTAATTTTAATGGACTATTACACAAAATGGCCAAAAGTTACATTTGTGAAGGAAGTTACATCTGGAGTGGCTGTTGAATTCTTGAAGGATGTGTTTTTTAAAAGAAGAGTTTCCTTCTACCATGGACTCTGACAATGGGACACAGTTTGTGTCTGGGGAGGTTGAAAACGTCTTGGAAACCAGTCGTATTAAGCATCTCAAAAGCTTGTTGTACCATCCTCAAACCAATGGCCTGGTGGAGAGGATGAATAGAGTGCTGGGAGAGTGTATGCAATGGGCTATTAGCAATAAGTGTGTGATCTTCAATGCGGTAAGGACGATGCAGTGGTTTTTCTCACACTACTCCACACATTTCAACTGGGGTGTCACCTTTTGAATTGTTGCGTACATGCAGAGAAACCACAAATTTTTGCCCAGTTTGGATGAACAAATGGGTCAAACAAGACAAATGGACAGTTGGGAGTGTAGGGAGTTGTGTGAACGTTAGGCAGGTGAAACAGAAAGGGTAATTTATGCAAGCAACCATGTAAAAATTGTCATAATTAAATTTGGTGACACTATGTGTAAATAAAGCTGGACCAGTCAGGAAAGATGATTCTAAGTTTGGACTGCCTGTGAAGGTGGTGAAGGTAAAAGGGAATAGTGTACAGACAGAAGGAGGTCAATGGTAGAACCAATGCATTTTGGTTAAGATGATTGATGAGAAACATAAAGGGGGTGATGAAGTTGCTCAAGGCACAAATTACATGGATGAAGGGGAGCAAAGGTTTGGCATTGGTGTTAGGCGCAGGACTAGTCCCAGGAAGCTTCCTGCACATTTCCAAAAGAACACTCCTGCGTGTCGGATTCTTCTGGTTATGTTAAAGTAGTTTTATTTTTTTCTTAGGATTTGGGATTTTTGTAAATATCTTCATTGTATATCAAGGAGAATGTTGATCTTCTGCAGTATAGGTGTATGCATGCTACTACTTTGAATAGTTCTTTATCTGTGTTCCCTTTGTAAAGGGAAAACCGATGTAGTGTTCTAGTTGTATGGTTAGAGCATTGAGCATGGAATCCAGTTAGCCTGGGTTCCAGGATCAAGGCTAGAATCTTCTAAACAGCAGTTGGTGCTGTGATCCTGGCCTGGACCCTTCGTCTGGTGGCCCGCTGTAATGGAATAAACTCATCAAATGAACTCTTACCTGTCTCTGCGTGCTCAATACAACAGATTCCATTAATACTGGCACTGGCTAATTGTTTATTTTAAAATAATTTTAACTATTTAATGAATTTGTGTCCAACATTCAATTCTCTTGAGATCTCGGAGCCTATTTGGTTATTCCAGAGAATCAAATTCCATCACTGCATCTAGTGACAAGACCACCACAACTTTTTCAGTCTCTGCCTTACAGCCATATAGGGGTTGAGGATTAAGTCTAGTACTTCCATTGAGCATAAAACATAATTGGTTGGGATGCACCAGAGTATTATTTACTCCCCTCAATCAGGTGTCCTGTATTTTTGCAAGTACTTTGGTCTCAACATTTAAAAGTGAAATGGGCAAGTATGAGAAACATTCCTCCCTGGAGCGTTCCTAGTTTGTGTATTATCTCGGACCATGTTAAAAAAAATTACCTTTTGCACATTAGTCAGGCTTCAGAGCTAACTATAGCACAGCAACCGCTCTGTTGGAGGTCTCAGAACATATTAAAGAAAAGCTTAATCGGGGGGTAAAGCCATTCTAATTTTATTGGACCTGTCAGCGGCCTTCGATATGGTACCTCATGACAGGCTCCTGGACAGGCTGCAGGAACTTGGAATAGGTGGCTCTGCGTTAGAATGGCTGACTTCTTCCCTAGAGGACAGAAGTCAGAAAGTTCGGACTCCTCCCTTTGTGGCCTCCATCCCCAGTCTGAAAGTGGGGGTCCCGCCGGACTCTGTACTGACCCCACTCTTTTCAATCTATATATGTCCCCCCTGGCACCACTGGCAGAAGCTTGCGGGGCAAAAATAATTTCATATTCCGGTGATACACAGCTTCTTTTCACCTGTGATAAGGGAGCAGAGTTTGAGGGTGAGAAGATTAGAATTTGCCTCACTAAGGTTTTTAAGTGGCTAAGGAGGAATCAATTGAAATATAATCCGGAGAAGTCTGAAATTATCTTTTTTGCTCCCTGCCCTTTGAAAAGTGGAGATGCTGGTGGCCTGGGGATATGTCAGCTCTTCTCCCTGCTTAAACCACTGTAAAAAATCTGGGCATCACGATGGATGGCACTCTCTCGATGAGATACCAAGTGCAGTCGGTAGTAGCCTAATTCGAATGCCGAGAAAATGTCTTTCCCTTCTACCAGTGATTCCAGGAAAACCGTGGTCCAGGCTTTGGTCACTTCCAGACTGGACTATTCTACTATCCTGTACCTAGGCCTTCCTGAGTGTCTTCTCAATCGCTTGCAGCTGGCTCAAAAGGCAGCAACTAGACTGGTACTCATGCTTAAGCCCAGGACTCATATATTCCCACACCTGAAGGCATTACACTGGCTTCCATTAAAAAAGAGGATTAGGTTTTCGCTCTGGTGTTGTTTTTCAAGGCCCCTCAAGGTAGTGGCACTGGCTATCTCAAAAGGAGAGTAACCCAGTATGTGCCATTGAGAACTTTGAGGTAATCCTCTTTGGGCCTTGCCTCCGTTTCTAGAATATGCCGAGCCCATTCTGGAGGTAGTTCCTTCACGGTGTGGGAGCGCAAGCCTGAAACCTTCTTACGGTAACTCTTAGATCAGTGACTGACCTAGCTGTTTTTAAGAAACTGTGCTTAAAACCTGGTTATTCCACAACTAAGGGTGTTGGTAGGGTAGATGGAGACTCTTAGTGCCGGGACACTATTGTTGAGTAGCTGTGCGCTCCATAAATGCACTAATTCATTTATTCATATTGTTGTATCTTGTGGCTACATGTAAATCATAGCCTACTTACCCCTCCCGTTTGGCTTTATTACACATATTCAGGAGATGTGTTGATGCATCAACCCACTTTTCTTACATATACTTATACAGGTATGCCATTCGGGCCTATGGTCTTACCTGACTTCTTACCTCAAATGGCTTGCTTTGACCTTCTCAATTGTTCCATCAAGCTGATGGGCCTCTTTACCAGCCTGTGATAATCTAGGTATCTTTATGTCTGAAAGGAACGCCAGGACCTCCTCTTCCTGAATCTTAACTTGTGTTTTATAAAGGGATCATAGAATTTAGCAAAGGCATTAGCCATACCCGTCACAGATCTTGGTGTTATTTAAGCTTTTTAATTCCCCTATCAATTGATTTTATCCCCCTTTCCGAGCCATACTAATAGCTTCCTGCCTCATTTGCACCTGCACATATCTTTTTTTTAATTGCAAGATATTTGGTATTTGTGGTGTTTGGAAGTACTCTGTTAATCCAAGGGGTGTCCTGGCGCTGCGAAAATTGAGTGAATCTGACTTGTAGACAAGGGCATGAGAAGGGGGTCTGACTAATTATCTTGCTGGGAGAAAAGCAAGATCTTGAGTTGCTTGCAGAATTGTGATTTATTTCTGTCATGGCTATGGGCTGCGGCTCTAGGGGCAACTCCGCACAGCGCAATGTCAATGACGGTGTGCATAAACACTCCTTCTCACGCCCATTTTGTGGCAAAATGCACTGGTATTTCCCTTTAGCGCGATATTGGTGGTCTTGCAATCGATCCTACCACAGAAACCTGGAACTTTAATGTTATATGCAGTCATGGACGCAAGAACAGTTTAATATCAGATGCTAGAATAATGGTCATGATCGCATGTTTTATGCGCTATAACGACGCATACCATGTGCTTCAACAATCATGATTATGCCCATGTTTTTAAACAAATTTTTTCCTTTTGTTGCTTTTTATTTAAAAGAACTTTGTTTCCTAGTGCTGACGACTTCTCCGTGCCAGTGAATGCGCTGCCAAGACCCTTCCGGGATGTACCGCAGCGTAGCATCCATGTTGGGAGGTGTTGCAGCAGAATCACACTCGGGACACAGGTGGGTGCATTCACAGTTCTTTATTTATATTTTGCTTGCATCTGGTCATACACACGTCCGTCTCCTTCTCTGTCCTGGTCGAATCTGCCCTCTTCCTGTCCCCTGACCGGATGTGGTGTCCGGTGACCTGGTCACCTCCCTCATGACCCACGGGGTCCTACTGTCCTACTTGTCAGGTCACTACATCTCCCCCTTTGTTGCAAATAAATGTTCATGATGCTGTTTCTCCTGATTGGTTCCGCCCCTTCAGCCCTGGACCGCACTTGCCTATTTTTGCGGTGAGAAAAAGAAAAGAGAGATGGGGAGAGAGAGAGAGAGATAGAGAGATGGGGAGAGAGATAGAGAGAGAGAGAGAGAGAGAGGGAGAGAGAGAGAGATAGAGAGAGAGAGAGAGAGAGAGAGAGAGAGAGAGAGAGAGAGAGACAACTGCTTTTCAGTTGTCATCCGCCTGCTCTCCGTTTGCCAGCCTCTCTTCCTCTTTGTCGTTGCTCTCTCTTCTTAGCCTTCTTTCTGTTCTTCCGTTGTCCTTCTTCTGCTCCCTTTTTGCCAGCCTCTCGTTGTCTTGATCGTTGTTCTCCGCCCTCCATTCTGCTTCTTGTTCCTCTCTTTCTACAGCCGCCCCTTGGTGTGTTCGTTCCCTCAACGATTCTTTTTTGTTCTCTTCCTCTTTCTCTGGTCCCTGCATCTTTCCTTCGCTCGCTCTCAGCATGTCTCTTGTCTTTTTTATATGTCATTGTTATAAGGCCCATCTTTTGGGCTGTGCTGTTGCTCATCAGGCATGGCCCTGGGACATCGCCTTGTAAAACATGAATGTCCTCTTTGTTTATTTTGTCCTTGAACTTCAGTTCCTCTGTGAACTTTCCCAAATTTGTTACTTGTTTCCTTGCCCCCCAGGTAAAAACCTTTACCTGGGACGCTCTCAGTGTCGGCTTTACTTCCATTCTCTCATACTCCGATACACACATGACGTTGCATGTTGCACAACTGTCCAGTACAAAGTCTGTTTCATGCGCTCCTACTCTTATCTTTGCATAGTCCGTCTTTCCTCTGGTTTTTCTGTCTGTGGGCTGTGTTGTTTCTCCTGCTTCTTCTTCTTCGCTCCGCTCTGTGTGCCCCTCCGCCATGTGGTATAGTCTTTCCACTTTCTCTTCTTCCTCCTCTTCGCCTGACCCTCGTGATGAACTTCTCCTTTCGTTGTCGACATACCTGACATATCTTTTTGTCGATTCCTGTTGTCTTCCTGTTCTCCCCTTGTCATCTCTGAATTGTGCACTTTGGCACATACTGGCGTGGTGATTCCTTCCACCACACCTTCTGCACGTCTGGCCGAATGCTGGGCATGGACCTCTGTGCGGAAATTCCATTCTTCACTTGTAGCATGTTCCTTCAGGTCGTCTCCTCTCCTTTTGTTCCCTCCAGTCATTCTTCCATCGGTCTGTAAGATCTCTGTTTGTCGTAAAGTGTGCGTTTTCGATTTCAACACTTTTCCCTCTTTCCATTTCCTTGGCATGTTCCGTTGCTCTCGCCTCTGCTCTCGCTAGTGACAGGATGTTCTCCAGTGAGATCGGCTCCTTTAGTATTCTTGCTCTAAATCCTGTGTCACGACAGCCTTCTATGATCCGTAGCCTTATTGCTTGCTCGTTGTCAAATTTGTCGAACTCACAATGTGTCACCAATTTTCTCAGCCTTGTCGCAAAGTCATCTAGCGTATCGCCGACTTGTTGACATGCAATTGTAAATGTATATCGTTCGAAGTCGATGTTTCGTTGTGGGTCGAATTTGGTTGTTAGACATTTCTTTAGTTGTTCATATGTTTTTGTTTCCTCGGTAGGCAGGGTCACCAGAAGTTCTTCGACGTCATCCCCTGCTAAGTTCAACAGTAAACCTCTCTTCTTTCCGTCCGCTACATCTGTATCCTCTACATATCTTTCAAACCGTCTGATCCACTTCTCCCACTTTATTCCTGTTTGCGGCTCCGATAAGTTGAACGGTAGTGGTCTCCTGTATTGTGCGCTGGGCTTTGGATCTGCCATTCTTGCCTTCTTCCTTCTGTCTGCTCCTTTCTTTTATTTCTCTTTTTCTTCTTCTTCTTTTACTTTATTCTAACCTTTTCTTGTTTCTTTTCTCTTTTGTCTCTTTTATTCCCTTTATTCTTCTTCTTCTTCTTCTTCTTCTTTATTTTGCTTTATTTTAGCCTTTTCTTGTTTCTTTTCTCTTTTGTCTCTTTTATCCCCTTTATTCTTCTTCTTCTTCTTTTGTCTGCTCCTTTCTCTTTTATTTCTCTTATTTTTTTTTTCTTCTTCTATTGTTTTGCTTTGTTCTAGCTTGTTCTAGGCTTTCTTTGTCGTTTTCCTATGGTCTTCTGCCTCTTTCCTTCTTTAGCCTGCCCTTAAGATGGCTGCTCTTTATTTTCCCATTATTTCTTTAATGTTGTCCCCATCAAAATGGCTTCCTTTTGTTCACGCGAGACTTCGCTCTCGAAGTCTCACTTTGCCTGTTCGTTAGATGGCCTCCGCGTGTTTTTCTTCTTTCTATTGGCTTTCCCGCCTGTTTCTAAGATGGCCGCCGGTGTTTCTTCTTCTTGCGAGACTTCGCGCTTCAATTTCTAAGCGCGAGGATCTCGCGCCTCTGACTGCGCACTAGCGCTGTTCCTCCAATGCTCTTACCGCGCTTGTAGTTCTCTGTTGGACGCTGATCGGGGTGGGCTCCCGTGTAGCTCCTTGCGTCTCTCTGCCACCAGTGACGTTCGTTCTGGTGCACAGCGCGATCCTCACACGTGAATTTGTCACTTTCCTTTGTCGCCAGTTGTCGTGTCCACGCAGTGGGCCCCTTGCAGCAGAATCACACTTGGGACACAGGTGGGTGCATTCACGGTTCTTTATTTATATTTTGCTTGCATCTGGTCATACACACGTCTGTCCCCTTCTCTGTCCTGGTCGAATCTGCCCTCTTCCTGTCCCCTGACCGGATGTGGTGTCCGGTGACCTGGTCACCTCTCTCATGACCCACAGGGTCCTACTGTCCTACTTGTCAGGTCACTACAGGAGGGTCCCTTCTATAACAGGGGACCACACCCTTCAAGTCTTGCTCGTTATTCTCCCTCGCTTCCTGCAGGCTGAACAACAAAGCTGGTGCCCTGGAAACATCCTTAGCTCTCCAGCGCATTGGATTTCAAACTAGAGGCTTAGAGAATACCTGACACTAGAAGGGGGTAAGAGCATCCCTATCATTTCTTTGCTTGGAACATCGATTGGGATATTTTTGGATAATGTTTTGACAACCAGAACATTTGCATAACTGTTTATGGTCATAGAATCCTGAACTCTTTCGCAATTTCTGTAAGAGCTGTTAAACCTTGAGTGGTTTATAGGTAAAGTTTGGGACAATTTACAAAGCTACAAACTAAATCAAAAACCTTTACTATGAACAATTCATTCTTTGTATAAAGTTGCGTGGCAGGTCCCGCATAATCACAATTTATGGAACAAGCAGACAAATACTTAAAGGAATAAGGCTGTGGTGGGTATACGTTCCTTCGTCCTCTTACACCTGCTAAGACCTAGTTCACTATTCTAGATGATGAACAATTAATGTTTCTCATATGTTCTATCGTAGTGCCCTCATTCCCAAAATCTCTCCAGGTTAAAGCAGTAAGGGAAACACAGGTGAATATACTAAATCAACAGTCACCAATTTTCTCAGCCTTGTCGCAAAGTCATCTAGCGTATCGCCAACTTGTTGACATGCAATTGTAAATGTATATCGTTCGAAGTCGATGTTTCGTTGTGGGTCGAATTTGGTTGTTAGACATTTCTTTAATTGTTCATATGCTTTTGTTTCTTCGGTAGGCAGGGTCACCAGAAGTTCTTCGACATCATCCCCTGCTAAGTTCAACAGTAAACCTCTCTTCTTTCCGTCCGCTACATCTGTATCCTCTACATATCTTTCAAACCGTCTGATCCACTTCTCCCACCTTATTCCTGTTTGCGGCTCCGATAAGTTGAATGGTAGTGGTCTCCTGTATTGTGCGCTGGGCTTTGGATCTGCCATTCTTGCCTTCTTCCTTCTGTCTGCTCCTTTCTTTTATTTCTCTTTTTCTTCTTCTTCTTTTACTTTATTCTAACCTTTTCTTGTTTCTTTTCTCTTTTGTCTCTTTTATTCCCTTTATTCTTCTTCTTCTTCTTTGTTTTGCTTCACTTTAGCCTTTTCTTGTTTCTTGTCTCTTTTGTCTCTTTTATCCCCTTTATTCCTCTTCTTCTTCATCTTCTTTTGTCTGCTCCTTTCTCTTTTATTTCTCTTATTTTTTTTTTCTTCTTCTATTGTTTTGCTTTGTTCTAGCTTGTTCTAGGCTTTCTTTGTCGTTTTCCTATGGTCTTCTGCCTCTTTCCTTCTTTAGCCTGCCCTTAAGATGGCTGCTCTTTATTTTCCCATTATTTCTTTAATGTTGTCCCCTTCAAAATGGCTTCCTTTATGTTCACGCGAGACTTCGCTCTCGAAGTCTCGCTTTGCCTGTTCCTAAGATGGCCGCCGCGTGTTTTTCTTCTTTCTATTGGCTTTCCCGCCTGTTTCTAAGATGGCCGCCGGTGTTTCTTCTTCTTGCGAGACTTCGTGCTTCAATTTCTAAGCGCGAGGATCTCGCGCCTCTGACTGGGCACTAGCGCTGTTCCTCCAATGCTCTTACCGCGCTTGTAGTTCTCTGTTGGACGCTGATCGGGGTGGGCTCCCGTGTAGCTCCTTGCGTCTCTCTGCCACCAGTGACGTTCGTTCTGGTGCACAGCGCGATCCTCACACGTGAATTCGTCACTTTCCTTCGTCGCCAGTTGTCGTGTCCACGCAGTGGGCCCCTTGCAGCAGAATCACACTCGGGACACAGGTGGGTGTATTCACGGTTCTTTATTTATATTTTGCTTGCATCTGGTCATACACACGTCAGGGAAACACAGGTGAATATACTAAATCAACAGTACACTTTTTATAAGTCCTTAGGAGAAATTCAGTCTGTTTAACATTGTCATAATTTCTGTTGACAGATCTCCTTACCTGATGTTCCTACCCAAACACCCTTTCCCCCGCCTGGCCACTGTAATGTTCTGTGTCATAACGACAATTAGACTTGGAGCTGCCTGGAGGTGGAGCCTTCTATCATCGTGCAAGCTCTGAGGAACGTCACCCTTTGACAGAATAACAAGCCCACAAATTGCTTTCCTACCAGCTTGCTCGATTTAGGATTGGCCACTCTGGATGACATCCTTAAAGCTTTAGGGCACATGCAACAAGAGTTGGCAGATTCAAAAGCACATACTACAGCATTAGCAGGGAGCGTATCCCATCTGCAACACAGAATAGAAAGTAGGGAAAAAGCGGAACGTAATCCTTTTGATGTTCCTCTGGTTAAATTTCCGAGTGCAGTTCATCCTGTCAGTGACGGTACTACTGGTGGATGTGTAAATCCTACATCTATATCTGTGACGGTGCCCTCCTAAATACCATTAGCTGTACCAGAACGTTTCTGTGGAGATCCTGTTAAAATCTAGAACTTCCTCACTCAAATAGAATTACATTTAAGTTGTAGGCCTGCATCCTTCCCTGATGCACAATCCAAAATAGCAGTCCTCATTTCTTACTTAATCGGTGACGCAGCTTCTTGGGCTGTCCCATTAGTCTGTGAGGATAATGCCATTCTGTATAACTGGAAAGCCTTTGTCAGAGAATTTGAGAAAGTGTTTGACAGGAGGGCAGCTACACTATCGGCCGATAGAGAACTCTTGGAATTGCGTCAGGGTAACATATTTGATGCATTTTAATCGCTTGGTATCAGAAACCAAATGGCCTGAGGAATAAAGGGCTGCGGTCTATTACCGTGGGTTACATGACGAACTGAAAGACGTCCTGGTGCAAATAGATCCGCAACCTAAAGAATGTACATTACATTTAAATCATAGACCAACTGAACAAAAAGAGCGTCGTCCTGATCATAGTGGTTATCGTTTTGAACGTAGTAAACCAGTACTTAGTACCCCACCATTGGACAATCACAGCAAACCCATGGAAATAGGTCCAGTCCGTCCGGCTTTAACTAAAGAAGAAAAAGTTGCATAGAAAAAATGGATTGTTACTGTAACAAAAAGGGACACTTGGTTAAAGAATGTCCTACCAAACCACGAAACAAAAGCCTTCAGCCAGCCATTAAAACCAAAAGTACAAAACTAAAGTACTCAGAAGGAAAACTAATCTACTCACATGATGTACAGGGGAATCTTTTGGGTGCTTGGCACATCCCCTCCATAAATGCTTCCGCAGTAAACGAGTTGCCCATTTATTCATAGAAATGGTTTTAGAAATTACTTCAACAACCAGACATGCAATCATGGTGCTCCTTGATTCTGGAGTCACAGGCAATTTCGTAGATTCAGGATTGGCACAACAATTACAGCTACCATGTGAACCTAAGACAACGAAGAAAAGGGTGTAATAGATGGGTGTGTTCTAACTTCTAGGACCATTACTAAACAAACCAAGGCCTTACAACTAGAGTTTACAGTGGCAACCATGCAACATATCGAAACCATCTCTTTCAATCTCATTAGCGCTCCTCAATATGGATTTATCCTTAGGATGCCATGGTTACAAACCCATATTCCTCAAATAGACTGGGTCCAACCAAAAATTATTAATCTTTCAGATTTTTGTAAACAACATCGTGTTGTACGTTCATGTGATCCAA
This sequence comes from Lissotriton vulgaris, assembly GCF_964263255.1. Classification (NCBI taxonomy): domain Eukaryota; kingdom Metazoa; phylum Chordata; class Amphibia; order Caudata; family Salamandridae; genus Lissotriton; species Lissotriton vulgaris. The sequence continues at coordinate 1,208,431,917 of NC_141693.1, read as the reverse complement.
AGAAACTTGATCAAGTGCAAGATCATGCTGAAGAAAAAGAAACTATGCTAACCTCAACAGTACGAAAAATATCGTGAAGTTTTTAACAAAAGACAAGCAGACAGTCTACCTCCACACCGGGCATATGATTGCCAAATAGACTTAGGGCCATATGTATGAAACTTTGGTTTTGCAATTCTCAAATAGCGATTTTTAGAGAATCGCTTTTTGAGAATGGCAAAATGCTATATATGTAGGATTTGCAAATAATTTAGCGAATCCTACATATTCATTAATTGCAAATTGCAAATTGCAATTCGCAATTAAGGAATACCTCCCCATTCATACCTATGGGCCTAGAGGCCAGAGTTATCATAAAAATAGTAAAGAGAGTGGGGCTGAGGAATGAACCCTAAGAGACCCCATATCTGAGAGGGATGGCCCTAAATGGAAAAAGTGGTAACATGACCATGTGAGTTCTGTCTCTGAGGAAACAACAAACCCACTTCAGGGGAATCCCCACTTCTTCCAAGCATCTCAGGAGCTGTGTATGGGGGACTGTGCCCAATGCAGATTACAGAACTAATTGTGGGTGGCTTTCATCCCCTCGTCCAACATTATCTTGATCATCTCAGAAACCTATAAAAGTGCAGTTTCTGTACTGTGCAGTGGCCTGATGCCGGACTGGGAGGTAGGAAGTACATTTTCTGAGTTTAGATATTTTGAGAGTTGTTAATTCAGCAGCTTCTGTCTAACTTGTGTTAGAATGGGCAGCAGTGATATAGGCTTGTAGATGGCCAAGATGTTGGGATCTCCTGTATAGGCTTCTTTAGGAGTGGCTTAATAAATGTCTTCTTTCGTGTAGATAGAACTAATTCCGTAGATAACAAACTGTTGATTAGGATGTTAATGTAAAGCTTGACATTTTAAGAGAACTTGTATAAGTGTGAAGAGAGACACTGGGTCCTCAGGGGATACTGATTTGCAGTGTATTAGAGCCTGTCCTGATCCTACATAGAAATAGGGGCAAAGGTGGTGGAGATGTTACTGACTTTGAGACTCCATGTTTGTTTGTACTTCGTTAGGGAAGTTCACATCTTTTCGAAGAAGCTGGCTAAGTCATTACAAAGCTCTTGAGATGGCAGAAAGACATTTGCGAAGGCTTTAGTATTGAGGAAGTCTTTTGATACACTAAATATTTCCCTATAGGAGTTCTTTGCTGATTCGATCTTCCTAGCCACGTATACAGTTTTTGTTTATTATCGTTCTGTGGTACTTCTTTAACCCTGTTTATACTTATAATTGTCAGTGTATGAGTAATTCGGTCTCCACTTTCTCTCCTGCCTTTTGCATGGCTATCTCTCCTCTACTAGTGATGCAGAAAACTAAGGAGCGGTTTAGGTGGAACATGACTTCTTGGGCATTTTAATGGGGGCAAGTTTGTCCAGGACCTCAAGGATACCCTTATTAAAGATGATGGTGTCCTTCTCAAGGTCACCATGATTGGTGTGGAGAGAACTTCAATTCCTCTGCAAATTTTGCCTCAATGTCATTTAGTCTACAGTTTTGCACCAAGTGACATATAGGGTGTGACCTGGTAGAGGGGTCAGGCTGTTTTATGCGAAGATGAACCAAGTAATGGTCTGTCCAGGTAACAGGTTCAGCCTCTAATGTGCTAAAAGAGGACAGCTTTGAGAAAATAAGGCCCATCTTGTGACCCTGTGCTTCCTACTGCAGACTTATGACCCAATTATGAGTCTGGCAATCTAAGGACTGCCAGACTCGTGGTGACACGGTGGTGGTGGTCTAGACACCACCGCACCGGTGATCGATCACCCCAGTACGAGTTGGGCGGTTGAACTGCTCTGGGACCGCCAACACTGCCAGAGAACTGCCTTTCCCTGGAGGTTGCATGGCTGCAATATGCTTGTCAGGAGCACCATGGTCACGCCAATCATATTACGAGTTTTCTCTCCTACGGGGATTATATGGTGTTTCCTTCTCCATGTAAAGCTGGGGGGAGAAGGAAACAAAGGGGGCCTCCTGTGCCTCCTCCATTTGGGCAAGCACACAGGGGGGGGCATAAAATGTACCCCCCTGTGAGCATGCACAAAAGTTCCTGCAAGGCATGGACTTTTGAGTTCATGCCGTGCAGGAATCATGTGACAACTTGTGAGGCGTTTCCATTGCGGTGCTTTTTTCAAAGGCACTGCGGCCTTCAAAAGAGGCACCACCATTGGAATGCGACACCATCCGCCGGCCAGACTACAAACAACTTGGCAAATCTAAGCAGTGCTGCGACGCTGCAGGGGAGTACTATCCGCCCCCATGCCGTCTACGTGGATGTTAAAATCACCTAACATGGTGGTTAGCAAACTACTCAGTGTGGAGAGATGGCATTACATAAGGTGTCCAGGAATTCAAAACTAGGACCAGGAGGGCAGTACAGAAGTACTCCTGAGGGTGAGAACTGTTCTGGTAATTTCAAACGGAGGCCTATACATATTGCCCCCTTTATCTCACTCACTGTGAACTAAGAGCATGGATATTTCGGGCCTGATTATGAGTTTGGCGGTACTGAGACCGCCGTACTCGCAGTGGTGGTCTGATTAGCTTATTACGAGACATGTGGTTACATAGACGAAAGACCGATGTGATACCGCCACAACCCTTACTCAAATCCAACCGCATTGGTTGTAAAATGGCCTATGAGTCTGTCTGAGACTTGGACCGGCAGTGAACCCGCCACCCAATTATAAGTTGCCTTACCACCAGTGCGACCTTGGCAGTCCAACCCCCACATCTGTGCAGGCGGAAAAGGGGGTATTTAAGGCTGAAATTCATCTATACTCACCTCTACATGTCCTGTGCCGCCATGGAGGCAATCGTACACATCCTGCTGCTGCTGTACTTGCTTGAGCATGTCTAAAACCCACACCGTCGTGGACAAAACAGACGGTAACTCATACTGCTACCTGTTTCCATAGACAAAACAATGTTTCGTCATGGATAAGGCAAGGGTGTTGGGGTGGCTTGGTCAAACATATTTACTGGGACCCTGTGTGGTATTATTTTCAATCTTCAACCCAAATCCATCTGTATGATGCCCCCCATCCTGAAGTCACTGTTACTGCATATTGAACATAAATGGACATATGTTTACAACTCATAATTAGTGATAGTGATGTGCACATCACCTCCTCATCTTTATCACACCTATTTATCTCTAAGACACACTCACATTGCACACATCCCAGGTCCTGTTTTGATGTCAAAGATATATTTGTATGGATGTGTCATTAAAGTGAAACACACCTTCTCTGCTGAAACTCTGTATTGGACTCTCACAAATCACCCACATTAAGTGACAATGTCAGTAAATGGGATTTCAAAGATGGTAACACACTCTGCAGAGTAGGTATTCCCTTTATCATGGGGAACCGTAAAAGGCAAGGGCTCTGGGGCACATTATATTTTGTACGTGGCTTAAAAGCTCAGTGTGCACAGGACCTGTGAATTGTGGTATATCAGGGACAACCGATCGCATTACTAAATGCCATGCATGTGTAGGTAATGTGTAAGTGCAAGTCAGGAAAGCAAACAGCACTAACAGTATTTCTCACACATCTAGATAGATTAGGTGGAAGATGCACACTGGGAAATGGACATATTTACATACAAAATTCCACAAAGGTGTGATACTTTTACACTCTCCATGTGTCGATAAACAAATATCTAATTTCAATACTTCAAACACATATTCAACCTACATCATAGGGAGAAGTGCAACCAAAATGATATTGACAGTGGCCAAGCCAAACTGAAATAATCACCACATAAAATGTCACCCAGTAAAATGTGTGCCCCATTGAGTTTTCATGTTTTCATACCACAAAGACATCCATCCAAAATTTCCCATTGTGCTGTGTAACTCCGTGTGGGAGTTTGATATGATGGGCTGACTACGGGTTGTATACTGTCACTTGGGGTCCGGCAGCATAGAGCACACACCGTGCCCACCTCACTAGGCAGTTTTAGGAATGCACACCCCACAGCGAAAGCAACGAGCACACTGTTATTTATTTGCAACGTTGTGCATCTCGTTTGGGCCAGCGTAGTTCCCGCCGCTGGCCCAAGTATTGTTATTTGTAGTTTATTAGTCACTTCCTCCTAGCCACTCAATTCCACAACGCTGGGTATTGCCGCTCCTCCCACGCCACACATGCTCCACATGTTAGCGCACACTGAACGCACATGCTGTATAATTATAACAGAGTTACTTGGAATGTGCGGGGATTGGGGTCTGTCCACAAGAGGCATAGAATACATGCGCAACTCAACAGGCGACAGGCGCACATTGTATGCTTGCAGGAGTCCCACCTGACCATAGCTAAGAGGGCTAAACTGTACAAGAAATGGAGGGGACAGGTTCTTTCCACATCATACTTCGCCTTTGCCAGAGGTGCGACGATATGGGTTAGAAGCGGAGTTCCCTTCAAGGTCCTGGAGCAGCAGGTGGACCCCCTAGGCAGATATATATTGGTGAGAGGCATGTTGGACGGTGCACAAATTGTACTGGGCAGAGTATATGCACCCAACTTCGAGCAAGACAAATTTCTACTGAGCCTTAACCCTGTACTAGCGGCCTGGGCTACATGCGCATGGATAATTGGTGGAGACTATAATGCTGTACTGAATATCGCTATCGACAGGTCTCACCCCCCTCTAGCTAGTACTAGCTCTATTAGACAGCAGACGAGCTGCGAGGTTGGGCTGACAGATGAGGGTTGGGAGACGCTTGGAGACTGAAACATCCGACTAGCAGGGAATACTCCTTTTTCTCTCATCCACATCAATTACACACTCGTATAGATAGGATTTTCTGCTCCGACCCCATTGCGGCCCAGGTCACGCATGCCACGTATTTGGGTAAGACACTTTCCGACTATACCCCATTGGAAATTACGCTAGTGTGGGGCAGAATCCCCACTATGGTCCTTACCTTGAAGTTATGGCCTCAGATGCTTGAGAACGCTGACTTTCGGGAGGCCCTCTCCACTGGCATTCCTCATTATTTTGCTGAAAACACAGGTACTGCCTCTACCCCGCAGGTGGAGTGGGACGCCTTCAAGACAGTGATTAGAGGCCTAGCTATTAGCACCACAGCTGGGGCGCGACAGGAAATCCACAATAATCTTAGGGAAGTCGAAAACACTTTGAATGAGTTAGAGTAGGCTGAGGCAAATGACCCCTCTAAGGACGCCCCATTGCAGGAGGCCATGATAAATCAAGCAGAGCTCCTAGAAACCTTGCGATGCATCGACTACACAGCCTATACACACACTGAGCACGCTGAAGCAGATGGGGCCGGGCCGCTACTTGCGCAAATACTCCGGGATGACCCCCCACATACCCCCATACATGAGGTAACCACAGTGTCCGGCGACACGGTGGATACACAGCAGGGCATAAATTATGCTTTCTGTGAATACTATCCGACACTTTATCAATTCCCCCACCCCCCAGTTGGACGAGGATGCTCTGAAGGTGTTTTTTTGCAGACGTGCAACTTCCCCAACTAACTAAAGCAGCGCAGGATGACATCTCGCCCCATTACTAGAGCAGAAATCAAGGCTGCCATTCGGGGCCTACCCCGTACCAAGGCCCCTGGCATTGATGGCCTCCCAGCCAAATTCTTTGTTGCCTACTCAGACTCTTTAGTGCCCCAACTAGATCACCTGTATAACACTGCAAGAGATGCTGGAAAACTGCCCCCCACTACTTTGCAGGCACTAGTGGTATCCCTCCCCAAGCCGGGACGGTCGGCCACGTACCTCTCGGGTTACAGGCCCCTATCCTTATTAACGACTGAGTACAAAATATTGAGCAGAGTTCTGGCAAGCCGCTTGCGCCCCTACCTACATCATTTGATCCACCCTGACCAGTGTGGGATTATACCATCACATAGCACCTCGCTTGATATTAGGAGGCTATATCACGTCATGGCAGCTACCCCCTCTAACTGGAGTAACGTGGGTTGTATCACCCTGGTTTGAAGTACTCCCATGGACACCAAAGGGGCCAGATTGACCCAAAAGCCAGAACAATACATAGCTTTAGAAATGGTATACATTAAGCAGGTCCTCAGGTACAGCAGACCATGTGAGATAGGGCTCCACCCTCAATGTCAGGCACTCCCAGAAAGTACTAATATGTTGCTGCTTTCCTGAAAAGACCACCACTGTTTGATACTGCTGAAAATCTGAATATGGCGATAGATTAACTTTTTGGATAGAGACATTTGATGATTTCATTGATGCACATTAATAGACTGACAACAAAAAAATTGTCAAATAGATCTCAAAAATCTTGCTGGTGAGGGTATAAAGGAAAACATAAATAAATGCTGCAAACTGATGAAGTCACATATCAACAGATTAAAGAAGTATTGAATCTCAGTTTAATCCAATGACCAGTGTTGATTATGAACTATACACCTTCAACCAAGAACGTAAGAAAGTTGGTAAAACATTGACGAATTTGTGAAAAGACCAGAATCACTCATCTGACATTGTAAGTTTAATGAATTTTGTAACTGTGAGTATGGTCCTTCTGAGAGAAGGACACGGAAAGCCGGTGGTCATGTGGCTGAGAGAAAAATCCAGCTGCCATAGATTTCCTAAAACTGTTAATACAATTGTTAAAGGGAAGAGGGGTGAAACCCAATGCAATTGTCTTTTTTTTCTTGTCTTCTTCGTGTGGTTTTATAATTCACATCATTATAGACCCAGGATGATACTAAGTGGGCTGGTGAAGACTGACTGCATATAACATATCCTTCAGCCCGCAGAAGACATATGGAAGTAAAGGGGCTTGAGTACAAGAGGGGCTGCTTGAGTGCTTTGGCCTCATGGCGACTGTTAGGCTTCAGCCTCTAGCATAGCTCAAGGTTGTTCTTTTCAACGCAGAGACTTGTATTGATTATTCTCTTGGTTCATATGTATGAGGCGGGAGATGCAAGTTTATGACTTGCCAAGGTTTGGACAAGACAAGTTAGCGCTACTGCCCAACGGTTGTGTAACAAGGAGCAGGATCTTGCGCTGTGGGTCCAATGCAACAATGTAGCAAAGTAAGCAGCTAGTCGGAAGCTCAGGAAAAGTATCTTTACAAACGTTTCAAAAGGTTTTGAAGTAACAATCCTCTTCAACGAAAGGGTCTGAAATTACGATCTTTCCGCTGCTTCCAACGTCAGCTGGGCAGAAATCCTCGAGTTACAATAAAAACGGTTTTGTCTTCACCCCACTCCTGGTACCAAATTATGTACAGAGGAAGGAATGCCAGAAGCCAAGTGCTCTCACTTTAAATAAGACTTTATTTAGTCTTTAAGAGAGATATTAACGGCCCCACAGCGGAGCGGCAGTGAGTTATCAAAGAGCAAGACCGAATGAATCCAAGCAGGATTCTAGAATGAAAGGGAGGGATAGAATAAAGATAGAAATAGAAGAAAGAGATAAAGACAGGACATTACAGGTTGGTAGGTCTTGGGGGGTGTTTTATTTTAATGATTTTGTCATTTCAGGGATTTAATTGGTGCTCTCATATGTTAATGGTTTGGTATATATCTCTGTGGGGAAACGTCCAGAACAACGCAGCCAGAGCCACGCATCCCAGAACAATGCAAGCATAATCAGGTTTGCCGGAATAATGCATCTGACTTAAACACACATATGCGTGGTTAAGGCAGATTGCGCTCTTGTGTTCAGGATGGGCGGTGACTCTGGTAGAAGCTTTGAAACAGGAAGCTCTCGATGCAGATAGGTAAGCGGGACTGTGGCCAGGTCTGGGGGGTGGTCGAGGTCACTTTGGGAGTGGATGGGAGGGGTACTTTTGTTTTTTTAGGGCGCAGAGGGAGGAGCGCTACTATTAAGAAGGGGGTAGGTTTTTAGGGCTCAGGGATGGGGTAGTTTTAAGGGCTGGGTGTGGGGGAAGTTTTCTCGGATTGAGGTGGTGTTAGGCTCAGGGGGGAGGAATCAGGGCAGTTTTTTAAATTGGTGACAGGGTTTTAGGCCACAGGGCAATGGAAGGGGTTGGGGTAGTTTTAAGGGCTGGGTTTTGGGGGGGGGGGGGGAGTCTTTTAGGAATAGTGCTAGTTTTAGGGATCAAGGCGGGTAGGGGATCGGGGTTGTTTTTTTAATTTAGGCAGTGGTTTAGGCCTCAGGGCAGTGGAAGGGGTTAGGGTAGTTTTAGGGACAGCATGGGGGGTTGGGTAGTGCATGTTAAGGAGCAGGGTTGTAGGCCTCAGGGCAGGGAGGGGAAAAGGGTTCGTTTTCAGGGCAGGTTTTGGGCCTCGTTGTCAGGTAGGGGGTTTGTAATTTAGAGCTTAGGGCTGGGGAGAGGTAGGGGGTCGGAGTAGTGGCAAAGTTAACCACGCATACCCCCTTACCATACATTCCTTCACAAAGAAATTGTGTGGATCTAGGCATGCATGGTAAAGGAATGCGTGGTTAAGACTCATTCATGGCTCGCACATGTGGGCCTCTATCTTACAAACATCTCTGTGGTGCCCTGTGGGATGACTGTGCATCGACCCTTTCTTGAGGTCTAAGTGCTTGTTTGATCTGGTACTAAATGGCAATGGTGGATAATGTGTATACGTTTATGACATGGAATATAGGGTACCTGCTTCAATTATAGAAACGCCATAGAGTGTATACCTATCTGAAATGCTATCATGTTTACATTGCCTTTTGCCAATAAATGCATGTTTGGGGGGACTGTATCCCTAGTCTACAGAACAGATGGAGGGGACAACTGTATGCCACCTTTCCCCAGGTAGGCCAGTGGAGTCATGATTTGGGTGGCCCAGGGAGGTCCTTTCCAAAAGAGGGGACAGGTGATTGATTTAGAGGGATGTTATTCGATCCTGTTTGGTGTCCTAGATGGGCACAAGATGTGCTTGGTGAATGTGTATGTCCCGAAAAATTATTGTGCAGCCTACTATCAAAGAGTAACAGCGTCTATAAAGCCATACCTGAATGCTGATATGATCGTGGCAGGGGATTATAACTGTGTCTTTAATGGGTTACTTGACCGTGCACCTCCAAAACCTCACACCAAACCAAACATGACCAAGATGCTAGCCGACATGATAAAGGACCTAGGCCTGATAGGTTTCTGGAGGGAACGACACCCTGACACTAGAATGTACTCCTGTGACACGCCTGCAGCCGGGACATACAGCTGCCTAGATTACTGTGTACTGTAATCTACCCTAGCACAGGACATGAAGGAAATCTCGTATTTAGCCATCTGCTTGTCCATTCATTCCCCGGTAATGATGAGCTTGGGGTGAGGACATAGATATCTGGCAGTCCAGCTTTGATGACTCAGAGCAGGCCTTGGGATTACAATGCACGGTTTCCATGCCGGCGTTTCCGACATGGAAAGCATGTTTGGGGGCCCCTAGCAGGGCCCCTTTGTGTGTGCGGCCTCCGGTAGGGGCAAAGGGGACACCATAAGGAACCTGCCACGGGGTGCAGGGATTAACACCACCTTCCAATTTCCTATGGGAGCATGTCCTATGGCCGGTTTACAGCTGTAACACATGCTCCCATTGAGAAATGTCCTAATCAGGTGGTCGGGACCGCCAACAGGAGGTCGGTTTGTCCCAATTAGTGCATCTTCTAGACATCATAATCGGCCCCTCAATCTTTTTCATCTGCACTGGAAAAGTGTTCCAGATTTTGAGAGGAAGGAAAGAAAGCGAGTGTCCTTCACCCCTGGGGTTCTTGATCCTAGGGATCAGAATCAGTTGCTAGTCCGTGGAGCACAAAGCTCTCGAAAGATTATAGGACCTCAACAATCTCTGTATCAGCCAAGGCCGTTTCTTGTGCACTGTTCGATGAGCAAGAGAGAGTGAATTAAATTGGATTCTTCTTTAAACTGGAAGCCAGTGCAAGACCAACAGAGCTGCTGCGGTCAACTGGTGCTTGGGAATTTTTAGTAGAATCGAGGCACCAACATTTTTAATTACCTGGAATCTTTTTTGAGAGTTTCCGTAATCTAGTCATGATATTCCCAGACCTGGCATAACCCCGAGTAGACCAAAACAGTTTGATGCCAATTTTCCGACCTGAGCCACCATGGAAAGCTTGCAGAGTACTGAGATTATCTTGCCAGCTCAATTGCATTCAACAAGAAGGATTGTTTCCAACTACTACTTCTCTATTTAATTTCTAACTGCTCAGACATCCAGTCTACTATATGCTTTAATCAGTCATTACGTTGGTTGGACTCCTTTTCTGTATGGGGAGAAAGGGAGATGACAATATGTGTGTCATCCGTGTAGCACACAATTGAAAAGTCACAAGCCCTCACAATCTCTTCCAGTGGGAGAGCATACAAGTTAGACAGAGTGGGGCTTTGTGATGAACCCTGAGGAATACCACATTTTGGGAAATGGGGTTTGGACAGCATAGTTTCTTTCAACACTATTTTCAAGAAAAGAGGTAAGCCATTTTAGCCCCATCCCAGAGATTCCAGCCTCTTCTAGCATTTGAATAAGGACAAGATGGGAGGAGGTATCAAAGGCTGCGCTCAGATATAATGGGATTAAAGCTGCTGAACCACCTTAATCCACTATTGCTCTCAGTTCCAAATATAATTAGATTAAAACTGCTGAACCACATTAATCCACAATTACTCTCAGTTCCTCTGTAGATGCAAGCAGGTCCATTCTATACTACTAACTGGTCTAAAGGCAGTCCGGGAAGGGTGCAGAATGCTGTTCGTCTCAAGAAATTAAGTGAAATTCTTATTTATAAACTTCTGCAACACTTTACTTGTCAGTCGAAGGAGGAAGATCCATCTGTAGTTTTCACACTGAAGGGGGTTGGCGAAGGGTTATTTAAAAAATGAAAAGCTTCACAATGGTGTGTTTCCCTGCTGGCAGGACTGTCCCAGACTGTAATGAATAGTTGAACATATCTGTCAAGATAGACATCACTTCTCTTCCTTCTTTAATCATTATACCCAGAGGGGCTGGGTCCTGCAGGGAGCAGGATTTAACTGACTTTAAAGTTTCTTCATGACCTTCGTATTGGCTGCACTGATAACATGTTGCATTTGGGAGGCTTGATTATGCCACAATCCCCTGCAAGTGTAAGAAGGATGTTATTTACCTTTTCCAGAAAGAAATTGGCAAGCATGTTACATTGATATACCTGGTGGTGGAGGCTTTGTTCATTCGCTTTGGACGCCATACAAAAGTAAACATCACATGTAATGGATGCCAGCTGCCCTGAATACTGAGGGAAAGACAAACAAAACTAAACTGGTTTAAGGTGGCTCAAATATGAAATAAAGGCTAGTGTATATTACTTTATCAGTGTATAATACAAGAAACTGCCCTGGGACAAGTGTTTCTGACCTGAATTACCTGCAAAGATTAAAAAGCTCCAGCAACAGTGGCTTTGCTGAGGTGTGCCTGTCCTCTGCAGTGCACACCAGCCGTCAGTGGCACTAGGCTCATTGATAAAGGGCTCGTACAGCAGATCAGGCTCATTTAACAGACTAAGAAGACTTAGCAGGTCAAGGAAGTGGAGCTTGACCACCAAAGAAGATGGTCACTTGAGAAGGGTGCTTCGTACCATGCCGGAGTATTTTCATTGGTGGCACTGTCCTCTCATATTTGAGAGAACAGAAATTTTGCTACGAGAATAGAGGCATCCTTGCTGTCCTCAGTAGTGGTAACTAGGGACAAGATGTAGAAGCCGAAATATCGGTCGGTAATGGCCGATTTCGGCCGTTACCGACCGGTATTTAGTATTTGGCATGTAGGGGCCCTATTTTACCAAATCGGTAAATTTACCGAATCGGTAAAATACCGAATTGGTATTTTTACCGATTCGGTAACTTGCAGATGTAGGTGGGACTCTTCTGAGTCCCACAGGCCTTACCGAATCGGTATTATACCACCCAATCCAATTGGGTGGTAAAATACCGATTCCAGGTGTGCATGCACATGTGTGCATGCACACCTATGCCATGTGACAGACAGACATGCCCTTAGGGCATGTCTGTGTGCCACATGTCACACGTGCCTGAATTCGGGGTGCTAGAGGGTGTCAAAGTGACACCCCCTGCACCCTTGCAACATTCGGTATTTACCGAATCGGTAAATACCGATTCGGTAATGCCCACTGATTCCTATGGGCTTCAATGCCCATAGGAATCAATGTTTCAAATATTAGCCCAGGGGAACCCCAGGCTGCTAGAAGCACAGCTGATGGGCATTCAGCCTCTTTAAATTTGATGGAGTTTTAACACATTTATTCAAACTTCAAAGTTTTCCTTTAATTCTCAAGAATAGTATATTTTACTCGTAAACTTTAGTCATAAGAAATACGTATGCACATGTTTCAAAAAGCGTTCATAATCAATGTCAAAGTATAAACACATGAAAATATTAACAAAACATATTTTCAATGCATGTCAAGTAATGTAAACAGTTCATCAATGCTTGATAGTCAAAAAATAATAAAAGCCAACATCCCAATGCATTTCGGGTTACAGACAGAACCCTTCTTCAGGGGATAAATAATATGCGGTCAAAAGTTCAATCTTCCTTGAGTGCTTGGTCTCTCAAAGTGCAAATTCGACAGGATCTAAAAGACAACAGCATACCAAACTCTATTGAGTTGTTCCATATATACAATTTTATATCAAAAAAGAACATTCTGGAGTAAACACTGAGGAAAAAAGCCAAAGTACGCGCCACCAAAAAGATGACACCCGTGTGTTACAAAACGTTTAAAAGGTGTGAGATACAGAAATAACGAACCAACTAGTTCATAGAAAGAGATGAAATCAAACGTGCTTCGCTCTCGCAGGTAAAAAAACGGGACCCAAAGGTGACATAATAAACTCATGCTCGTGACTGAATCACCAATAGTCTTCTAGTGTTTGATTGTCTACCTAAAAGAAGAAAAATCCACTACAATGTGAAAATACATACACCCGTCCGAACAGCCTCACGTACATCCGGTAGCTTATCCAACGTGAATAATCCTTTCTATCAAGAACCTAAATGACAAGTTGATAAGAACTTATTACAATTCCAGAGCAACGTGTGGTAAATGCCCGTAAGAGTCTAACTTTAAAACAAGTCTTACCGCCACCTTGAAGACGGGTAAACGCGCTGCTCAAAAAGGTCGCCCAGCAAGAATCTGTATATTTAAGAGAAACTCGTGGTGAGTTCAAATCTATCGGACAAGCCGTCCTTCCCAAAAGGAACTGCTAATCTCGTGTTGAAATACTGACCTGCCTCCTCCTGCAACGGCGTCCTGAATGAGTCTCTCGGAGCGAGTCCGCCCTGCCGATCACGTGGTGCGGAACTCGTCCGGAGCATACTGCCTTAATCGACACAAAAGAGAGACTGAAGTCACTCAACTTTGTGAATCCTCTCTAATCATGGCGGCCGTAGTGCGCCAGCATCTCTGACGTTGTCAGCAATAAGTACCTGTGTATTAGAAAACCAGTTAAAGTGTACTTAAAGACTCTGGTTTTTAGTTACGGTGTCCCAAGTAAAGTAGAAGGAATAGTAATGAAATGCGCTGATATGCAGTATAATGCACATATGTATCGTGGGACAATATTAAAGGTCACCTGTTTCATTCTTTCAAGGGCTCTTGCTATATTCCTACGCTAAGTGCAAAAATGTCTGAGAGAAAATAATAAATAAGTAGAAAAGAATACAAGCTGTTATATAACACAATAAAATGATTTATAGAAAAGTTAGAAAACAGGGTAAGTTGAGAGAAGAAAGTAAAGGTGAGTGCCAAGACTCAGTGTTCCCCCTTACAATCTGAAATACGTGATCATGTGGAGTTCAGAGAAAGCACAAAAGTTCATAATGATCATTTAAACCATTAGGATCAACAGTTCCTAAGAATTTTATCCAATGTGTTTCCCTTCTTGCTAGAAGTGTGTGCAAATCCAATCCTGGGGAGCGTTCTATGCGTTCTAGGACTGTGTACCTGAGTTGGGGAATTGTGTGATTGGCTTCTACCCAGTGTCTGGCCAGTGGGGAAGTTGTAGTATGATTCCTAATTCGGCTTTTGTGCTCTATTATTCGAGTCTTTATTTTTCGACTTGTACGTCCCACGTAGACTAGTCCACAGGGACACTTAATCGCATATACAACTCCTTCCGTGTTACAATCAGCGTTGTGTCTTAGTTTGATGCTCACTCCTGAGTGTGGGTGAGTGAATTGATCACCTGTGATGACGTTCCCGCATTGTCCGCAGTTATAGCATTTCATCATACCCCTCTCTCTTTGTCTAGCTGTTCGCTTTTGAGGTTTCAAAAATTCCCTTAAATTCTTGGTTCTGGTATGTGCAAAAAGGGGACTGCCTTGAAATACTGTTGTGAAATCAGGTTCACTTTCAATAAGTTCCCAACGTTTCCTGATTATGGTCTTGATCTGTGTGGCTTGTGTGGAGTTCTTGAGAACAAATACCTCACGGTGCGTGGGTATTTTCTCTTTAGGTGTCAAAAGTTCATCACAGGTTTTTCTCGACGTGATCTGAGCAGCTTCGTTGAGTATTTGGTCTGGGTAACCTCGCTCTTTGTATTGTTGCATCTGTTTGGTGATCTCTTCTTGACTTCGTACATCATCTGATGTGATCCTCTTAATTCGCATCATCTGCGAAATCGGTAGATGTTTTTTCAAACTGTACGGATGTGCGCTCGTGAACAGTAGTGCATTGTTAACATCTGTTGGCTTCCTATACACCGATGTAGATAACCCAGTTGGAGTTTTACTTATTTCAATGTCTAAGAAATGAATCTTCTGTTTTTCAATATTATGGGTAAACTGGATGCGAGGGTTCTGTTCATTTAGTTTGCCAATACTCTTTTCCAATTCATCTCTGGTGCCTGTCCAGATGACTAGAATGTCATCAATGTACCTCAGAAACACAGCTGCATGTCTTGTCCACATCATATCCGACAGTATATGTTGATCCTCAAAACGAGCCATGTAGGTATTGGCGTATGATGGTGCTCCGGGAAAACCCATAGCTGTCCCTGTACGCTGTATGAAAAAATTGTCCTTCCACACAAAGTAATTGTTATAAAGAGCAAAATGTAGTAGTTCTAAAAGAAAAACTGCTTTGTTGTGATCAATTTCTGACTGTAACAGTCGCCATTCTATTGCCTCCAGTCCTTCTTCGTGTGCTATTGAGGTGTATAGTGCGACTACATCAATTGTACATAGCCAGATGTCATTCAAAAAGAGATGTTTTTGTGATTCCAGTTTCAGTAAACAGTCGGTGGTGTCTTTAACGTATGTCTTCCAGGATTGGACCAGCGGTTGTAAATAAAAGTCAAGATAGTATCCCAGAGACTCGTGGATCGAGCCGCACCCTGCTACTATGGGCCGAAAGGGTGGTTTGGTTTTGTGCTTGTGCACCTTTGGTAGCATGTATAGGTTCGGAATCTTAGGTGCGGAGTTGAAAAGAAATTTCTTAGTGAAAAAATTCAGACCAAAGAGCAAATTTTTATCACCAATTTCACACAAGACCCTTGACACCTTTGAGTCTTTGGTCAAAAAGGATTTAGAGACAATCAAATATGGCTCAATACAACATCAAAACTTGAATCCCAAGGAACGACGCATTCTCAATAAGTTGAGACAAGACTCCTCAGTAACATTTCATCCAGCAGATAAAGGAGGAGCTCTAGTGGTGCTTGACACCGACTTTTACAACGAGAGTGTAATGGAACATATTCAAGACAGAGACACCTACCTTCCTCTAGAACAAGATCCAACAAATGAACTACTGAGACTATTGGATGAGTTCTTGTCAAAAGCTCTAGACTCCGGCATCATAGATGAGAATACTAAGAAATTTCTTTTCAACTCCGCACCTAAGATTCCGAACCTATACATGCTACCAAAGGTGCACAAGCACAAAACCAAACCACCCTTTCGGCCCATAGTAGCAGGGTGCGGCTCGATCCACGAGTCTCTGGGATACTATCTTGACTTTTATTTACAACCGCTGGTCCAATCCTGGAAGACATACGTTAAAGACACCACCGACTGTTTACTGAAACTGGAATCACAAAAACATCTCTTTTTGAATGACATCTGGCTATGTACAATTGATGTAGTCGCACTATACACCTCAATAGCACACGAAGAAGGACTGGAGGCAATAGAATGGCGACTGTTACAGTCAGAAATTGATCACAACAAAGCAGTTTTTCTTTTAGAACTACTACATTTTGCTCTTTATAACAATTACTTTGTGTGGAAGGACAATTTTTTCATACAGCGTACAGGGACAGCTATGGGTTTTCCCGGAGCACCATCATACGCCAATACCTACATGGCTCGTTTTGAGGATCAACATATACTGTCGGATATGATGTGGACAAGACATGCAGCTGTGTTTCTGAGGTACATTGATGACATTCTAGTCATCTGGACAGGCACCAGAGATGAATTGGAAAAGAGTATTGGCAAACTAAATGAACAGAACCCTCGCATCCAGTTTACCCATAATATTGAAAAACAGAAGATTCATTTCTTAGACATTGAAATAAGTAAAACTCCAACTGGGTTATCTACATCGGTGTATAGGAAGCCAACAGATGTTAACAATGCACTACTGTTCACGAGCGCACATCCGTACAGTTTGAAAAAACATCTACCGATTTCGCAGATGATGCGAATTAAGAGGATCACATCAGATGATGTACGAAGTCAAGAAGAGATCACCAAACAGATGCAACAATACAAAGAGCGAGGTTACCCAGACCAAATACTCAACGAAGCTGCTCAGATCACGTCGAGAAAAACCCGTGATGAACTTTTGATACCTAAAGAGAAAATACCCACGCACCGTGAGGTATTTGTTCTCAAGAACTCCACACAAGCCACACAGATCAAGACCATAATCAGGAAACGTTGGGAACTTATTGAAAGTGAACCTGATTTCACAACAGTATTTCAAGGCAGTCCCCTTTTTGCACATACCAGAACCAAGAATTTAAGGGAATTTTTGAAACCTCAAAAGCGAACAGCTAGACAAAGAGAGAGGGGTATGATGAAATGCTATAACTGCGGACAATGCGGGAACGTCATCACAGGTGATCAATTCACTCACCCACACTCAGGAGTGAGCATCAAACTAAGACACAACGCTGATTGTAACACGGAAGGAGTTGTATATGCGATTAAGTGTCCCTGTGGACTAGTCTACGTGGGACGTACAAGTCGAAAAATAAAGACTCGAATAATAGAGCACAAAAGCCGAATTAGGAATCATACTACAACTTCCCCACTGGCCAGACACTGGGTTGAAGCCAATCACACAATTCCCCAACTCAGGTACACAGTCCTAGAACGCATAGAACGCTCCCCAGGATTGGATTTGCACACACTTCTAGCAAGAAGGGAAACACATTGGATAAAATTCTTAGGAACTGTTGATCCTAATGGTTTAAATGATCATTATGAACTTTTGTGCTTTCTCTGAACTCCACATGATCACGTATTTCAGATTGTAAGGGGGAACACTGAGTCTTGGCACTCACCTTTACTTTCTTCTCTCAACTTACCCTGTTTTCTAACTTTTCTATAAATCATTTTATTGTGTTATATAACAGCTTGTATTCTTTTCTACTTATTTATTATTTTCTCTCAGACATTTTTGCACTTAGCGTAGGAATATAGCAAGAGCCCTTGAAAGAATGAAACAGGTGACCTTTAATATTGTCCCACGATACATATGTGCATTATACTACATATCAGCGCATTTCATTACTATTCCTTCTACTTTACTTGGGACACCGTAACTAAAAACCAGAGTCTTTAAGTACACTTTAACTGGTTTTCTAATACACAGGTACTTATTGCTGACAACGTCAGAGATGCTGGCGCACTACGGCCGCCATGATTAGAGAGGATTCACAAAGTTGAGTGACTTCAGTCTCTCTTCTGTGTCGATTAAGGCAGTATGCTCCGGACGAGTTCCGCACCACGTGATCGGCAGGGCGGACTCGCTCCGAGAGACTCATTCAGGACGCCGTTGCAGGAGGAGGCAGGTCAGTATTTCAACACGAGATTAGCAGTTCCTTTTGGGAAGGACGGCTTGTCCGATAGATTTGAACTCACCACGAGTTTCTCTTAAATATACAGATTCTTGCTGGGCGACCTTTTTGAGCAGCGCGTTTACCCGTCTTCAAGGTGGCGGTAAGACTTGTTTTAAAGTTAGACTCTTACGGGCATTTACCACGCGTTGCTCTGGAATTGTAATAAGTTCTTATCAACTTGTCATTTAGGTTCTTGATAGAAAGGATTATTCACGTTGGATAAGCTACCGGATGTACGTGAGGCTGTTCGGACGGGTGTATGTATTTTCACATTGTAGTGGATTTTTCTTCTTTTAGGTAGACAATCAAACACTAGAAGACTATTGGTGATTCAGTCACGAGCATGAGTTTATTATGTCACCTTTGGGTCCCGTTTTTTTACCTGCGAGAGCGAAGCACGTTTGATTTCATCTCTTTCTATGAACTAGTTGGTTCGTTATTTCTGTATCTCACACCTTTTAAACGTTTTGTAACACACGGGTGTCATCTTTTTGGTGGCGCGTACTTTGGCTTTTTTCCTCAGTGTTTACTCCAGAATGTTCTTTTTTGATATAAAATTGTATATATGGAACAACTCAATAGAGTTTGGTATGCTGTTGTCTTTTAGATCCTGTCGAATTTGCACTTTGAGAGACCAAGCACTCAAGGAAGATTGAACTTTTGACCGCTTATTATTTATCCCCTGAAGAAGGGTTCTGTCTGTAACCCGAAATGCATTGGGATGTTGGCTTTTATTATTTTTTGACTATCAAGCATTGATGAACTGTTTACATTACTTGACATGCATTGAAAATATGTTTTGTTAATATTTTCATGTGTTTATACTTTGACATTGATTATGAACGCTTTTTGAAACATGTGCATACGTATTTCTTATGACTAAAGTTTACGAGTAAAATATACTATTCTTGAGAATTAAAGGAAAACTTTGAAGTTTGAATAAATGTGTTAAAACTCCATCAAATTTAAAGAGGCTGAATGCCCATCAGCTGTGCTTCTAGCAGCCTGGGGTTCCCCTGGGCTAATATTTGAAAGACTGGTACTTAGGAGGGAGTTAGGCACATAACCCTCACACTAGTAAGCACGCTAAGACTTCTTCAAAATCCACATAGTCCAACTTTACAATTGACAACTGGTGTGCAGATCCACTCCACACAAGACATAGGAATCAATGGGCATTACCGAATCGGTATTTACCGATTCTGTAAATACCGATTCTTACAGAATCGGTAATTCAATTACCGATTCTACCTAAATCTCCCCCCTTCTATTTTACCGATTCATAAATACCGAATCGGTAAAATTCGGTAAAACAGAATTACCTACATCTGGCCCATGGGCGGCAAATTTAGATTTCTTCAGCGTTCCCATGAAAGAGCATATTTTTCTACAATAATGCAGTGCTGCAATTTGTAAAAGAGTCCAGCTGAATCTTAATAAATCTTTTCCTCAAATGTACCTGAAAGCTGGAACAAGTTCCTCAATTTATACATGTATATGTTGGTCCTTATGATAATGTATGCTACCACAGAATTCGGCTCTTAATGCTTTTTTTTTTTTTTTGAAAATTTCTTTTTATTGTTGCATCTCGCGGATCATCAAAAAAGGCATTACGTCATCACGGGGGAGCGTCAACATTCCGCACCCCCCTTATTATGCGCAACTTTTGGAACACTTCAATACATGGCAGTTATCATGACATAATCAAGGTGTGTTTCGTTTTTTTTAAAACCCCGAACCCCCCCCTCTAACCTCCATGTAAACACCCCCGGGCAACTGAGTGACCTCCGTTTGAGGCCCCCCTTCCCGCCCTCTGCCCCCCCCCCCAAGCAGCTCGTACTCCGTACCTCCACCCTACCACCCAATCCTCGTGCCCTCCTCACTCATCAAGGCGTGTGTCGTGAACATATGTCGTCTCACCACCTCATTCCTTCCAGGTTCAACAGGGTCAGATCAGTCACACATGAGACCACCCCAGTGATCAATTTCGCCCCCCGCATTTCCCCCCCCCCCTCCGGGTCACCCCCCTACTCGAGTCCATGATAATGCCGCCATTTGGCCCAGATTTTGCGGAATTTTCTCGGGCAACCCCGTGCTTTGTACGTAACCCTTTCAGCCGCCATGTACGTGTCCAGGCCTCGCCTCCAGTCATCCAGATTGGGCCTCCCCGGCGCCCCCCACATTCTCGCTATATCTCTTTTGGCTACTACCAATGCCAGCAACAGAAAGATGAGTGAGTGCCGCGTGACATCCACCTCAGTTGACATGCCCAGGAGTGCCAGCCTGGGGTCTCTGGGAATGTCCACCTCCAATACCGCTGACAATTCCGTGAAGACTTCGTTCCAATAGTCCTGGACCTCGGAACAACCCCAAATAATGTGGAAAAAATCACCCAGTGGATGTTGGCATCTTAGGCAGGAGGCATTAGTAGCCCTCCCCATCCGGAAGAGTCTTGCCCTGTCAAAATAGGCCCGGTGTAGAACCTTGAACTGGATGAGGCGAAGCCTCGACTTTATGGCCACCTCTCGAGGGTGCATGAGGATGAGTTCCCAATCTAGATTTTCTAGTGTGCCCACATCACCCTCCCATCTCTCCCTCAGTGCCTGCAGGTCTCCCAACATATTGTTTGTCAGTGTTTTATATGTCATGGACACTGCCCCCCTGTGTATCCGTTCCTGGAGCAGGCGTCCCTCGAGTGGCGCATATTGGGGGATGTCAGTAAGGGAGATGTTTTGTGCCCCCCATGCGTGTCGTAATTGCAAGTATCTGAAATATTGGGTGTTATGGAGGCCAAAGTCCTGCTGCAGCGCCTGAAAGGTCTTTAGCTCCCCCCTCGCTATGATATCCCCAATCGTAGAGATGCCAATGTCATCCCACTGTTTGAATCCCCGTAGTTTGTGCAGCTCGGTCAGCCAGCTACACGACCACAGGGGGGTTTGACGGGTGGGTTTTTCCTGCCATCCCATTTTCACCGTGGCTCTACGCCAAGCTGTCAGGGTAATTCTAGTCGCCGGGAGAAGCGTACGCCCTCCCTTCCCTCCGTAGAGGAAGTGGAGCACCGTCTTAGCTCCCCATTTGGATTTTTCCAGCGCATAAGTAGGGTGGTCTGCAGGGGCATGTATCCACTCATTAATGGGGGCCAGGTGTTCAGCCCAGTAGTATGCCTCCAAGTTAGGCAGCGAGATTCCCCCGCTATACTGGTGGCGCTGCAGGGTCGTGAGTGCCACTCGGGGTTGTTTCCCCAGCCACAAGAAGGAGCGGAGGTCAGTATGGATTTTCGGTATAGTTGTAGTTGGCAGAGGGTAATATTCGTTTTGGAGGGCGTATAAAAACTTCGGCAAGAGGATCATTTTATACAGGGCGGCCCTGCCCAGGATGGTGAGTGGGAGCTGTCTCCACCTATCCATCTCCGTCTTCGCTGCCACCAGAACCCTGTCTATGTTATCTGTATATGATCGACGTGCATCCCGGGTGATAAAAACCCCCAGATACCGGAAGCCTTCTGTGGTGTGTAGGAGGCGGTCGGGCAGGCACTCCCCCCTGGGGGCCCCTTGCGGGTCATATATGATCGATTTGTGCCAGTTGATGGTATGTCCAGCTACCGCCCCGAAGTCCCCCAATTCCTTAAATAGCGCAGGGATAGTCCTAGCCGGGTCCGTGATATACAGTAGAACGTCGTCAGCGTAGAGGGAAATCTTCTCCTGTTCCGCGGCCGACTCCCCCCACTGGAACCCCGCCACATCTCGGTTACGCCGGATGCGGATCGCCAGGATCTCGATCGTGAGGGTGAAAAGGAGCGGGGAGAGCGGGCACCCCTGTCGTGTCCCCCGCTCTATCGCAAACTCCCTGGAGAGCCTTCCATTGACTCGCACCCGCGCCCTGGGGTTCGAATATAACAGCTTCACCCAGCCCATAAACTTGGGTCCTATCCCAAATCGTTCAAGGGTGCCCATCAGGAAGGGCCAGTGCACCGCATCGAATGCTTTCTCTGCGTCCAAGGAGAGGAACCAGTGGGGTTCATCCCTGTCACAGACTTCCTGGAGCCAATTGTGGGTACGCCGTAGGTTGAGTTTGGTGGCCCTGTCGGGGAGAAACCCAGACTGGTCCGGGTGCACTAGATCTGTAATGACCCGTCGCAAGCGTCGCGCCAAAATGGTGGCCAATAGTTTGGTCTCGATATTAAGGAGAGAAATCGGACGATAGGAGGAGCACTCCTCCTTGGGTTTATCCTCCTTATAGATCGGGACTATGGTGGCTAGGGTCAAATCCGGCGGGAGACGCCCGGCGTCAAACGCCTCGACAAACAAACCCTTCAGGTGGCGAGAGAGAAGGTCCCCCGTCCGTTTGAAAAACTCCACCGGGAAACCGTTTGGGCCCGGCACCTTCCCGGGCTTCAATAGTGTTAACGCCTCCGTGATTTCGTCGAGGGATAGGTCGGCTTCCAGGGCTTCGCTATCTTCGGGGGTCAACTGTGGGACCTCCATATCACCTAGGAATGCCTGCACTACCTCCGTGTCTCCGAGGTCTCTAGCCCTATAAAAGTCCTCGAAGTAGGTCGCAAAGGCCTCCGCTATGGAATCATCCGTGGACGCCCGCGCGCCCTCGGGGAGTCCGATCCCGTCCACCCACCTGGCCGCCCTCTCCCGCCTACTCAGCCATGCCATAAGTTTCCCTGATTTGTCGCCTACATCGTAGAGACGGTGGAGGGTGGCCAGTGCCTGCGTGCGTGCCTCATTCGTGGTCAATTCCTTGTAATGTTTTTGAGCATCTAACAGTTTCCTAAGGTCTACCTCTCTCTTTGACCTGTGGTATTCGGCTTCCAGAATCATTATGGTCGCCTCTTCGGTTGCTATAGCCTCGTTACGTTTCCTCCTAGCATCACCCATCCTGGATTGGAATCGGTCTCTCAGGACTGTTTTCATGGCCTCCCACAGTGTGACCCTAGACTGTACCGAGCCCTCATTCTCTGCCACAAACACTCGAATATCTGCCCTGATGCCACCCAGAATCTCAGGAGTCTGTATGTCCCATGCCGACATATGCCAGTGAGGTCGCCCTCTCCCTCCACCCCGTCCTATATGTGCGAACAGTGGGGAGTGATCCGATATGCCCCTCGCCCTATATTCGGCCTGATCCTCCAATGATAGTTCCTGCCTCGAGGTGAAGATGTAATCCAATCTTGAAAAGACTTTGTGTGCCCCGGAGAAAAAAGAATATTCGGCCTGTGTGGGGTGGAGCCACCTCCAAACATCAGTGAGGCCGAGTGTGTTCATCTGGCGTGCAAGCGCCGTGTCTGTAGTTACTGTGTTGGAGCTACTAGACCTATCCCGTGACGTGCACATCACATCATTGAAATCCCCCCCTATGATTTGTACCGTGTCAGCCGTGTCCAGTAGTATGTTGGTGACCTCCTGCATTGTGCGTGTCTGAAGCTTGGGTGGGGCATAAACCGACAGTAGTGTATACCCCCGTCTCCTCCAGGTCCCCTGCACCCCTGCAAATGTTCCCTGTGGGTCTAACCATGTGCGCGTTACAGTGAAGGGGGTTGTTTTCCTAATGAGTATGGCCGTGCCCCGTGAGTCCATGGTGTACCCCGCATGTGCTAGAACTACGTATTGGCCTCGTGCCAGGAAAGCGCATCTGTTCCCTCTCAAATGTGTTTCCTGAAGGAAGATAATGTCTGGCGCTGCGCGTTTAATGTAAGCCGTGACCAGGCCCCTCTTGATTTTGGAGCCCAGGCCATTCACGTTCCACGTGAGCGCCTTCACCCCGGGGCCGTCTCGGGTCGGTCCAGTTAGTGTACCTGCCATTGTGTTGCTCGGTGATCATCCAAGGCCGGGCCCCAGGACCCGGATGGCAGTAAGTGTGGCCCACCCTGACTTCGCTGCTTGGTGCTGTGCTGTTCCCCCCCCCTTCAACAAACCAACACCCCAACGTGAGGCAATAACAGTTCCAACAATCCCGGGTCCAGGGCAGTAGCAAGGGTACGCTCTGCTGCTTCACTGACACCACCCCCCTCCCCCCCCCAACTCCCCAACTCCCCAACGTGAGGAAACAACAGTACCAACATGCCCCCTCCTCCCCCACCCCACCACCCTCCCCTTCTAGCTGCGCCCCAACATGGGACCAAACCATCCATGGGAGTAGGTCATTCGCCCTCCCGCACATCCCTCCCCAGATTAAACTGTGTTCAGTTCAGACACCCAAAAAAGAAACTGTAGGGGGTGTGTCAACTTGCGTGCTCCTTGACGCCGAGCTGCTATCACATCCGAGCTGCATGTTCCTGCCTTCAAGAATGAGAGTCCTGAGTATCTACGGTCGGATCTTGACCCGAGGAGCCTTGTTCCAACTGTCGGATCTCCTTAGCCAAGGGGTGTAGCGATT
Source organism: Lissotriton vulgaris (assembly GCF_964263255.1). Lineage (NCBI taxonomy): Eukaryota > Metazoa > Chordata > Amphibia > Caudata > Salamandridae > Lissotriton > Lissotriton vulgaris. The sequence continues at coordinate 1,208,407,392 of NC_141693.1, read as the reverse complement.
CGCCCAAGAGGTCCATATCCTCCTCGCCGGATGAGGGGCCTTCCGATCCCTCCACGTCATCCCCCTCGGAGCGTACCCCTCGCCTCAGACTGCTGAACCTTGATCCCGCCACTGGGTCTTCGCCTGGGGATTCCGATCTGCCTCCCCTGTTGTTGGCCGATCCTCGGGTCCTATATGGCGTCGCCGCGCTCGTGTGTTGGGTCCTCCGTAACCTCCGTCGTTGCGGCTTCGGCCGCTCCCAGCTCGATCTGTCCCTCACCTCTCTGTCCATTGCGTCCCGCCTGGCCGCCTCCCTACTGTTCAAGATAGGGCGCTCCTCCAACCACTGCCAAGCGTCTTCCGGGTGGGCAAAAAAGATAGACTTGTCCTTATATATCACTTTCAGCTTGGCGGGGAAGAGGAGCATGTATTTAAGATTCAGGGACCTCAGTTTCGCCTTCACCGCGTCAAAGGAGCGGCGTTGTTTCGAAACCTCCTGGCTGTAGTCCGGGAAGATCACTATTGTAGTGTTCTCAAGGCGGATCTCTCCCAGGGCCCTGGCCTCCCTCAGAATAAGGTCCCGGTCGGCAAAGTTCAAGAAGCGCGCTATAACTGGCCTGGGTCTCGCGCCCTCAGGAGGCTTGGCCAGAAGCGCCCTATGTGCTCTTTCAATAAGAAAGCATGTAGAAAATGGCGCCTCGGGGAAAGTAGCTTTCAGCCAGGTCAGGAGGAAGGCGGCCATGTCATTTTTCTCAATCCCCTCCCTAAAACCTACAAAGCGGAGGTTATTGCACCTGGACCTGTTCTCAGCATCGTCCACCTTCCATTGGAGGTGACGGTGCGCAACCTGTAGCTCTGCCATGTCTTTCTTGAGCGTAGTGATCGCCTCCCCGTCTTCCTTCACTTTGTCTTCCACTGCCGTTACTCTTTCGGTCAGGTTCCGGAAGTCCTGGCGCAGGAGCGTCACCTCGGCTCCAACCTCGCCAATCTTGGTCTCTAGGGCAGATCGCGATGCCTGGATGTCCGTTCTGGACGCTTGGATGGCCTCCAGTAGCATGGCCGTGTCGGTGTGGGGGCCTGGATGGTCTGCCATGGACCGTGGCGCTGCGAAATTGTCCATAGGTCCCTGGCGCGGGGGTTTGGGTGCCGGGTTATTCTTCCCCATCTCCTCACCGCACAGCCGCCCAGGAGAAGATGCCGGGATCCCCGCTTCCGTATGAGAGCGGCGCCCGTGGAAATGGGATGGTGCTCCGGCGAGGGTCGTCCCCCTCACTCCCTCCGCTCACCGTAGGTGTCTGGTCCACCGCCCTCAGTGGTGCGTCGCCGCAGGAGCCGGGTGTCTTCTCCCGTCGCTCTATCTCCCGCCGCCGGCCATCTTGGTGCAGGTCACCGATCACCGCACGTATATCTCCACCTGCCCCCCGCAGGCTCTCGGTCTCCTCTAAATGTGTGTAGGTCTCCGGATTCACCTGGCGGAGGGCGTCGGCTGTGGACCCGCCGGTCGCGGCTCTAGTCAACCCGCGGTCCCTCTTCCCCCGCGGCCGCCATCATGGCCGCCGTCCCCTCGCCGTCAACTTCCTCAGACGCGATCCACCGGCTCCGGAGGGCCGAGACCTCTCAGGCAACTCGCTCCCGTTCTCAGAGTATGAGAGGTATGCTCTGGCAGCGCTGCAAGGTCGGTTTTGACGGATTACAGGCGAAATATGGGGCAGCTTGGCCGGAGTTCCAGTGTGGCACGTCTAGTCAGCCATACTGCCCGCCTGAATGTCACGTGGTTTGTGAGGGTCCCGGGGCCCCGCCGGTCTCCCTTACAGTGGCTGGAGTGTCATCACAGGCGAAACGGCACCTGCCGTGCCTCTGCACGTACCTTGCTGCTCCACAGGGGTCAAAACCACGGTGCGACTCGACTGGTCCCCACCGTCATGCAGGTCGTGTCTCAACGTAGTGAGCGGGGCCAGTCCTCTGTTCCCCGGGTGTTCCCGCCGTCGGTGGAAGAGTGGCTCACAACGCGGCCCCCAGACTGCTGCAGCGCCCCACTGGGTCCACCACCGGAGTCAATCTCCTTATGCCAGGGGGTCGGGGGACCGAATCGTGGCTCTCAGCGCCGCCGGCGATCCCTCACCACTCCGGGCGCCATCTTGGTGTAGGTCTCTCCGTGGTGGCTGCTCTCCGCCGGGGATGGGAGGCAGATGCAAGCGCCGGTCCGGGGTGTGCAGGCTCACAGCATTTCCACCCACCTTCCGCAGGTCCGAGCAGTGGGGCCAAGATCCAGCCTGTACTTCGCTCGGCTCGCTCAGTCGCCGGCGGCCGCCATATTGGTGTAGTCGGGCGCACGAGCGGATGATTTCGGAGTGATTTTTCCGTCCTGAGCGCCAATATATTGCTCGTTTCTCGCCCTCCGCTGGTGCAGGACACCATCAGGTTCCCAGCCGTCGTTTCGGTGATGATACAGTTTCGGGATTTTGTCGGATTTTGAGGCAGCTCGGCAGGAGCTCCGCTGTGGCACGTCCTAACCATGCTGTTGGCCACGCCTCGGCTCTTAATGCTTTTCCATAATCATTTATAATTTAATAAAATAATTAATAGTATATCTCCATTTAAGGATACTGTGCTGTTTTTAAAAGGAACATAAATACTTTCTGGACATCCTTTTACAGTCTTCATGGTAAAATTTGAGCAAAGTCTTTGTCTTATCTCTTTATCGATTAACTCACATGTTTTTTTGTGCAACTAAAGAGGTCTGCGTATATTTACTAGTGATTTTGAATGTGCAAAACAAGGAAGCTCAAGCTTTCTTCTCATTGGACTATCACCTCAAATTAGACGCTTTGTGATTCTTCAATGGAAGCCAATCTTTCTCCTACTGACCTTATGTCTTCCAACATTCCTAAGCTGACTTCCGTGTCTTCATCGTCTCTGAAACCTCAGAATACCACATCAACAAAGAAGTGAATCAAACAAGATCGTCATTCTCCTGTAAAGTTGCTTTCACCTATTTTGTTAGATTCTTGCTTATAGAAATCAGAGCTCTGCGACCATTTGTAAAGGAAAGTAATACTTGCATCCGTTATTAAACAAATAGGATTGTGATTAGGGAGAAAGAAGTAGCACAATTAAAGCTATTGACAGAAGATTTGGAGAATAGGAACAGGCGGAATAATCTCTGCATTTATGGTCTTCCAGAGGGCATTGAATGAAAAGTCCCTGTATCTCTTTTCAAGTTCCTTTTAGCTCAATTAGTGGATTTGCCACTTCCCACAATGATAATGATTCAGAGAGTGGACAGACTTAGTCACTGATCTAAGTCAAATGCTTAATTAATCAAACAGAGGAGTTATTAATTTATTTCTGAAGTTCACTGGTCTGCTAATATTACTAAATGTTGCAAAGAAAATATTCTTTACACACAACAGGAGACAAGAATTTCTTGATCTCTTTATGAAGCTTTGCTATATGGGTTAATTCATTCATGTTTATTATAAATGACATAGTGAGATTAAACCATTACCAACAAGGACCTGCAGATCTCAAGAACTTCCGAAGAAATAATTCATCGGATACCATGGACACATTTGGTCCCTGTACGAGTTAGTATTGTATTATTCCTTGTAGGATGTTTCTTTGTTGTCATTTGATTGTGGTTCAGTTATTTTCTATTATGTGACTTTATTTGTATTAAATACTTTTATTGTGTTTTAATTCCTCCTCTTCCATTTTGCAGGTTGTTTACAGTATTTCAACTTCATCTCTTCATTACTACTAATGTTCTCTGATACTGGAACGTTATGCTCCCTTGATGTGCCATATTCATCTTGTGCAGTCACCAATGCCACCTTTTTGTTCATTATAATAAGGTACATTGTTTCTTTTGTTATTTGTTTGACATTAATTGTCTCTTTCTCTCAGATATATTTCCAATTCTTCTTTCCTGTCTTTGTTTTCCTTCCTTCTTCTCTCTAATTTATTATCTTCGCCTCTCATTTTCTTTGTTCTAATTCCTTCTCTTCTCTTTTTCATCGTATGCATTGTGGTGTTTCCGCTAAAGATCTCTCAAATTATAACAATGTTGTTTCAAGTAAAACTCAGAATACTGTCTGGGTATGTCAAAGGATTTAGTAATCATATAGAAGACAAAGTATTTTATCTCATCAGCCAGATACGTTTATTTTGAAAAACCTCACCTTATAGAGCTTGAAGGTTTAAAACACAAACATGAATGGGCAGGTTAAATTCTAGTATTTTTCAACACCCAATAAAAAAATGGTATCATTTTATGTCATAAAAAATTAATTTGACAATTGATTAACTGATAATGAGAGACGATAGATAATTGTTAAATGAATTATCAATATCATTCTTTTTACAGTGTGTAATGTTATGGCCCTAGGCAAGTTGATTATAATGTTTGGTCCAATGTTTCAAAAAAATGTTTAAGCTATATAATGATGAATATTTTATTTTAGGAGTGGATTATAACTAGATTATGGAATCATTCAACATAAAATACATAAAAAGTTTCACTCTGCCATTTCCTGACAGCCCTGATTGAGTAAGGGAGGGTCTGCCATCCCTCCTCATAGGAATATTATATTTTCTCTCCTGCTCATGGATCAGTTTCTAGATTAGATCATATCTTTATTAGTCCACACATCCCAAAATATTATTGACTCCAGTATTGGACCCATTTTGATTTCAGATCATGTCCCGGTGATAACTGAATTTGACTTAATACCAATTCAACCCAAAGTAGATGGATCCTTTGTTGTAGGATTTTAAGTTTTCTTATTTTTTTGTTTTCTTTGCAGCAGAATATTTTTAAATCCATAATAATCCTTATATTTTGCCTCAACTTCTCTGGGTTACATTTAAAGCTACTGCCTGCGATTTCATTATTGATTATGGGGCTTAAAAGCGGAAACATTTTGATAAGGAACATAAATCCTTCCTCTCCACTATAAAACATTTGGAACATCCATATTACTCCTTTAAGTTGGCTTAAAGGAGCTTATTAAAGCTAAATTGTAATTTCTACAAATAATACCTCTTCCAGCTTACTTACAAGTAGTATTATCTAATATGGTGGCCGTAAAAGAGAAAAAAACCTAATGGCTAATTAATGCGCAGAAAACAGTTTACCAATATCGATTATACACGCAATTCCCAGGGTATTCATTTATTTAAAGATGATGAAATTTTACCTGAAATTGTAAAGTTTTATCAGAATTTTTATACTCCAGAAAATATCCATTTAATATTGACTCCTATTTAAAGATATACATAAATCTGTCAATGTTGAGCTTGACTTTTTCCTTCTTGAGAAAGATATTTCTCTGCAAGAATTAATCAGCACATTTAACTCGCTTAAGAAAGTTAAAACTCTTGGACTTGACTTATTTATGGTAGAAGTTTTCCTCCATTTCTTTGACACATTGGTACTGAGATTATTACTCTTATTTAGATTTAAATCCACTACTGGTATGACTAAGTCCACACTCTTAGAAGCCACAATGTATCTCATTCATAAAGAAGGAAAATATCCTTCTCATTGCCAATCTCTCTTGTGTATGTAGACTGTAAAATATTTGTCAAAATCCCAGCTTTACACCAAGACCCAGTTGTACCCACATTATTGGAAAAGAACCATCAGGTTTTGTAAAGGGCAGATACGCTTCAGATGACACAAGATAACAAATGATTTTTTAATGTCTTAAAAAAATCCTCCCTAATTTAAGATCTGTTATCAGCAATATCTATTGATGTGGAAAAAGCTTTTGACAGGATTTATTGGAGCAATATTTTTTAATCATATAGCATGGCATGGTTTTGCTCCTAAAATGATTCCTCAATCCCTTTATTATATAATTCCCAACATGTTTCAGTTTCTGTTAATGGGAAGATGTCCTATTAATTCGATCACTATTCATCAAAAAGGGGAAAGGATCACTTGTCCTGCGAAAAACTCAGGTCTGCAGGTTGGCAACTGGGTGTCTCCCAATAAAATGACCCTCATACACGTGTGTTTCTCTCTTGTTTGTTATCGTTAGCGGTATATAAGGTGTCCCCGCTTGTATCACACGTGCGTGCGTAATCACAGGGTCAAGTCATTTGTGTGCACCCTCCACCAGGAGGTTTTACCTTAAGTTTTAAGGCAGTAGTGATCGTGGAAAAAAGTGATTAGGATAGTGATGAGTGATTTAAAATATAGTCCAGATTTCAAAAAACGAAAAAAAAATTATTAAGTTGGAATCGGGCTATTGTTAAAAAGAGGTAAGTTTGTGCAGCTCTGGAATTTGTTATGAAAGTGATCCTTTCCCCTTTTTGATGAATAGTAATTCAATGGAGTCTGAAAGGATCCTATCTCTCACTCCCCCCAATTGATTACCTCTATTAATTCGATCTTCAACTAGGTTTTTGTCAATAATGTCCTTTATCCACATTATTATTTGTACTGGCTCTTGAACCTTTTCTTTCTCTAATTCATAATAACCCATTGATAACAGTATTCCTTTATGGAGATAGTCAATTAAAATTAACAGCATATGTAGATGATGATATTCTCTTTTTAATTTCGGATCTTGACACTCCATACCAGTTCTGTTTAAGGAAATTTCCAAGTTGTCTTCTATTTCAGGCTACAACATTAATACTGATAAAACTGAAATTCTTCCTCTAAACAAATTTAGTGTCAAACATTATTTTGATAGTTCTGATTTTCAATGGAATTGTTCTAGGATTAAATATTTAGGAATATGGTACACAAACTCATAGAATCAGTTAATATTAATCTTAACAAAGGTTTGACTAAAGCTGAACAACTAATTTTATCTTGGAATCACCTGTTTCTGTCCTGATGGGGAAGTCTCAATTAAAATGATGATTACCCATATTATACTATCCCGTGCTCTTTATTATATCCTTTCTAAATTCTTATGGGAAAAGTAAAAAATCTAGAATCTCTTGATCAAACCTCAAGAAAACAAAACAGGAAGGTGACGCTAAATTTTCAGACTTTTACCTTATCATAAAGCCATCTGTCTGTTACAATGCTCATGATGGATAGCCAATCATTCTTCCCAGTTCTCACTATTCTGAATTGATATAGCGAATTCAAATAATCGCAGAAACCCTTTTTTCCTTTAGTGGTGATTTCTTTTTTCTCAAGTTTCTCTATTACATATTCACCACTTTTTAAACAAATATGTTGGTTGATGAAATCCTGTTACCTATTTGACACCATATAATGAGCCCCTTCTTGTAAGTGTAAAACAAACTTATCAAACTCGATAATAAACCAATTTACTGGAAATCATGGAGAGGGAAAGAAATTAAATGGATAGCAGATTCATTTCATAAGGATGCTCCAATATTGTTCCCACAATCTCAGAATTCCTTTAACTGCCTTAAGTCTGTTTAAGCTTAATTTTTCCTTCTAATAAATATTGTATTGGATGCTATACATTCATTGGAGGATGTGTCACCTCCCTCTTTATCTAGTTGAGGATTAGCTGGCATAATGACTGCCACTCCGAAAGCCTTCCTTATATATATATATATATATATATATATAAACCGTTTTCTCTGTGTATCCTTCTAGGCCTAAATCCAGAGTAGAAGTTGTTTGAGAATGTGATTTGGGTTGTTACTGGTCACTCCTTTCCGAACAAGATATAGTCTAAAATACATACTGTTGCCATAACAGCCAATACAACTCAAACACAATTTTTTTGATATCATAATATTCATGTTAATCACTCCCTTACTGCCAAATTCTCTGACGAGAACAGTAATAATTGCTGTTCATTTGCTCACTCCAACAGTGATTTTATACATATGTTATTTTGGTGTATTGATATTTTATCTTTTTGGCCTAAGATTTGGTCTCAAACTAAAACGATTTTTCATATCCCCTGCCATTTTTCTGTTAAAGCTCTTTTTTGTAGGGCATTTGTTTGATAATAAGAATCCAAACATTTATTTTAACAAATAGGTTGGTTGATTTATTACTGTTCAACATATAACTGTTAAATGGAAATGCTCTTCTAATATTTCATACAACGCTTATAGTATAATGTATGTCATCCTCAGACAGAGCTTTTATGTCTTTTTCTATTTCTCAAAAGAATAGAGATTTTTGGCTACCCCTGACAAATTTTCTAAATAGTAGTATTATACATTTTTCCAACTCAAATTGCATATCTTTTGAGAATTTTAAGCCTCCATAATTGTTGAATTCTCTGTTCTATTCATTGTTTATATTTTGTTAATCTGCTTCATGTGTTAACTTTTTGTATCCACTTACCTTCAATTACCTTATTGCATATTACAAGTGTTATTTTCTAGTCCTAGTTAGTTCCTAGTCCTATTTTCCCTCTTCCCCTTCTCCTGGAAAAGTGAGTACTGTGAAAGATTAACTTACAGCAGATAAATGTGGTCTTACTCTGTTTGCGCAATCACTGTACTTTCCTTTATGCATTAGTATACCACTGCATTATCTGTTTATCGAAAAAACCTCTTCAAATAAAAAGCACAGCAGGTCATGCCTCTCTCTCTGCCAGGTTGACCCGATTGTAAAATGACAGACTCGTTGCTTGACACAGAGAAATGATAGGTATGTGCACCCTCCTAAGCGATGAGCCTTTCTAAAATGCATTGGAAAAGCCAACAGGTCTCGCTGTTATAATGAGAGTGGCTTTGGTAATGCTTGTTCATAAAGTATTGTAAAAAAAAAAGTAAAATAGCAAAAAACTATTTGAAAAAGCAGAAACTTAGTTTATGATATTTAAAACCTGCATTTGTATTGTAATGTATTGTAAGGTATAGAAATATTTATAAATTGTATGGTTTGTTTTGTAAATACTGATTATAAAGAAAACTGTAAACCAAAGAATACAAAGGACGATAGGTGGTGGTGATGTTACTAAAAGCCACAGCTATGAAACATCATAGTTTGTGGTGGGTAATGGAGAAAACTAATACAAATTATTTAAGTGCGCAGTGGAGTAGTCATTCTATGATGGACCCTAGCACAAGGCAGTCAACAGACTCCTGGACTCTAGCTTGAATTGTGAAATAAAGCAGTAATCAGTGTACAAATGGTTTCAGGTGTATAGTGCCACTGCACACTCTGCTGCACAAGGAAGCTAGGGGCCAGTAAATGTAGTTATATAGGCAAGGTACAGTAGAGAAAGACAGAAAGGCATGTTTGGGGGTGGGGAGCTGAAAACAACATATCTTATTAGGTGGGTTTGCAGGAAAAGGACAGACCGTGAAGGAGCATGCTTTTATATTTTAGAATGGGTTGGAAGGACATGAAGGATAAGGTGCAACTGGCATAGTAGATAATTCAGTAAACTGTGAAAGTAAAGACCAGTGGCATAAGCAGAATATGAATTTTTATACAATTTAATTGGATTCAGTGGTGGCTAAATGGTTAAATTGAACATGAAGGGAGATTGTGAAGGTTACAAGTAGAAAAGTAAAATGAAACTGTCTGGGTTTATGATTGTTTACAAGAACATTGGTGACAGAAACCACAACATGGGTCCAGATTAAAAGCACAGGGGAGAGAGAACAGTGGAGCACAGCAGGTGAGAAAAGTGGAAGTGTTAAATAGCGTGTACTGACAGGAATATCAAATGCCATGTTGATGTTTTTCAACATTAAAGTGTGTTCTGGGAGAATGGTGAAAAGTTAAAGAACAGAGGGAAATACATGCCCTCTTATGTAGCAGAATGTTTCTTGTTGATTAATTAAAATCTTACAATATTAGAAATAATAAAAACATCATGAGAGAAATCAATGTAACCATAGTTATAAAATCACTAACATTGTTAAAAATAATTACATATTTACATTTAGAAAGATCCAACAAAAGAAGATTTCCTTATATATTTTTATATTATATTAAATAAGAAAATATTCATTGCTACGGCTAAAAGTATGATCACGTAATATATGCCATATTCATTTCCACTGCTCTCATAAATTTTACAAATATACAATTCAGTGCTGTATCAGATGATTCAAGACATGCTCTCACTGCTTGTTTGAATGAACGAATGGCCCGCTGGTTAAACAGTATCCTTCGCAACCTGCGCCTTAGATCCAAATAAATGAATTTTGTTTTCTTCGCCAAGTTTACACAGCCTGCAGGATGTTGGTTTTGTTGTCTCAGCCATGACATTGCATATGCGAGGCCTGGAATCATTCCAAATCATGCTCTTTTAAACCTTCTTTTTTATAGCGGGGACCATCCAGACTCCAAATAAAACTGGGGTTTAAGGATTTTATATTCATTCATAACCATCCAGGCATGTGACCTAGGTACAAATAGTTATTTCTCTTTTAACATTGATGTTTTTTCATTAAGCCATTGACGCTTTTTTTTTTTTAATTGCTGGACAGATCTTCTGTAGCCTCAGTTAAATACTTCTATGTTGGTGAATTTGGATTTGTTTGAACTTCATGCCAGAGGGTTTGATCTAACTGGTTTGAAATATTTGATTTGATTTCTTCCAGGTTTTAACGTACGATCCTTTGTGTGCAATGGATTGGTTTGGCAGGCCAAATTAAAAAAAATTCTGAGCAGGCATTGCATTGCATGGTAGTTTAAACAGCGATCTAAATATTTTAGTGACAATTTTATTTAAAGTTACTGCATCTCTACCCCGCATCGCCTCACTTCCAAACGGGATAGTTGGAAAAAGATTTGCGGATATTATCTTTAGTAGTGGTTGGAGGCTGAAGCATCCTAGTGACCTCCGTAGTTACTGAAATGCCGGGAATAAGGAATTTCCTTTCCTTTGTAAATCCAATTTATGTTTCTTGAAAGAGCCATTTTTATCAAATATCACTCCAAGACATTTATATGTTTTAAATTGTTCGAGATGCCGAGTTTGTAGGAACCACTTATATTTTTTATGTATCTTATTACTCACCATTGTTTTTTTTCATTTATTACCATATCATTAAGTAACAAATAGTTAGATTTTTTATTAATTAGTCGCTGCAGACCGACCTTTGTTTGGCTCAGCAAAAGCACATTGTCAGCATATAAGAGATTTGATATATATTTATCTCCTAACCTTGGAGGATGTACATTAACTTCATCCAGCTCTTGCGGTAATCAGCCAAAAACAGATTAAACAAATATGGTGCATGAACAAAGCCTTGTTTCAAACCCTGAGAGGTTTTAATTTTCTTTAACAAAAGGGTTCTGATCCAGCGAAAAGGCAGGGATGAACACTTCACAGTCAAGAAAAAACTTCAATGGGGTCCAGACACACATTCAAATTCCCTGGCTGTTTTCGCCCTGGGGCAGTTTTATAATTCCACTTCAGCTCTGATTAGTTAACTCACTGTAACCTCAAATTATTTGAGGTGATTATTTCAAGACCTAACTAATCTTTACAGATCAACACTCTTTCCTCTGGTTGATGGACCATTAGTTGAGTAGTTGATGGTGATATTAACAATTAACTAACTACTTTACAAATATTAAGTGAAATAATCGCAGACTCTGGGTAAGATTCAATGAATTTTATCTAAATCTCAGTCATAAATGAACTATCATTAGTACAAATTCACAGTGCAAATTCCATCAACTTTCATGGAAGAGAAAATTCATTTAGCAAATACATTTATTATTGCAGACTCATTCAACAAATCAATGCATTAAGAGTGGATAGATGTAGAGACAAAAGGCATAATAAATCATACATTTGCAAAAGGATATGCAAATTTGAGACAGAATAATAGTTATGGTGATAACGGGACAACAAACCCTCTGGCCAAAGGATTGGTGGAGGTCCCCTGATTATGTATCAGGAGACAAAGACTAAAGGATAGGATCAGGACAGGGCAATACTTACTAGACTTCTCTACAAACCCAACGCACCAGGGAGCATCCCTCTCTTACACTCTCTCCCTCCTCGATATTCTTCCGGAATCTTCAGTCTAATCAGGTTGTCATTCAGGTGTGAATCTTCCAAGTCTGTTCTCTCCTTTTCTCATCAGCAGCAAATCTTGCCTCTCTCTCACAGCCTCGATGTCATCTCAAATAACTCTCTCATTCGTTTGTTACTAATCTTTAAGTCACTCTAGTTATAGTCTTCATTTCTACATGTCACACCCCCAAAAGTTGCAAATATCACTGGAATATGAACTTTGATTGGGCATGGGCAGGGGAGTTGTCGGCACCACATCAATCATTCTTTATTTGACAAACCTTTCCCCTTTAGCTCATTCATAACTTTATACAACTTCATACCCATATATCTATTGTTGCAAATCAAACATCAATTGTTAAATGCAGTTCCACAGTCGAGAATAACTTTCACACAATTCCTGTCCTTGAATCTTGGCAGCCATTCAGCCACATGGTCTTAGAGTCACATCATTACTTCACTGCACATGCGTAGTTTGCTTCCATTTCGCCACCATTTTTCTTTCATTACATGCAATAGTGGGCCCAAACATATACTATTAATAAAGGAATCATAAACCGAGGTTAATTTCTCAAATATATGATTTTCACCACCCACTTCTACTCTATCCCATGTTATGATCTCTTTCTTTAAGCAAAAGTATTAGCAGCAATAGCTCTCTTTAAATCCAAGCAAGCATATGCTGGGCATGCGGTGCCTCAAGACTTCATGTTATTAGTTCTTGCGCAGGCGTGGAAGTTTACCCTCTCAAAACGGGTTAGTCACATTACTATCTATGCTAACCTTGTTCGCCTATGTGCAAAATCGTTTACCAGGTTTTTTTTCATAATCAACTTTATTGGTTTTACAAAAACAAACAAAAATTCATTGGTTGCAGCTCAATAATCAGCACATTTAGTAGGTCAATGGTATTAAAAAGAGTAAATCTGGTCAGTCCATTCCAGTCCGGCAGCACACCTTGCATAACAGTTGTAGCATAACTTATAACATAGGCAGCATAGAGAATTATGGTGGTATCATATTGAACCATTTCCCCATATTTTATGAAATAATTCCAGACATCCCCATGCTTCAGATAGGGCCTCTTCCTGAGTCCTACACCAATCCACCCCCTTCCTCCATCCCCTCAGAGTCGGCGCCCTGGCCCGTGACCAATGTAGCGCTATGTCCCTTTTGGCCACCGCCACTGCCGTCCCCAGGAGACGAAAGTCCATTTTGGAGCCTTCTAGACCATCAAAGACCCCCAGCAGCATCCGCAGTGGGTTGTGTGGCACCACCCATCCCAGGGCCCAGGAGAGCTCCCGCTCCACCCCCCCAGAACCAAAATATCCCCGGGCAGAGCCACACCATACAGTAGAAATCTGCAGAGGCCCCTCCGCATCTCTGACAATCCGGTGAGGATCTCAATCTAACATGGAACAACCACTCTGGGTGAGGTATGCCGCGTGAAGGTAATATATCTGTACCAGGCGCAGCTTGGAGGACCAGGTCAGGGTTCTGGGCGCCATAAGGGTATCTCTCCAAGGGGACCCACCCACCCCTCCAAACGGGCACGACGCCGATCTAAGGACGCAGGGCCATTATTCACCAAGGAACGATAAATGTGGGACACACCTCCTTTGCCCAGATTGCCCATCATCACCTGTGCCTCTAACGGGTTAAACTCTGGAAGGGAGACAGGGGAGGGCGTGGCGAAGTTGTAAGTAGCAAAAGTGTTGTGCGTGGGAAAGGTGTGGCACTGCTGTAGGTCTGCGAATGAGTGGATATGGTCCCCCACCCAGACATCCCCAAGCACCAAGACTCCGACAAGGTCCCAACGTCGGAACCCCTTCAAGAACGAGGCCTCCCGCAACCAGGTCCCATGCCACAGTGGGGTCTGGCGAGTGAGTGTACGGCCCCATCCCACGTGTCGCAGGTAGTGCGCCAGGCAATGAATACCGTTCTGGTGACCGGGGCCATTGTCTGTGACACCGGACCACCGTACAGATGTGCCTGAACCTGTGGAAAGTCCACTTCTCCAAGCTCCACCCGATAGGCTGGGTCGGACCAGCCGCCCGCATACCAGTCGTGGATAACGACGAGTTTAGTGGCGAGATAATAATAAAGGTAAAGGTGGGTCACTCCCATCCCTCCATCAAATGGGGGAATACGGCTGTGGGCCAGGGAAATGCGCGAACACCCGCCTCCCCAGAGAAACCGGGTTAGGGCCCCATCAAGCTCGCGGAACCAACTGCGCATGAGGGGAATGGTCGTGTTCTGCAATATATAAAGGAATCAGGGGAGGACCATCATTTTGAAGAGCGCGCTCCTGCTCCGGGGGTTGAGGGGAAGGGCATGCCATCTCTTAAGATCTGCCTTCATCCGGACGACCATGGGGGTGATGTTCAGGGCCCACTCAAGCTCCGGCAAGAGAGCCACCCATACCCGGAGGTACTTAACCGACTGACGCCGGAGGGGAAACGTTGACTGCCAGTCGTAGCAGTCACTGGAGGGGTGAAGCGGGACCAAAGTGGACTTGGCCCCATTGAGACGAAGTCCGGAGAGCTCCACAAAGACTGAAAGGACCTGTAGACACCTGGGGCCCGAAACCGCTGGATCCGCCAGGTAAAGAAGCACGTCATCTGCATAGAGGGCTATTTTGTCCACTTGTCTCTCATTCCAGGTCCATCCCCGAATAAGGGGGTCTCGCCGAATGAACGCCGCCAGGGGCTCCATCGTCAACGCGAAAAGGAGTGGCGAGAGGGGGCACCCCTGATGTGACCCTGGCTCGGGGGTTGGCATAGAGGACCTTGATAAGGCTGCGGAACGAGGGGCCAAATCCTATCACGGTAAGCACATCCTGCAGGTAATCCCAGTTCACCGTATCAACGGCCTTTTAGAAGTCAAGGAAAAGGAGTGCCAGATATGGAGTCAGTCGAGCATGGTGGGCCAGGGCCAAGTGGAGGCGACGGATGCAGTGACAGGTACCTCTAGCCAGCATGAAGCCGCATTGGTCGGGATGGACCAGTTCCTGCAGGAGGGGCAGGAGCCTCTGGGCCAGGACTGTGGCAAAGAGCTTAATGTCTATATTAATCAACGAGATTGGGCGGTAATACGCACAACTCAGAGAAGGCGGCTGAGTCTTTGGGATGACCACGATTGTGGCCAAGTCTGACTCAAGGGGGAAAGGAACCAATCTTCGCTACATGGTGGAAAAGGTCAAGCAGCCAAGATGTCACGAGAGCCAACGTAGTATTCCTGTGGGTACCTTTCAGGACCGGGTGTCTTACAGGGGTGCAGGAGGGATATGGCTTCCTGAACCTCCTCCAAAGTGAAGGGGCGGTCCAGTTCGTCTGCGGTGTCTTGGGGGAGAGAGGGCAGTTGGGCGTCGGCCCCATCCAGCCGGGCAACCAGGGGCGCATCTGGGGGTCGAGCGGCATAGAGGCGCCTGTAGAAGTGTGCAAAAGTTTGTGCTATGGCCGCAGAAGACGCATGGAGGGTGCCATTGTGTGAGCGAACCTCCGGAATAATACGGTTGATCTTGAGAAAGGAGACCAAATTGTGAAGGAGCTTGCCGTTTTTGTCCCCCATCCATACACCCGCGCCACCGACGAGCGCCACAGCATTTTGGCCGAGTCCAGCGAGATCTTTCAGATCTCCTCACGAACCAATGCCAGCTGCCGGGAGGAGTCCGAGCACTCGTCGGAGGAGTGCGCAGCTTCCAACCGCGCCGCCCGGGACTCCAGTCACTCGAGGTGGGCCAGCTGTTCCGATGTCTTCGCATGGACCAAGCCTCTGGCCACCCCATGAATCACGGCCTTGCCCGCCACCCACAACTTCCCCTGTAAGGGAACCGAGCCCACGTTGGTGGAGAAATAGTGACTGATCTCCCGATCGAGGGACTCCACCAGGGCGGAGTCCTGCAGAAACCAAGCATTTAGACGCCAGACCGCCCGCGGACCCGACGGGGGGAACCCGAGTCGGAGGGAGACCGGAGAGTGGTCGGACAGTCCCCTGGGTACAATAGCGGTGCCAGAGACAAGCCGGCAGTAGGAGGAGGTCAATGCGGGAGTGGGTATGATGGGAGGCCGATGTGTGGGTATATTGATCCGCGTGAGGGTTCCAGACACGCCATATATCGCAGAGTCCCAGAGCCCCAGAGCCGAAGCCCAGCTCGACAGTGCATTAGCAGAGGTGATTCTGGCCACAGACTGAGTCCTGGTCGTGTCCCGTCGGGGCTGCATAACAGCGTTGAAGTCGCCCCCCAACCATCGTGAGACCCAGCGGGAGGGAGAAGAGGACCTGTGTGAGTTGTCGGGGACAAGAGGGTGGGGGGGTGTAAAGGCTCAGGAAGTGTAGGGGGCATCCTTCCACTGTACCCGATACCACCACATACCTGCCCTGCAGGTCCGTTTTGGCCGAGGTCAAGGTGAGGGGAAGGCTATTCTTATGTAAAACTGCAACCCCTCGGGATCCGCGGGCAAAGCCAGAGTGCCAGACCCTGTCAAAGCCGTATCAGGCAAGGAAGTTACACTGGGTACCTAAAAGGTGTGTTTCCTGGAGAAGGAGGATGTCTACTGTGTGGCGATGGGCAGCATGGAGGATGGCCGCGCGTTTGATGCGGTCCAGGAGGCCATTGACGTTCCAGGGGAGAACGTGGAGGGGTCTAGTGAGCGTGTATGCCATAAGAGGGGACAGGACATGAGGGGACGGGGGACAGCTGGGCACACATCCAGTTAGGCAAGGCCCTGCTACCAAAACCCGAGTCAGAAGGGATTGCACGGGGTTGGTGATTCGGTCAACAGTGTCGGGCAGCCAAGGGAAGAAGGCCTCCCAGAGGCTGCCCCAGTGAGGCTGAGAATAACAAATTAGTGGACACAAGGAGCTGCATGTCAGGCGGTAGGTAGTGCTAGGAAGTAAAGCTGCAACCAAACTAAACTGCGGCCCGTGGGCAGCTAAGAGTAACAAACTGTCGTGAGACAACTGACTCCCCACCCACCCTTTCCCCCAACTCCCGCCACCCCACATTTCATAAACAGTAGCATCTGTTGCCCCATTCCCAGACTTCAAACTACCTCGCTAGAGGTGATACACTAAACTAAAATGGTTAGTGGGGATCAGGAAGAACAATCAAGATGGGGCTAAGGAGGACCCCCCTCCATATTGAAGAATACATTCCAACAGCTGTAAGCAGAAGAAGCATTGACTCATAAAGAAAGTGGGTGTAACAGTCTCAGTCCTGCAGCAACACAGAAGCTTGGAAGGAGCTAGGGAGAAGGCCGGAATGAGAACAAGGGTGACAGAAAAAGGACAGTCTGGGCTCCCCTTCAGGATGAGGACCGTTAAATGGCCCTTCACGGGAGTCGGGTAGGGCCTCTCTGGACATAGGTAGAGAGGGCCCAGCACGAAGGGACCCAACCGACGGAAACCAGGCATGTAGGTCACAGCTGTGGTCACGCCACTCCTTCATCAGCAGAGCCACGGATCACCGGACTGCTAGAGAGGTCTGAATCTGATCTCGCCTTCCTTAGGCCCGCGTCCGACCCAGGGAGACGCCCCAGGTCGATCAAGGAGGAGGCCAAGGTGGGGGGAGAGGCATCTTGACTCTTGGATGTAGGCAGGGGCCATCGAGACTGCACCCCCAGCGAGTGGGAAGCTCCTCCCGGCGGCCACCCCACCTGCGAGATCTAGTCCAGCGCCGCTGAGGCTTGGGCGCCTCGCGGCTCTGTTGTGTCGGTGGCCTCTGGACAGGGGACTGGGCCTTCCCAGGCAGGAGGGGTCGTTCCTCCGTAAGCCAGGTCCTTGCCGCTTGGGGAGTATCGAAGAAGAATGCCTTGTCCTGAAAGAAGACCTTCAGCCTAGCCGGGAAAAGGAGACCGTAGCGGAGCCCCAGAGCCCTCAGCTTCTGCTTAACTTCATTGTAAGTTCATCGTCGAGTCTGGACTTCTTTGGAGTAGTCCTGGAATATCATTATCCTGTAATTCTGGAAGAGCTGCGGGCCCAGATCCCTAGCGGCCCCCAGAATGGCATCCCTGTCCCGGAAGTTGAAAATGCGAACGATGATGGGACGGGCTGGGGCTCCAGGAGGTGGCTTAGGCGCAAGAGACCGGTGGGCACATTCCACCGCGAACCAGGGGGAGAATTTCTCCACAGGCATCCAGGAACGGATCCACGTTTCAAGAAAGGTGGCGGTCCGACCCTGCTCCATTCCCTCCGGAAAGCCCAGGAGGCGCAAATTGTTCCTCCGTGCCCTGTTTTCCGCATCCTCCGTCCTGCAATGGAGCTCCGATGTCAGTGACTGAAGGCGGGCCACCTGCGACTTAAGGGCACCCAGGTCATCTTCCACCTTGGAAATACGGGATTCAGTTTCAGCAATGCGCGCCGTGGCGTTTCAAAGATCTTGTCGAATAAGGGCCACATCCACCCTCACCTCCCCGAACTTACTTTCAACTAGGCTTGGGAGGCGCTTATCGCCTGCAGGATCGTGGAGAGATCCCCTTCGGTGGCTCCTTGCGCAGGTGGAGTGCTGGTACCAGAGTTGCGGTCCGGCCTAGTAAAGCGGTCCATCTTCAGCTGAGTCTGGGGGACAGGGGTCTGGGTATTGCGGGTCTTACCCTTAGCTTCGGCAGGACAGACAGCGGTGATCGGAAGGGCCGGCCATCCATAGGCGCCCTGGGTACAGCCCCAGCCCCTCGGCGTTACAGAAGGGAAGCCTCACCCCTGGGGCCCCTCGGTCCCAGTACGTGCAACACCACAGCGGCCCCAGACTCTTTCGGTTTTCGGTCGGCAGGGCCTCAGACGTCCAAGGGGGCGAAGACAGGGAGAGGCAGGGGCAGCCACTCCGGTCAGCCAATGTGCAGCCCACCCTCGGGTAACAAGAGGGGCGAGGGCCCTCAGCAGCCGGGCAGAGTGGGGTTAGGATCCAAACAGTTCACACGGTTCACCAGGCTGCACCCCCGTGCCGGGTCACCCCGCACCAGGGGGGCCGCCCACCAGTGCACAAACTTGCCTCGTCGCGGCCAAGGTACCCCCACGTCGACAAGGCCTCACACGTGGGCCACAGTCCGGCAGCAAGGAGGGGGGCCCAATGCCTCCTGGGGCCCCACTTCAGCGCATCGAGCAGGCCAAGTCTCATAAGGGCCAAAGCCCCAATGATCGGGAAGGAGGCCGGCCGCGGCCCACCGCCACCTAGGGGGTCGCTCCCACACAGCCACAGCAGTCCCTCAGCAGGGTGCAGGGGAGGGGGCCAGATAGCACCAGGTTAGTGTGCAGGGACTGTTAGGGTGACGAAGCATCCAGCTCCAGGGCATCCCCCGCTCCACTCCCCCTCGGGGCTTCCCCAGGCGGCCCCAGCGGCACTCGAGCAGGGCTTGGGGGGGAGACAGCACCCCACGTGACGCGGGCACCACCTCACCTCTCCCGTCGTTGCAGGTCCACCACGGGTTATCTTCAGCCGCCACGGGTCCCCCACCGCACGGGAGTGCCGTGGATCACCCACCACCGTAGCCGCGGCTCAGACAGCTCCCCAGAGGGTCACGCTCTCCCGATCAGGCAACGGGAGCAAGCGCATAGGGGTAGTCCACCTCACCTACCCGGCAGCCAGGCACCGGCGCTCCACAGTGAGCCACAGCAGGTGGGCCCAGCCGGTTGCGGGACCGGGAATCTCCGACGGCCTCTTCATCAAGGAGGGCACACTTCTCAGGCCCCCGGGAGAGCCATCACAGCATCATCACCAGAGGAGCGGCGCCCCGCCCGGACATCGGCGGGCACCGGGTCCGGCAAGCAGCAGGGTCGTTTTCCCTTCAGGGCGACAGCGCGGCAGCCATCTTGGGCGCTCTGCGGCCGGAGGAGACGGGCCAGCAAGGGATGTACAAGCCACGAGGCGCGTGCCCCGCGGCACCAGGCAGCCCATACGGATCAGGAGAGCCAGGCCACACTATATCAGATGCTGATGGCAGCTGCTGAGGACGGATGGAAGGCGGATGATGGATGGGGGTCCGGAGCACTCTTAGAGTGCAACCGCCATCTTGACGCCATAAGCCACGCCCCCCGTTTTCCAGTTTAAAGTGGGTTTTAGTTGTGTTGCATTTTATTTGTTACTTAAGCATGCATAAAGCTCTATTCTCATATGTAAATGTTGTGCGTATATTAATTTAATTTTCTTTACTATTTCTAACAATTAGTACTGTTAATGAGGGATTGCTCCAAGCAAGTTTAGTTTTCTTGAATCCTTGCTCCATCAATACCACCACCCATTTTCACTCTTATCCATGTATCTGAATATAACATGTGGATTGCTTTTAATAGGCAGGGTGGGATGTTCATTTTAATCAGCTTTTGGCTTGTGAGTGGGTGTATCTTTTTTTTTTATTTGGCTCTGGATCTGCAGATGTTGTGGATTCACACATGGTGCTGTGCTGCTCACTGCAGTAGATCTGTGGTTCAAGGGACGCCCTCCAAAAACATTTTGGGGCTATTACAGACCCCTCTATCAGACCCATGGGGTCAGGGTACCTCTACCCTGACGCCTCATCCAATTTTATGGGGTATTCCTCCCCGACCAAGTCTCAGAATAGAAAATGGCGGCTGCAACTTTCATCACAGCATTGCTGGTGGTGCATGAATCTGCAATGGATCTGCATCTCGAGTCATACCTGAATCTTTTTTCTTAAATAACTCAAAAGTACTTAACAGATTTACACCAAATTCCAAAAAGAGACGTTCCTGGATCAAGATCTAGCTTTCTGCCAAATCTGGTGTAATTTTTTTCAGCGGTTCGGTTGAAGTTGTGCCTAAAATCCCTATGGGAAATGCCACTGGGAAATCGCATTTTGGGTCCCCTCCTTTTTCTTTGCCCCCGCATGACAAATCTTCCCACAACTTTCCAGACAGCAGCTGAAGTGACTTGAGTACCAGTTTTAAATATAAACGGCCGCAAAATTATTAGCAAAATGATAAAAACTTTGGCTATGCAAACTAGGTCCTAACTATTACTAGCTACTGGTGGCCTCAGGGACCCCATCCCCCAGGCAAAACACAGTATGGGAGGTGGGTCCATGCACCCCCCCCCCCTCTTCCTCCTGGGTCGTTTTCAGCCCCGGAGACCTCGTGCCCCGGGGCACGGCCCTTATGCACAATAAGGAGAGGGGCTGCGTGCCCAGCCCACCAGGCCGATTTGGGCCTCATGGGCCCCATATCCCAAGGTCTGGCTGTTTTCTGGAAATAGAGCCATAAATGGCCTTGGGGACACCATACCCCAGGTAGGATCCTGCTATGTCCTGAGGTGCCCACCCTGGGACATAGCTACTAGTGCAGGCAGGGAAATCTCTGTATGCTGTCACTTGGCAGGAGAAATGTAATGCTCCCGCCAAGCGAGAGCAAATGGTAAGCCCCCTCTAAGCGGGCATGAGCTGGAAAAATGCTCCTGCCTGCTGGGAGCTGCTATTTCATCTGTTTCCTTGTCCGCTGTGAGGCAGGTAGGCCAAAAGATGAAGTGGGCAGGGAAAAAGATGAAAGCATTTTTTACTGCTCCCTGTGTGTTGGAGCAATGCCGGCTCCCACTCGAGGCAGGGAGCCGTCAGTGACCGTGAGGGCATTGGTGCTCACCCGTGGCCCCCAAATAAAACACACTTTGTGTGCCCTGGGTGGTGCCAAGGCACCCACCATTCAATGGCCATGTCCCAGTGGATAGGGTAGTTAAATAGAAAATCAACAGTTATGGTTGGAGTTATCTCAAGAACTATGGGGCATATTTACAAGAAGTTAAGGCTGCTGTAGTGTACATTTTTTGACATTACAGCAGCTTTGTTTATCCCCATATTTACAAGTTGCTACTAAGTCCAGTTAGTGACACTTTTCCAACGTAAACTGGAATTTTCGGGTCCGCCACTTCTGTTGAGATGCAAGGTAGGCGTACCTGTGAAAGAAAACTGCCACTAACCACACTTCGCGACATTTACAATGAAATTCCCATATGGTGATAACCTGTCAAAACTGCCGCTAAGGCCAGTCAGAGGCAGTGTTTTAAGACTAACAAATAGTTGCTCATAAAAGTGGTGCAAACACTTGGGTCCACATATGAGATGTGTGGGTGCTTGACAGCACTGCTAGGAATATTGCTGTGCTGTCCTGCACCAGAACAAAAGGACGGGGATGCACACTATCAATAAGATAAGGCGCATCCCTGGGCCTCATTCATGAAAAGTGTTGCATTGTTGTGACAAAACAGTGTTGCAACACTTTTTATTGCGCCATCCTTGCGACACCATGGATGCGCTGTATTCACTGTGCCACTCCTACTAGGTTTTGTTGCATGGGAACGCACCACCCTGCATACCTCATACCTGACGCAGGTATAATGTTGCACAGGGCTTCACAAGGTCACACATATACCTACATGCCTCACTTTGTAAATATGGCGTAACGTGGTGGAAGATTCATGCTGCAAGTATGTCAAGAAACTGATGCACAGGCAGTGTTAAACTGTCAGAAGGGGGTTTATGAATAGGCCACCTGTATTTTTCCCATAGGATGTCGCACATTGGTCCCATGCACCAATGCAGTCACCGTTGCGCCATGGTGCAAGGGTGACTGTTGCAGAGTTGATTAATGTTGCGGCTCCATGTCTTTGCGAGACATCTGCAGGTGTGTCTGAACTGGTGGAGTGCGGGAGTGAAGCAGTTGGTCTTCTTGGAGGGTTGTTTGCCTGTTTTCTTCTTGAGAGGTGCCAGGGTGTCGGCGCAGTTAGAGATCCATCGGTGTTGGTGTCTGTAAGCATTGGTGGAGTGGTGGTGCTGAGGGAGTTGATGAGAAGCTCTTCTGTGGCCTTGATCCAGCTGCGACGGTGAGGTGGCAATCATAACGGTAGTGTTCGGTGGGCGTGGTGAAGGCGTGATTTATAAAATGATGGTTGGTCCAGGAGAGTTTGGTAGTTGGCTGTAGCTGGCGGAGAGGATGGGGTCGAGCAAGTGTCTGGCTATGTGGGTTGATGTGCTGACTAGCTGCTTGAGTCAGATGTTGGCGAGGTTCTCCAGGATGGTGGTGGTGTTCTGGTCTCTGGGATTGTCCAGATGGAAGATGAGGTCTCCAAGTAGGATGAAGTCGGTGGATGGGAGAGCTGCCTACAATGGCATTGGGGAATGGAGGGGCATTGGGCAGTCGAGGGGGGGGGGGGGGTTGTTGGCAGTACATGAGGATGACTGCTGAGGGTGGTGTTGGGCCTGGTCCGGATCTGGCAGTGGAGGTGTTTCATGGTCGCGGTTGGGTCATTAGAGTGTGTGGTCAGTTAGAGTGTGCTTTTGTAGACGATGGCAATGCCTCCTCCTGGGCGGTTGGGTGGTCCTTGTGGGTGATGTTGTAACTGTCGGAGATGGCAATGGTGATGTCCGGAGCAGAAGTTGGTTCAGGTTTACGTTAAGGAGGTGTTTGCATTGAGGAATTCCCAGTTTTCTGTGGCATGTTTGTGGAGGGACTAAACGATGAGGAGGATGCAGTTGAGACCGTTGGGTGCGCTGTTGGTCGACTAGTCGGCAAGAGGCACTGGTGTGTTGATGTGGCAGAAAGTGTGTTTTCAGTTTCGGCAGGTGAAGGCTGCAAGGGTATTCTTCAGTGATGCTAGATGGCAGTCTGAGTGGCATCCAGGGTTGTAGGCCAGGAGGCTGCTGGTGTCACAGCGGTGGAGTGTCCGGGAGTCAGGGTCATTTGCACTGAATGCAGTCAATGCACGGACAGGCTTGCCTTTGGCGTGCATTTGGTGCACCAGTGGCACACCTGCTGCACATTGCTGCACAGTGGCCACCATTAGGTAGTGATGCGGGAGGGCTGAACAGCGAAAGGACACTGGAGGGGGTGGGCTGCAGGTGATAGCAGCGTCAACGAGGGAGAGGACAGGGAAAAAGAAACTTTACAAAAGAACAGAAAAGACAAAGCCAAACAAGCAAAGAAAAAAATACAAAGCCAAAGATAGAAAGCAATGGAGAAGAACAGAAAGAGGGACAGGAACGGCAGAAAAAGGGACAGGAGGGCAGCCAAGCAGAAGAGAAGTGACGCTTTACCACTCAACAACCAACAATTAGGCGCAGGCTGGAGCATGCGGGGGGAGGAGGGCTTCGAACATCTGACCTCCGGGTCGGAGGAACCAGCAGCAGCAGATGGAAACAGCAGCATCAGCTACTAGACAGCACTGCGCTGTGGGAAGAGCAAGTCCACTAAGGGATAGTCCCCTGTACACCGAAGAGCTCACTGCCAGGGGGCGAGGAAAGGCAGCACCACCTGGTTGCCTCTTCTGATCTAACAATGGCAACCAGATTCGGTGTTCCTCAGTTCCCTAGCAAGTAACGGCAGATCAAGCTACATACCCATGGGCCTGGGCCCAAACCGGCACACGTATCCCTGGCACCCGCTGCCAACAATGGCCGATCCCAGCAACATGAGCCAGTTGGTGGTGCTCCCCCCCAGTCTTGTGCGGTGTCCTAAGCAATGTGCGTCCTCCGCAGTGCAGGGATTGCTCAGGGCACACTGTACGCCACCCAACGGAGCTAGGCCTGGGCCCCACACAACCCCAGGCCTCCTCGGCTCCTCTTCCCAACTTCTCCTCACCTGGACATTGACACCGATGCTCAATCTGCCACGCTCTCTTCGAATCTGTGATTCATCCAGCAGGAGCCTCAACCAGGTGGGATTTCACAAGCCTGGATACAGCAGTCGCTGCCAAGTCCGCTGGGGAACCACCCGATGCAGGTGATGCAACAGGGCCCCCTTAGATCAGGGGACTCACCCTCCACAGCATCCGAGCAGCACCACATCCTCCGGCCTGTGGTGTAGAGAGGTGAGGCCCATCATGGGCAATCTATTCCATGCACCCCGGTGTAGTGTTGGCACCTGTTATGAGATGCAGACTTCCCTATGTTTGTGCGCAGGAGGGCCTCTACCGATCACAGCTCCAAGGGGCGCCAGGCAGTCTTCTCACACAGATCAGCAATGTGTCTCCATGCAACCTTCCAGACTTCACCACCAGGTAAGGGCGATTGCCGATTCCTCAATGTCTACCGCCATTGCCCAAAGGCTTGGTCACAACGTGGCCCGCCTCCACCATCAGACCGCTGCAATTCCTCCGCACTTCTGCCACCCACTGTGGGTCTCAGACGCAGGCCCAGCGAGGCCTGCATCTGAGACGTATGACATCTTCTATGACATCATTAATATGACAGCAACATTTGCAGTGAAATTATTGATGAGAAGGTAGGGCAGGTGGAGAAAAGCAACACATGAGAAGAGAGAAACATGAAGGTTTGGAAGAAGAAGCACATAAAGGAGAGAAAAACACAGAGGTGTTGGAGAAGCACATGTGTGAGAGTGATACACCAAATACGAGCTGTGGGAGGGATAAAAGCACACAAAGGAAACAGCTGGAAAACACAGGCAATCTCAGAAGAAAAAGAAATCCCTAAAGTGAGTAGTGGAAGGACAGAAGCCAGCCACAAATCAGGAAGATTATAAAGAGGCTATGCTCCAGGGGAGGGACCTACACAGGATGGACAGCTGGGACAAGGAAAAACAATTGAATGAGAACTAAGGACATGAGAGTGACAATAAGGCCAAACAATGGTAGGTAAAGGTATGAGAAAGCTGGAGTTAAACTATAAAGATATTGTAATATTTAAATAAATCTACTGTTCTAAAGGTAGCCAAATCTGGACCCACTAAACATGACATAACAAGGAGACGGTGGAATATAGATCTATCAGGCAACCGTTTTTCCCCAGCAACTGATTAAAACAAATAAAATTGAAAATCCTAAATTGAGATTCCACAATGAGCAAGTCATTGACTGTACTAGTGATATTGGTTTTGGTCAGTATTTTAATCGAGATATAAAGGTTTTATGCAGTACTGTCTTTGAGGTCATTAAAACAAGCACAAAATAAGCGAAAAACAACTTAATGTTTTCATTATCCATTACAAATGTTCTATGCAACAGACTTTTTTTACAATATGAATGGTCTGGTTGCTGATTTATCTGGCAAACGCATAGCTTTACTAATAATCCTATTTCGATCATTTGTCCCAGGAACAGAACATGATATACTCATTAAAGGTTTTCCAGTGAAACCCCAGCACATTACTTTCATTCTTTCTTTCTACATTCACCGAGTTAAAAGAAAACACCACATCAGATACAAATAGGATGTGATACTATATGACAGAATGTTCCCAAAATATAGCATTGTTTTGTTTCACATGACTTACTGAAAATGTCTCCCCAGCAGAGGATTGATCTGATGAGATTTTAAATGCCCCCAGTAGTTGCAGGCAGTCTGTTCAGTTTGGCAACCTGTTCTGTCAGTCACATTTCATATCTTGTAGTGTTCTGACTCAAGTATGTTTTCTTAGATGTTCTGTTAGATGACTTCTTTGAATGAAGGTTTTCTCACATTTTTGACATTTATATGGTCTTTCTCCTGTATGTATTCTTATATGTTTATTCAGATTATCTTTCCGATGGAAACTTTTGTGGCAAAAAATACATATGTATGGCTTTTCACCTGAATGCACTCGATGGTGTGTGTTAAGATGGCTTTTGTGAAAAAAACTTTTCTCACATTCAGTGCATGCATAGGGCCTCACTCTTGAATTTGTTCCTGTATGGTTTATAAACTCTTCCGTTGGATTGTAGCTTTTATCATCACCATTTGTATATGTGCTTGTTCTCTGATTTTGCTCAATGCTTAGTAGTTCTTCATGAACCTGTGCATCCCTCCAGTTACTCTCATCTGATCCTCCAATGGTAGGAGGATTGACATCTACTGGATTGCTGAAGCTGCTTTCACCCTGAGTAGTTTTCTCTCCTCTGAGGTTCTGATAACATTCTGACCACATTTGGTTACTAGAGTTTGGGTCCTTATTGGAACTCTGGAGAATTGTTTTGTCGAATATCCCAGAAAAAGCACAGGGTGCAGTTCCTTCAGAACATTTTGCAGATTCGCCACTTTTCTTTTTTCTGTTTGCACTTGGTTCGCCTATTGGATGAAATTGAGTCAGTAATTAGTATTCCAATTATCAGTCAATATAGAAATATTTCCTTCATTGATGCTGGGGCACCCATGCACTCTATAAATCATATTAACATAACATAACATAACACATTCAGAATTGAGATGTTGTAGTAAGAGAATATTGTAATAAATACTGCTGCTGTGCAAAGAGACTGAATGCTCAAATTGTGATATTTACAGTGTAAACATTAGGTTATACAGTGTGTGAGTGTGTTTGGGGAATGATTAAGATGAACCAAAGGAACACGTTTTAAAGTGTGAAAGCAAAAACAGCTGGTGTTAGGTTATTTTGTTCTGACCATATATTAGAGTCAGCTCCTAGCAATTTATCATTATCACTCAGAAGGTATCAGCCTTATTTGCGCACTTCCTTGAAGTAAACATTTCAAGTGCTTAGAGGGTCATTAATTCAACATTCCTGCCAGTGATCTCGAATATTGATTTGGCATGAGAATTAGAGTGACTTGTCAAGGTATAAGTGCTGAAATTAAGTTATTCTGTTGTGTTTTCCACATAATTATGATTTACTACATTTGCCACAAAATAGTTCATCTACCGCATAATTTTTTGTAACTTAAAAAAGTCAAAAGTTACCAAATAAACAGAGCAAGTTGCTGGTCACCCTTCAGCTACTGATGTTTGTATTAAGTTACAAAATGCATACGAAAAGGTGAAAATGTGATGTGGCTCCAATGCATTTGTACATCAAAGTCATGGGCCACAGAAAGGCCTCTAAATATTTCTTGTTTAGTTGTACTTCAAAACAAGTTATATTCCTTCTTTGTAAAAAATAAATGTCTTGTTTTGTTATTCCTCCAAGTACAGGTTACACCACTGACACTAATGATTTCCTGTTTGGATGTAATTCAAAAAGGGTGAAATACTTTGTGCGTCATTCATTCGAGCAGTAATTTGGCAGATCACCCACCCTAGGCAAAACTAGGTTAGGGAGCACTAGGTAGGAGTACACTACATGCAGTACTTATATGCCTGCATATATTCACTGTCATAGCACAATAGTGGAAATGTTAATCTTTTTCACTATTCTTGTAACACTAATAACGCTAATCTGTTTCAATCTGTTTATTTTACACAAGAACCACAATGCTTCAATGAATATTTAAATGCCTTCCTGGGTAGTTTTTGTGTATTTCGTTGGGTATGCATGACAGGATAAAGCCAAAGGGTTCGACCACGATTTCCTTGAAGAATCTGGGTTGGCATGTCCTGAGGTTGCACACACATTTGTTACCCTTTAAGGTTAGGGGTATAGATGGTGAGCTTGGGGTTAGCTGGGAAACAGACCACCATATCCTGCGGGTGTGCATGGAATCGGTCTGGCACAATCCTGACATTTATGTTGTCTGACAAATGCACTGTTTTACCGATGAGGTACAAGCCGAATTACATTATTGTGTAGAATTTCATCCTAGGAAATAATTCTGTTAATGTTGACTTTTCATACTGCTCCTTTAAAAAAATATACAGAAAGTTCAATTAAGCTTATATCATGAGCTACCTTTTCATCATAGCTCATATTAACTCGCTAACACATCTCCATTTTGCCGCACTGCATGATTCACTGAGACACTATCTCACGTTTGTTCTAAAGGATTTTTCTATATTTGACAGTAACAAGGAAATTGTTCTTTTAGTCTTTCACAACACTCCTCCTTGCTGCGGCAGTAGTGTCCATCTTTTTGCTGTGTGTATATATATATATATATATGTATATATATATTCACTGAAAAAAACATAGGTTATAGACCATATATAGTTAGGAATTAGCATTTACAAAACCTTATTTTACTCACACAAAACCATTGAAATTTGCATATATAGTTAGTTGCACTAACTATATATCGCGCACCCGCAATCCACTGCTGATGATGTCACATATTACATAATTCATGACATGGTCAGTGACATCACTGATGACATCACTGATGATAACTAACTCAAATGACATCACTGATGACAACATCCAGTGACTGTATGTTTCTGTAAAGTTAAAATATGTCTTACATATTGAAGAATGAGTGGATGTATAAGTGTCTGGATGAAGGATTTAGTAGGTGCATGACTGACTGTATGAGAAAGTGATTAAATGTGTCTCACTGAGTGCATGGGTTAGTGACTAAACTGTCTTAATTTGTGCATCATTATATCTGTTGTTCTGTAAACTGCTGCATGTGTTGATCAGTAGCTATATGATTAACTATATGGGTTATTGATTGGTTGCTCAAGTATTTGTATGGGAGAGTGAGTGTGTGTGTGGGTGGCTGGGAGGTGTGTGACTATGTGCATAGATGTGTGAGCAGTTGATTCACTAGATGTATGGATTCAAAACTGCATGTGGAAACAGCTGTATGGGTGGTTGACTGTGTGCATGTGTGTATTGGTGAGTGAATGGATATCTCAGTGCTACATGTCAAAGTAAGTACATATGTAAAACACAGTACATGTGAGGGTTGACATATATAAATAACTGTGTATAAGAGCCAGTGAATGTGTGAGTGGCTGTATGGATCATTGTAAACTTGTATCAGTGATTGTATAAGAGAATAAATATGTGTTAGAATATGTTTGAATAAGTAAGGTGTGTATCACTGTATAGTTGAGGAAATGGAGGTGTGATTGATTCTTTGCATGACTGACTAGGTGTATGAGTAACTCCATGGATGAGTGACAGTATGTGATTGTCTGTTTACACTGAGTGTATCTAAGGTTATATTAGAGTCTGAAGATGTTCATCGTATTATCACATGAATGATGTCATCAGTGATGTTATCAGTGATGTCATTTGAGTTGTCATCAGTGATGTCATCAGTGATGTCACTGACCATGTCATGAATGATGTAATATATGACATCATCAGCAGTGGATTGCGGGTGCGCGATATATAGTTAGTGCAACTAACTATATATGCGAATTTCAATGGTTTTGTGTGAGTAAAATAAGGTTTTGTAAATGCTAATTCCTAACTATATATGGTCTATAACCTATGGTTTTTTCAGTGAATTTTCAAGGTTTTGTAAATGCTAATTCCTAACTATATATGGTATATAACCTATGGTTTTTTCAGTGAATTTCAATGGTTTTTTTAATAGCAAATATCAAAAGCTGTAAAATGCATTCTTCTTTTAAAGAAAAAATATATTTTATATGTATTTAATATATTTTTTTTATGTATACAGTTTTTTATAGTTACATCCACTGGGCTCACAGGTATGCTGATAACAGAAATTTACACAACCTCAATTTACAAAATGTGGAAATCAACTATATTGGCCAGAGAGGATTGAGATGTCACCAATTGATTCCAACATGCGTTACAACATGCAAGACATCTACAGAGGAGATGGTGTGCACTTCTCAGATGAGGGGAATAGAATATTCCTCCTGAATTTAAGACTGTGCATTGGAACCTACTTGTAGGTAGCTAAATCAGCCACAGAACCCAAAAGCTCTTTTCAGAGCTATCCTACCTCTGATCATTCAAACCGTTTATATCTTTTTCTAACTTTTTTCACCAAAGTAGGCTCCCCGGTACGCTTACCGGTGCGCGTACCGGGCGCTCCCCCCCCCCACCGATTTTTTTATTTTTTTATTTTTTGCCTATATGAGCATCCTAAGCCCCCCTCAGAAAACCTAGAGGGTCAGGAAGTGTCTACCGTGCCCCCTTCTACCCATTCCCAACATTGTTTGCCCTCCATCTTGTGTCTCAATTCTACGAAACACAAAATGGAGGACTCCCGTAGCGCTGCCGGTACGCGTACCGGGGCGCGCACCGGTAAGCGCTCGCTAAAAAAAGGTGGGAAAGTAATTTACAGAAAAACCACTGGAGACACTTTCATCAAATATAGAATAGGCCCTACTACATAGCAGTCCCTACCATTTACCCAAATTTGGTGGTATTCCATTGAGCCATTTGGGATGTAGCTCTGTCTAAATATCCTGAGGTAAATTACATGACAAAAACACATATGAAACTGTTTGAATTTTCAACCAATTAAAATGTTACTTACATTTTGTACTTTTATGTGCTGACATTTGATTGGTTAAGTACATGAATATATATAAAAAAAATTAGAGAGAAACACAGCCATTTTGACTAACACTACCTAAGGTACATTTGGAAAAGAATTTGACAGAAAACTTCCACTACTTTGAAGAAGGTAAGTTGTTAATTTGAAAGGAGAACTATGTTATGCACTTTAAGTTAATTTGGGAAAACGTTTTCAGATAGTTATATACTGTCCCTCAATAAGAGTTAGACATTGAGAAAGGCTTATTTATTTAAATTATTGATTGAGTTAGGCTTCTGTGGTATAATTATGAATTTACTTAGACTTCATCACAGGCACTTTTTAATAGTTCTACTTCCTGCCTGAAACCATACACTGCCCAAAGATAACTTCACTGTTAAAAACTCACAAGTACCTGTCTGAACTTAAACCCAACAGTGCCCTATCTCTACTGATATATTTATTTTTTATGCAATTTACAGCAAGAAAATGGAAGCACAACAAAATGAAAATAATATTTCATTTCAAATAAATATGGAAAACAATCCTAAAGAAGACAAAGAAGAAATAGACTTTTTGGATGACACTGTAGACCAAGACTTAATTAAATGTGTTGAAGAAATTGAATCATGGAATGAAAAGGAGGACATACCAGATGAATTAATGTTGCAAATTCTTTTAGATTTTGAAAAATCGCAACAATAAATTTAAATTTAAAAAGATAAAATTGTTTGAGACATTATTCATTTTTATATGAAAATTATGAAATAGTACCCAAAAATATATAATATAAAGTGAGACTTAAAATATACTGTGCAACTTTTTTGTGTTACATAGTAAGTTTGCTCATAGTTACTTCCTTTCTCCAACTATATTATCTCCAATGTGTATTTAACATCTCTTTATCATCTCCTGCCTCCATATTGTTTCTGCTTTCCTGACAGACTATGGTATGAATTCCATATACCACAATAACTTCTGAAACAACATGCAAGATATCTACAAAGGAGACGGTATATATTAAATTTTAGACTCTGCATTGGTACCTACATGTTGCTACTTAAATAAAAAAAATAAAAAAAACAACAAAAAGAACAATCAATAAACATACAATATTTGAAAAGTCTATCATTCTTTTTTCCCCATAGTATGCTCCCCGGTCCGCTTCCCGGTGCGCGTACCGGGCGCTCCCCCCGCAAAAAAAAAAGGAAAAAAAAACATTTTTTTTTTTGCCCCGCGGGGCCCTTTTAAAGCCCTCACATTAAACCTAGGGGGTCAGGGAGCATCTACTCTGCCCCCTTATAGTCATTTCCCCCTTTGTTTTGGCGACCTCTTGTGTCTCGATCCTACCGAGACACAAGATGGCGGCCGCTCCGGACTGTTTAGAATGTTTACAGACACCCGAGAGCCAATCAGCTTTCCGCGCGCAAGTCACGTAGCGCGCCCGGAGCGCTCCCCGGTGCGCGTACCGTGGCGCGCTTACAGATATATATATTTTTTTTAACCTAAATTTCTCAAAATCCACTAGAGCACATATCTTGAGACCTAGCAAAGGCACATCGGACTACCAGTCCCTACAATTTTGCCAAGTTTCATAGAAATCCATTCAGCCGTTCGAGCTAAAAGTGAGTCCAACCGCCCTATGGAAAACTCAATGTTAAAAACACGTTTTGGGACCCCCCTTTTTTCTCGGCCCCCACTTCACGAAACCCCCCCAAACTTTCAGCGGAGGCTCAGAAACAAAATGTGCCATTTTCCTGAAAATCTCAGCCAATTCCTTCCATCAACGTCAAAGTTATTCAACATAGAATTTGCAGAAATCCCTATTCAAAAAAATCCTAACTATATATACCTACTGGCGACCGCCAGTAGGTTATATATATATATACAGACCCCCCAGGACATAGCGGCATGGATTAGCAAATTTAGCGGCATAAAAATGGAAATTTAGCGGCACAAATATGGAAATTTAGCGGCAATTTTGCGGCATTTTATTTGGCAGTTTTTCCTATAACAAACACAGATATCTTAGTGGGCACTTTTGTAAAAATTGTGGCATTTTTACAAAAGTGCCGATTTTGTGACAAACCGCAAAATTGCGAAATCCTGGAGGGTCTGACTAGTGGAGAAGTTACCTACGTCATGGCAGGTGAGCGTTGTGAGGGGAGGGACTCCTTTAAAGAGTCATTTTCTTTCTGTATTTCCCTTCTCTTCTTGAAACGCAAGAGCAGCAACATTGTGGTGTCACCAGGGCTTTAAGCGGAAGCTTTTTCAATATTATATGTAACAAGCCATAGTTGCAATTATTTATCTTATGCAACTAATAACCATTGACAAAGCCAATAATCCTGACTTGTTGTAGGTATGATGTTACTTGTTGTATCACATATCTGGATGCAATGACAGAAACAGCAAAATACAAGTCGGGCAGCACACTATGCTAAGCAAAGATTTTTTGCGTAAGTGTTTTAGTTGCGGGTCCCCAGAGCAAAGTATTCTATGTGCCAGGTCCACAAACCCTTAAAATATTGGTTGAGCTGGTGTTAGTTTCATGAGGTTGCGACATCCAACTGGAGGTCCTCCATTCAGCCCGCAGGAACCACTTAGATGGTGTTGTGGAGTGGGGTTGAGTTCCTCTCCACCCTTAGCGGCCACTGCAAGCCCCGATCCAGAAGATATGTTGGGCCCATCAGTCCCTGGACTTGGGAATGAAGGGCTTGTCTATGGAATACTGGTGCATGCAGAGCACATGTAAATGCTCCTCAGAAGGCAGCCTGGCGTTGGGCATGGGAGATTGAGGGTGGACGTGCATGATTCTCAATTCTCATTTAAAAATGGGACGCCCAAAAACAAATACAATAGAACGTGCAAAAAAGATTGGCAGCCACCTTTGGAAAAAGTCTACTAACCCTATTGAACTGGATTAATATTACAATTTGAGCAAATGTTACCCTTCAAACAGCTATTTACAAACTGCTAATTTATCACACACAAACCTACACATCAACAGAATTTATAGAACAATAGCAAGCAAAAGAATGTAACCACTGTAGTCAACCTTGAATTGTGTCAAAATTACAATTATTGTGCTGGTTTGTACACAATTGAAGAAGCTATGCACTCACACAAATCTGAAATGCAAATACTGCCCTGGGCAACGCAAACTCTTAAAATTCCAAAATAGAAAGATGGATTTCCACGCCGATAAGTCCTATGCAGGAAAGCAATAAACCACTTTCACTGGAAAGTTGATATTTTGATTAAAGCCTTGCTTGCTCCTTTCTAAAATCACGGAATACAATTCTCCTACTTCTGTCCCAAAATCTCCCTCCTAACAGTGTACCCATCCATCCTTCAGTCACACAGCTTCATCTCTAGTCGACCTACAGCTCTCAGTTAAAATGACGAGGTCTGCCCATAAACCATTCGAAACTCAGTTGTATTATCGCCCTCGGAAGGATGAAAGATAGAGTTGGAACAGCTCACAGTAAAATCTGACCACGTACATACCTGTTTCTCCTGTACTGGCCAAACCTGCGACCTGCTCAGCGCCAGTATACACATCGAAGGCGAGAGTAAGGCCAGGCTGCCTGGATCCAAGAGGAAGCAGTTCCGATTATACTCTGTTTGACACATTTTGCAAAGGTGTTTGTGCCTACTTTGAAAACATGATTGCGTGCAAAAAAGAAGCTTCCTTGGATGCCGGTCAATTGTTGTTGTGATGCACTTGTTTTAGCTATGCTGGCTGTGCGTCTTTTTTAAAACATCTATCATGGTATGTCAGGGGACGGATGGATGCCCCTAAGTGTAGAAATACATAATTCCGGAGCACGAGGACATCATTGAAATCGGAATGAGTGGATTTACAAGGGAGTCACACTTTGCACCAAAGGGAGATCCACCTTCCACAGAGATGTGTGCAGGCTGCTGCAATCGATTTTTGTGTCTGACTCGCCTTTCATCTTTTCTACACGGCGTGTTAAATTCAGCACCTACTTGCTGTAAAATGTACGTGTGCTAATCTGAAAGCACATTGTTGGTTGTGATTGCTGTGATTACTGTAAAGCAGCAAGATTGGTGTTTAGTCCCGCCGGCAATAGCCGAACTGAATGGAACGTGTTTGCGCTCTCAGACGTGGTGTCAGAAGCCCCCTTCATCAATACCCCCACTCACAGGTGGCAGTCTTGCTGGAGCCATGAGCTGTCCCGGCCTCTAATCCACAAGGCGTGTACAATTACTCACACCTCTAAATGAGCTAGTACGGCACGACGTAGTGACGTGTGCCCGTACAGCCAATCAGAGGTCACCATTATGTTTGCTGTCTGTCAAGACCCTTTTTTGCGGCAAAAAACATAAATATCGCGGTCATCGCGCTATTGCGCTGATTTCGCGATTTTATTGCGAATCGCGAAATCGCGAAATACTGGAGGGTCTGATATATATATATATATATATATATATATATATATATATATATATATATATATATATATATATATATATATATGTATATGTATATGTATATATATGTATATGTATATATATATGTATATGTATATGTATATATATATATATGTGTATATGTATATGTATATATATATGTGTATATGTATATGTATATGTATATATATATATGTGTATATATATGTATATGTATATGTATATATATATATGTGTATATATATGTATATGTATATGTATATATATATGTGTATGTGTATGTGTATATATATGTATGTATATATTACCTACTGGCGGTCGCCAGTAGGTATATATAGTTAGGATTTTTTCTCTATGGGATTTTTGAAAATTCTATGTCTAATAACTTTGGCGTTTGTGGACGGAATTGGCTGAAATTTTCAGGAAAATTGAACATTTTGTTTCTGAGCAGCCCCTGACAATCTGGGGGGGTTTCATCAAGGGGGGGCCGAGAAAAAAGGGGGGTCCCAAAACGCGTTTTTCCCATGTTAATTTCCATAGGGCGGTTGGCCTCACTTTTAGCTCGAACGGCTGAATGGATTTGCACTAAACTTGGCAAAATTGTAGGGACTGTTAGCCCGATGTGCCTTTGCTAGGTCTCAATATATGTGCTCCAGTGGATTTTGAGTAATTTAGGCTCAAAAAAAGATATATATCTGGGCGGAGCCTAACCACACATCTGATCTGATTGGCTGTCAGCACTTCATCCAAGAAGTGTTGGCAGCCATCTTGGGACCAATATACATGATAGCACCTCATTAAAAAGCATTGTAGTTAATAGAGGGTTTTAGGACTTTAGTTACATTATAAATCATTTGTTGATGGTACCATACTCGTTTTAGGAATTGTGGTGGGTTCTAAGGTGATTTTACCATGTGAAAAAACCTTCTGCTGTGATATCATGAATATTGTTTGAAAGAAAACTAATATCTCATGATTTTCCCACAGTGGTTTGGAAGGGGATCTATAAGCTAAACTGAAAGCATATTTTCTGTAAATTCACATTATCTTTCTCAGTCATGTGAAAATGAAGTCTGACATTCTCAGTAAAACATGTACATCCAACAAGGACAGAGACTGTCAGTTGATTCCTTTGTGTTCTACTGCAGCCTCCTAGAGTGTTCTAAAGAACAACTAGAGCGCTAACAGTCCTACTTATT
The DNA here is from genome assembly GCF_964263255.1 of Lissotriton vulgaris. Classification (NCBI taxonomy): domain Eukaryota; kingdom Metazoa; phylum Chordata; class Amphibia; order Caudata; family Salamandridae; genus Lissotriton; species Lissotriton vulgaris. Next base: position 1,208,370,769 of record NC_141693.1, on the reverse strand, counting down.
ACAAAGGTATGGCACACCTGAAGCCATCTTGATTGGAATAAAGTGGTAACTCTTAAAACATTTAATTTAAAAAGAAACAACATGAGGGGGTATATTTTGCCATAGAAAGTATGATTAGTGCTGCAGAATGAAAAATTAGGGCACATTTTGAGTGACTTCTCAAATCCTTTTCTATTTCATTAAAACATTCTGACATGCAGTCTCCCAAAATGGCCACCAGAGACAAAAGAGCCCAAATGTAGCCCAAATATCACCCAGATGTAGCCCAAGTATAGCCCAATGACAGAATGTCTCAGAGTGTTCTAAAGAACAACTAGAGCGCTAACAGTCCTACTTATTACAAAGGTATGGCATACCTGAAGCCATCTTGATTGGAATAAAGAGGTAACTCTTAAAACATTTAATTTAAAAAGAAACAACATGAGGGGGTATATTTTGCCATAGAAAGTATGATTAGTGCTGCAGAATGAAAAATTAGGGCACATTTTGAGTGACTTCTCAAATCCTTTTCTATTTCATTAAAACATTCTGACATGCAGTCTCCCAAAATGGCCACCAGAGACAAAAGATCCCAAATGTAGCCCAAATATCACCCAGATGTAGCCCAAGTATAGCCCAATGACAGAATGTCCCAGAGTGTTCTAAAGAACAACTAGAGCGCTAACAGTCCTACTTATTACAAAGGTATAGCACACCTGGAGCCATCGTGATGGGAATAAAGTGGTAACTCTTAAAACATTTAATTTAAAAAGGAACAAAATGAGGGGGTATATTATGCAATAGAAGGTATTATTAGTGCTGCAGAAAGAAAAATTAGGGCACATTTTGAGTGACTTTTCAAATCCTCTTCTATTTCATTAAAAAATTCTGACATGCAGTCTCCCAAAATGGCCACCAGAGACAAAAGAGCCCAAATCTAGCCCAAATATCACCCAGATGTAGCCCAAGTATAGCCCAATGACAGAATGTCCCAGAGTGTTCTAAAGAACAACTAGAGCGCTAACAGTCCTACTTATTACAAAGGTATGGCACACCTGAAGCCATCTTGATTGGAATAAAGAGGTAACTCTTAAAACATTTAATTTAAAAAGAAACAACATGAGGGGGTATATTTTGCCATAGAAAGTATGATTAGTGCTGCAGAATGAAAAATTAGGGCACATTTTGAGTGACTTCTCAAATCCTTTTCTATTTCATTAAAACATTCTGACATGCAGTCTCCCAAAATGGCCACCAGAGACAAAAGAGCCCAAATGTAGCCCAAATATCACCCAGATGTAGCCCAAATATAGCCCAATGACAGAATGTCCCAGAGTGTTCTAAAGAACAACTAGAGCGCTAACAGTCCTACTTATTACAAAGGTATAGCACACCTGGAGCCATCGTGATGGGAATAAAGTGGTAACTCTTAAAACATTTAATTTAAAAAGGAACAAAATGAGGGGGTATATTATGCAATAGAAGGTATTATTAGTGCTGCAGAAAGAAAAATTAGGGCACATTTTGAGTGACTTTTCAAATCCTCTTCTATTTCATTAAAAAATTCTGACATGCAGTCTCCCAAAATGGCCACCAGAGACAAAAGAGCCCAAATCTAGCCCAAATATCAGCCAGATGTAGCCCAAGTATAGCCCAATGACAGAATGTCCCAGAGTGTTCTGAAGAACAACTAGAGCGCTAACAGTCCTTCTTATTACAAAGGTATGGCACACCTGAAGCCATCTTGATTGGAATAAAGTGGTAACTCTTAAAACATTTAATTTAAAAAGGAACAAAATGAGGGGGTATATTTTGCCATATGAATTATGATTAGTGCTGCAGAAAGAAAAATTAGGGCACATTTTGAGTGACTTCTCAAACCCTCTTCAATTTCATTAAAAAATTCTGACATACAGTCTCCCAAGATGGCCACCAGAGACAAAAGAGCCTAAATGTAGCCCAAATATCACCCAGATGTACCCCAAGTATAGCCCAATGACAGAATGTCCCAGAGTGTTCTAAAGAACAACTAGAGCGCTAACTGTCTTACTTATGACAAAAGTATGGCACACCAGAAGCCATCTTGATTGGAATGAAGTGGTAAGTCTGAAAACACTCAATTTAAAAAGGAACAACATGAGGGGGTTAATTTTGCCATAGAAAGTATGATTAGTGCTTCAGAAAGAAAAATTAGGGATCATTTTGAGTGACTTCTCAAATCCTCTTCTATTTGATTAAAAAAATTCTGACATGCAGACTGAAACATGCACTTTGAATACTAGCAGCAGACGTCCCTGGTGAGCAGTAGCTTTACTACAGTGATCTAATGTGCAACTAGAGTGCTAACATTCAGAATTTATGGCAAATGTGTGACACATCTGAATGCCTTCTTGATGGAACCAAAGTAAACAAGCATTGAAAATGCAATAGATCTCGCCCTCGTTTAAGTTAAAGCCATTCTGTTTATAATGAGGTGGCTTTTTAGCTTTGCTTTTATTAGTGTTTTTTCAACTTTCATGTAAATAACATGCATCTGTATGCATATAAGTATATGTATGCATGCATTTATGTTTGTATTTATATAGATATACAGATGATATATGTTTATATATGTATGTATGTATATATATATATATATTCACTGAAAAAACCATAGGCTATAGACCATATATAGTTAGGAATTAGCATTTACAAAACCTTGAAAATTCACTGAAAAAACCATAGGTTATAGACCATATATAGTTAGGAATTAGCATTTACAAAACCTTGAAAATTCACTGAAAAAACCATAGGTTATAGACCATATATAGTTAGGAATTCGCATTTACAAAACCTTATTTTACTCACACAAAACCATTGAAATTCCATATATAGTTAGTTGCACTAACTATATATCGCGCACCCGCAATCCACTGCTGATGATGTCACATATTACATCATTCATGACATGGTCAGTGACATCACTGATGACATCACTGATGACATCTCAAATGGCATCACTGATGACAACATCCAGTGACTGTATGTTTCTGTAAAGTTAAAATATGTCTTACATATTGAAGAATGAGTGGATGTATAAGTGTCTGGATGAAGGATTTAGTAGGTGCATGACTGACTGTATGAGTGAGTGATTAAATGTGTCTCACTGAGTGCATGGGTTAGTGACTAAACTGTCTTAATTTGTGCATCATTATGTCTGTTGTTCTGTAAACTGTTGCATGTGTTGATAAGTAGCTATATGAGTAACTATATGTGTTATTGATTGGTTGCCCAAGTATTTGTATGGGAGACTGAGTGTGTGTGTGGGTGGCTGGGAGGTGTAGGACTCTGTGCATAGATGTGTGAGCAGTTGATTCACTAGATGTATGGTTTCAAAAGTGCATGTGGAAACAGCTGTATGGGCGGTTGACTGTGTGCATGAGTGTATTGGTGAGTGAATGGATATCTCAGTGCTACATGTCAAAGTAAGTACATATGTAAAACACAGTACATGTGAGAGTTGACATATATAAATAACTGTGCATAAGAGCCAGTGAATGTGTGATTGGCTGTATGGATCATTGTGAACTTGTATCAGGGATTGTATAAGAGAGTAAATATGTGTTAGTATATGTTTGAATAAGTAAAGTTTGTATAACTGTATAGTTGAGGAAATGGAGGTGTGATTGATTCTTTGCATGACTGACTAGGTGTGTGAGTAACTCCATGGATGAGTGACAGTCTGTGAGTGTCTGTTTACACTGATTGTATCTAAGGTTATATTAGAGTCTGAAGAGGTTCATCGTATTATCACATGAATGATATCATCAGTGATGTGATCAGTAATGTCAAATGAGATGTCATCAGTGATGTCATCAGTGATGTCAATTGAGATGTCATCAGTGATGTCATTTGAGATGTCATCAGTGATGCCATCAGTGATGTCACTGACCATGTCATGAATGATGTAATATGTGACATCATCAGCAGTGGATTGCGGGTGCGCGATATATAGTTAGTGCAACTAACTATATATGGAATTTCAATGGTTTTGTGTGAGTAAAATAAGGTTTTGTAAATGCGAATTCCTAACTATATATGGTCTATAACCTATGGTTTTTTCAGTGAATTTTCAAGGTTTTGTAAATGCTAATTCCTAACTATATATGGTCTATAACCTATGGTTTTTCAGTGAATATATATATATCTATATATATATATGTATGTGTATGTATATATATATATATATTCACTGAAAAAACCATAGGTTATAGACCATATATAGTTAGGAATTAGCATTTACAAAACCTTAATTTACTCGCACAAAACCATTGAAATTCGCATATACAGTTAGTTGCGCTAACTATATATCGCGCACCCGCAATCCACTGCTGATGATGTCACATATTACATCATTCATGACATGGTCAGTGACATCACTGATGACATCATCCAGTGACTGTATGTTTCCAGTAAAGTTAAAATATGTCTTACATATTGAAGAATGAGTGGATGTATAAGTGTCTGGATGAAGGATTTAGTAGGTGCATGACTGACTGTATGAGAGAGTGATTAAATGTGTCTCACTGAGTGCATGGGTTAGTGACTAAACTGTCTTAATTTCTGCATCATTATATCTGTTGTTCTGTAAACTGCTGCATGTGTTGATCAGTAGCTATATGAGTAACTATATGGGTTATTGATTGGTTGCCCAATTATTTGTATGGGAGACTGAGTGTGTGTGTGTGGGTGGCTGGGAGGTGTGTGACTCTGTGCAGAGATGTGTGAGCAGTTGATTCACTAGATGTATGGGTTCAAAAGTGCATGTGGAAACAGCTGTATGGGTGGTTGACTGTGTGCATGAGTGTATTGGTGAGTGAATGGATATCTCAGTGCTACATGTCAAAGTAAGTGCATTTGTAAAACACAGTACATGTGAGAGTTGACATATATAAATAACTGTGCATAAGAGCCAGTGAATGTGTGAGTGGCTGTATGGATCATTGTGAACTTGTATCAGTGATTGTATAAGAGAGTAAATATGTGTTAGAATATGTTTCAATAAGTAAGGTGTGTATAACTGTATAGTTGAGGAAATGGAGGTGTGATTGATTCAGTGCATGACTGACTAGGTGTGTGAGTAACTCCATGGATGAGTGATAGTCTGTGAGTGTCTGTTTACTCTGAATGTATCTAAGGTTATATTAGAGTCTGAAGAGGTTGATCGTATTATCACATGATTGATGTCATCAGTGATGTCATCAGTGATGTCATTTGGGTTGTCATCAGTGATGTCACTGACCATGTCATGAATGATGTAATATGTGACATCATCAGCAGTGGATTGCGGGTGCGCGATATATAGTTAGCGCAACTAACTATATATGCGAATTTCAATGGTTTTGTGCGAGTAAATTAAGGTTTTGTAAATGCTAATTCCTAACTATATATGGTCTATAACCTATGGTTTTTTCAGTGAATTTCAATGGTTTTTTAATAGCAAATATGAAAAGCTGTAAAATGTCAAGTACGTGGTAGGGAAAAACATTTTCGTATTTATGCACGCTGATGTGCTTTGAACGCTGCCCCCCCCCCCCTCCTCTTTTCTTTTAAAAATTGGAAGAAACAAAAAGTATTCCCTTCCATAAATAACCCAAGACTTTTATTTTGTTATGGCAAGGGAACGAAATAGAGAATAAACTATAGTTGGTCACCATGGGGTTTAAAGAAGGGATGGTTCTTCACCAGATTAGATATTTACCCAGACCCTCATTCTCCAATGTGATGAACTAGGCTAAAATTCTTCTGGTGCCTGCACGCTGTTACAGAATATCACCCTAAAACATTGAATCTCCCAAACACCAGATTGAGTTGAACCCCACAGTAAGCCTTATTTCTTCAGGGCCTCAGAATTTCTTTTGCTTTGCTCATGGAAATTGTGGGATATAGGAGAGATAAGGTGTCACCATTAAGAAAAGGTAGTATTTAAATTTGCATATCAATTATGTTAAACCTTTTAGGCATATGATATGCTAGCTTGAACTTATGCTTTACATTTGAAGCCGAATTCAACAGCTTAAGTAAGTAGGTTTTCGTAGTTGTAACTTTAAAGGGTGATCTAGCAAGCTGTAAAGATTTTCTAAAACAGTGGAGCGTATTTAGTTTTTTAATGTACATGTTTATGAAACGATTACACAAATGAAACATTTGTGAGTTTTAAATTTCCGGAGAAGTATAATTCACCAATAGCTTTCTCTGTAGAAATTTTTCCATTAACAATCCCAGTTCCATCACCCGCCCAGGATATCACTACTGTTAGTTGTCATTGTTGCTTCTGTTTTAATAAAAAATGTTTTAAGGTGTTTACTGTTTTTGTTGCGATGTATATATTTATAAGTTATTAAAGTGTTATAATCCTACTAATTTTTTATCGATTATTGCTCTTTAAGATATTCCCTGTCTACAAACAAAGAAGAATAGGAATATTCTGTCTCCCTTTGCAGATAGTGAAGGATAGGTAATGCGGACTTTTGTCCCCCGTTGTAATCCGTCATGCCTGTTTTTCTCCCCACTGATTGATTGATTGGCTGGACATTTATTGTTCAAGGAATAGTTCTTTCGAGGTATTCTCTGTTTGCAAATAACGTGGAATAGAAATATTCTGTCTAGTCTTTGCAAGTAGTGAAGGGTGGGTAATGCGGACCTTTGTCCCCCGTTGTAATCTGTCATGCCCATCTACTCCCCACTGATTGATAAACTAGTTCCACCCGGACCATTTATTAGAGGTACATCATCTGGCTCAACCGGAGGGTACCCCTAATAAAGAAGACATATGTAAAATACGAAGTAATCACTGTATCCTGTTAAACAGAAACTTTAGCATGAAACACACTTGAAAAGGAAGGGAAAGAAATCGAACAAAATCAGTAGGCCACTGATGAGTTTTTGCCTTCGCTAGAAATAAGAAACATGAAAGTGGTGAGAGAAGCCAAGCTTGACGTTATGGCAGCCACGAGGTAGCTAGGCTCCGCCACCCCCCCCCCACTGCTCCAAACATGTCTGTCCCACCGCCCGCCACGCCCAATAACGGTAACATGAAATAGATACAAATCAGCAGATACCTACCCCCATTCCGGAAACTCCCGAAGTGCAACAGGTTCGCGGCTACGCCCATCCGGAAGACGAGGCCTTCGGCACGTGTAGGGCGGGTCCTGCTGGCAGCCGTCGGCCGGGGAGGTCGTCGCGTAAGGTGGGCCAGGAGAGGAGCCGAGGCCGACGGGATCCCTTGTCCCATCCTCTTCTTTTTTCAATAATGGCTGCGACAACGGGGGGGGGATGTCTTGCACATGCCACCGACCCCCCCCTCCCCTCGTATCTCCTGGTCTGGCCCCGGCTTGGTATGAGCTCCCCGTTCGGTCCTGAAGCGGCACCCTGCAGGCCACGGGGGGGATGTCTTGCCTCTGCCTCCGACCCCCCCCCCTCTTATCGCCTGGTCCGGACATCACGGATATCAACGCCAGGTGTCGGCGTGGGGTGCGCTGGGAGGGAGAGGCGGCGCGAACGTGCCTCTCCCACCCCCCCAGGTGGGGGCCCCTCAGCTGCACCCCCAACGCTCCACTCACCCAACAAAAGGTCTCGTCCACTATTGCGAGGCAATGATGCTCCACTCACCCAGAGGGGGTCTTGTCCACTGTTGCGGTGCAACGGCGCTTCTGAGTTCAGCTAGAAAATGAGTCCTGCGTCCAGAAACTTTCTCCTCGACTTTGAAGATTCTATAAGAGCCACGGGGGCCCCCGACCCCCGCAGACACCCCCGATGGGGAATGACTGCCATGATCACCCACGGAACGACCACGACGTAGCCGCGGGACGTCGGCGCGCTCATGCCGGCGCCGGCCTCAGTCTTGAAATGACCAAAATCCTGCAAGACTACCAACTTGATCAGTTCCGGTGGGACACCAGTATGACCCGGTAGGAGAGATTGTTGCCTCCCACCCCACTTTGACTGATGGTTCATGTCGCCAGTACCCTCTGCTACCCTTCAACGAAAACTTCTGGACTGCCGAAAGAGGTCCCGGTCCAACCACGAGTTGGTGGAGACATTTTGACTATACTTGGACCTTCCTGACCTCACCCAAAATGGCGCCGGTACAAATGAAACTCTCAACTCCTTGTTGTGCCCCGATTGCTCAGCCTTGATATCATGATATGTATGCAGTTTTTAGCACATGAATTGATATGGGATAAGACTGATTATATGTTCGGACAATGAATTGATCCGTGATGGGTATTGATTATACGTTCGAACAATGAATTGACATGCGACGGGTACTGATTACATGTTCGGACAATGAATTGATATTAAGTTCTAATGCATCATTGATTACTGTATTCGTTGAAGGTTCGAATTGTCGACACTTTTGGTACTTGCTCACAATGAATTATCGATATGATTTTGTTGCACTTGTCGCACTTTTTACTATGAAATCAACGACCACTGACTCTGTTATGTTTTCCACAAATAAATACCCCCCCTCCTCCCCCCCCCATTTACAGTTCCAGCCTGCTCCGTGGCCGGCCCACGGGGTTGTAGGCCCGTATTTGTGCACCAGCATTTGTATTAAAGGTTTTTGAAAAAGCAAACGTAGTTGTAACGCGTAGATTGGTAAGTTTCGAATAAATGGCCACTGTTTCCGATATAAAAAAAAAAAAAAGCAGGTGAAATGAAGCAGCTCGATTAGTTAAGGGTTAAAAAGTATAGTACGCAGAAACATTGCAAATATGAATGGTCCAGGTTTGTTGTATGTGTTTTTAATTTTTGTACAGCATAAAGCAATCGATAAAGATCCTGGTATTTAGCCTCTACTTTATATGCTACCTGTATCAGGGAAGTTGTTTTAAATGCCCCTAAGCCACCCCGAAGGAATGTCACCTGGCCCCCCTAGTACGAACGAAAACGACCCCGTACCACTGTAGGTTATCTCTCTTCCTCAAAGGAGAGCACGAGCTCGCCCCCACTTTACACCGACTGCCCTTTGTTTTGACCCTCCCCTGCACACGATCCGTAATGCCACACTTGGGCGACCTATGCTATCCACAGGCCTCCGATAATTATCTCTCCCACATTACCGGTTCCCCCTGGGCTTAAACGCCGAGATGGTAGGGACTGCATCCCGTGGAGATAGGCCGAGTATGTAGTAAGTAAAAGACTTTTCGGGTTTATGCGCGCTGATGTGTTTTAAACGCTGCCCCGCCCCTTCTTTTTCCCTCTTTTCTGCAGGTCACTTCGGAACGTCGATTAAAGTACGGAAAAATGGTGACTTAATGGCCCATGCATGAGAGAGAGAGCGGGGGTGACCAGTGCATGGGGGAGATGCTTGCGAGGGTGGGGAGCCATGCTGAGGATCGGCGGCGTGCAGAGAGTGGGTCTGGTCAAGGCATCTAAAATGGCTGCCGTGCACGACAAAAGTGTGGCATTGGAAAAAAGGCAAGATGGCGCAGACAATGTTTATCAATACGGATTAATTTATAACAATTATTTTTAACAATATATTTACTCGCAGTGTCAAAATGGCGGTCAACACTTCCTGATTTCCTTCTAATCGAACATTAACAGACGTCACGCAGCAACAAAAAAAAAACGCTCACGCGCAGCCGCTGGAAGACATGTATCAACATATATGAGCATCCTCAGCCACCCTCAGAAAACATAGGGGGTCAGGATACGTCTCCCATACCCCCTTATACCCATTTCTCACATTGTTTTTCCTCCATCTTGTAATTTAATTAAAACGAAACACAAAATGGCGAATTCCCATTTCGCTACCCGGTTTGTGAACCGGAAAGCGCTTCTACCGCAAAAAATCACATTTTTTTTATTTGCCCCACGGGACCCTTTAATAACCCCAACATCATTCCTAGGGGGTCAAGAAGGGTCTACCTTGCCCCCTTTCATTAAATTCCCCCTTCGTTTTTCTCCTCCTCTTGTCTCTCGATCCTACCGAGAGACAAGATGGCGGCCGTTCCGGACTGTTTAGAATGTTGACAGACACCGGAGAGCCAATCAGCTTCGCTTCGCAAAGTTCCGTACCGCGAAAAGTACGCGAACCGGATCGCTACCCGGGACGCTGTCACAGATATATCTGTTTTTTAAAACATTAATTTCTCAAAATCCACTGGAGCACATATATTGAGACCCAGCAAAGGCACATCGGGCTAACAGTCCCTACAATTTTGCCAAGTTTCGTGCAAATCCATTCAGCCGTTCGAGCTAAAAGTCAGGCTAAACGCCCTATGGAAAAAAACGCGTTTTGGGACCCCCCTTTTTTCTCGGCCCCCCCTTGACGAAACCCCCCCAAATTTTCAGGGACTGCTCAGAAACAAAATGTGCCATTTTCCTGAAAATTTCAGCCGATTCCGTCCACAAAAGCCAAAGTTATTAGACATAGAATTTTCAAAAGTCCCATAGAGAAAAAATCCTAACTATATATACCTACTGGCTATCGCCAGTAGGTAATATATATATATCTTTGCCACTCCACTCCACAAGCAAGATGCAGGCGCTCTCTCCTCTCGAAAAGAAACGTGGAGCACAGACCCAGGTAAGTTTTAAAATTTGCTGGTTTATTGAGCTGTAATTCAGTCGGCCATTACGCGTTTCGGTACTGACGTACCTTGATCACATGACACAGTAAATGGTCACCTGGTTTCTTATATACCAACATTGACATTTTTTCTTCTTTTCTGTGATGCAATTTAAAGTGACAGTGCTCGTTTTAAACTGTGCAAATAACGCTACAATTTTGACATATTCAACTTGCTCTGGCTCTATAACAGATTGTAATTCACTTATATGTACATTATCATACTGTGCAAATAAGTACAAGCATTTTTTGTGCAAATCAGCATATGTTGATGTGCAAAATATGCAAATTTTATCTCGGTATAAATGCCATAAAGATACCCTCAAAGTAAAATATGTACAGTTCTGTGCAAATTTACATATATTGATGTGCAAATTCCGCAATACAGTGCAATTTATCTCGGTATAAATACCATAGAGCATCTAAGGGATGTTATTTTGTTTGTATGTATCTCCTAGATTTGGATGTTATAAATATATAAATAAATAAATACCAATTTATTTAAAAAACATTTTTCTCTCTCAAGTTCTATTTTACATATACTTCTTATAGGAATCAATACCAGCAGTGCAAAATTGCATGTGCAAAATTAGGCAGTTCTGTATTCATTTGTTACATATTTTCGGTATCTTTATATATTAGGCCCAGATATTTGTCTCTGACAATTTGTAGCGAAATTCATAATCCTACTCAGAAGCCTCTGGTAAGGATAATGTATATATATATATATATATATATATATATATATATATATATATATATATATATATATATATATATATATATATATATATATATATATATATTTGTTCCAAAAGGTGTCCTGTGCTTAAAAGACGCCACTCCGCAAAGATAAGTTCTTCGAACCTTTATTTTCAAACAGGCAGCTTCCTACAGAGTTCTTTATTGACGCCCTGACGCGTTTCGAGGCAGCAGCCTCTTCCTCAAAGGGCAAAGCAGTAAGTGTTCAGCTGCACGTTCCAACCTGTAATTCCCTTCTCTGCATGCCGCTCCCACAGGGTACTCTCACAGCATGCTGGGTGTTGTAGTGCTTTGTATGCTGAGCACTCACCTTAGTGTTGCTATTTTCAGTCTTTTGAAACCCCTCCAATGGGGCTCCGTTGGGATAGTTGTCTGTTTGTTTGGAGCAATCTTTGCGCCATCAATGCCAGCATAATTCAGGCATGAGGACCCATTGTCGATTTAATTGGGCGGTGCATCCTTCCACGGCCGGACTGCCGCGTGAAAATGTTCCAAAAGGTGTCCTGTGCTTAAAAGACGCCACTCCGCAAAGATAAGTTCTTCGAACCTTTATTTTCAAACAGGCAGCTTCCTACAGAGTTCTTTATTGACGCCCTGACGCGTTTCGAGGCAGCAGCCTCTTCCTCAAAGGGCAAAGCAGTAAGTGTTCAGCTGCACGTTCCAACCTGTAATTCCCTTCTCTGCATGCCGCTCCCACAGGGTACTCTCACAGCATGCTGGGTGTTGTAGTGCTTTGTATGCTGAGCACTCACCTTAGTGTTGCTATTTTCAGTCTTTTGAAACCCCTCCAATGGGGCTCCGTTGGGATAGTTGTCTGTTTGTTTGGAGCAATCTTTGCGCCATCAATGCCAGCATAATTCAGGCATGAGGACCCATATATATTTATATATATAAAAACCTACTGGCGGTCGCCAGTAGGTAGTTATACTTAGGACCTACTTTCCATAGCAAAAGCATTTTTGGATTTATCAATATCTTTGGCGCGTTTGACAAATCTTTGCAAAAATGTTAAACTAATGGGGCACTTTGGCCAGCTCCTATCTTGAAAGATTTGGGGTGATTCGTCAAGCGGGGGCCGAGAAAAAAGGGAGTCCCAAAAAGTGTTTTCTCTATGTTAGTTTCCATAGGAAATTTTGGAATAGGTTACAGCCTGAACTTCTAAACGGAATTACACCAAATTTGGCAAAAGGTACCTCTTGGTTCAGAAAGCGACCTTTTTTAAATGATGTAAATCCATTCAGTAGTTTTTGAGAAATTCTAAAATAAAAAAAATATTGATATCTGGTGAATGTGCGAACCCTGGCGAGCACAAAATGTATTCTAATTGGCTGCCATCACTTCAAACCAGAATGTGTTGGCAGCCATCTTGTGACTCGGTTGAACCAAGTCCAAGAACGACGTTTAAAATGAAGGGAAGGGGGCAGGGTAGAAACACCGTTACCCCCTAGGCCTGATAAGCGGGTCCCACAGGGACCCCGTGGGCCAAAAAGAGTATTTTTTTTAAACGAAGCGCAGTCTCCCGTGCTTTCTTTTCTAGAAGCCCTCGGGTGGGCCAGGTCCCAGGGGCAATCCAGATTTATAATGCGGGGGCCCACCACCTCCCCAGGGCATGATTAGTATTATGCGTGGTCAGGTAGCCCCGCCCCACGGACCGCCACCACCCCAGGGCATCTGTTTAATTTCGGGCGGGGCCTCATGGGCCCCTCAAGCCCCGGGGACCACAACCTCCCGGGGGCTACTTGGCTCATGCCCCTCAACACTGCCCCAGGGACCATCACCTCCCCGGGACCATGTTCAAGTTGGGAGGAGGGCCACGTGTCCCCCCTCATGGAGCCTGCAATGGCCCTGGGGACCACCACCCCCGGGACATTGTAGTTTGCTGTGGCAGGGTGGGAGCACAGCTGTCATAGCAAAATTCTGCTTTGCTTTCCATGAAGCGAAGCAGAATTGCTTTTGGGCAAAGGGAGCAGCAGGAGGCGGGGAGCCGGCTGGGACCCCGGGGGCATTGGGGCTCCCCCCCGATCCCCAACATAAGGCCAGACCCTGGGGGATGGGGTCCCCTGGGCCAAAATTTACCACTGCCCCCTCCCAATTCTTTTTGTTTTTTTTATGGCTGGCCGGCCCCTAGGGATGGGGTCCCGGGCCATAATTGGCCCCAGGAGGGGGGCAACACGGCCCCCTTCCAAAATAAATAATTTTTAAAAGAACGGCAGGCCAAGCCCCCCTCCCGTAAACTTAAAAAAAAAAAAAAGGCAAAGGCCCCCCCAAGTCCCCCTCCACCCCCTCCGGGGCCGACAAAGGCCTCAGGAGTTTGGTCGCACGGCCCGCTCCCTTAAATGTAGATTTTATTTTGTTTTTTAAATGAAAAATTGCCCATGCCCCAGAGGATGGGGTCCCCGGGGCTGAAATCATCCTTGGGAAGGGGACCGCACAGCCCCCTTCCCATTTTTTTTTATTAAAAAAATGTCTCAGGCCCTGGAGGATGGAGTCCCCAGGGCCCAAAAAGTGTTAAGGGAAGCGGGGGCCACACAGCCCCCTTTCCACAAAGAAGAGAAAAAAGAGAAGCCGGCATATTGCCTGAGGCCCCGCCCCTTCCCTGCTCCTACTTACTGTCTTACTTCATCGGCTGGCTGCGGCAGGTTCGGCGCTTAGATGGATAGAGTCTTTCCTCTCAGGGCGCTCGTTCCAGGTATGGGAGGGCAATTTCCATTCTGCCACCCTCCCCCTCATGAGTGGGGTCCCCCAGGGGTCATCATTAAGCCCAACCCTATTTAACGCTTACATGGCCCCTCTCGAAGATGTGGTTACCCCCTTCGGGATTAAAATAGTAAGCTACGCAGACGACACCCAATTAGTCGTCTCACTTTCCCAACTGGACAAACACCCAGACAATCTGCAAAACTGCCTTAAAAATATCCACAACTGGATGTGTGAGTCATCGCTCAAATTAAATGGCTCAAAGACTGAAGTCATGCTTCTAGGTAAGCAATGGACCACCATCCCTCCATCCGTCTGGCCAGATGAATTCGGGGAAATCCCCGCCCCGAAACAAGAAATTAAAACTTTAGGAGTATGGCTAGAACCCGAGCTGTCGATGAAAACTCAAGCTACCAAGACAGCAGGGACCTGCTTTGGCCTGATGCGCTCCATTCGGAAGATCCTTCCACTACTTCCTCCCCTATCCAGGGAAACTCATGGTCCAGGGACCATTGCTTGCCCGGCTGGACTACAGCAACATGGTATACCTCGGAGCCCCAGAAGCTACCATGGCTAAACTCCAACGCACGCAGAACGCAGCCGCCCGGTTACTCTGGAATCTCCCTTCCAGCGTATCAGCCAAACCAGCAATCCAGGCTCTTCACTGGCTTCCAATACGCCAAAGGGTCGAATTTAAGGCCCTGTGCACTGCACACAAACTGCTTAATGGTTCTGGCCCTGCCATTCTGAGAGACCTGGTTACTCCCTACAAAGCTCCCAGGTCCCTTCGCTCGGAGAATGAAAACCTGGCCAATATCCCCAGACACCGGAAGACACGTACTGGCGGCCGTCGCTTCTCGGTTAAAGCATCCACCAGATGGAATGCACTCCCCCGCTCCCTTCGGCTCGAACCTAATCATCTGATTTTTAGGAAAAAACTGAAAACGCTGTTGTTCCCTAAATAGAGTCCCTCCTTTTCTGTCCTCAGATCTCCATAAATATTATAGCGCGGGGATGCCCTCGGGTCACCACGCGCTTTACAAATCGCTAAAATAAATAAAAATAAATAAACTATGCAAACGCGCTTTCTGGCGCGTTCTGGGTTGAGGGATTGAGTCCCCTTAAATCGTAAAGGTTCTTAGGGGCTTACTAGCCCACCAGGTACCTCTTTAAGCCCCACCCAGTGGGATTGCTGAAAGGTGGTCCAAGGCCACGCCCCTTTTTACACCACTCTGCAAAAGCGCCTCTTGGCGCACTGCTGGTGGGACGATGAGGTCCTCTTGTGTCCTGAGGACCTTAGGACTGAAGTCGACTTCATTTGTGTAATTAATAAAACCCAATACAAAAGGAAACGATCAATATAAAATATATAGTTAAAATTAATTAATATAATGATGTATATACAAGACTTAGTCCAAAAGCCACCATTTGGTGTTTCTTTTTTAAGATGTAATAAATATTAGTCCTTTGGGTACACCGGACAACTTTTTAGTGGGAGCCAGACTGCATAGGACCTTCCTCCGGATGGGTTCCATGCAGTGCCATGGTTGACCTGTCCGTTAAGGCTTGACGAGCATGATAGATGTACTTAGCAAAATTGGCCATGTGCTTCACTGTGTCCAGTGAGTATAACTGAAGAACAGCCTCCTTTTCCGTCCGCGTGCCCAGTTGGAAGAGAATGGGCCTTCGATAGATCTGGCAGACTGGCAGCAGGGCGGTATAGCATAGTAAGATGTGGGCCAGTGATTCACGCTTGTAATAGCAGAGGCGACCTCAGAAGTAATCGCTGGTTTCACTTTCACCGAAGGATACACATGTTTTAAAGGAAGCATGTGCAGTCTGGCTGCAAGAATCCTTTGTAGGGCTTGCCTCCCCACCGGCTGTGTGTGATGTGGTTTGAGGCCATATGAAGAGTGAGGGGAACTTTGGGTCTTGTGGAAGCCTCTAGCTGTCAAAGCTTTGATGTCCAGTTTATGAGAGCATGGCCTTAATTGCTTTTTTTATTGCTGTTTTAATAGTAGTATACTTAATTATATTAGGGTCCCAGGTCTGAGGCAAGCCCAGTTGACCACGGGTTGCCCGGATTTTTAAATATGTTTTTTATAACAAACTTCATTGAATTCTCTGGGGCCACAGTGGTTAAATAAAAGTATTTTGCCAGACTTGCCAGTTCTTCCAAGGATTGTCGATTAAGGTTAAATTCTAGGCGAATTAAAGTGTTCCTTGTGTACGATGGAAGAAAAAATTGATTTTTGTAGTCTGCACAGTGGATCTTTTCAAGGTCTTGCACGAATTTGCCTGGCAACGCCTGTATCGCATAATTGAGGGAAGGTAGTAATTTTGCCCTCAGGACTCGTTTAATGGCCATGGTCGGACTTTCCAAGGTGGCTTTAAGTTTACAGATGGCGTAAGCCACCATTTTGCCTTTCTGCTGGAGCTTGTGGCGATGAGCCTGTGGCTGACCAGTTTTACTGAGCCAGACTCCGAGGTAATTGTACGATTGTGTACTGGTCAATGTTAATGGTCCCAAATTCCATTTCATAAGTTTCTTTTTCGGATGGAGGCCAAAGATCACTATCTCAGATTTCGTTGGGTTTGCAACCAGCTTGTTTTTAGCATTATACTCCGAGAGTGCTGTTAGTGCTTTTTGAAGGCCGACCTTCGTATGGTCCAAAAGAACCAGGTCGTCTGCATATTGTATCAACTGGATTCTGGTTCCCCCAATCCTGGGAGTCGCCAGAGTTGCTCCGTGCAGTGCGCTACTCAGATCTGCTGTGTACAGGTTAAAGAGCAGCGGGGCAAGTACACAGCCCTGCTTTAACCTGTGATCTGTGCTGATTTTTCCTGTAGCTGTTTTGCAGAAGAGTTTAACTCTTACCCAAGTTTGAATGTACATTGATCTGATGGCTTGTAGCAGTTTCGGGCAGATGTTCCAACAGGCCAATTTCTTCCATAAGATGTTACAGTCTACCCCGTCAAATGCTGCTGTATAATCGATAAAACAAGCAAAAAGCGGCTGATTGCCACGAGCCATTGTTTGGTGTACTAAATATGACAGGGAAATGATGTTATCTCAGGTGGAGATTCCTGTGCAGAACCCGGTCTGATAGAAAGGAAGCAGATACCCCTTGCTGACCCAGTCTGCTAGTTCTGTCAGGAGAGTGCTTGCATAAGCCTTGCCCTCAATGTCCCATAAGGCAATCATGCGGTAGTTCCTATGGTCCGGGCTTGCCCCTTTTTTATAGAATTGATATAGTAATGATCCCCTCCAGGAATCTGGGACATCCTCCAAGAACCTGCACTCCGCATACAACTGTCCCCAACTCTCAGCCCAAAAGTGGATGTCCTCTCTGAAGAGGGAGCCAGGCAGGCCATTTGGTCCCGGGGCTCCATTGTGGCGTATTTTTTTCAGAATAGTTCGTATTGCCTGTATTTCAGTGTGGGTGGCGTCGGCCAAGGGGTCCATGGATTCAATTGTTATTTTACTTCGGTGTTCGGTTGTTTCAATTGGGTTTTTCTTCGAATCGTTGGTGTAGAGAGTTTTTACATGGGCTGACCAAGTGCTTGCATCTAGTGAGTTCTCTCTGTTAGAAGTTCCATGGATTACCTTGTTTACATATTGCCAAAATTCTTGGAATTTGCTGGGGGCGAGCAGCTCAAAAATCTTCTGCCATTTATCCTCTGTGAGTTCGCGTTTTACTTGCCAGTCCACTGTTGCGTGACTCTTGTTTTAGTTCTTTTTTTGCAGACTTTGATCTAGTTGCTCGATAGGCTCTAGGTTTAGAGTTAAGTTCTCTTGAGGATTTCTTAATTGCTGGTTGGTGTCCCAATTTGTAAGCAGAATTAACATGGGTTCTTTGATTGTCGCTCCCACGAAGCTGGTGGGCTAAATCATATGCGAATGAGCCCCATTC
Organism: Lissotriton vulgaris; assembly: GCF_964263255.1. Taxonomy (NCBI): domain Eukaryota; kingdom Metazoa; phylum Chordata; class Amphibia; order Caudata; family Salamandridae; genus Lissotriton; species Lissotriton vulgaris. The sequence goes on along the minus strand of NC_141693.1, from coordinate 1,208,352,796 downwards.
CCCTATTCTGCCCTTGTCATTATTGCCAGTCTGCCAGCCTTTCCATGTTAGTTTCCATGAGGCAAACTTATGGCTTGGAAACGGACCCCATTTAATTCTTCTGAGGAGTCTATATAACTCTTCCCCCTTTGTGGCTCCAATACAGCGAAGAGCATTACGTGTTTTCGCGGTAATGGCCAACTCTAAGGTAAGAGCAGCACGGTCACTTTCGATCAAGGGGTGGACTTTGTAATTTGACATGTATTTTTGTAGACTCTCACTTAGTAGAATATAATCTATTGTTGTCTGGTTGTGGTAAGTGGGTACTATCAATGCTTTTGGGTTGACTTTTGTAGTTAAACAGTGTGTCGTTGCCAGCTTATATGCCCGCATTAGGGCATTGAATCTTCCGGTACTTCCATTGCGGTGATTTTCAGGGGTCTTTTGCCCTAGGTAATGCATGTTAAAATCACCAAGAATAATGGAATCCATGCCCGCGTACCGTAATAATAGAGTTTCAATCTCATTTAATAGCTAGTTGAGTTTGTCGTTTGAACCAGGCCATGGCGGTTGAAATAGACATTGATTAGGAGTATTGATATTAGGCCGTTTGTCGTAATCAAGCCTTTCAGAATGCCAGCCAAAAACATATCTGATGTATTCTGTATTACTGAAAAGTTTACTTTCAGTGCATGCTTGACGTATATTGAGATGCCTGCAGATAGTCTCACGAAAATATTAGCTTTCATTGCGGGCTTGAAGTATTCAGCATAGTCCCCTATTGGAGTTTAGGAAGTAGCCCATGTTTCCTGTGCACAGATTATATCTGCTCCTGCTAGAAATGTGATTGCCCCTGGACTTTGCAAAACTTTATGTATCTCTACAACATTCCAGGACATTATATTGATTGTTCGATTGCTTGCAGTGGAGCTATTGTGCTGGGTGTGGCCGGAGGTGATCTTTGATGCTGTTGGATGAGTACCTGACAAATAGCTGATATTAGGAGCTAGAATTTTAGGCCAGTGGGAGTCCGGTCCAATCTTTGGTACTGTGTCCCTTAGTTAAGCAGAAGCGATTAACTCCGTCTATATATTTGATGATTTGGATTGAATTGTTGCCCCACTGTGTTGCTTGTGTGCCACCTATAGAGCCGGTAAGATCGATACGGTGGCAGGTGAAGTTAGGTGTTTGCTGTTCGTCCTTTTCTGTCCCTTCATTTTTTGATCTCCCTGTTAGGCATTTGGCCCTTTATTTTTCAGAATCTCTGGGTATTTTATAACAATTGGAGGCTTAATTTGTATGCCCCAGTTGTCCAGTTGTGTTTTATATCCTTTCAGAGCATTCGCCATGATCTGGTTGGAGAAGGTTATCTCAGTTGTTTCATTTAATCGCTTGGCCCTGGGCTGGAAAAAGCCACCCTCTCAATATCAATTGTTTTGATATTCTCCAGACCTGGGATGCTTTCGCAGAGCTTCAGAAGGTTCCCTCTGTTGAAAATGTCCCAGCTCCCCTGCGAGGTGTATTCGGGATATAACAAGACTTTCTGATTTTCACAGTCTATACCAGGGTCTGGTGGGGGTTGGTAGTTTCCAAAGGCTTACTTAAATTTCGAGTAGAATTTTCGCCAAGGGCAGATCCCCCTGGTCCAATTTGTATTTGCAATACCGATTTGTGAGTCAGTCCTAAAGGTGACAGTCCATTCCGGGTCTTTGAGACTTACTTGGACGATGTTTCTCTCCCGTTGGACGTTAAATGTATTTTCAATTGGGGGCTCATTATAGACATTTGTCTGTGCGGCATCAGGTTTGTTTCTGATGTCTTGGCGTTGCTCATTGATTAGTAAGCCCTGTGCGTTACTCAAGTGGTCTCTGGGCACAGGAGATCTTTCGGACAAGGTTTTAATCGAATTCCCGCTTGAAGTACATCAGAGGCTCTGAGGAGGTATGTCGGTGATGTTTGTACCTTGTATTTGTGTGTCTCTGTTTTGATCTGCAGTGGTTGGTTTTTGCATGCGGTCACAACCCTTCTGATTCTCCTTACTATTATCTTTGTTGTCCTGGTTTACTGGCACAAACCAATGCATAATGGTCCGTTTTAAATGTCTTTTATCACTTTTTGTTTTGTTTAACTTTTTCAGTTTTTTCTTGTTTTTCCTTGATAGAGGTTGGAGTTCTAAGGAAGATGGTTTTGGGTTATCAGGTTTTCCAGGATTGTTATCGGTTATATGGCAAGATTGTGGTTTTGACTGTGAATTTGAAGCCAATGTGTTAATTCTTGATGGGCATTTGGGGTCGTTAGTGAGTAGTGCGCTATACAAGTATCAATTTACATATTATCGTTGCTGAGAATTTCCTGCATTTTCCCTAAACTATCCTGATTATCCTGTTACCATTGATGTGTGTCCAATGCCGACTGTGTATCGCTTATACTTATTTTGTTCGTATGATCTCCCATTAGCCCTAGTAGAGCATGAGTGGCATTTGTTGTATTTTGTTCTTTATATGTGGACTTTGCACTTGGACTCTGAGTTGAGTTGTGGCGAGAGGAGCATGGTGTATTGCTCATCCATCTGTTCGCCTCACACTTAAGATATGTAACTAGTGTGCTCATTATTTCTGGGAGTTTTCCCTAGGTTTGCAGTATTGGGGAGCCCCCACAATTGTTTGGTTTTACCTTTACTTCTATGTTCGCTTGTGCTCTACGTATCAGTGAGTTTAAATGTTCCAATTTTAAGTCCACTCCAGAGATTAGGCTGGCTACTGATTGGAGTATATTTATTTGGGTGTCTAATTTATCCGCATGCATTATAGCTGCCTTTGCCATTGAAATCAAAGCTTCTTTTATCAATGCAAGATGATTTTTTATTTTTTGTGGTCTCAAAATAGGTTCCATTTTGATTTTATGCAAGTTGAACGGCCGTGGTTCATTTGCGTTTGTTGGGCTTTGTTCCAAGTCTGGGTCAGGATTTTCTTTTAATAATAGGTCCTCGTCATCGTCACCAGATTTAATGGGCATAAACAGAAAGGTCAGAGGGTCCGACTGAGTTTTCGAAAGTATACAATTATCCATGATGTCCGTGGGATACCTTATTAAAGAATGGAGTTCCTTATTTATCTCACTTTCCTCTAGAGCAGAGGTGACTAGAGCCTCTGTGAGACCGTTATCCAAGTTTGTGGGCACCGATGTGCTGATTGCTCAGTAGTTGAAGCGAAGCAACCTATAATCGATCGAATGATCTTCAGCTTGTGCGCTAATCCCCTTCACTATGGAAACTTTTGGCGAAAGAGATACAGTCAAGGTTTCATTTTTGGAAGCACATGATGGTGTGTTAGCAATAGTTCCGTTGGTTTCCGTGCTAGTTGCATAGAAAGATGTATCAACTGTTTTTCCACAGATGGTGGGGTTACCTTGTTTAGACAATTGTTGGAAATAGTTCCTGATATCGTTCTTGCCTTTAGGGCTATTACTATTACTAATGCTGATGCTGTTTCTATTGCTGTTGTCAGTTTCAACATGTTGACTCAGGTTTTGGGTTATATTTGTATTTAAATTTGTATTTGTGTTCCTGGTATTTATCCTTGATGCTGAGGGCGAGTTTATTTGTTCCACTCCCACTTGTTTTCCATCCTGTGAGGTCCTGTTCTGTGAAGTTGGATCATGTCTTGCACTGTCTTTCCCAAGGGGATATAACATCTTAGCTTTTTGGCGTCTTGCAGATTTATGAGGACGGTAGTTGGTCTGGGGCTGGGTCAGTCCCGCATTCCTTGTCTGCATGGTTGTTCTGCGCTCTATTCAGTGAATATCTGGCAAACGCCTGGTCTTTAAACTTTTGGTTGATGGGCCAGAAGATTCAAAGTCTGAGTTGAAGTTGAAGATTACAGTGTCTGCGGTGTCTGCGGTCCCTGATGAAGGTGGGAGAACTCAGGAGGGTGTGGAGCACAAAGGGGTAAGAGGCAGGTGACAGGTTGCTAGGGGTGCAGGAGTCAGAAAGCGGGAGAGGAGTGGAGTGGAGTGGTGACGGCAGGGGAGGGGATGTGGCCCTCCCAACCCCGATGTCTCTCAACTTCCTCTAGCCCCTCTAACCCCTCTAGTCATCGGTCCCTGTTCTATTGCTCTACTCTATTCCACTTGCTAGGGTGTCCTTTAGTGTCCTTAATATCCTTGTGTGACCTTCTCCGGGGGGGGCTGTCCTAATGCCCTGGTGCCCCCTGTTTTTAAGTCTCTATGGGGGGTTGTTGTAAGCTCTGCCCAGGGAAGCTGAAATGGTGCCCTGGTCTCCTGGTGGCCCCCTTTATTCACCTCTGTGGGGGAGCGTGGGCTCAAACGCAGCTGGGGGTATTCGAGGTGCTGGAGGCCGGAGGAGGCACCTACTCCACTCAACCCCCACACCCAGACTCTGCTTGTTGCCTGAGTTTAGCCAACAAGCTGCAGCAACAGGTGGCGAATGCACTCAACAGATGGGATCAGGATGGGTGGGGCCGGGGGAGCAGCTAGGATTGCAAACTCAAGGCAGACAAGGCACAGGGTGCGAGGCACCAAATAGCCTACACGCCACGCCATGCCAAAGCTGTGCGGCACACCTCACCACAGCTCACCACCACTCACCCCCAGGCTCCAGCCCACAGACTCTTCGCTCTGACCCGACTCAGTCCCAGGTCATGCCGCGGAGAATCCACTGTGAATCCGTGGTGAATCTGGCGCTGGTCAAAGTTTCCCGCTGCTCGGGTTGGCCAGTCAAAGCAGAAACCCCATAATCTCTCCGCGGCTCCGCAACACGAGGCGAGGTAAGGCGGGGTTAGAGAGGAAGCAGCGGCAGCAAGCAGGCTCGCGGGCTTGGGCTTAAAGAATATGCTCCTCCTCTCCCAAAGTGCTTGCTGATGAAGGGTAATACCCAGAAACCGGAAAAAGAATTCTTAACTATTTCTGTATTTGTTAAGTACAATGTCTGTTAACTGAGCAGAGGCAACATTTTAAAATGTATATACATTTTATTTACTTTCCGTTCTGTTGGATTTTAATTAGAAATTTGGGCACATGCACTGACATTGCTGAGCTCAATGACCACAGATCGCAACCAGAGTGTTGAAATATCCGCATTATGTATGTGCGCTGCGAGGTGTTTTGCATTGTTTGAGGTTTCATTATGAGCACCTAACATTTGTTGCAGGTATTTAACCGGTGGTCTTCAGGTTACAAACATCAAAAAAGTACAGCCATAAGAAGTATTGCACTCATTGTTTGAAGTAGCTGTGGTATTTTTATTTTAGTAGGGTCATCATTGACAGCATTAGCGAGTTGAGACAAGAATAATAACTTTGAAAAAAGATAAGTTTTCTTTTTATGCCCATGCACCATGTGATCTGTGACACATCATTGAAGTGAGCTCAATATGGCACCCAAACCATGGAAACAAGGCGGCGCCATGGCCGAAACACTTCATTTTGACTGAAGGTGTGGAATAAAAATCAGTGGTTATAGAAACTGGTATCCTGTGCTGTGTCCTTACCTGTTGTATTCATGGACAGGTCGTGGTTGAAAGTATATATATATATATATATATCATGTGATCAAGGCCCTTGGGGAGGTCGAAACGTGTTAAGGCGGCTGTGCAGGGTAACAAATAAATTCATTTTGCACCATAAAGTGGGTCTGCGTTCGTCTGTTTAAGAGAAACTGGGTGTTTACATAATGTAAATGCATTTACAATGGTATCAGCCTCTTCGTGAATTATGTACCTACCGGTCTGGGATGTCCGGTCTGTTGTTTAGAACTGTCATTATATGGGAGGGGTGGTAGTGAAAGCCTCCAAAACTATGCACTCTGATGAAGAGTTACAGTTTAAAATAGTTCAAAATAAAAAAAAGTACATCAGCAGGCACCAGGCACAGACAGTACTTGGCTTAAGACCCACGGCATGGACACAAATGCAGCCCGGGGAGGAAGCAGGAGGCGAGAAGGAGGCACTGTCCAATAAGATGGAAGAAAACAAGAGCAACATGGGAGCCAACTAATGGTATGTAAAGGTAAATAATGGGAAAGCACTGAAAGCGCCCTTTGAAAAAAAAAATTACAAAGGATTTTTGCAAGCACAGCTAAAAAGAAGTGCAATTTTAAAACAGAATAATAATCTCTGAAAAAAAACCTGTGGGCCAATTAGTTCACCTTGTTGATAGCTTCAGCAGCGACGTAACTAAATGTAAACATTCTTTGTGTGACTAAACTTTAGTGAGCTATCTCCGATAAGAAAATAAAGGCTTTGAGATCACTTATACTTGGAGGATATGCCACATATAGGATGTGAACTGAAATAGACTGTATATTTAGGTAAACAGATAACACATTTGCAGGACTGAGGCCTACTAGAGGCCCAGTTTCATATGGAGCGATAACGCAGGGGTTAACTACGCTAAATTCCAGTACAAGTGTCTGAGGGATCCGAATTATCAGGTCTATACACTCCCGGCTAGATAATTCCCAGAACGGGACACTGGACTGTTGTAGTAAACAATAAATGAGGATTCATGCAGGTAGAGACTTGTTAAGCACAAGTTTATTCGCAGCACAGAGTATAACAGCAGATCACCATCTGGCCAGCCACCAACTGTCCAAGCAGGAATTCTTAGTTGGAATCATAACATTAGGAACATACTAAAGTTCCACGTAGGAAACAGTGAAAACAGACTGAACACAAAAGAGCTATTTACAACAACTGTACTTAGCTACTGCAGGCAGCAGCAAAGCCCGGCTCACACCCGACCCATGCACAAAATGCTCCTACCTGGGCAGTCAGAAACCTGCCCTGAAACCCAGGATTCCTACGCCCGCTGAACCTGCGTCTCTCACACTGACACCATTCACCTGCTCACAGAAGGCAGAAAATGTGAGTGGCTTTCTCTCTGGAATGGAGAAAAAAGCATGTCAAAAGACCGAGTATTCCTGGGTCTGTACAGTTATTCTCCTTCCAGGGAGAAAACTCTGAATAGCTGTATTTGGTGAGGGAATACTGCCAGGTCTTCAGTGTCCCAAATAACATTTCAGCCAACTTGTAAAAAGGGCCTGAGTGCTCTGCGTTTGTAGACTTCCACATTCCAGTTTATTTAGTGTGGAGTCAATGAAGGTAAACAGATGGGCCTTGCAGTGGTTCCCTCAGGATCTGAGCTTGGGTTGTCTAGTGAGTTCCTTGGTGAGTACACAGCACATGCCTGTGGCTAGTCAATTGAGAGGTCAGCCACTTGTTCTACATTTGAGGTCCTGTGGGTTATATGAAAGAGCCTGCGAGTTGAAGGCTTCTACATTGCCTTATTTCTCACTGGCAGACTCTAATGGTGACCCTCCCTGGAACAGTGGGGAAGGAAAGAAAAGAAGGACATATTGGGATATCATGATACTTCTGTGACCATCAGGCAAAAAATATGCCAGTATTTCATTATTGACAATGAAATCGCTTATGTTGACATAATCAGCAGGAATAATTTTTGAGACCTGAGCCTATAAGAGTGGTGTAACCTAAGGGATAACCCAGGTGGTGCCTTCAGTAAGGTCTGCGCAATCTAAATGATAGGTCTCCTCTCTGAGCCTGTGAGACCTCTAGCTTGAGGTATAGTGCTGCCCACTATCCAAGATCTGTGAGACATTTCATTTCTCACCCTGCCCCTTCCTAATAATCTTGAAAATAGTAAATATGAATTAAAACCTTACTTTAAAACGCATAAGGAAAGTGTCAAAGTCATGGGAACTTTGTATCAAGAGAAAACATAAAGTGTAATGTCATTCATTTTCAGTTTTGTGCTTATGGCATGGGGTACATAACCCCACCCAGGTTGAAATATAGACACCAACACCCCTGCTTACCCTCAAAACACACATACACCAAAAAAACTCCACCGCCCACCTCAAACTCTTCCCACCTTAGGATACTGATGATTTGAAGAAGTGATACACTAACTCTAGCAAGTCTTCTGATTTTATGAGGTTGCTTTTACATTTCATGTGATTATGCAAGTGAGATTATGTTTCACTGTGTGGGGTACACCCCTAATGCGAGTTATACTTAGGAAGTAGGGTCTAATGTGTTTAGACTATTGAGGAGATTGCATAATGTGTTTATGCTGGTGAGGTTGGCGCAGAATGTAATTCGCACCTGATGTGACTGTGCATAATGTAGTTTATGTTACAGGTTGAGTACAGTGATTACCAGTGATTACTGGTTGTACGTTTATGATCTGATTTTACTTTTACCAAGTTCACTTTCTGATGGTCCTGAGAGTGGTCCATGTGGCCCTGTCAGGTGTAAAATAATTTCCTTGTAAATATTGCCCAGTGCCAGTTGGCACAGTGTATGTTATGTGTTTACTACTCTAATGTGTTAAGAGAATACAAATGCTATTTTCATATAACCTTGTGTGGAGTTACTTTTGTAGTGTGCCTGGGATGTTGTTGCTGTGTGCGTGCGCAAATGCTTTACACATTGCCTCCGGGATAAGCCTGACTGCTCGAGCCAAACTACCAAGGGGGTGAGCAGGGGTTATGTTTGGCGTGTAACTTCCAAGCCCTGACTAGAGTGGTGGTCTCTTCCAGCTTGATGTTTGAAAATCCGGTGACCACGTTCCATTGAGCTGCTGGGGCATTGGTGGAGCTTCATCGTGTACAGTATAGCGTATTCGGGGGAGATATTCTCTATAGCCTGGGCCTGCTCAGGGTCGCCACCCATATTACATCTAGCAAGGGCAAGCTCGGGTCAAAGCAGGACCCCTATCTTCAACTTGGTGTAGACCCAATTAGACTTACAAGACTAAGATTGTCTCCTTCTTCTTCTGACTCCTCCACTTATCTTCTGGGGTATCACAAACATTCCTTAAAAGTAAGATATGTACCACACCTTTATCCCATGGAGATATCGAAGTTGCTCCTTCACTTAGGACCTATTTCATGGCTAATCCCCAGGGCAATCCTGCCCTCAATAGGCGGGGTGGTTCTAGTGTCACAGTAGAGGAAGGTGAGGAGGTGGTAGACTCCTCTATAATACTCTCCAATCGTTTTGCACCTCTAAGTACTCTGCCTGTATTGAGTGGGGAGAAAAGACATGAAGAATTCGAGGAGGTAGGGCCAGCACCGTTGGAAGAGGGACCCAAAGTCCAGAAACATTTTAGGGGCTACTAAAACAACTGACACTGGAAATGGGGGGCCCGCTTCTCTATCCGGAAACAAACTAAAAAAAAAAATACTAGACACTTGTACCTGCCTAGAAGAAAACCTCCTGGCACTCACTCATAGGATGAACGGCTTAGAACAAAAATAGAGTGGCGGTCTCTGCCTGGCTTTGGCGCAAGACTTGGCCAACCAGAGATCCCATTTCTAACATTGTAATAAGGGCCTTTTTTCTATAATAATCTATTTAAGACATAAACCTAAATTTGAACTTCAAAGTCATTAGACAGAACATTATAAAACAAATCACTAAATGCAGGCCAATGCTCCCTACTTATTCACCTGGACTTATTGGCTGCCTTCGAGAGGGTAGACCATAACTTGCTCATCAAGGTACTTCACGAGACGGTAGGGGTAGAAGAGGTTGTTTTAAAGTGGTTCTCCTCCTTTCTCCAGAACTGCAGTCACAGAATAAAGATTAGAAACGTTTCATCAGACTTCCACCCCATCAGCATAGGCGTCCCCCCCAGGATCAGTTCTATCACCTCAACTGTTCACCATCTACACGAAACCCCTCACCACCATACTAAAAAAGCCGAACATCCCCTTCCACTTCTACGTGGACGACACCCAGATCTACCTTGAAACTTACTTCATTGATGATATTCACAGACTCAATGACACTCTAAGAGTAGTCCAGCACTGGCTATCACGAAACCACCTGAAACTCAATAAAGACAAAACGGAAATCCTCATCTCTAAAAAAGAGGAGAACCTCCAAATCACAGAATGGCTAAAATCAATTGACGCCCTAAACGACAATCTCACCCTGGTGTATTCTGCCAAATCACTCGGAATCACCCTTCACCCCAAACTTGACATGACCAAACACATTAAGAACACCGCCAAGAGTGCCTTCCTTAACCTGAGGCTTCTTAACAAAATTAAACCCTTCATCCTGCCTAACGACCTCAAACAAGCCACTCAGTTCCTGGTGCTGTCAATGACTACGGGAATGCTTCCCTCACAGGTACAACAAAATCCCACCTAGCTCCCCTCACATCTACGCTCAACGCACCAGCCAGAATGGTCAATGGAGTGAAGAAGTTTGATCACATCTCGCCCGCACTCAGAGAGCTAAAATGGCTCCCAATTGAAATGCGTGCCAATTTCAGAACCGCCTGCCTCACACACAAAGCCCTTCATACAAGGAAACCAGCCTACCTGGCCGCCAACTCAAGAAGGCCGGTCAGACAAGAAGCCGCAGAAGCTCCAAAACTCTACTCCTCATCCCGCAGAAAACCCGCAAACAAAAAACAGTTTCACGATCCTTCTCTGGAAATGCCCCTAAATTCTGGAACTCCATCCCAGTTCATATCAGTACTGCCCCCTCCTTTTTACAATTCATAAGACAAATCAAAGACCATTTCCTTAACCAGTCTCTCCCAAATTGATAGTCGCTACCGAAAAGCATAAGCCTGCACTTTGCAGGACATAACCACTGCCTCACCAAGACTTATAACTCTTCCCTTCCTTGCATGTGCTCTTTATTGTGACTTTCTGTGTCTTCCATTCCTGTAATGTTATTCAACACACAGGTCTTCCAATTACGCTTTGAATCAATGTGTTTACGAACGCCTTAATATGTTGCTTTAACCCATGTTGTAAAGCGCTCCGTATACCTTCGGGTCTGGCTGGCGCTATACAAAACTCTACAATAAATAAATAAATAAATTATGCTCATTTACTAAACAGAACTTTAAATTAGATCTATAGATATCCACCTACTTGCCTTTCGGAAAGGAATAGACAAAAAAACATGTTCCCAAAAGCAACTGACTGTGACTAAATGTTCATATGCATTGTCTTCAGTTTTATTCTTGAATTTCTTTTTTTGTATCCTGACCAGTTGTTCTTGCCATCATCTATCACCTTTATGCTCACAACCAATGTTAGAACGAACATATAATATATTATTTGCAGAGGACTGGTTAGAGTTGTGTAACTTCCCACACTTCTTGTTCTAACAAGCCGAGCAACAGTTAACTCACCCAATAGGCCTCCAGTCCTTTTTTTCCTCCTGCTATCATGACGGTCCATAAAGCACATATCTTCCTCATCCTTTATGCTGAATGAAACAATCTCATATCCTGTGCGTACTATAATAACAAAACATATGACACAAAATGTGCAACCAGATATTATTCAACAAAGAATAATTTTGGTGAAAAACATTGTGACGATAAAGACAATTGGCAATGAGAACTATAGGAAAGGGTCCTTCATAGCACTAGCATGAGCCAAGGGGAGGGCTAGCTAATTACTGTTTATAAGTCAGCCGAGTCATGTATACAGGTGAGTGAGGAAAAAAGGAACATTCATACAATGTAGAATATTGCACTCGGGTTAGAATCCATTTTCTTTGTCAATAGGAAGTGAGGAATGTGATTTCTCTGCCTTGTATATTAAAGGGCATTTTTTAAACTAGCGAGTAAGATATTCGTTAGTAGTAACTCGGGGTTGCGAATTTTAGTTTCAAAGTAAAATTTGGGTTATACGACTGCAGTGATCACGTCTCCTTCCCGTTTTGACACCTTAAGATAAGAAATCTGACTTGCAACTTGATTTTGTTCTGTTACGCAGACAAGCTCATGGATTTGTGCTCCAAGTCCTAGTATTATTTTGTTGTTTCTTAGCCTTGAAAAAGGCCCAAGCCTGTGCACCATAGAGGTGAGATGCATGTTGGCTGATCCTAATCTATATCACTAGGTCAACTATGATGGAAGAGCATTACAAAGAAATAAAAAACACAAACATTTCACAAGCCCATGTTACTTGTCAATGTTAATGTTACTTAGACTTATAAAGCACTCTGTTACCCTGGGGTGTACTGGCGCTGCTCACTGCCTATTTGGAAGAAAACTATAAAAAAAACTGTTAATATAAAGAGCCGTTAAACTGTCATAATAGCGAATCAAAAATATAGAATAGACATAATATCGAAGTCAAAATATAGAATGGACAAAATATCGAATGGACAGAATATAGTGGTTAAAAATATCGAATTGAAGTTAAGTAATGTAATATCGATTTTTAAAATATAGAAAGTCAAAATATTTAAGTATATAATATAGGTATTAAAATATATCGAATTTTTAATAATATCAACTTTTTTAACGTTTTTTTATGTTATTTAATTTGTGCGTAGTTTAATTCTGTAGCGGGTTGTGGGTTTATAGGGGAAAAGGGTGGGAAGTAATTTAATTGTAATTAATTAAATTTTATTTTGAATTGTTAATTATTTTTATTTTGTAATAAATTTTTATTTGGTAATTAATTTTTAATTTGTAATTAATTTTTAATAATTGATTAATTGATAATTATGTTGTATTAATTTATTTTCCGTAGCGGGTTGTGGGTTTATAGGGGAATAGGGTGGGAAGTAATTTAATTGTAATTATTAAATATGTTAATTTATTTATTGGTATTCAGTTAGTCAGTCAGTCAAAAAGATCTTTATTTCGATTTACGTCATAAAAGACATACTATACATACACAGCACAATCCATAAGTAAAAAGTAATAATATAATCAATAAAATCCATAAATAAATACAATACATGCTAAAAACCAGCAGTAAAAAGTTATTAAATGTGTATACAGTTTATACAAAGACTCGCGACTGATATATTCAATAAACCATCTAAAAAAAAAATACAGAATTCATGTAAAATAGTCAATCTTGCTAAAAGTCACCAACTACATCATATACACTAATATATTAAGGACTCAAGTTCCGGATCTGAATTAACCAGGCCCAACTGACAAATTTAGTTACACCTATAACAATATATTTTGAAGTGTCAGATTTCAAGATTCTACTAGCGGCCTGTGCGGATCTGGTTCCCAGTAAATGGCATACGGGCCTTAGCCATACTCGTCTAGGTTGTGTATACATTGGACAGCAAAAGAGGAAATGGTCAACAGTTTCTACCTCCTCCACACAAAAGGGACATTTATCAATGCCAGATAGATTTCAGGAGCTCTTTAACCATCGAAGCGGAAGAGAGCCTGCTCTTAACTGGTGATACAGTTTGCGATCTAATGGCTTTCTTATGATGTTCCAATATTCTTCATAAATGGGAGCATCCTTGATAACAAGGAATAATGCTGTCATAGAACTACCCAGAACAGTTGCTAATCTCTTTTCCTTAATCCTACTCCAATAGATTTCCTTAAAAAGCTTCTTTGAGGGGAAAACGGCAGTAACAGGATCGGCTCATAAGGACCCCATCCCCATATCAATCAGAGAGGCTTTTATTTCGGATAACCATGGAATCCTGGATGAGCCCCGTAAATATTTTACTTCCAGGAGGGCCTCTGCATACATGGACAGTTCCGATGTCGTCCACAGACGCCAACAAAACGCCAGTGGTCGATACCGTACCATATCCTCAACGGGGTGACAACCAAGGTCATATAATAGGGGAATACAAGGTGTTGATTGAGGTAACCCTATTGCTGACCTAAGGAATATATTCTGTGCAACCTTAAGTTGGGACATGTCACTAAAGCCCAACAGTTCCGCTACGAACATGATGGCTGAAAGAATTTTAGAACCATAGATTTTGATCAGGGGAGCCAATGGTTTAGTTAAAGAGTTTCTATGTTACTTCAACAGAGCTCCACCAAGTTGGGCGTGCTTAAGGGTGAGGAGGTCTGTCTGGGGTTTCCAACTTAAATTTTCCCCGAAAGTAACTCCCAAATAAGTAAAAACAGCTGTCTGGTCGAAAATAACCCCACCCATTTTAACCCTTGCTTTGACAGATCTTGGACCACGAAGGACCATAAATTTAGTCTTCCCTACGTTCACTTCCAGCTCATGTTCACGGCAGAAAAGCTCAAAGCGAGACAGAGCAAGCTGTAACCCCTGTCTTGTCTTAGAAATTAAGAGCGTATCGTCCGCGAACATGAGCAGGGGGACTTTCTTACCGGCAAGGAGGGTGCATCAGTCAGATGGTTAGAAAAGTAATTTGTAACCCCGTTGATGAACAAGGAAAACAGGGTAGGCGCTAACACACACCCTTGTCTAACCCCTTTAGAGACCACAAACCTATCAGTCACCTCCCCAGGTTTGCCCCATCGAACTTTAGCATGCGTGCGTGTTAATAAGAAGAGCCACCAGCTCTTTGGGCATGCCCATCCCCAATAAAACTTCCCACAACTTGATCCTTGGAACAAGATCAAATGCGGACCTTAAGTCCACGAAGGCCGCAAAGAGCATGCCACCCCCAAGGAGAACCTCTTTCCAATACAGGACCGATAATTATTAATTGGTAATTAATTAATTTTTAATTGGTAATCAATGTTTATTAATTGATTCATTGATAATTATGTTAATTGTATTAATTAAGTTTCCGTAGCGGGTTGTGGGTTTATAGGGGAATAGGGTGGGAAGTAATTTAATTGTAATGAATTAAATATGTTAATTTATTTATTGGTATTCATTTTGAATTAATTGTTAATTAATTATTAATTGGTAATTGATTAATTTTTAATTGGTAATTCATTTGTATTAATTGGTAATTAATTTTAACAACTAATATTTATTTATATTTTTAATTGATTCATTTTTACATAATATTAAATAGGTAATTTATTTTAATTAATGTTTCCTTGGTATTAATATTTAATTATTTTTTATTAATATATTAAATCTTTACTTTCCCTACTGTAGCACTCTCTGGAGTGGGAATAGTAATTTTTACCCCTATGCTATCCAACGCTTTCCCTACTGTTGCACTCTCTGGAGTGGGAATAGTAATTGTTACCCCTATGCTATCCAATGCTTTCCCTACTGTTGCACTCTCCCGAGTGGGATTAGTAATTTTTACCCCTACGCTATCCAACGCTTTCCCTACTGATGCACTCTCTGGAGTGGGAATAGTAATTTTTACCCTCCTGCTATCCAACGATTTCCCTACTGTTGCACTCTCTGGAGTGGGAATAGTAATTTTTACCCTCCCGCTATCCAACGGTTACCCTACTGTTGCACTCACTGGAGTGGTAATAGTAAATGTAACCCTCCCGCTATTCTTCGGTAAAAATATTGTATATTTTTTATTAATAATATGTTAACATATATATGTGTGTTAAAAAATAAAATTGTATGTTTATTTTTTTTACTTAAATTAATTATTCATTTTAAGGTTATTTAAGTATTTTTAAGTATGTTTTAGATAATTATATTTATTATTTTGTTAATTTTAAATTACTTTTAAGACATTTTAAAAAAATCGATATTTTGACTAACTATATATTTTTTAACTATATTTTTGATTCAATATTTCTGTACTTACCTGTTTGTAGATAGGACTTCGATATTTTTGCATTCAATATTTTGTCATCGATATTTTAGGTATTCTATATTTTTGAATTCGATATTTTATCAGTGATCCAAAGAGCCATGTTTTCAATTCCTTACTGAAAGGAAAGAGCTCTTTTGAATTTCTAAGATGGAAAGGCAAGTTTTTCCAAGCCTTTGTAGCACAGTAATGAAAGCTACTGCCACCCCAGTTAGCCTTTTTAAAGCGAGGAATAGTCACTTGTTTAGCTGGTGAGGAATGCAAGGTTCTTCCAGAAACAAACCATTGTATCCTATTTTTAAGACAGTCGGGTCCAACACCCCTAAGGGCTTTAAAAACTTTATACGGAGCCTTGCATTGTGCCAGTTGTTTGACCGGAAGCCAGTGCAGATTTCTAAGTTCCAGCCTCACAGAGACATTCCTGGGTGTACCTGTTAGCCGCCTAGCTGCCGCATTCTGTACGATCTGGAGTCTACTCAGTAGTTTTTTTGGGATGTTCATGTAGAGACTATTGCAGTAATTCAGACATGAGAGGACAAGCGCTGTGACTGCTATCTTCAGGCTGTCTGCTGGAAGGAGGAATTTGATTTTCCTCAGTATTCGAATGATGTGGAAACTTGATGAGACAACCTTGCTAATTTGGTCACCTAAGGAGAGTTTCAAATCCAGGATCACCCCCAAATTCTTAGCCTTCTCCACAGGGACTTTAAAGCCATCCACTCCGCAATCGTCTGCTTGCAGTCATGGCATTTTGATCCAGTCGCTACCTCTGTACCATTCTGAAGGACAACACAATATGCGTGTCGTCTTCATATGTAGTCAACTAGAACCCAAAGGATCTGATCAAGGCTACCAGTGGTTACACACACACATTGAATAATGTGGGGCTAACAGATGACCCCTGCGGCACTCCACAGGGGAGAGAGAAGGGCCTAGATCTGTACCCACTTAGGTCTACAGTTGTGTCCTACCGGTAAGAAAGGATCTTAAAAGATCCCAGGCCTTGCCTTGGACCCCAACCTCAGATAGACGGTCCATCAGAACTTCATGATGGACCATATCGAAGGCGGCTGAGAGGTCCAGCATGATGAGTTGAGCGGCACCTCCCTGGTCCAAGGCCTCTCTAATCTCCTCCGTGGAATTAATCAGTGCCAGCTCTGTGCTGTGTTCCGCTTGAAAGCCAAACTCTGTAGAGTCCAGCAGAGAGTTGGTTTGAAGAAACCTACTGAGTTGGCCATTCATGTCCTTCTCAATCATTTTAGGAGACGTGAGATGGGTCTATAGTTGTTACAGTCTTTTGGATCCAAATTGGATTTTTTTAATAAAGGAAGGATCGATGTTGCTTTCCAAGGTCCAGGAAAATGCCCTTAGTTAAAACTGGAACTGAACAAAGGGGTGAGAGTATCTCCAATGATTTCTGGGACCTGTTTAAGTACAAAGGCTGGACAAGGGTCTAGAGGGGAACAGGATCGAATTTTTAACAGTAATTTGGTAACCCCTTGGGAATCCAGCGATGTAAAAGGGTCTAGTGTGGGGATGGCCCGGTTATCCTTGAGCAACCCTGTCGCTAAGGGTTTATTGGCGACAGTAGGCTGAGGAGTAAAGGAGGAAAAGATGATTTCCAGCTTTTGCAGAAAAAAGGCGGCCAAAGTCTCACATTATTCAGGACTACTGTCAGTCTTGGGGCTAGAGGAGGTCGTGAGTGTGGAGATAGTTTTAATCAGATCTTTGGATAAGGATCTGGCTTTCCCAATCTATTCCCCAAAGTATGTATTTTTGGTTTCAATGAGCAGTTTTTTGTAGTTTGTAAGACTTACTTTATAAGCCTCTTTATCAATGTTATTGTACCTTCTCCTCCAGGCTCGCTCTAGCTGCTTAGTCAAGTTTTTGTGCTTTTAAGTTTTCTGAATACCAAGGGGCAGATGGCGATGCCCGCTTGGGAATGGAACATTTGCATGGCACTAATTTCCTGCAGGCGGAATCAACCCATTCTGTGTAGGGGGCCTTAGCTTCCTCTACATTAGAAGGTGGTGGATATGCTGAAGCCTTCAGAAGACTTCCTAGTTCTAGGCTATTAATGTTTTTCCAGTCCCCTGTGGTTGTTATGGCCTTCGGGAAAGACTTATATTGAAGACGCTTAGCCTGTTTAAATTCATATAGGATCGCCGCATGGTCAGTCCAGGTGAGTGGTAGTGCTTCCAAATATACAAGATTAGGGTTATTAGAGAAAATTCCATCCAATGTATGCCCAGCGGAATGAGTGGGGTCTACCACAAGCTGCTTGAGGTCCCCCCCATTAAATATTTGATGCAGTCTTATATTATCGGGGTCGGTGAAGTTCTCAAGATGGAAATTGAAGTCTCCTATGACCATGAAGAACTTAGCGCACAAACTCTAGTCCTATTGTGTCCAATGAGCTTTTAGGGTTAGTGCAAAAGTAGGGTTAAGATGTCAACATAAGTCATGTCTAGTTGATATAGACCCCTCCGACCAGTGCGCCGTAGCAGAATTCCTTTGATAAGCTAGTTTCGTTGGAGACCAAATTATATCAAAGGATATTGGTATGTTTTTTTTTTTGTTTCTCTTTATTGAAAAAACAAGCAAGGCATATACAGAACATAGGAATGCAAAGACTTTACGAGGGTCGAGCATCATATCTTCAAATGTTACAATTAACAATATATTGATGGGGAGGGGGGAGGAGAGGACACAGAAGAACAGCAAGAGTGATCAATAAAAATAAGGGGTCAGGGGGAAAGTGGAACATCAAGGACCGCGGTAACTGGTGGTACACATATATCCCCTCTATATCTATTCCAAGGGCCCCTAATCTTGCTCCATTTCCGGGGGCGCCTCCGAGCCAAGTACACTATTTTCTCTCGAAACATACACCAGTCCATGTTTTTTACCCACACGTCAAGTGTAGGAGGCTTCTGGGACCCCCACAACTGCGCAATGTTTCGTTTGGCAATCATGGCTCCTAGAGACACCCACTGGGTTTGTGCCACATTATGATCAGTAGGCTCCCAGACAAATATTAAACAGCGTCTGGCCTCCGGCAAGAGAGCCACACCTGTGACCTCCTGCATTACTGTGTGGACTCTACTCCAATAGTCAAACACTTCCCGACATTCCCAGATGATATGGAGGAACGTCCCCAGTTGACCGCAACCCCTTCGACACAGACCCTCCTCAGATAGCCCCATCCGGACCAACCGGGGACCCGTGATGTATACCCTATGCAATATTTTTAGTTGAACCAATCTCAATCGCGCTAGAATCGCGACCTCCTTCGGAGAGGAGATCGCCGACTGCCAGTCTTCGTCATCAAGCTCAAGGCCGTCACGGGTCCACTGATCACGCAGCTGCAATAAAAGGTCTGCCCTATGATTGATCAATTTCTTGTAAACTAGGGATTTCGTGCTATCATACATATGGCCATCCAAGATGCGATCCTCTAATGGAGTAGATTCCGGAATCTCTTCCCCCTCCGGGAAAACGGAAGTCAGTGCATGTCTAATCTGAGCATAACGAAAGTATTCCATCCCTCTCAATTCAAACTCGGTCTGCAAGGCCGCAAATGATTTCACCTGTCCCTTCACCCATATGTCTCCGACCTTGGAGATACCAATAAGATCCCACTTGTCGAACCCTTTAGTGTTCCACAGTTTGCCTAACTTGTCAGAACCGAAAAGTGGGATAGCCAAAGTTAATCGATCCTTCCACCCTAATGAACTGGTAGCATCACGCCAGACCCGCACAGCTGTCCTGGTCGGCCCCGTCAAAGCCTTCATCACCGATTTAGAATACAGCGCTCTATAATAATTACCACCAGGTAGTAACCACCTATCCATGGCGAAACCGGGATTCGACACAGGGCCATACATACCGTGATTAATGGCTGCCAACTGCGACGCCCAATAATATCTCTTAATATCAGGGAGAGCATTGCCCCCATCATACCATGTGAGCATTAATTTAGCTAGCGCAATACGCGGTCTGCCATCCCATAATAACTTCCTCTGTAAATCCTCCACCAAACGAAAGTAACTAGCCGGAACAATATCCAGCATGTTCTGAAGGGCGTACAGAAAACGAGGGAGCGACATCATTTTAGACACGAACATCCCCCAGACTGCAGCCCTCCTAGTCATACGGGACATTCTTGAAACTGGGCCCAGACGACACCGGGTACCTTCTGTTTTCATCCTCCAATTGTTGGAGATCTGCTTAACGAGAAACTTTTTCTCCTTTGACCAAAAGTATTACCAACAGGTGAAGGGTACTTCAATGGGAATACAAGAATAAGGGATACTGATATATATAGATCACAATGGAATTCTATATAGTTTATGATTCCTTGACCGGCCGGCCAAGGAATATTTATTATTCAATAAGTTTGTAATCAAAGAGATACAACAAATAACCCAAGAAGTGAGGGTTATACTGGGGCACAGTCCTGTGCCAAGCAGTGAGAAGAAGACAAAGGGGTAAAGGTAAAGGTAAGTGAGGGAAGTTATCAGGCAAACAAGGTGAGCTAGCAGGTCACTGGTATCAGATATACATTTAGCAGTGTATCCTGGAGTCATTCACACACCAAATAGTATCATAAAAGTACATGTATGAATTACTCTAAGGTCGACGTTTCGATCCCCAGCTCAAGTATCACGGGATCATCATCAGGACAAGAAAATTGATTTTGCCTGAACACAATTATTTATAACACCTGTTTTTGAGAGGAAGAGGAAAGAGAGAGAAATAAAGATATAAATAGTCAATGTATAGTCAGCGCTCACATTGTAACAACAGACTTTGCATTCGGAAACGCAGTGGTGCCGTGAGGCGTGAACATTCATGCGCAACTTCTGAAATCCATGCAACTTCTGTGATTGGTCATCCATATTCTGGTGGAGGGTTGGTGATGGGTACTCATTGGGTGGTGAGTCGCGGTGAATGGGAGAATGTAGGTAAGCCGTGAACAAGTGAGGCTTGTGTTTAGTGAAAGATTCCAATATTGGAGGCAAGTGATAGGGGCCTATGGTGTTTATAAATTAGGGGAACCTACCAAGTTGATAGCTGAGTAAGGTTAGCTTCAATAATGGAAGTTCTTGTTTGAGGGCGCACGTTTTACTCCGTCTGTTGACAACAGATAGTGTTAGTGCCAGAGTGTAAATTGCAGGGGCAAGGGGGACTAATTGTTAAATGAGCCTAGGTACCTTAGTGACTGAATCGTTCTTCCAATTATGGTCGGGGTGGACTTCTGTAGGGGCGCCAGTTTGGATTAAAGGTAAAATCCGCAATCTACAATAAAACGTTACATAGTATTACTGGGTGCTCGCTGTTATATTTTATGCCATTGCCACAGTGGGGAGCTGGAGGAATTACCTTGTAGGTTTTGTGACACCGGAATCTATTCAATTAGTGCCATCTGTACCTCTGCATTTGTTTGCTGTGAGGCAAGTAAAGAAAGCATACCTTCAATTAGTTGTATTGCACTGATCAGAAGGTTTAGTCAGGTAGAAATACCCAAGTGTGGCGAGGAGTGAAAATGTGTGGCTTTTTAAAAAACGGAATTTTAACTGAAAGCTTCAAAGAAAGTTTAGTCAAATTACCACAGTGTGGCGGGGAGTAGGCATAATTAGGCAAGGATGCACTCTGTTATCTCCGCTTGGAGCCCATTACATTTGCGAACCTATGTGAGGAAAGGGCGAGAGAATCAGTACAGTAGATGCATTAGCGGTCCCTGTGAATGCTGAGAGACGTGCTATTTTACCTGCAATCTTCAGGGCAGGGGTCTCCGTCCTCCGGCGTCAAGGGATAGCGCCGAGTGATAAGGTGCGCGGCCGGGCAAATAACTGGTCCGCTGCGGGGAAATGGCAGGGGTTTAGGCTTCCTGTAATTTCTTGGCGTCTTGCAAGTTAAACGGAAGGCCATGGCGAGCTTACCGGTGGAGAGAACAATTCTCTAGAGACGCCGGGCACTGGGGCTGTTCACAATGGAGAGCTTCAGTGTGCTTACAAGTCAGCACTGATTATTGGTGGTGACGGAGTCAGGTGACAGGAGAGAGTGCGCTGTGATTGGGTAGACGCGAGTCACGTGACGGGGGGAGCCAAAAGCCTTGGAGGCTTCAATGTTCGCGGAGGCGGACATTTTGGGCTGGGTCAAATGTGCCCATTGAGCTATATTAATAAAGAAGCATTAATTTTAAACAATGATTCGAAACTAGACGGCGAGGTGACAGTGGGTGAATAAATTAAATTAAATGTTGAAATAGTGCCGAAAAAGTGCTCAAAACGTGAATAGCATTTTTGTGAACAATAGTTTCTAAAAACTTAGGGTTACATCTCATGTTAACAAATCATAGATAAAAATTGTATTTTACATAGATTACACAGTAAATTGTCTTTTCTGAGTAGCGAGGGTTCAGGGCCAAAGTCCAGAGATTGAAGGTGGAAAACCAGCTTACAGTAGGGTTGTCCAGTCCTCATTTCTGTTTAACCCTGTGTGAATGGTATCAAATTGAATGATTGTCTTAAGTTCTTCTCGGTTGAGAGAGTTGAGCCAAGTTGCCCCCTCTTTGTGGGAGTTTCACTGTTTTCAACACTGTCCACTTGATATCATCCACAGTGTGTTTTATTTCTGTGTAGTGTTCAACGAGCTCGTTGAACACTACACAGAAATGATATCAAGTGGACAGTGTTGAAAACAGTGAAACTCTCACAAAGAGGGGGCAACTTGGCTCAACTCCTCAACCGAGAAGAACTTAAGACAATCATTCAATTGATACCATTCACACAGGGTTAAACAGAAATGAGGATCTGGACAACCCTACTGTAAGCTGGTTTTCCACCTTCAATCTCTGGACTTTGGCCTGACCCTCGCTACTCAGAAAAGACAATTTACTGTGTAATCTATGTAAAATACAATTTTTATCTATGATTTGTTAACATGAGATGTAACCCTAAAGTTTTTAGAAACTATTGTTCACAAAAAATGCTATTCACGTTTTGAGCACTTTTTCGGCACTATTTCAACATTTAATTTAATTTATTCACCCACTGTCACCTCGCCGTCTAGTTTCGAATCATTGTTTAAAAATAATGCTTCTTTATTAAATATAGCTCAATGGGCACATTTGACCCAGCCCAAAATGTCCGCCTCCGCGAACATTGAAGCCTCCAAGGCTTTTGGCTCCCCCCGTCACGTGACTCGCGTCTACCCAATCACAGCGCACTCTCTCCTGTCACCTGACTCCGTCACCACCCAATAATCAGTGCCGACTTCGTAAGCACACTGAAGCTCTCCATTGTGAACAGCCCCAGTGCCCGGCGTCTCTAGAGAATTGCTCTCTCCACCGGTAAGCTCGCCATGGCCTTCCGTTTAACTTGCAAGACGCCAAGAAATTACCAGGAAGCCTAAACCCCTGCCATTTTTCCCCGCAGCGGACCAGTTATTTGCCCGGACCTGCGCACCTTATCACTCGGCGCTATCCCTAGACGCCGGAGGACGGAGACCCCTGCCCTGAAGATTGCAGGTAAAATAGCACGTCTCTCAGGCTATTCACAGGGACCGCTAATGCATCTACTGTACTGATTCTCTCGCCCTTTCCTCACATAGGTTCGCAAATGTAATGGGCTCCAAGCGGAGATAACAGAGTGCATCCTTGCCTAATTATGCCTACTCCCCGCCACACTGTGGTAATTTGACTAAACTTTCTTTGAAGCTTTCAGTTAAAATTCCGTTTTTTAAAAAAGCCACAATTTTCACTCCTCGCCACAATTGGGTATTTCTACCTGACTAACCTTCTGATCAGTGCAATACAACTAATTGAAGGTATGCTTTCTTTTACTTGCCTCACAGCAAACAAATGCAGAGGTACAGATGGCACTAATTGAATAGATTCCGGTGTCACAAAACCTACAAGGTAATTCCTCCAGCTCCCCACTGT